>NW_028227267.1:113728356-114460856 GCF_978045245.1 Mus caroli
AATGCATGTTTTCATGCTTTCTTGTTTGTATCAGACTGATTATTCCATTCTTATACAGATGAAGCTGCCCCTGCTGAGTGGATACTGCCACCCACAGTGGACTGGCTCATCCCATGGCAGTTAATTTAACTAGGACAGTCTCACCCCCCATACACAAATCCATATTGACAAAAATCCTTCAATGATACTTTCTGCCTGGTATCTGCTAGGTTGGGTCAAATTGACTATTAAAGCGAAGTGTAGAGCCTACCAAACATCTCCACTTATTGACACTGAAGATTATTGATTGTTTATATTAGTGACTGTATGGCTATCTAGGAGATGCAGCTCACTGCCACAGAACATTACAGGATTGCATTGCCCTATGTAGGATCAACTAGGAAAGAAAAAAACAAAATTTGAAGAATAATCTGTACTGCATGCATATTGCCACATCAGAAACTTAAAAAAAAATCATATCAAATCATACATCAGGAACCATATGCACTTCTATTTCTAGATTAGTAAGTCTAACTGTTTCCTCTACTTTCCATTTAATACCAATAAATAAAGAAATATACATGTTTATTCTACATCCTGCCTTCTGTTCTCCTTCCTTCAAGGTTTATTTTTGCATTTAAGTTCATCAGATATATGTATCCTAAGTTTTCCTCCACATTCCCATATATTTTTGTGTTACTAGTTTAATTAAATTGTAGGATAGATTTATATGAGCCCACTTGCAATATCTTTATATTCAGTATAAATTAACAAGTTCAGCTTTAATGAATTGTTTCTATGTTCTCTGCTCTCATGGGTACCAAACCATAAGCTAAACTTTCCACTTCTCTTACAGTTAAGATGTGGATCGTCAACCTCAACGTCACGAAGTAGGAACTGAAACAGTTTGTATTCCATCTCAGAACAGGTATGTAAAGTGATTTCTTGCTCTTGCTTACAAATTGTAGATGTACCAGACTTATCCATGAAGAACAATTTTCTGTCCTGGGACACAGTGAACAACAGAGACTGAGCACCTATGACACAGTCACTGCTTTGTTCTGAGTGCTTTATCTAGATCAACTCATGACAAGCTGAAATAAAACACTTCTCCAATTTAGGTCCCTGACTTTCATATCAATGCGACAGTGGTGTATTCTCTGGTAAAATCAAAGCCCCTCCCTTTTCCTTAAGCTGTAATTTTTTCTATCATCTCTTCATAAGCTAAAGATTGTCCTTCAGGAAATCCTTCATAATGAGCATGTGAGAAAAGTATTCCCTAGAGCACAGTGTCAGAGGATGCTGAGCCTCTAAACCTGATTTCGATCTATAAAAAAGAGAACGGATAAAGGGATAGATTAAGCAGCTTTCAGAAAACAAAATCAGATAGATCTGTGGTAAATACACAAGTAAATTGTCATGAATATTTCAAAAAATAAATATTATAAAAAGTGAACTTAATGTAAAAGCAAAAAGATTCAATTTCTAGAGGAACCTATACAGACAAAAAATCACCAATAACAAAGGAAAAACCTATATTATATTTCCATCCATGGTTTTAGTTGTCAATTTAACAAAGTCTAGCATTTTTGGGTAAGGACTGCCCAGGTTAAGTTGGGCTATGGTACAGGTACATCTGTATAGTATTATCTTGATTACATAAATGCAGGTGTGTATGCTTGCCTCCTATGGAAGGCACTAGAGCAGGGAGTTCTGACCTGTGTCAGTGTGAAGTTAGCCAAACACTAACAAGTGTGTGTTAACCCTTTCCTTTCTGCTTTGTGAGTACGGATGCAATGTGAAGAGTTGTTTCAAGTCCCTACTGCCTTGGCTGATGATAATCAATGACCTAGAATTTTGATCCAAGGAAGCCTTTTCTCTGTAAGTCAACCCATTATCCCAAAAGCAGATTTTTTTCCATGGATATTTTATCACAGCATGATAGACCCCTCCTTTCAATACTTATAAAATATATTACTATATAAAATCACAAAAAATTAATAAAAACTGTTAATGAAAGCAAATTGTGTTACTCTGCTCCTGTTAGTTGTGACAGCTGTATAATTTTATTTTTGCTACTGTGATTTTTGATTATGGTACACACATAAACCACAGGAGAGAGAGCAGTGGAGTCAGAGGCAAGAGACCAGTGAGGAAGGGAAGAGAATGTAAGTGAAGAAAGCGCCAGGAGAGGCAAGGTGATGCATAAAAGAGCCAGTATGCAGAACAGAACAAATATTTAGTTTTACAAATTATTTTTTTAATTTTTGAGAGGTACAGAATAAGACTTGCATGAATGAATAAAAATTAATCATATTTAAAAACCACTCAAGAAACAAACATGTTGGCACCTTTACCCATGTCATGGCAGTTGGTGGAATGGGAGAGGTCCATTTTTCTCTCTCACCATATTCTTCAGGCACATTCCACTGACTGGTGGCATTAAGGTCACAGGGAAATGGATGCTGATGGGATTTAAACACATAGCTGCTTTATAATTTTATCTGCTTGCCTAGTAATTCATTCTTTTATGTTAAAAGATGAATATCTTGCTTATATTGTGTCTTATTGTTAACCTTTCTTGGTCATTTTTCACGGGAAACAACACAGCCCGCCCTTTTGGTTTGTAGGTTTGGGTTTTCATGGTCTCAAAATAGTTTATTACTGATGTACATAAATATTTGTTGTTGTTGTTGTTGTTGTTATTCTTACTTCAGGGGATTGCATGTGTGCCTATTGCTTCCAAATCAGTAGCATTTATGTGCTCATTTTCCTGAAGTGTGAAATTCTCGAATTAAGATAGTTCTCCTAATTAATTTCACTTACATTTTCTTTTGCATCTTCTGTTTTCAGGCAGGCTTTTTAAAAATGAACTTCTTACAATTTAATTTTAATTTGTTTAATGGCTTTTGTGGTATTTTATGCTTCTGTTTTGAGCCCTATTAGCTGATATCGGTTATTGTTTCTGTGTATCTTTTCAGTAATATGCTTTCTAAAAACAATGTTACTAGGTAAAAATGTAGATTCCTGCAAACTGTATTTTAATTTATAAAAATATCTTCTCTATAATTTTTTTGTGTGACAAATAGTCTGGTGCCCTCATGTATTTTCTTGGAAAACCTAGTTTTATTCTGAACCATGTATTTTAAAACAGTGTGTATTAGAGATAGAAAAACACTACTAAATATAGATCGGCCTCTTATGATCGGGTATGACAGCAGTTAATGCATTCTTGATTCAAATACTTTCCTTCTGCTGAAACAGAGAAAGCGCTGTTTATGAAGAGCCCGTCTGATTTCTAAGTCAGGACCAAGTCTTTTTTAATTATTAGATATTTTCTTCATTTATATTTCAAAAGCTATCGCAAAAGTCCCCTAAACCCTGCCCCCTGCTCTGCTCCCCAATCCACCCACTCCGGCTTCCTGGTTCTGGCATTCCCCTGTACTGGGGCATATAATCTTCCCAAGACCAAGGGTCTCTCCTCCCTTTGATAGCCTACTAGGCTAAACTCTGCTACATATTCAACTAGAGACAGTAGCTTTTGGGGGTGGGGAGTACTGGTCAGTTCATATTGTTGTTCCTCCTATAGGGTTGCAGACCCCTTTAGCTCTTTGGGTACTTTCTCTAGCTCCTTCATTGGGGGCCCTGTGTTCCATCCAATAGATGACTGTGAGCATCCACTTCCGTATTTGCCAGGCACTGGCATATCCTCACAAGAGACAGCTATATCAGGGTCCTTTCAGCAAAATCTTGCTGGCATATGCAATAGTGTCTGGGTTTGGTGGTTGTTTATGGAATGGATCTCCGGGTCTCTGAATGGTCCTTCCTTCCATTTCAGTTCCGAACTTTGTCTCTGTAACTCCTTTCATGGGTATTTTGTACCCCATTCTAAGTAGGAATGAAGTATCCACACTTGGTCTTCCTTCCTTTTGAGTTTCATGTGTTTTGCAAATTGTATCTTGGATATTCTAAGTTTCTGGACTAATATCCACTTATCAGTAAGTGGATATCATGTGTGTTCTTTTGTGATTGGGTTACCTCACTCAGGATGATGCCCTCCAGATCCATCCATTTGCCTAAGAATTTCATAAATTCACTGTTTTAATAGCTGAGTAGTACTCCATTGTATAAATGTACCATATTTTCTGTATCCATTCTTCTGTTGAGGGACATTTGGGTTCTTTCCAGCTTCTGGCTATTATAAATAAGGCTGCAATGAACATAGTGGAACATGTGTCCTTATTACAACTTGGAACATCTTCTGGGTATATGCCCAGGAGAGGTATTGCTGCATCTTCTGGTCCAAGTCTTTTGCTTCCTAAAACAATACTAAATCAAACTCATAGCCGGTGTATTGATACTTCTGCTGCTAAAACTAAGGCTTGATATCTCAATAGGAACTTCATTTCATATATTGTACTTTTCCCCTGGACATCACTCTGAACTGAAATTTCTACTGAAATCTCTGTGTCTTTCTCTGGGCTTTTGTCCTCTGACTGTACTATAAGACCACTGACATCTGCTCTGATATAAAGTTTCAGATCTACCTCTGGTCAGCCAGAATTGGTAATTCTGTTTTACACCCACTGATAAACTTTGGCTTACGAATGATGTATAAAATTTATGGAGAGAAGCTCGTTTTGTAGTTCAGTATTCAAATAAAGTGATTTTCTCCTCTTTATTTTTATTTTTTTGTTTACTTACATGAAATGAGACTAGAATATTCACCAGGCATATTTTCAGAATAGTTCCAGAACACATGTTCCATGAGCTTTTGCATATTTAAATTTTTGTTACTATTATCTTTATACATGATTTAATGCAACTTGTATCAGACTGTATATAAGTTAATACCAAAGAACAACTTCCTACAATGTTTCAAGCAGCTAGCTGGGGACCATTTGCTTTACCTGATTAAATTTTTACTAGGCACAAAGTAGTTCTTTAGTGTTGAAACTCTTTGGCCAATGAGTGATACAGGCTGGGTTAACAAACTCAGAGGCCTGGTAGCTCCAACACATGAGAAATACAGACTATAGTTTCTAATTTTAGAATACAGACAGTAGGTGATCAGATTAGAGACATAGTACTATGACTTTCAAGTGTGCTTGACAGTCAGCAGCTAGTAAGTTCTTTAGCTGTGAATAACAGTTATTGAAGGAGCAGTTGGCAGCAGCTGATGAAGGCTCATAGCATTCGATGTCCGTCCCAGTGACCTTTACAACACCTCTGTTGTAGCCCTCAGAACTCTTCCCACTACAACAGACGTCACTCCCTGCCTTCTGCAGTCTTGGCTTTCTACATTTTATTTACTTCCAACATGCTCTGTGTCTTAGTTAGGGTTTCCATTTTTGTGGAGTGTATTTGGTACTGCCTTAACAGTTTTAGAGATTCGGTCCATTGACGTCACAGCAGGAAGCATGATAGCGGGTAGGCAGACATGATACTAGAGAAGGAGCTGAGAGTTCTACATCTTGATCCTAGTGTAGCCAGAAAAAGACTCCCTCTTACATACTAGGCAGAGCTTGAGGTTTGGAGCTTCAAATCCCACGCCAACAGTGACACACTTCCTCTAACAAGGCTGCACCTCCTCCAGGAAGGCCACGCCTCCTAGTAGTGCCACTTCCCATGGGTCAAACATATTCAAACCTACACACTATGCATTCTCTCTTGCCATACATTCCACTGTTCCCTCCCTGCTTGCTCTCATGAACTCTCCAACTGTTCTCTCACTGTTACTTCCACTGTTGCTGTTCCTCTCCAAGTTATTAGTTGGCCAACTGTACTGTTGACAAAAATAACAAACAAGGAAATACCATTTGAGAGAAGACTTATTTAAGCTAATAACACAGCACCATGGCTTGATAGAGTAGTACATCTCTAACCCTGAAACTTGCAAAATAAGTAGATGGCTATATAGTTACAGGGAGATAGCACACATGTGGGATAGGAAGGAAGGGCTGAATTTGTACCAATCACAAAACAGCTTTTTGCTCCAGTAATCACAAGCATCAGATGTGGCCAATCACAGACCTCATGTGAGGATAAGTCCCACATCTCATCACCAATGACTCACATCTTGATGAATCACTGGGGGCAGTGCTGCCTAATACTCTGTAGGGAGAATAGCTACAGAACCATCTAAGGTTTCTCAAAAGTTGCCCCATGTGGCCCACTGCTACAAAAGTTAGGAAGGTGGCCTGGAGTAGCCAGGACTGGTTCTGCCTTCTGTGGCAGCAGACATGGCTTTGGTGGCAAAAGATTTTGAAGCTGTGTGAGCTGCCAACAGTTGGCTGCCAAAGATGAGGCTATTCAGCTCACCCTTGCAGCTCCAGGCTTAAGAGAATTGTTTTCTTGCTGCCATCCAAAAGGCCTGGAAGGCCTACTCCTCCTTTGAATGTATGTGTGTGTTCACAGAAAGAAAAGTAGAACACCTATAATAAAACTTTAAGAAATCTCAATTCAAAAACAACAGTCTCAACAGTAAATAAGAGTGCTTAGCAGCATTTAACACACATGTCAGGGCTTAAACAATGACAATATGCCATACACAGAGTTAGGGTCCCTCTAACCATCTCAATGGCTCTAAAGAATGTCTCTATTGTTCCCTATTCTTGAACATTGTCCTGAAAATATTAAACCAGACTGAAATGAGAGAACCCATTTGTGACTGTTTCTTTTAGAATTATTATTAGGAAACATAATTTCTTTAAATGTACAATTCAATGTCTTCCCAAAGCTGTTCTCTCTGCATTATTTCCTTCTAATTCTTCACAAATTCTCAATATATTTCTAGTGATCTTTTTAGTATACATAATAGATACTTTTTAAATGTATCACATCCATTGTCATTCATAAACAAGAGCCCAAAATATGGAGCTGAGAAGACGGCTCAATCCATAAACTACTTACCACACAAGCCTGAGGACCTCAGTTAAGTTTTTCAGTGGTCACAAAAAAATATGGCTGAGTCAGTGTGCCTGTTACCTCAGTGCAGAGGCATGTGTGATAGGAGGAGCCTGGGGCTTGCTCATCAAATAGTCTCAACAAGCCAATGACGACTGGATTCAGTTAAAAGACCCTGACTTGAAAAGTGGAGTGTATTTTATGATAACATCTCACAAAACTTCTATCATCCACACAGACTACTATCACACACACACACACACACACACACACACACACACACACACACACACAAACTTAAAATGTAAACTTACTGACAATTAGAAAAAAATGTAACCCTAATTAACATTGTAGAGTTCCTCATAAAAGTGCCCTGTCCCTGGCCTGGTTCTCTACATAACTTTAGCTCTTGGAATCTGAGCCTCACTGAGTCAGCAGTCCAAACATCACAAACCCTAGCTCCCTGAAGAACAAGAACCCAAACCCATACAGTGAAAAAAGAAAGCATTTTCAACAAATGGTGCTTGTCTAACTGGTGGTCTGCATGCACAAGAACACAAATTCATCCATTTTCTTAATCACCTTGAACAAAGCTCAAGTCCAAGTGGGTCAAGGATCACCACATAAAATAAGATACACTTAATCTAATAAAAGAGAAAGTGGGCAAAAACCTTGAATACATTGGCACAGGGAAAATTTCCTGAACAGAACACCAATGGCTCTGGCTCTAAGATCAACAACTGATAAGCAGCACCTCATGAAACTAAGCTCCTGTAAGGCAAAGGGTACTGTCAATAGGACAAAACGGCAACCTACAGGTTGGCAAAAGAACTTTACCAACCCTGCATCCAATAGAGGATATCCAAAATATACAAAGAACTCACGAAGTTAGACTCAAGGAGACCAAATGACCCAACTAAAATATGGGGTACATAGCTAAACAGAGAATTCTCAACAGAGGAAACTCAAATGGCTGAGAAGCACCTAAAGAAATGTTCAGCATCTTTAGCAATCAGGGAAATGTAAATCAAAATGACCCTGAGATTCCACCTTACACCAATAAAAGTGCTAAGATCAAAAACTCAGGTGAGAGGAAATGTTAGAGAGGTTGTGGAGAAAAAGGAACACTCCTCCATTGCTGGTGGGATTGCAAACTGGTACAACCACCCTGGAAATCCATCTGGCAGTTCCTCAGAAAATTTGAAGTAGTTCTACCTGAAGACCCAGCAATAATACTCCTGGGAACATACCCAGAAGAAGCTGCACCATATGACAAGATCAAGTGCTCCATTATGTTCATAGCAGCCTTAGTTATAATAGCCAGAAACTGGGAACAGCCCAGAAGTCCCTCAACTGAAGAATGAATACAGAAAGTGAGGTTCATTTACACAGTGGAATAGTACTTAGATATTAAAAATGAGGACATCAAGAATTTTGCACGCAAATTAATGGAACTAGAAAATATCATCCTGAGCAAGGTAACCCAGACCCAAAAATTCACACATGGTATGCAGTTACTGCTAAGTGGATATTAGTCAAAAAGTTCAAAATACTCATGAATCAACTAACAGATCATATGTAACTTAAAAAGAAGTAAGACCCATGTATGGATGCCTCAATGCCACTTAGATGGCAAAACAAAATAATCACAGGAGACAGAGGGAAGCAGGGACCCAGGTGAGAAAGGGTAGGGGGTAAGAAAAAGGGGGATAGGATCAGATATGGAGGAGACAGGAGAGAAGCCCAGAGAGCCAGGAGAATGCACAGGAATGGGCAGCAGTGTGGTTGGGAACAACTAGAAAGTCCCAGACATCAGGGATGTGGAAGACTCTCAGGAACCAATGGGGATGACATTAATAGAAATACCCAGGCCCAGGGAGATAGAACCTGAAAGACCATCTCCAGTAGATAGACATTACCTGACTTGAGGGATGAGGCCACCCACTCATCTCAAAATTTTAACCCAGAATTGTTCTGTCTAAAGAAAATATGGGGGCAAAAAAATGGAGCAGAGACTGAAGAAAAGGCCATCCAGAGACCACCTTGGGATTCATCCCATGCACAGACATCAAACCCTGACACGACTGCTGATGACAAGATTTGCTTGCAAATGGGAGCCTGGCATGGGTGTCCTCTGAGAGGCTGTGCCATCACCTCACTGAGACAGATACAGATACTTAATGCCAGCCATTGGACTGAGCCTGGGGACTCCCATGGAAGAGTTAGAAGTACTGAAGGAGCTGAAGGGGCTTGCAACCCCATAGGAAGAACAGTATCAACTAATTGGACCACACAGAGATCCCAAGGAGTAAGCACAGTCTTAGAATTGAAGGGGAGTGAGGTTGGGGCTTGTAGAGGGGGAACCAGGAAGGAGGATAACATTTAATATGCAAATAAATAAAATAAATTAATAATAATAATAATAATAATAATAATAATAATAATAAGAAGAAGAAGAAGAAGACAGTATTCACAGGCACCAGGATTTCCTATGACAAAGAAGTATAAAGTCTATACAGCAGCTTCAGTTCTTCCAGTGCCTTGTGCCAGAGGCACATGGAAGAGCAGGAAGGACTTTCTCAAGAGCTTTTGATTCTTTAAGCTTTCAGTGTTGGAGTCCATTCCTCACACAGCAAAAGATACATGCTAATAGTGCATCTTTAAATCTTCTACTTTAAAAAAGTTCATTTTCACATTTACATACCTTGATCTCAACAAAGTTATCTTCTTGAGCAATTCTAATTATGTTTTGCAGAGGCTCGCAGCCATTCTCAGTCTACCCAATGTATGATTTTTTGTTGTTGTTGAATAGAATTTCCACATTGTCTTTGGTTCCCTTAACATTGTAGAGCTTTCAGTGAACCCTCCTTTAAACCTCATTCTAAAATAAGAAGTCATTGCTCCATCCATGTCAATCTAGTCTTTATCTTTTGCACTCCAGGCTCAATGCTTGCTAAACATACTTAAAGACTGGTAGCAGTTCCTGTTCTTGCAGTGCTCAGGAAGTTGCAGGAAGGAGAATGCCTATCTTAGAGCATCCTTCTCCATGACCTGTCTTTGGTACTGTGTTCCTGATTCTAGCTAGAGAAGTAATCACTGTCATTTGTTTGCTAGTTTCATTCACCATTAAGCTTCTTATGAGCATTACAAGCCTAAGGCAGAAAAGTACATTAATGTTTGAGGGAAGCCAGTGGCTCAGAGATGAACATTTATATCTACGTTTCAAATCTATATCATGTTTGAAGATGCAGACATGTTCTTGGGACTAGATAACAGGTTTCCTCGTTTGGTCTTTATACTTTCAGTTCCCATGGCAGCTCCATCAATTCCACTGTTGTGGTATCACTTTACCAAGGTCTGTCTGTCCACTGTTTACTTTCCTTAAAGTATCATTGGACACTAGGTCACCTCTGCTTAAGAGACTCCATGGAAGCCATATGGCAAGAGAGCTCAGTATTTCTCTCAGGTCCCAGTGATGGTTCAAGCAGAGAAAAGGCCTTAAGAAAGTCACTTCACGTGGACTGCGCATGTCCACAGTCTTTACCTTCCAGGCAGAAGCACTCTCTAGGCATAATGGTTCACTGCTCTGAAATTTACTGTGTTCTAAGGAACATCATTTTCTCTATTTTACATCAATTACTAGCTATCAAAATCTTTCCTTTTGTTTAAAATGCCCTTGTAACTGGCAGGTGACAATTTGCATCAAGAAGTTTCTAGCAGTCCATGATCTTATTGGAAATTGTTTTTGCCTCATTTCACGCAGTGTGTTTATCTTGATGAACGTTAGGAAGGAAAGCTTAGCCAGTGTTCAGCAGTCATTCCATTGTCCTAAGAAAACCTCAATCAATGCTTTTTTGTGTGACAGATTTGTGATTATTTTATTCTCCTAAGTTTGCATATGTTGCCAAGAAGCTCTCAGGCTTCCAGGAATTTTTATTAAGCATTTCAGATATTCCAGAAAGGAATTTTATCTGTGCTTATAAGATCAAGAGTATAACTGAAACCAAACATGTCTCATTCCATGCTAGTTTCCTGTTCTAAAAAGATATAGGCAATATTTATCTCAGGTCAAATGGACAATGCAATAGAATTGTTCTGTGTCTGTTCTCCAAGAAGTCTGTGAGTGTCAAGAGGAGAACACATGCATTCCCAGAGTGATGGATGTCAACAGCCACGAGCTTCATGAACCTATAGAATGGCAAACAAGCCTGTGGCTGTGGGACTCTAAGGGAAAAATAATCTCCTGTAGATTCCACCACAGTGGACACAGTGTTCACCCTTCAGAGTTGTGACCTGTCTCTGCCCTTAAAGCTCAGCATTAAGACAAGCTGTCAAAGATAAGACAGGATGTGAGAGAGGCCCTGTTGCAAGGCACATCAGGTAAGCTCTGGGTACTTTAATAAGAATCCTCCTGATGCCTTGATTTTCTTCCAGTACAGCGAATATCTTTCCTAAAATGACACTTCCATCTGGGAGAACTCATAGTTCAGTGCCTTAATTGATGTCAATTTCCCATGAAACTGTTTTCTGGAAAGTGTGTAGTTCTGCTTTCTCTTACCTATAAGAATTATGTGAGTCATCGGGATAAATTACTATTTGTATGCACACAGGATGAAGGCACACAGCTTTAGACTCTATGGAATAGAGTGCATACAAAGTGTTAGTATTGGCATTTCCCTTTACAATGTTATTGGACCAGTACAGCAGAAGTAATATCTCTTCATCTAACTAATGTGGTGATCAGCACTAGGCAACCAGATGCTGAGTAGGGTGAAGTAGATAAGGAAGGATGATGGCTGATGAGATGGCTGATAAATCACTAAATCAGCAGACTGAAAGGATGGGTCTTCCTGCTTTTCATCTTCCCTCTTCCCACAGATGTTCTCATATGTTTTCCTACTAAGCACAATATCACTCCTTGAAATATAATAGTGAGTATTTATCTCTCTATTCTAAGGTAGTTTTTCTTCTATACTGCTCAGTCTTGACATTGAGTGATATCTCAGCAGTGTCCCAAGGATTATCTGTCAATCACAAATATCTATTGAACACATGTTGTATGGTGATCATACCGTCCATTTTATGTAGTTCAGAGGAAACAGGTACCTAGCTACAGCCTTTGGTATAAAGCTCAGAACAGAAAGGGAATAGGAAATAGAATACAAAAGAGGATGCAATTCCTAAGGACTTCCAAAGGTTCATCCAAGGTTTCTCTTAGTTATTTTTCCTTTCCCTGCTGCACAGGAGCTTCATCTGCTCAGATAGTCATTTTAGTTCATGTATTATACAAATAGAAACTGTGTACTTCTAATGTGTCATAGACTGGGCAAGAATCCAACAGTGCAGAGAATAAGACGTACTGTCTTCAAAGAGCTGGTAGTGGTGGTAGAGATAAACACAGAGAGCCATTAAACAGTAAATACAATGACTGCAAGTCCTAGCAGGGTATATTGGTGCCTTTCTCTCTTCCTGACCTCTATTCTCAACCAAACCCAATGGGGAGACAGAGCCAAGACAATCAGGTATTAAAGACCAACCTAGGTTAAAGGGTAAGTTAAGTAATTAGTGAGATAAGGTAGGAAAGGCAGACATCCCCTGAGTATGCATCCGTGTTTGTGAAGCTGAACATGAAGGCAGAGTCTGAGGGAGTTACAGAGACTGAAGTCAGTGGTAAGACATGTATGTAGTCTCTGGGGAGGGGGGAGGGGGGACCAAGCAGGAAAACGTTTAGTCTCTATCCAATAGACAATAAAGCTACTGTAAAAATTTTAAAAAGACTGAAAGACTGACAGAGTTACATTTCTATTTTACATCAATCAAATCATTCAGTGACAGACTGATCTGAGAGAAATGAGACTGAAGTTAGAAAAAAAATGGTTACTAGACTGTCTCAGTGGTCAAGTTTCAAGATGTTGAGGATGTCATCCAAAATAATATTTGTAGATGGAGAGAGGGCAGATTTACAAAACATTTAGGCAGATATGGTACACTAAGCCACTATCTCTTGAAGATGAAATGAAGGTATGAGCAGGATAGAAGAACAAACTGCTCAATGGACTCTCCAAGGGTCCCTGCTGTAATCAAAGTGCCAGCTATCTGCACTGAGTACAGTTGACCTTCTCTGTGACCATCTCAGAGCTGTGTCCATATGTGTGAATAGTGTTCATGTATGTTTGCAGATCCTTCCCAACATTTCATAGATGGGGGATTGGAGGTAGAAGAATTATACATGTTTAGCACAGTGTTTTCAGTGATACATGCTCTTCAGTTGCTGAGCCAGCACTATTCAGCCTTGCCCAATTGAGCTTCCTCTGTGCGCATGCCTTAAGAACAGAGGTAGTTGACTAACATATGCTAGAGTTGATTTGTGTTTCTCTATGGTAGTGTCCATCTTCTTGTGTCCACTTCCACTATTCTCTCCATTTACATCATGTTAGCATATGTGCATGAATAGAGACCTGACTGAATTTGCTACCAGCTCAGCAAATGGCCAAACCTGTGGACAGATTCTTCATTGTAACACAAAGTAAATGAAAACAGTTCACATGAAACAGATTAAGCACATAGATATTAAATGAACAAAAACCTCCCTACTCATGCCAAAGTTTCATTTTTTTCACTAGATGAAAGTCTAGAGAGTACTATATTTTCTTCAAGATGAGTTGCCTGTGGGAGACTATTTTCTTCTATATGCTCTCTACTCTCTAGTGTATTGCTGATTCTTTAATATAGTTTGAACAATGTTAATAAAAGGCATATTTCATGGCTATAAAATATACTTGCAATGTTTCAAATGATGAATTAAGGGATGGTTCTTCCAGTAGAAAATGTCTGTAACCTTTAAAGAATATCATTAACAAAGTATAGACTAACAGTCCCAGACAAAAGCAATAAAACATCCTTAATGCAGAAGATGACATAAATTGAGTCAAGTAATTAGAATACAATCAATAAAGCTGTAAGAAAGAGTAACCTGAACATGGAGAGGAACTTCAAATACTTGTTTAGAAAATAGAAAACTCCTTTCAACATAGATTCTCAAAGCCACTGTATGGAGAGCCAAATTCTAATACAGCAAAAAGGAAAGTGAGACTGGCAACATAGAAGCAGAGCAAACACAACAAATGCGAAAGCAACAAAAGCCACAACTAAGAAAATGGTTCCTGTAATAGACTCGCAGACAGAATCTTAAGAGGAAAATTATGGTGCTATCTTGCAAATTAAGTAAACATGGCTACTTGTGTGGCACTAAAACTCATCATACACACAGCATGCTTCTCGTTTGTATCTTGATGATTGCTTGGCTTTTGTAAACAAGTGTGCCAGGAAGTGCATCTAGAGAAGGATGTACTCATCTTGTAGAGCTAACCAAGAAAACATGTTGCTAATGAAAATAACATTGCAAAGAGACCAATTCATTTCCCCATTGATATGGTAATGGGCTGTGTTTTTAGTATTTCGAGTCTTTCTTTAGCTTCACCATATAAGCACACAGCCCTTCCTACAAGGTTCTGCTTCTCACCTGTTCAGAGCTTTAGTAACACTGGGAAGAAGAAGCCATCTCCTGATTAAATGACCTACCAAAGCTAAAATAACACTCATTTTGTTCAATAATGTTTTTTTTAAATCCCCATCGATGATTTAAGTAATGGGAAAACGTGGCTCATGCAAAACAAAAAGACATTTTTGCCATGAGCTTTTTTTGTTTTGTTTTTATTTGTTTGTTTATATGTATAGGTTTGTGTGTGTGTGTGTGTGTGTGTGTGTGTGTGTGTGTGTATGTGTTTATTTGATCTTAGTGGACTTGATCTTAGTATCTTAGTTTTCCTCTACTTTCAGCCAAAATTTGTATTTGGCTAGAGAATTTAGACATTGCAATGAAGAATATTCTTTAGTCAGCAGCAAGAATTACAACTTATATAACAAAACTTAGTACTAATTTACATGGAAGAATCTTATTGTCTATATCTCATCAGTGTAGGAACTTAATAATCTTTGTGACTGCTACCATTCTTATACGCAGTAAACATTACTTTTTTTCTCTGAATAGTTGTTGTCATTCATTCTTATAATTTTTTGTTGCCCCAGAGAAAACATGGGACCGAGCAATGTGCTTTATATAGTAATTATTATACATACACCTGGGTTTTATGTCCCCTATGACTATGCTATGGCCACATTAAGTTTGTTAAGCTCGCATGGGGCCACTGAGCTGGAAGGAGCAGGTACCTACAAAAGATCTGCTGAGAGCACTCCTAGAGGGGGAAATAGCAATTAACAGAGGAAATACAAGTACGTAAAGGACATTCAAGAATAAATATCTTCCACCATAAAGATCATTTCAGGACATCTGCAGCACTGAAGAGGACACACTGAGGTTTAGCTTACAAGGGTTTTCCTGGATGAAATGCTTTCAAGTCTTAGAATCTGACGCTCCTTCTGTTTTGCATTCCAGATCCCTGCACAACACGCACCTCTTCATTGCCAGTCCTTGCCTAGCCCTTCAGCTCCCCTAGACAACGATTCTCCACATCATACTGACTTGCTTTTATGTGCCCAGCATCCATGCCAACTCGATACACGTGTTCTAGAATGTCCTTTCTCGTATTCCTTTTCTCTGTCTTCATTTTTCTTTACACCTTCAATGGCATCGACTGGCCTTGCTTAATGGTGTGCCTTTTGCCTTGTTTGCTGTGTAATCATTGTCAATCATTAATTGGACTCTGTCAAATCTTATAAATGAATGTGGTAGAGTAATATAACAAGTAAAAACCTACTTTACTCTACTCTGTGTGTTCATTTTCCTTTTGAATGCAGCTGCATAGAGACTCCTACCGAGAAATAGATGCTATTTTTTCCAATCTTCGAGTCCAGTTGACCTTGGATCCATAAAATTCACACAAAATGAGGTTGCTCCTATTGTGTGTGATTCTAGGCTTTAAAGATCTTGTACTCTCTGTAGTTTTCATAACTCTTTCTAGCTATGGTCCTTTGCAAGTTCCCCTTATTTTTGCTATTGTTTGCTACAGCCCTGTGCAAAGTTCAATCCCAAGCAGCCAAGCTACCTATCTTCTTTGCATTTAGCTCACCGCAATACCTAAGATATCTCAGGCAAGACAAACCCAGTCTGGCCCAGATCTTCTGAAATGTCCAGCTGACCTAGAAACTTGTTCTAATCCTGTTAATAATACATATGATAAAATATCCAGTTTAACCTTCAATACTTACCTATCACCCATCAGACCAATGATACAATAGTTTAGAGGCAAGCTGAGAAGTCAGGACATCTCACAAGGCCCTTCTCTCATCTAGAATATGGTGTTTGTGTGCTTTGATCAAGACACTGATTTCACATTCCACTGAGCTGTTTAGTTTGTTCTAATGTTCACCATTTTCCATTCCTTTATTCACTCCAAAGTGCTGACTTTGAGTCTTCCTCTGTTTGAAAATTACATATACTGGAAAGTCTCCCATACTCCCAAAACCAGTTTTAACCCCCACAATCTCCAATCATTGCTTTATCTGAGTTGCTTCAAACATTTTGTCTTGATAAAGGCATGGGATTCAAAAATTCCTTTCCAGGGCAACTGTTGACCTACACTTTCAACTTTTATTTTCTGATAAACCTTTTTCTCCTCCACTATCAATAACTTCTACTGCATACATTGTATCTGAAATATTGGTAAGGTATCTTCTCGTGTGAACCTCTCCATTTCAGTAACTGGGGGTTTATAAGAGAAAAAGAAATATCAGATGAAAAGTTCTATAATGAACATAGTATTTCCATTTTATTTGTCTTTAAATATTCATTTCATTTGCCCATTCACTCAATGGTGCCTTTAAGCTGTGGAAATCACATTTGTTCTCAGTCTTATATTTTTAAACATCTTCAGTGTTCATGTGGTGTTGCTGATTGTATTTTTCAAAGATGGAATAATGATATTTTCCATACTGCATATCGTTTTCTTAATGTGACTTTTCTGTTTCTTCATCAAAAGATGATATCCATGTCCTTTCCCTTAAGGTTAAGTGAAACTTGTGACTCTCTTAATGCACAGAATGTAGCAGAAGTATTACTGGGTGATCTCTTCAGATGAACTACAGAGTGCACCTACAGAACAGAGAATTGTACCTACCACTCTAGCAACCAAAGAAAGGATAATAGGGAGTCCAAAAAGTCAATAGTCATTGTCCTTTTGTATTTCTTCTAGTTTGTCTTAAACTACACTTATCTATTTATTGTTTGTGTGTGAGGCACAGGCCATCACACATATGTGGGGGTCAGAGGGCAGGTTTCAGAATTCAGTTCTCACTTTCCACCATACACCAAGTGGGTCATGGGAAAGAAACGTGGAGAGTTGAATTGAACTCAGTTTATAGTTACTTATAAGTATACTTATACTTAGTTTATATAAGTCCCTTATAGGAGCTTAAAGTTCCTATAAGGATATATCAGGCCCCCAGTGCCATAGTTTCTCATGCATGAAATCTTGGATGCTGTCTGAAGAACTTCACTTCTGACTCATATTGATGCTGAAGCAAGTCACTACACTTTGAGGAATCCTTATATAAGGAAGAATGAACTGACACAAGAGCCTACTGGGAAAAGCTAAGTGACTAAAATACAAGACTAAAGCTGTGCTTCTCTAGTACTATAGAAAAATAGTAATAAATTAACAACAACAAGAAAATGTTAAATAGTAGCCAGGAATGTTTGTCAGTAGCTACTATTCTGTAAGTAATCTTCTACCAGCAAATCCAACCACAACTGGCATTCCAGTTGAGCATATACCTAAATTACCTTGAGATCATCGGAATTTCAAATAAGAATAGGACTTGAACTAAAAAAGGTCATTTCAAAGACTCATAAAGTTAGAAATCAATGCACAAAATAACCAGGTCATTACAAATGTAAACACATGTGATTTTGTATGTTTCTAAATCATAATGTATTTCACCTGTGGTTATTAGTAATTCAAAGAATTATGGCCTCAGCTTCATGAATAATAGCCTAAGTTCTCATTGATAAGCAGAAGCTAAGCCAAATTTGCTTCTTCAATCATGGGGAAAAGCCAACGACATGAAACACAATGGCAGTCTATAACGCAGGTCTTCTACACAGTTAATGGGATAAGCAAAGGTGTGTGTTGTGACAGCACCAAAATTATTTTTCCTTTTTGTGTTTCAAATGAATTTTTTTTCCAGTAAGGGCAAAGCATCACAACTGTCCTCTGTTGAAATTAAATGGTCAGGGGCTTCGCATACTAAGAAGACCCCTATGGCAGTGTTTCTAGTTATTATTCTCTATGCAAAGTACCAATAAAGATCAACCGCACCTCCAAAAATAAAACAAACATCCTGTATGTCTTTCATAGATTCGCTTTCCTTATTTCCACTGGCTTTCAACAAGTAGACATTTTTGCATTTCTCATTTTCTTATTGAAAAATAAATGAATACAATTAGTTATATATACAATGGCAATACAATATACAATATGCAATACAATATATATATATATATACAATACGATGTACAATATGATTATATATTGTAATATGCAATACTATATATATATATATATATATATATGTTAAATGTCTATGTGTGTGTGTATGTACATAACTTTTAGTTACATAAATAAAAAAAAATCCCAAGTGTCTGTACCCTATAAGAAACATGGATTACAAAAAAAAAAAAAACAGTCAGATGGTTTAATATGTGAACATTTTCTCAAATATGTAACATCATTTACAATATGAATCCTAGTAATCTGTATCTGTGCATTAGTTCTATGAGGTCCATGAGTCAAATATAATTATTACAGACATACCCCACAAAATACAGCTAAAACTCATGATTTTTCAATTTGTTTTTCAATTTTGTTTTTGTTTTGTTTTACTTGGTCAAAAAACTCTTTTCTTAGAGCTGGTACACTAGTAACACAGAAGGTTGACGAGAATTGTTGGGTTTTTATTCAACAGAAGTATGTTCAACATACCTTAGTGTTAGATAACCTGGAAAGAGTAGTGTATCTGGAAGTCTTGCGCAAGAGTTATGGGAAGAATTGAGGAACCTGGAGGGGATCAGCACTCCAAGAAGACAAACAGTGTCAACTAACCTGGATGCTTGGGGTCTCCCAGAGACTGAAGCACCAGCCAAAGAGCATGCAAGATCTGGACCTAGGCCCCAACACATGGAAGCAGATACCCACTTGGTTTTCACGTGGGTCCTCCAACAACTGTAGTAGGGGCATATCCTATTCTCTAACTGGGCTTCCTTGTCTAGAGTCAGTGGGAGAGGTGGTGCCTAGTCCCATAGTCTACAGAGCCTACAGAACTCCTCCTGACATATAATAATCAGAACACCAAATGCACTAAATAAAGATAGAATATTAAATGCAGTAAGGGAGAAAGTTCAAGGAAAATATAAAGGCAAGGCTATCAGAATTACACCAGATTTTTCACCAGAGACTATGAAAGCCAGAAGAGCCTGGACAGATGTTATACAGACACTAAGAGAACACAAATGCCAGTCCAGGCTATTATACCCAGCCAAACTTTCAATTACCTTAGATGGAGAAACGAAAGTATTCCACGACAAAACCAATATCACACATTATCTTTCCATGAATCCGGCCCTTCAAAGGATAATAACAGAAAAAAAAAAAAACAATACAAGGACGGAAACCACATCCTATAAAAAGCAAGAAGGTAATCCCTCAACAAACCTAAAAGAAGACAGCCACAAGAACAGAATACCAACTTTAACAACAAAAATAATAGGAAGCAACAATTACTTTTCCTTCATATCTCTTAGTATCAATGGGCTCAAAACCCCAATAAAAACACATAGACTAACAGACTGGCTACACATATAGGACCCAACATTTTGGTGCTTACAAGAACTCACCTCAGGGAAAAAGATAGACACTACCTCATAATGAAAGGCTGGAAAACAATTTTCCAAGCAAATAGTAGGAAGAAACAAGCTGGAGTAGCGATTCCAATATCTAATAAAATTGACTTCCAACCCAAAGTCATCAAAAAAGACAAGAAAGGGCACTTCATACCCGTCAAAGATAAAATCCTCCAAGAGGAACTCTCACTTCTGAATATCTATGCTCCAAATTCAAGGGCAGCCACATTCATTAAAGAAACTTTAGTAAAGCTCAAAGCACACATTGCACCTCATACAATAATAGTGGGAGACTTCAACACACCACTTTCACCAATGGACAGATCATGGAAACAGAAACTAAACAGGGACACAATGAAACTAACAGAAGTTATGAAACAAATGGATCTAACAGATATCCACAGAAAAATTTATCCTAAAACAAAAGGATATACCTTCTTCTCAGCACCTCATGGTACCTTCTCCAAAACTGACCACATAACTGGTCACAAAACAAGCCTCAACATATACAAAAATATTGAAATTGTCCCATGCATCCTATCAGATCACCATGGACTAAGGCTGATTTTCAATAACAAAATAAATAATAGAAAGCCAACATTCACATGGAAACTGAACAACACTCTTCTCAATGATACCTTGGTCAAGGAAGGAATAAAGAAAGAAATTAAAGACTTTTTACAGTTTAATGAAAATGAAGCCACAACTTACACAAACCTATGGGACACAATGAAAGCATTTCTAAGAGGGAAACTCATAGCTCTGAGTGCCTCCAAAATGAAACTAGAGAGAACACACATTAGCAGCTTGACAACACACCTAAAAGCTCTAGAACAAAAGAAAGCAAATTCACCCAAGAGGAGTAGAAGGCAGGAAATAATCAAAATCAAGGGTGAAATCATCCAAGAGGAAACAAGAAGAACTATTCAAAGAATCAACCAAAGCAGGAGTTGGTTCTTTGAGAAAATCAACAAGATAGATAAACCCTTAGCCAGACACACTAGAGGACATAGGGAAAGCATCCTAATTAACAAAATCAAAAATGAAAAGGGAAATATAATAACAGATCTGAAGAAATCCAAAACACCATCAGATCCTTCTACAAAAGGCTTTACTCAACAAAACTGGAGAACGTGAATGAAATGGACAAGTTTCTAGACAGAAACCAGGTACCAAAGTTAAATCGAGATCAGGTTAATGATCTAAACAGTCCCATATCCCCTAAAGAAATAGAAGCAGTCATTAATAGTCTCCCAACCAAAAAAGCCCAGAACCAGATGAATTTAGTGCAGAGTTCTATCAGACCTTCAAAGAAGATCGAAACCCAGTTCTTCACAAACTATTTGACAAAATAGAAAGAGAAGGTACCCTACCCAACTCATTCTATGAACCTACAATTACTCTGATACCTAAACCACAAAAACACCCAACAAATATAGAGAACTTCAGACCAATTTCCCTTATGAATATTGATGCAAAAATCCTTAATAAAGTTCTCCTATTCGAATCCAAGGACACATCAAAACAATCATCCATCATGACCAAGTAGGTTTTATTCCAGGGATGCACAGATGGTTCAATATATGGAAATCCATCAACGTAATCCATTATATAAACAAACTCAAAGACAAAAACCAAATGGTCATCTCATTAGATGCTGAGAAAGCATTTGAAAAAAATCTAACACCCATTCATGATAAAAGTCTTGGAAAGATCAGGAATTCAAGGCCCATAACTAAACATGATAAAAGCAATATACAGCAAACCAGTAGCCAACATCAAAGTAAATGGTGAGAAGCTAGAAGCAATCCCACTAAAATCAGGGACTAGACAAGGGTGCCCACTTTCTCCCTACCTATTCAACATTGTACTTGAAATCCTAGCCAGAGCAATTCGACAATAAAAGGAGATCAAGGGGATACAAATTGGAAAAGATGAAGTCAAAATATCACTTTTTGCAGATGATATGATAGTATATATAAGTGACCCTAAAAATTCCACCAGAGAACTCCTAAGCCTGATAAACAGCTTCAATGAAGTAGCTGGATATAAAATTAACTCAAACAAGTCAATGGCCTTTCTCTACACAAAGAATAAACTGGCTGAGAAAGAAATTAGGAATACAACACCCTTCTCAATAGTCACAAATAATATAAAATACCTTGGTGTGACTCTAACTAATGAAGTTAAAGATCTGTATGATCAGAACTTCAAGTCTCTTAAGAAAAAAATTAAAGAAGGTCTCAGAAGATGGAAAGATCTCCCATGCTCATGGATTGGAAGGATCAATATAGTAAAAATGGCTATCTTGCCAATATCAATCTGCAAATTCAATGCAATCCTCATCAAAATTCCAACTCAATTCTTCAATGAATTAGAAAGGGCAATCTGCAAATTCATCTGGAATAACAAAAAAACCTAGGATAGCAAAACCTCTTGTCAAGGATAAAAGAACCTCTGGTGGAATCACCATGCCTGATCTAAAGCTGTACTACAGAGCAATTGTGATAAAAACTGCATGGTACTGATACAGTGACAGACAAGTAGACCAATGGAACAGAATTGAAGACCCTGAGATGAACCCACACACCTATGGTCACTTGATCTTTGACAAGGGAGAAAAACCATCCAGTGGAAAAAGACAGCATTTTCAACAAATGGTGCTAGCACAACTGGCAGTTATGTAGAAGAATGCGAATTGATCCATTCCTATCTCCTTGTACTAAGGTCAAATCTAAGTGGATTAAGGAACTCCACATAAAACCAGAGTTACTGAAATTTATAGAGGAGAAAGTAGGGAAAAGCCTCAAAGATATGGGTACAGGGGAAAAATTCCTGAATAGAACAGCAATGGCTTGTGCTGTAAGATCGAGAATTGATAAATGGGACCTCATAAAGTTGCAAAGCTTCTGCAAGGCAAAAGACACCATTAATAAGACAAAAAGACCACCAACAGATTGGGAAAGGATCTTTACCTATCCTAAATCAGATAGGGGACTAATATCCAATATATATAAAGAACTCAAGAAGGTGGACTCCAGAAAATCAAATAACCCCATTAAAAATTGTGCTCAGACCTGAACAAAGAATTCTCACCTGAGGAATACTGAATGGCAGAGAAGCACCTGAAAAAATGTTCAACATCCTTAATCATCAGGGAAATGCAAATCAAAACCACCCTGAGATTCCACCTCACACCAGTCAGAATGGCTGAGATCAAAAATTCAGGTGACAGCAGATGCTGGCAAGGATGTGGAGAAAGATGAACACTCCTCCATTGTTGGTGGGATTGCAAGCTTGTACAACCGCTCTGGAAATCAGTTTAGCGGTTCCTCAGAAAATTGGACATAATAATACCAGAGGATCCAGCAATGCCTCTATGGGCATATATCCAGAAGATGTTCCTAGCGGTAAGAAGGACACATACTCCACTGTGTTCATAGCAGCCTTATTTATAATAGCCAGAAGCTGGAAAGCACCCACATGCCCCTCAACAGAGGAATGGATACAGAAAATGTGGTACATTTACACAATGGAGTACTACTCTGCCATCAAAAGGAATGAATTTATGAAATTCCTAGGCAAATGGATGGACCTGGACGGCATCATCCTGAGTGAGGTAACCCAATCACAAAGGAACTCACACAATATGTACTCACTGATAAGTGGATATTAGCCCTAAAACCTGGGATACCCAAGATATAAGATACAATATATTAAATGTATGAAACTCAAGAAGAATGAAGACCAAAGTGTGGACACTGTACCCCTTCTTAGAATTGGGAACAAAACACCCATGGAAAGAGTTACAGAGATAAAGTTTGGAGCTGTGACGAAAGGATGGACCATCTAAAGACAGCCATATCCAGTGATCCATCCCATAATCAGCTTCCAAACACTGACACCATTGCATACACTAGCAAGATTTTGCTGAAAGGACCCAGATATAGCTGTCTCTTGTGAGACAATGCTGGGGCCTAGCAAACACAGGAGTGGATGCTCACAGTCAGCTACTGGATGTATCACAGGGCTCCCAATGGAGAAGCTAGAGAAAGTACCCAAGGAGCTAAAGGGATCTGCAACCCTATAGGTGGAACAACATTATGAACTAACCAGTACCCCAGAGCTCTTGACTCTAGCTGCATATGTATCAAAAGATGGCCTAGTCGGCCATCACTGGAAAGAGAGGCCCATTGGACTTGCAAAGTTTATATGCCCCAGTACAGGGGAACGCCAGAGCCAAAAAGTGGGAGTGGGTAGTTAGGGGAGTGGGGAGGGGGAGTGTATTGGGGACTTTTTGGATAGCATTGGAAATATAAATGAGGAAAATACCCAATAAAAATTAATTAAAAAAATTAATTTCAAAAAAATATTGCAAAGCTTCTGCAAGGCAAAAGACACTGTCAATAAGAGAAAAAGACCACCAACACATTGGGAAAGGATCTTTACCTATTCTAAATCAGATAGGGGACTAATATCCAATATATATAAAGAACTCAAGAAGGTGGACTCCAGAAAATCAAATAACCCCATTAAAAATGGGGCTCAGATCTAAACAAAGAATTCTCACCTGAGGAATACTGAATGGCTGAGAAGCACCTGGAAAAATGTTCAACTTCCTTAATCATCAGGGAAATGCAAATCAAAACAACCCTGAGATTCTACCTCACATCAGTCAGAATGGTTAAGATAAAAAATTCAGGTGACAGCAGATGCTGGCTAGGATGTGGAGAAAGATGAACACTCCTCCATTGTTGGTGGGATTACAAGCTTTTATTACCACTCTGGAAATCATTCTGGTGGTTCCTCAGAAAATTGGACATATTACTACTTCAGGATCCCGAAAACCTCTCCTGGGCATATATCCAGAAGATGCTCCTAGCGGTAAGGACACATGCTCTACTATGTTCAGAGCAGCCTTATTTATAATAGCCAGAAGCTGGAAAGTACACACATGCCCCTCAACAGAGGAATGGATACAGAAAATGTGGTACATTTACACAATGGAGTACTACTCAGCTATTAAAAAGAATGAATTTATGAAATTCCTAGGCAAATGGATGGACCTGGAGGGCATCATCCTGAATGAGGCAACCCAATCACAAAGGAACTCACACAATTTGTACTCACTGATAAGTGTATATTAGCCCAGAAACTTAGAATACCCAAGATATAAGATACAATTTGCTATGAAACTCAAGAAGAATGAAGAACAAAGTAGGGACACTTTGCCCCTTCTTAGAATTGGGAACAAAACACTCATGGAAGGAGTTACAGAGACAAAGTTTGGAGCTGAGACAAAGGATGGACCATCTAGAGATTGTCATATCTGGGGATCCATCCCATAATCAGCTTCCAAACGCTGACACCATTGCATACACTAGCAAGATTTTGCTGAGAGGACCCAGATATAGCTGTCTCTGGTGAGACTCTGCTGAGGCCTAGCAAACGCAGAAGTGGATGCTCACAATCAGCTATTGGATGGATCACAGGGCCCCTAATGGAGGAGCTAGAGAAAGTACCCAAGGAGCTAAAGGGATCTGCAATCCTATAGGTGGAACAACAATATGAACTTACCAGTAACACGCTGCCCCCTGGAGCTCGTGTCTCTAGCTACATATGAATGAGAAGATGGCCTAGTAGGCTATCAGTTAAATGAGAGGCCCATTGGTCGTGCAAACTTTATATGCCTCAGTACATGGGAATGACAGGGCCAAGAAGTGGGAGTGGGTGGGTGGGGGAGTGGGTGGGCAGCGTGTGGGGGACTTTTGGAATAGCATTGGAAATGTAAATGAAATAAATACCCAATAAAAAATTAAGAAAAGAAAGAAAAAAAGAAAAGAGGTTAATAAATTAGTTGATTTGACAAAATTTTTACAATGTCTTCATATTTAAATGTTTAGGTATTTACCTAGTACTAAATATGGTGAAGAATTTACAAAGAAAATTAATGTGGAAACTAATATTGTGCAGCCTAGTGAGTTACAGAAATTTCACGTCAATTGAAAGTAGAACATCGTGGTGAGTTCAGTGCCAGGAGTTGAACTGTAGGGGAAATGAGTAACATGAATTGGGACAGAATTGCATGCTGGGTTCAGGCTCACTAAGGACACCAACAAGACACCACCAAGGAATGCCTTCAGCTACTGCCATGTAGATTAATTAATTATCATTATTTTGTTAAGGAATGATGCTTAGTAAGCTCCTCTGGGGTTCTCACTATGTCATGTGGAACTTTGAGCCCTTTAACAGGGTGTAGAGACAGCCCAGTCCGAGTTCTCGAGCACTGACAAATTATAAGGAAAGAAGCTCTCAGGCTGTTCTATGACTTGGTACCAACATTAATTTAGATTAGATAAGACACTCATGGTACTTGGAAAACAAAGTGATTAAAAACACATTTTCCCAAATCTCATTTGCTGCACAGAGAACGGCTAGATTTGGCAGTTGTGTGATCTTAACAAATATGGTTTTAATAATGAATTAAGGCTTAATTTATGCACTTTCCTTATTAGATTGTTTAGAAATTAGTGCTCATTTGGGAAGGATCCCATTGCATGGAAATCAGTGTGTGGGGACTGGTATCAGGTCAATGTGTTTGGGTGTTTAGAACACATTTGTTCACTCAGTTCATCAGAAAGGCAGCCCAGGGCCTGAAACGTCATACCATCACCATTTGCACAGCACTTGTCAGTGCTCTTCAAAATATTTAGTCAAAAAATAAATAAATAAATAAAACCAGTTCAAAGCCTTATTGAGTCTATAGAGATGGTCTGGCAGCCCCTGAGAAAAATTGCCTACCACTAAAGCTTAAGTCTGGAGGAGTTAAATGTTCTAATATAAACTTCTGGTACAAGCGATGCCAGAACAGCAGTGATTCTTCTGGGCGCGAATGCAACTGTTCTCATTTACACTAAGGATCTCGGGTTCCGTGACTCTTCATTCTATAAAGAGGCCTGAGCCCTCAGTTCCGCTGGACATCAGATTAGGCAGTGTGCATGTCGTATAAAGTACAGGTCAGAATAGAGCATCCCTTCCCTGGACAAGTTTACCTCTTGTGGCAAAGGACTCAGCTTCTCAGAACCGAAGCTGTACTTGGTCACCTACAGCCCAGAACTTTGCACCAAGATTGAACTGAACTAATGTGAATTTGGAAATCACAGGGATGCTAGCAGGAGTTCAGAGACACTGACGGGAGTGCAGACAACACACGTTAGCAGACCGAAATAATGCTAGCATCAAAGAGAGAGGAGAAGAGAGGACAGGTAGCCCTGGAGCCATCACTTCACTTGCTTATTATCTCCCAGTTCCAGATGGTTTCCAGTGTCAAATCTCGTTGGTATTGTCCAGTCTCATGTCATGCAGCACAGTTCAACACTCACACTATAACTCCATAAAGCTTTGTCAAAAGCTCAGACTAATGAATGTGTGAAACTAAGACAAATCTTCTTGCCCAATGGTAGCGATAGGAATAGAAATGCAATAGGAAGGGTATTGGAAGACTGTGAAGGTGCTTGTAGGAATATGTTGTGGTCCAGTATATGAGACCAGAAAGAAACGAACTCTATTCTTCACTCTACATTGAAAGTAAGAAAAATGATGATGTCTTATATAGCAGTGGGTAATGTCTAGGACAAGAGACTTATTTTTAAATTTTCATTTTCCACTCCTCTGTCATCAGACTAGTTGCAGCTGACAGGAAAGAAATCAAAATTTCGAAAGTTTAGCAAACAGAGAATTCATTTGTCATTCAAGCAAACCTTCTGTTTAAGCAGCTGCCTTAGACAGACATCCTACAAATAACTCAGTAACTCGGGGATAGGGCTTCAATTATCAGTAGCTCATGGTGCCATAGCTTTCTAATTCCTTTACTGAATCCTGTATTTGGACAATACATGGAGACAGACAGGAAATTCAGATAATTGCAGCTACGTAAGTTAAAACCCTGCTTGCTTCTGACCCTAAACATGAACAGTTAAGTCTGGGAAAGACATTAGGCTGCAGGAGCTGTTGAAATTCCCTCCCCTGGAAATGTGATGAGGTTCAGAGCACATTATCTACTATTTTAGAAGCCAGCACAATTACCAGCTTTTTCTGCAGAGCCATGAACAGGAGGAAAAAGAGACAGAAAATACACTTAAAGTTTCTTGCTCTTCTACAAACTGGTGTATCCAAGTATACCTGCAGGAGACAGACTCTAAAAAGACAGCATGACCAGATATGGCAAGGGCCTCTCTGTTGGTGTCAGAGATAAACATGGAGCCAATGAAAAGACAGTTTCTCCCAGGAAGCAAAACCTGCCCTTCAAAGAAAAGTAAACCAAGCAGGGTCACTCAAAGGGCAGAATTAACTTTGGACAAGATTTTGTGACATTCATGAGCCAATTGAAAGCCAAGTGTTTACTTGGTATTTTCTTCATTAGTTAGGACAAGAGACTGGAGAGAAGGCTCACCAGGTTAAGAGTTCTTGTTTTCTTACTAGGACCCAGGTTTGGGTCCCAGTACCACACCACAGTTCATAACCATGCACAATCATAACTCCACCAGGGGATCTGACACTTTTTCTGACCTCTGTGGGCACCATACATGCATATGCTATATATGCATATACACAGGCAAAGTTTCCATGCACATACAATGAAATGAATTAAAATAAATAATCATTGTATTATTAAATATTAACTATTTTAGTTATTTACATTCCAAATGCTGCCCCTTGTACCCCCCCCCTTCCCAGAGTTCTTCCCCAATTCCTCCTTCCATGGGATGGATTCCAGGTTGTCATTCCATGGGATGTCACAGGTCAGTCATTCCTTCAGTCTCTGCTCCATTTTTATCTCTGCATTTCTTACCCAGATGGCCCTCAACCAGAGAAAGGATACAGAAAATGCAGTTCATTTTCATAATGGAATACTGTCCAGCTATTTAAAATGAGAACATCATGAATTTTGCAGGCAAATGGACAGAACTAAAAAATATCATGTATTCACTGATAAGTGGATTTTAGCCAACAACTACAGAATACTCTTGATATATTCCACAGACCCTGTGAAGTAAGACAAGAAGGAAGGCCCAAGTGAGAATATTTCAATTCCACCTAGAAGGGGGAACAAAATAATTATGGGTGGCAGAGAGATAGTGGGACATAGGTGGGAGAGGTTATGGATAGGAAAGGGGGGGGCAAGATCAGATATGAGGGGAGACAGGAAAGAAGTCCAGAAGGCCAGGAGAATGAATAGAAATATGCAGCGGTGTGGGATGGGGAGTCGGGGGAACCACGAGAAACTCCCAGACACCAGGGATGTGGGAAGCTATAAGGACACAATGGAGATGACATTAGTTGAAATGCCCAATATTCCAAAGGGAGAGGAGAGAAGGGAGGGAAAAGGGATAAAGGGGCAGGCCCTGGGGAGAGATACAGGAGAAAGGCCCAGATGGCCAAAAGAATGAATGGAAATATGCAGGTGCCTGGAGTGGTGGTGCTTGGGAACTTTTAGAAAATCTCAACTGTATGGGGGCTGCTCCCAGGACTCAGTGTGGGGGACCTTAGCTAAAAGCCCAGTAATGGGAGATGGAACCTGGAAAGACCACCTCCAATAAAGACCCCCAGTGGAGGAATCAGGACATCAACCCGCCTACAAAACTTTCGACCCAAAATTGTTTCTGTCTAAAATAAATATTTTTTTAGAAAACAAATTTAAAACTGCTTGGGTCAAAACAGACAACACCTAGAGATCCCAACTATGGAGCGATTGTTCAATGCAGGCAAAGCGTTAGATCAGCACCACCCACGAGAGTGAGATGAAATCCACAGTTGAACACTGAAAGTGAAGAGTGCTGCCATGTAGCATCACAAAGTAAAGGGCATCTCTCCCAAGAGCACAGCTAGGCCTTTCCTTCTTAACAGATAACCACAGCCAAGTGGAATCTTCCACTGCCTGACCTTGGCACTCTTCAGTCCTTACAATCCTAGCTCATCCTTGTTAACTGCTTGAAGATAGGCACTCAGAAGGTTCTGTGAAAACAGCCTGGGAATTTAGATATGCGACTGTGACAAACAGATTAAGATCCACCACACTACCCCCACTGTGTGTGTGTGTGTATGTGTGTATGTGTGTTATATGAAAGTGTAGGTTAGCCCTATGACAGGACATTTTCCCAAGCAAATATTAAAGAAATAGCTAAGAGAATTTAACTGTGGACCCAGTAATTTCTTCATTGCTCCTAGGACTTGAAGGTAGTTCGCCCATAGCCTTACTGCAATAGAATAAAATGATTCGTTTAAATTAAGCAAATGGGAAATAAAAATGAAACGAAACATTTCTGTTTGTAAAGATGGCACATAAATACAACCTCCACTATTCTCTTTATTAGCAGTGTGCCAGGGTTAAGGCCACTTAAAACAGGATAGCAGAGATGAAGAAGCCACGGTCTTGATGCTAATATTTTAAGGTTTTATAACCCAAGGCTTGTGTCTAGTTTGTAATTCAAACAAGGAAGGAAATTGCCAGAATATTACTTTTAGAAATTTTTCGTCTGTTTCCTTGTAAATTAAGTACTCAACCCAAACTAAGTTTGCTGTTACAGCAGTTGTAGTAAGAGGACAGAAATACACAGACACACACACACACACACACACACACACACACACACACACACACACACGCCCGCGCGCGCGCAGACCCCATAGGCAGTGAGAACTCTGCTCACTCACTGGGCTAGTCAGGAAGATCCAGTGATGATGTCTATCTTCCACAGATTCCTTGGAGACCTGAACAAGAGCAGACAAACATGACAACAGACAATGCCCTCTCTGCGGAGACCTGGATGAGTCAGGTCCATGCTGCAGCCTGCCTGGTGTCTCCCTCCGTGCCTGATCCTGTCTATCCCACGCCTGTCTTGAGACGCCCCTATTCTTTGAGAGCACAGCTTCAAATACTACTTTTGAAGGGGTTTCCCTTGTCAGTTTGCTCACTGGGATATTTTTTTTTTCAGTCTATAAAGGTTTATTTCCTCTTAGATTTTCCACAGGATAGATCTGGGGAGATCTGTTGGTGGCTATGTACTGGAAACGGCTACTATGTGAATTTAAGAGCATTATGAATATTGGAAGGCTGGGATTCGTCTGAGTAGTGAAAGTGTAGATTTAGGGTGATATTTTAAAGGGCCTCACACCTTCTGTTGGAGTGGAATCGACTCTTTCCACGCACTGAAGGCCTGCTTGCTCTTTGAACATATGAACATGCTAATGAGTAGAACTGATACATGGAAATGGGAACCACATCAGAGATAAACGACGACATTTCCTGTAAAGACACTTACAGTTGGATATTCTGGGTCAGCCTAGCAGTCAGCTTCCCTAAAGTGATGCAAACCAGAGGGATGTGGCTACCAGTCCCCACTAATTAAAGAGCTGTTGCCACTTCCAACAGTACTTTCAGTTTTGTAAGCTGGCTCTGTGTTTCTAAGTAGCTTCTGAAACATAGCTTTCCTCTGTTCACTGGCTTCACCTTCCTCGCCGCTGACATGTCAAGCAAGACCCCTGAGCAAGTCTTATGTTGACCCTCAGATATCAAATGATTCATGGTGGCTTTCCTTTTTTTTTACTTTAATTTTCCTGACAGCAAGATATTCTCTCTCTCTCTCTCTCTCTCTCTCTCTCTCTCTCTCTCTCTCTCTCTCTCTCTCTCGTAAAGCCTTTATATCTGAAGGGATGATGCTTTCACATGCTGTCCTTCTGGTGTCTGTTCTATTTATCTTTGATCTGTTCACAGTAAGATCTACTTAGATGGCTGATACTTGGTTCCGTCTCATCAAAAACCTGTAGGTTTTGTTTTCATCATTTGCTTGTAACATATTGAACCAATCTGTATTTAGTTCAGGTTTTCTGTCTGTTTAAATGGGTGAATACAACCAGGGTCTCCTACAGAGCTTCGTATTTACTTTCTAAGCTCATTTACAACAATATTTTGTCAACTTAAAACAAACTGTCACTGAGAAGAGGCAACCTAAACTAGAGAATTGCCCACACCACTGAGTTTGTCTATGAGGTGTCTGTGGACAATTTCTTGGTTCATGTGGAGACCCCAGCCCACTGTGGGAGATGCGACTCCTGGACAGTTGGTCCTCATAAGGAAGTAAGCAAAGCAAGCCGTAGTATTTTCTCCATAGCCTTCTCTTCAGTTCTTGGCTTCAAGTTCCTGCCTTGAGCTCTTGCCCTGGCTTTTCTCAATGATAGGTTGTGATGTAGACATGGAAATCCAATAAGCCCTTCTTCACAAGGCACTTTTGGTCATGGACTTTTATCACTGTAACACAAGGTAAGCTAGAATCATAGCTTCCAATTATCTAATCATGTTGGCCCCAATAACTGCATTGTCGGAGAAGGCAGTTCTTGTCTCCTCTGAGGACTCCATTCTGATTCTTTCTTTTAACTTAAATATGGTCGCGACACTCTTATTCTTTCTCACTCAACCAATAAAGATATTTTACTCTACCTCTAATTTAAAATAGTCTTTTCTGGAAGAAACTGATGCCAAGGAATAACTTCTTCCAGAAAGTGAAGATTTTTTTTCTCTCTAATCATCATTCTTTTGAAATAGCCTCCTCATTTTTCACAGCTTATGAGTCAGTTATTCAATCACACCTACTACACAGTGCCATTCAGCTTCTGATCTGTGCTGCCTAAAACACAAAGTATTTATGCATGATGACATTTCTAATATGATAGACTAGACATGGATCAAAGAGAGTTTGGTTCCCATGCAGTTTTTGGAAGTTTTTTGTTGTTGTTTGTTTTTTTTTTTTCCTGCTGCTTTGCTTTGCTTTGTTTTGGATATTTATTTTGTTCTTACACTCATCTATACTCTGATACAAATCCACTTTCCAATTCAGTAAGCAATTGTAATCATTGCTAAGTACTTATGACTTAGACCAGATGGCCAATGTTATAATACTCCCTAAATTTCCTGGAATAACTCATTTTATTGGCAAATGTAAAGAAAGACTAGTTAGTATAGCCTGCTTCTGCAATTGTTTAGAGTTTACATGAATAGCCCACCTCAGTTAGCTGTGTTCTTCCTGTCTCACCAGCCTCCCTGAACCAACACATAAACTCAAGTGTGACTTTCTCATGATGAGTCACCCACAGAAATTATAAAGATCCACTCAAGTCTTAGTACTGGATTGACATAGTTGATTCCCTTACTCACTAACTAAAGCAAATTCTCTGGTAAAATTTTCATGCCACAAATGATAGGGGTTAGAATGTGTGTGGAACTCACTGTAATGAGAAGGGTCTTGGTAGAAAGGTGAGAGATCCAAACTGTCTCAGGACATTAGCTCCTGGTAACCAACTTGCATGGTCTTAGGTACTTTGAGATAAGTCCAGCTCTCCCACTCATTCTCTTCCACCTTAAATGTACGCCATTTGATTCTCTCATAAGCTTTCATGTCTCCTACCCTACCTAGGAACTCACTATAGTCACCCATGCAGCCCTTATAAGAGATTCACTCCACTTGGACCTGATCCATACTCACCTTCCAAGCCACCGAGCCCATTTCTCCATTAACACAGGAGTAATGAGATTAAAAATAAATCATATCAAATCATTTACTCTTCATATGCCTAGATCTCACAGCAAAAATACAAATGATATAACACTTTTAAAGTGTATTAACTATGTCATTCAGATGCCACAAATCTAATAGCAATGGTCTCCAATAAGAATAACTGAGACAAAATTTGAGACATAGAATTTAAAGAGCAATCATAACATGCCCAAAGTATTCATCAAGGTCTGAAATAAAATGAATAAACTAGTTGTGAACAACACTAAACTGAAATCCAAGAAAACACAAGTGGCTATTTAAGTAATGGGCACAGTGTAGAATACAGAAGATACATTCAATAAAGGAATACTGGAAATACTGGAAAAATGAAACTCAAGTGCATGTGGGAATGGACAACACCATAAGTCTAAAATTAAACAAACAGAAGTCATTGGCAGGTCCCACTTCTACACAGGAATAGAAAATGTGGAGGATAAAATATCAGAGATTGAAAATTATGTACAAGAAGTGGATCAGTCTATCAAAAAAAATTACAGAAACTTTGGGACATCATGAAAATATAGTCTACAAATTACAGGAAGAGAAGACTAAGAATTTTCAAGTCAAAAGAATTGAATATATTTGCAATAAAATTATAGGAAAAAAATTCAAAACTAAGGAAAGAGATACTCACTCAGATGCAAGAGACACACAGAACACCAAGTAGATAAAAAGAGAAAGCGAACGCATTATGATACTTCAATTTTCCTGATGGACATGCCTTTACATGTGATTCAGGCCTTAGGTCTTGAATTGGAATTTTTAAATTGTAACTACAAAACTCAGAAGATCTTATAACAATAGTTTGCAAGTTCTGAAAGACCACAGATGTCAAAGCAAAATTCATTATGTGGCATAAGTATCCAGTGTAACTGAATGGAAAAAAATGTCCCCAATACAATTCTGTAAAGTACTTTATGACCATCAAACCAGATTTGCAGGCTCTATTTTGATATCATGATGATGAGTTGTGATAATACAGTGATGAATCTGACATCAACATAATCCTTTGTGATATCAACATACAGAGTTTTGAAGACAAGGCTTCATTTTGAAATCTTAAATACATGTTATGATACTCCGACAGCCAATTGAACCATCACACTTTTGAACTGAAATGGTACAGCACTCTAGTTTCCCATTACAATGCTCTTGCGTCATCACAGTTGTGAATTTGAAGTGTCAGGTTCCTCAATGATGCCATTACAATGCTCTATTTTTGTATCCCAGTGCTGCACTATGATATCAAAATGGTTAATTATGAGAATAGCTAGATAGATATACTTATACATATATACTACCTATTTAATTCAATTAGTATTGACCATATACACAAGGTATATGGATTGTGGGGGTAATCTTAGGCATGGGCAACTTCTCAGTTCATCTATGATGAAACTGACCCTCCCTCCTACCACAGCCATTTACTGTATATAGCTCTTCAATTAGAAGTAGAGGCTTGTGTATACTTTCCTGTGGGCGGTCCACTGGTATGGTGTTGTATAAGACTTGGACAGGTTATCATGCTGTTGTGAGCTCATTGGTGCAACAACCTTGTCTCTTCTAGAAGACAGTGGTCATCTCAGTCCTCTCTTACAATCTTCTTGACTCTATTCTGCATGGTCCTTGAGCCTTGGTGATAGTTTGTATTATAGACATTCTATCTTATCACTGGGTCTTATCTAGACTGGTTTTATTACAACTTAAATGCTTTAATTTTATTTATGTTTCTTAGCTGAAAATAAAATCTCCATATAATTGGTTTAGTTATTTATATAAGTTTCATTTCACTCTTTTTCTACTCTCTATGTTTCTCCTCACCGTTGTCATAGTCTCCTTATTTGGATATATCTATAATAATGCAAATTCTCACCTCACCCTTGTCATCTCCCTGGTAGTGAAAAGTCATCTAATGATATTATGATACCCCCTAGAAAACCTATGGCTCAAAAGTCACTTGGGATTCTTCATTTGAATTTGTAGGTTTTCATACAGACCATGCTCAATGTAATATTGAGGAAAGCACTCCATGGGACACTTCGGCATACTTTTCTGTGCAGATACTCCTATTCTAAAACTTCTGCAGCTTCCAGCCACAGTGTGACTGAGAGTTTCTTTCCTTCATTAAGCTCTGGTCTTTGTGTTGTTGTTATTAGTCCTCTCATAAGGGTCATAATTTTTCACAGTGGACTCCAATATTGAAGAATCTTTTGTTTGGTTTGCTTCCTATTTTCTGGAGGCATATACTGTGAAGACAACTGCCATCCTTGTCATATTACTGTGGTCAGAGCAGAAATGTCTTGCCATCACTTTTCTCCTGAGAAGTAGATAAAACACTGAACACAATAATTAGAGGCTAGCACCATTGTTACTTCTTAACACCCAGTAAGCGGAAGAGCAGACTCTTTGTAATTCTCCCAAAACAATATTCAAGGAAGCATGACATAGCTGGCCAAGCCTTATCATACAATAGGCTTTTTTTTTTAAATGGTAGAATGAAGTCTTTAAAAAAAAACAACAAATTCTAAGAGCCTTTTTTTTCTAATTCAAAACTGTATGACAATAATTTGGAAAAGTAGTTCTTAGCACAGATGATTCTGGAAGAAATAAATAATTTACCACTCAAATTGCCATTTCAAGAGATTACAGAGCTGCATGGCTGAATAAATAATAAAAACCTTCAATATCAAAATCTGTTTAAGTTTTATGAGAAGGATATAAGTAATAAAAAAGTGAGATACGGAATATTTCAGAAGAAACTTCTACTGTTATGAGATTCATTAAAAATAAAACAAATATAAAATGGTCTAGTAATTTCAAGTGGGGTGGGAAGGGAGAAAATACCACATGGAAAGGTAGATTAGGATCATACTTTTAGAGAATTACCTCATGGTGCCAGAAAATGGAATACAACTCTGTCTCAAAGCTATAAAGAGTGAGCAGATGGTAGAACAAAACACGCACAGCAAGTTCTTCGTCAAGAAAATAAGATGCATCAGTGCCTAGCTGAGGAATAAGAGCAACGGCTAGTGTCTGATGGAAACCTGAAGTTCAAAGTGAAATTAATACAGAAAAGAAAATATACTCTGGTTTCATGGGAAGAATCATAGAACTAAAAAAGAAAAAGAAAAGAAAAGAGAAAAGAGGAGAGAAGAGAAGAGAAGAGAAGAGAAGAGAAGAGAAGAGAAAAGAAAAGAAAAGAAAAGAAAAGAAAAGAAAAGAAAAGAAAAGAAAAGAAAAGAAAAGAAAAGAAAAGAAAAGAAAAGAAAAGATAGCCGGGCGTGGTGGCGCACGCCTTTAATCCCAGCACTCAGGAGGCAGAGGCAGGTGGATTTCTGAGTTCGAGGCCAGCCTGGTCTACAAAGTGAGTGCCAGGACAGCCAGGGCTACACAGAGAAACCCTGTCTCGAAAAACCAAAAAAAAAAAAAAAAAAAAAAAAAAAAAAAAAGAAAAGAAAAGAAAAGAAAAAAAAGAAAAGAAAAAGATCCAGGGTGAAGAAGACGGAAGAAAGGAGTTAGAGAAGGACAGTAAGTAGGTGCATCTAAGGAGGAACAATGTAGGCAAAAATGTTCATGAGAGAGAGACAGAAAATTCAGACTGAACTCACAACTGACCAGGACATCCCCCTTCCAACAAATACCAAGCACATTTTGATGATGATATTCTGTAAATGTCAAGAAAGAAAGTTCAATAGACTGAAGAAAGGAAATTTATTATCTAACAGCGATTGCTTCCTGAGCCTTCTTAATAAGTTTTGATTGTTGAAACTTAACCTTCACGAAGTTTGGAGGAGAGGATCAATGAGAAAGCTACATATCCAATGGAGTTATTAATCAGGTACAGATGAAAAAGGCAGGCATATTGGATATTCAGAGAATATAAATATTTCACATGCATATGCACACATATGTATAAGCATCCTAGGGGGAAAACATACTTCCAGAATTCACAAATGCAAACTGTATGGGACTAAGAGGCTAACGAGAAACTGAGCCTAAACACAAGTGGAGATTCGGGCTTTTGTGAAGACCCGTAGCACTTGGATTTATTAAACTAGCATTGAAGAAGGATGCTGGGAGGAAAGAAATTACATAACAACTGCTGTAAAGTTGAAGACCTGATTAGTATCAACACTCAAGAGAACACACAGGGAGAACCAAAATAGGAATTTTCATTATTTTGTAGATTGATGGGAGAACTCGGTATCTATTCTTTAATCTCAGAAGTTTATGAATTTGAAGATGTTTAAAACATCTATCCAGCTAATTATTTAAAGTATGTAAGTGATATCTATTCGAACTGAAGACATGTATCTCACTATCAAATTACTAATAATGAACCACAGGGACTAGGCATATAATTTTAAACACAGTATAAAGACTAAGTATACAATATACAATATAGAGACTAGGAACATAGTATATAAGTTAGGTATACAATATCGAGATTAGGCAACAATATAGACTGAGTATTATAGAAACAATGTATATATTATAGAGACTAGGGTTATAGGCACACAGTACAAAGATTATTTAGCAAAATTTAGAAAGAAATTGCATCAAGAGAGAAGTCTAGAGAAAAATGTCACAAAAAGCCATAGAATTTTCTAAAATGTTAATAATGCATTAGAACAAAAACATAAAATGGTTTGAACTTTGTGATAATAATTACAATAATTTGAGATCCTTATATGTGTCATTCGTAAGAACTAAATGTAGCAAATTCAACTCAGCTCACAGGTTTTTTAAGTTTACAGGAGACTTGACAACTATTGAAATCAGAATGTGTGTAATAAGAAGAAATGCAGAATAGGCAGAGAGTGTCTAGCAGAGAGACCTGCAGAAGTCTTGAGACCCAGGAAGGTTCCTCAAAACTAACCCTGAAACTCAGATTTGATACTTAGTGGGAATTCCTGAGTAAACTATGAGGAAGACTAAGATAAACACTCCCCAGAAAGCATACATGGAGAATCAAGACTTTAGGGGAATTTCAGTATGTCCCAGCACTGGCAATAAGAAGAAAAGTTTTGAGCCACAAATCAGGAAAGGGAGGCAGAGAAACTAGTTTAAGCCTTTGGAATGCAAAATGTATATTAATGATAAGACCAGAGGATGCCATCTAAAAACCTGGCCTCTGCAGATCTGCATGCCTGTGAAATAAGTCTGGAACCAACGAGAGATAGTTAGATAAAAGGTTCTCACCCTGAGCACTGATGGCACTGGGGACAGACTAAGCTTTGCTTTGACATGTTTGGGGCATCCTGAATATTCAGCAATATCTCTAGGTTCCACCTAGCAGAGGTCAGTAATGCCCAATCCATTACAAACAAACAAACAAACAAACAAACAAAAGTCAAGTAAGTAACACCCGGATAGCAAATTACTCTACTCACAATAGTCCACAAAATCAAAAGGAACCAAAAGGGTGTGGTGACACTTGATACCAGGTTCTTGAATAGTAACACATATTTAGAAGGTAACATGTGTTTACATTAGAAGGAAGGGGTGTAAGCAGAAGATGAAGAAGCTTAACAGAGGAGAGTTGATTTCAAACACTTACTCTTGGAAACCAGAGAGAAGAATTAAGAACTGACTCTGTTTGGCTTGTAGTTAACACTTTTGAAATGAAAGATAAAGGAAAGCAAACTTTTGGAGGAAAACCTTGACAGTGAAAATATTGAGTCTAAAATATTTATGAAATATTCAAGGAATGAGAGATACAAACAACGGCTTTCTCCAAATTCTCGAATTTGATATGGCTAATTTCTTTCCTTTCTCATTTCCTATATTATTTAATAAAGTACTATCTGAGTGTGTATATATATATATATATGTATATGTATATAAATCAAAAATTCATTACTGACATTTTTCTTCTTTAAAAATATTAGTATTTGATTCTTCTTGCAGTCATAGATAATATTATTTAGAGAATTTAGATTTAGCCTTATTAACAATAACTTGCTCATTTGGTATAGTTTTCAAGACTAAAATAGATTGTACATTTCTAAACTAGTCTACAGATATTGTTTAGAAACTGCATGCACACTCGATATTTTTGAGAAGCGCGGTGTTATCTCCCTATGCCAGGATTAAGGACTGCAGGGTAAAGAAGCATCGTGAAACTGGTTATTTGCTCAGCACAGGTCTTCACAATATATGGACTGGTTTTAATTGTTTTATTATTAATTCATCAATATTAGATGTATGTTTCCAATCTTCAATTCATTGGACACAATATAATTCACATATTTCTATAATGAACTATAGAAAGGCTGACTGGTGTTTTGTTTTGTTTTGTTTTAACAATGGAGACAAACAACAAATAAAACTTTCCAGCATCTTGCCACATGAAACACTACCCTAGCATTGTTCTCCAGATCTACATAAGCTAAATAGATTCAAGGAATGAAAAGGAAAAGAATCCTGTGTCAGCAGTTCAGCCCTCTTTGAATTTTATGCCCTGAGAGCACAAGAGTCTCTAGTCAGAAAGTTCCATATTTTCCCTTGACTTTCCTTATTCCAGTCTGGCTTAGTGGGCAGTAAATATTTCTGACTAGGACTTGGTTGGCAGATACTTTGTACATGTTCCCATTATTTTTCCCTCTAAGGCTTAGATGAACTCTTTCAGGTTAAGAGGGTCTGCAGCAGTGACAACATAATTAATGAAAAGTCAGCCAGTTGTAGAAAGGTCCAGAAAGGCCAAGAAGCCAATAGTCCCCACCTGCCATTGCTGCATTCCTTCCAAGACAGCCCCATTCTAATTGGGAACTAATTCAGCTCTGCACCTGGGGAAATGGCCATTCCACTAATGGTCTTCCAAACTCATACCCTACCCTTTCCAGCATCTGTCTTCTCGTAGCAGCTTACTGTGCACATTTGGCTCTAACTACAAAGCTCAGAGCTGTTGCTAGATGACCTTGCTGACATCCTCCCAGTTCTGGCCAGCTCTCATATACTCACATCCCATGCAGACATGTGTTTTCTAAGGTGTATGTATTTCACTCAAGACTGAGTCCATCTGTGGTTGGAACATGTGTACAGAACTGAACATTAAGTGTACTGACAAGTCAAGGAAGGTTCTCAAAAGACAGGTTACTCTGCCTAATTTAATATCACTGAGCTAAACATTTAAATATCAGTGAAATCTAAGTATCTGTGATATAAATAAACTTTAAACTCTTGGGTGTAGTATGGAAAATTATATATATATATATATATATATATATATATATAATCAAGTAAAAGCACTTGATTTTACTTCCCCAGAACTAGTCACAGTAACAGTTGCAACTAATATCTCTGAAGCCCACCCTATGGAAAATAGTATGGTAGGTTCTGAGCCTGTGACATTGCAACCCCCTTTATGGAATTTATATTTTACTAGTAGAGACAGATGTAAGCAGAGAATCAACATATGCAAAATTCTCAGCTAAATCTTTTGGTGTGATGAATGGCTCTATGGATGCCTAGAGAGAATTCAGTTAAATGGAAGACATGAAGAGTTGATAACTCTGCAACTCCAGCATATATTTCTGTATAGTATCTGGTGGAGAGTTGATGCTAAGTCAATTTTTTAATGGAAAAATGATTACAAGAATTTCTAAATGATATTATCTCTTTTTCAAAGACAATTATTTCTGAATTGCCACAAAGATCTTCTACTGGTTTAAGACTCAGATGTGTACCATTAGAATATCCTGCTTCTAAAGACAGTGCCAGAAAAAAATTAATTAGGGAAATTAATTAATAGCCATAATTATCCAATAAGAGAACATTATCATCTCAATATTCAGAAAGCAGAAAGATGAGGTCAAAGAAGAATACAGGGTCAGGTGGTAGTGACTGGAAAAGGCCTGAAGTACAAATATCACCTCTGTTAGGGTGGACAATTGTTGTATAATCAAAATGATAAATTATTTTTAAATAATAATTACATAACTTCTTTACAAAAATTGTCACTTCAAATAAAAATTTAAGAAGGGTGTAAAGCCCATGCTCAGAGTCGTTCAGCACTCGACAAACGTTGTGGTTTTATTGCATCTATGTTCCAAGCCACACATTATTCGTATAAAGCCGAAGAAATCAATGTAACATTTACACATGTATAAAAAACATCTGAAATTACAACTATAGTCAATTTCTTAATTATTTCGTAGAATCTTCATGTTCCTCAGACCTACATAAATGCTAATTATTATTGGAACAATTTCTTTGAATTTCAATCTATTTTGCTCTCACATTTGGGATTTCAATAAGCCTAATACAAATGCATAATGTTAGACAAAAGTATTATTATTTTCACTTACAAATTACAATTTTCTAACTGGTAACAAATAAACATGCAACATTTGGATTCCTGTTCAAATGCCTGTCTTAAGATCATGGTTTACCAACACTGGAGGAGATTAGTTTATTTCCAGAATGCTTCTGTAAAACCATTTATAAAATCTGAAAGTCTGAGGTTTCTTATTCTACTCTACTTACATTATTACTGAAAATACTCAAAGAGCAAAGGTTACCCTTACTGGTGTTATTACAGAAAATGTATTTGATTCAACAGCTAGAAGGATAAAGAAATAATTTGGAAGGAGCATATAAATGTACATGAACTGGTCGTATTCAAAACTCTCTGTGAAAAATGAGAAGTTGCTTCGTAATTGGAGCTTTAAGAAGTGATATAAGCTGTAACTAAGGCAACATAATGGACTGCAGACTCAGTTGACCTTAATTTTTAAATTAAACTAAGCAATTAAAAAAAAAAACCACATATACCCTTATTTGGCCATGCATTACAAAGTTTATCAACCCTTTTGTATTTTTTAACTTTTCATTCATTTTAATTTTTTCCATATGAAGCAATGAATAATTCTACAAATGAAGTAGTTTATTTTAAATGATTGTCTATGTACTAAAATGAACCATATTTCCCCCACCGGTTGGAAAATTATTTAATAAACAAAATGTTAGGGAGAGCTAAGATCTGTAATGTTCATGAAATTATACTGGGGAGTATAGCCTCCAGTGAATTACTCCCACCTACACAGAAGGGGAGAAGTTTGAACATCTCCCCTTCTACCTCAAGATTGAAACAAGAGACCACAGAAATCCCCATAGGGTCCCTTTACAGACCAAACAAAATCAAAGGAAGGAGGCCAAAATGAACTCCTTCTTCCACAGACCACTCTGACAGACAGAAATGAGTGTAGATGCCCAGTTCTGCAAATTCGACAATAAGAGAAAGCAGTCCACCTTCCTCTTTAGAGACCAAAGTGAGTGGGGGTGGGGGGTAGTTCTGGGTACATCCTTGCCCCAAACTGTCAGAAATCTTTGATCTCACTTGAAAGAAACATTAGGGAGCTTATCTTCTAAAGGGACCTAAAAGAGGTCTCAAGTCCAGCCTTGTAGGAGAAGAGCGTCAGATGTTGAGAAGGACTTCCCATTTTTTTTTTTTTTTGTGAAGAAATCCAGTAAGAGCTTTTGAACCAAAAAATCTTCATGAACGATTTAATTTACATGAAATATTATAGGTAAACTTGGAGATTTTAAATACATATGCCAGTAGCTGATATGCTAAATATATCTTTCAAATAATTGCCTAATATTAAAATATCTAGAAAAATGTAAATGGATATGCTTACTTCTTCAACTTTAGTCTTTTAAAATAAATGTATACAATATTCTTGGTAACATTATTTCCTCTTCCCTAAGTCCTCCCTGATTTTCCCTAACTCACTACCCACCAAATTCATGTAGTTTCTCCTACTCTCTCTCTCAAAAAGGAAAAGCAAACAAACAAATACACCAAACAAAAATCCCAATAACAATGAAAATCACAGCAAACAAACAAAATATATAGAACCAACAAACAACAAAATACCAAACCAAACAAAATGCACAAAAAAACATATGGATTACATTTTGTCTAAGCCAGCTACTCCTAGAATTGAAACCAGCCCTGGAGTGTGGTTGACATACTCAGTGTTACTCCATTGGAAAAACTAATTTTCCCTTTCCCAGTAGGTAGCAATTGTCAGTAGCTTCTTGGTAAGGAATGGGAATTATGGTTCACATCCCCAACTCCATGCTTTTGTGTGCACTGTCATAGTTTCTATGAATTTATATATGTATCTGACTTGTTATATCTAAAATATGTTTCCTTAGAGTCTATAAATTACTAATATTAATTAACAAGGGAGCTTAATATGGAAATTGCCAAGCCTATATACAATAAGGACAAGTGTGGTATCTTGCTTATCTGAATTTGCATATCAGTATCATGCCCATATAAACTCTAAGTTGCTCAGTTGTCATTATTAAATAAAATATTACAATTGTAGAAAATGAGACAAGAAGTCATGTGGATATTTGAAGAAACAAATAATAACATTTATTTATAACATCTCAAATAAAGTGTGTCATAACAAGCACTAGAAAGATTACATTTAAGTCCTGACATGAATGTTGATGATATACTGCATAAGTCATACCTTTTATCAAGAAGAAGAAGGAGAAGAGGAGGAGGGGGAAGAGGAACAAGAAAAAGAAAGAAAAGAACAAGAACAAGAGCAAGAGCAAAGAGGACAAGAACAAGAAGAAGGACAAGAACAAGAAGAAGGACAAGAACAAGAAGAAGAAGAACAAGAACAACAACAAGAAGAAGAACAAGAAAAAGAAGAACAAGAACAAGAAGAAGAACAACAAGAAGAACAAGAAGAAGAACAGGAACAACTACAACAAGAGGAACAAGAACAAGAAGAACAAGAAGAGGGAGAGCAGGCTGGAGAGATGGCTCAGTGATTAAGAGAACCGACTGCTCTTCTGAAGGTCCTGAGTTCAAATCCCAGCAACCACGTGGTGGCTCACAACCATCTGTAATGAGATCTGACGCCCTCTTCTGGTGCATCTGAAGACAGCTACAGTTTGCTTAGATATAATAATAAATAAATCTTTAAAAAAAAAAGAAGAGGGAGAGGAAGAAGAAGAAAACTATGTTGATAACTTTTCTGAGGTAATAAAAAGAGAGTTTCTAAATTTCTTGTAAATATATTAATTACAGAAATTGTTGTAATGACACTGATTGAATTAGATGTTGATAATGACAAAAATGGATTGAAATAGGCACAGAAACATTTCTACATTTCAGAAATATACTTTACTATTTCTTAATTGCATAACATTTTCCTTGCAAGAGAATACGGTTATTGTCAAACTTTTACAGACAAATAAGGCATAGGCCACATACCAAATGCGCCATGCTAAGCAATGCAAAGGAGAAAACCTCTTCAGAAAGATCAATCATTGGTTTCAATTTGGCAGTGTTAGGTCATGTCCAAGGAGGATGGATCTTGCTCTGACTTCACTGAACATCAGTTTCCAAAGAGGTTGGATGGTGATGCTATCTGCTTCAACAACATGGAGACAGAGAACAGTGTTTTAGGCACCATGGTCTGGGATATCGCAGCAGAAAAGAAATTAGCTCTACTGCTGTCTTTCTTATGTCTTCAGAATGGAGTGATTTCTGGTTGCTCATCTTCAAGGAAGGTGGGGGGTGTTGCAGAGCGGAGGCCAAGCCTGTGCAACAGCTGAGGCTAGTAATAACACGACCATTTCAACAATGGTAAGGCTGAGGGAAAAATCCGGAAATTTAGTATGTGCTGGCAGTAAAGTTAAAAAGGATGGGGAGTGTTGCATGATAGTCGTAATATGATATGCAGAAAGTGCATCATTGATTCTACAAACAATAGATACTCAGAAGGGAAGCAATGGCTTAGTGGGTAAGAGAAATTGCTTTATAAGCATGAGGACCTGAGCTCAGCTCCTAGTATCTAAATAAAGATGGGCATGTCTGTAATCCTAATGCTATGGAAGTTACAGTAGAGACAGGAAGATCCCACAGGCTTGCTGGTCATCAGTCTCCTTCTGGGTTTACATAGAAACCCTCTCGCAAGAGATGAGGCCAGAAAGTGATAGAACATTCTATAAGACAACAGTGCCTCACCCCCAGCACCTGTGCATGTGTTCCTGAATGTACATATGCATATACATACACACATATCCATATATGTCACATTCTATATACATCAGTATCATATATATATATATATATATATATATATAAATCATAAATATATATATAAATATATTTAATATATAAATATATTTATATATAGATTTATATATTTATATATATATTTATATATATATATATTTTATATATATATAAATCAGAATGTATAGTCTAGATGTCACAGAAGCTTCCTAAAAAGCCAGGCTGAAATGGTAAAGATTCTGTTTACTTTCCCTACCTGTTTACTTCCCTAAGTTTCAGGTGTCAAAATCAAGGTAATTAACTTAAAAGTAAGTTTTAAGTCCATTCATAACCCAAATGAAAGAGAAAGAGAAAATGTTAATTAGTGTGTGGTTTTTCTGAGTTAAAATAATGGCCTCTTGTATAAATTTGCTTTGTGTGCCACAGGCAAATGTGGATTGTTGGCATGGGTACATTCATGTTTAGGACCTCAGTGCTTTAAACCCTTGGGAACTGAAAAGCCTTCCTTAGGTCTGGTTAAGGGGAAAAGCAAAGCCTTCCCTGGGACCATGCATAGGTGTTAACAGAGTGTGCAAACACTAACACCCACTACGTTCTTCTCCCAGATGTCTATGAGAGGAGCCTGCTCCCATACAAAAACTCTCCCACTGAGACATATAACCTCCTCCTTGTCCTGGACATAATGCACTGAGCATCCAGGTCGTATAGCAGATTCTTTCCTTCAGAACAAGCACAACTCACTCAATCCAAACTTCTCTGTGTGTGTGCTTGTCAATTCTCCAGTGTCTGTCATTCTTCATCCCTGTATGGCCTCACTCGGATTCCAGGACCAAACTCTTCCAGATGCAGTGTTAGTGGTCAGTTTTTAGTAGATGAACAGTCTCTGTGTAGAGCTCGGTTCCATCCCAATGCCTGTTGGTATCTGTAAGTCCCATCTGTGGTGACTCATGGATGATTTCATGTCACTCATTTCTCATCATTTGATCTGACTCCAGCAATCTGGTCCTGATGAGAATGTTTTCTAAGCATAAACAACTCTTAAATGTTTCATCTCTGGAGTCTTCATTTCTCATTGACTCTCAGGATTCTTTTTTGTTTGTTTGTTTTAACATTTTTAATTAGGTATTTTCTTCATTTACATTTCCAATGCTATCCCAAAAATCCCTCATACCCCCCCCCGACTCCTCTACCCACCCACTCCCACTTCTTGGCCCTGGTGTTCCCCTGTACTGAGGCATGTAAAGTTTGCAAGACCAAGGGGCCTCTCTTCCCAATGATGGCCGACTAGGTCATCTTCTCCTTCATATGCAGCTAGAGACACAAGCTCTGGGGGTACTGGTTAGTTCATATTGTTGTTCCACCAGGACTCACAGGCTTCTTATTCAAAGAATACTTACTGAACTCCAAATCTCACATGTCTCTATATCCTAATGTAGTTAGCAATTTTCTAAAACTCTCGTTTTAGTTTTTCCAATTGTCCAGGTACCTTTGTCAATGAAGGAAATGTCAAAATTCAAATAAAATATCAATAAAAAGTCAAAACTGAGTTTATGTTGAAAAGAGAAAGGTTGAGTGTACTGATTGCCAAAACATATACCTATTGTTGTTAAAGGTAATCATAATTCACAGTAGACCTATGCAATATGTACACACCCATTTCAACTTCCTTCCAGGTTTTAACCACATTAATTCCACGCTTATATGAATGCTGTCCATAGCACACAGTGTGCCTAAGATTGCTGCCCATTGGTGCACAGTGTGCCTCTAACACTTGATTTTTCTCTTCACACTCTTTACTTTCTATTTCTTCAACAATTTTGTGTGTCCACCCTAATCTTCTATTCTGTTTGAGATAGTCTTTCGCCATTGTGTCTGGTAGAATAGGTGGCCCACAACCTCTCAGGGTGCTCCTTTCTCCACGGTCCATCCATCAATCAGAGCACAGGAACTACACATATGTGATACAGAGCTTAGGTTTATTTGTGGTCCAGTCTTTCAGCCTCAGATCCTTGTACTTTTATAGATGGCACTTTTCGCACTAAGCTATCACCTCAAACTCCTTGCCATCACTTTCTAACCATCATGCTCTGCTTGAAAATGGCCAAGAAGTGGGAGTGGGTGGGTAGGGGAGCAGGGTGGGGGGAGGGTATAGGGAACCTTCTGGATAGCATTTGAAATGTAAATAAAGAAAATATCTAATAAAAAAAAAGAAAAGAAAAATTGTGGCATTCTTCCAAGTCTCAGAAGCCAGTAACAATTGAGACCAAATTCATCTTTATTACCTTTAACTTATTTTTATCTATGCATAATAATCAACTTATGAGTAAAAAGTTACTGGTAATTTCATTCTGGGCTTGGTCCAAGCAAAGGAACATAGGCTCTGCATGATAGTCCTGGCCTCTAAGTCAGCATCCTGCGAATGATGGCAAACCACATGCCACTTGGGGTGCTTGCAGGGGAAAGAGTGATGAGTGACAGCTGCTCTCTAACCCTCAGTTCTGCTGGTAGCCCCCAGAAGGATGGATTGTTTGTTTGATGAATAAAGAAGTCACCTGCTTCTGATCCCATGGGGCACCTTTTCCCAGACTTCTCATCTGTAAAGTGAAATCATTGTACCTGACTCAAAGGATCACTCAGAGAATCCAATGAAGTATGTGCATATGACCATGACTCCCTGGTGGAAGATTCAAACTAGTAGACCCTTGTAATGTGTTAGAGATTCCTCTGTCTCTCTCTCTCTCTCTCTCTCTCTCTCTCTCTCTCTCTCTCTCTCTCTATATATATATATATATATATATATATATATATATATATATATATATCTGTGTGTGTGTGTGTGTGTGTGTGTGTGTGTGTGTGTGTGTGTGTGTGCTGCTCAGCAGTTTAGAGTGGGTTATTCTCTTGCAGAGGAATCTATACTTCTTGGCACCCATTTCAGGCAGCTTATACCTCCTCTAACTACAACTCCAGAGGAATTTAATTGATCTGACCACTGAAGTGCACAGATACACACACATAATTTCAAAATAAATAAATAAAAGATCATTACCTAAGGCAGAGAATAGAACTCATTTGTAGACTGCTTGTCTTAGTACACAAGTCCCTGGGTTCTACCCTCAGCACGGAATGTCTCAAAGTAAAAACAAATAAATGTAATTTTTGTTGACTAAAATCAAGAACTGAAGAGAACGTGGGTACTTCTCTTCTATGAGATGTAGCTTTGCATTTTAGATTTTCCACTTAGAAACATTCGGTCTCCCTCAAGAGAAGGCAATGCTTTGTCTGTTAAAAGATAATCACTTACAAAATCTGAGAGCAATATTATATAGTGTAACAGCTTAATGATCCACAGGAGATTATACATTCTAATTAAATTCTCCTTTGGATTTTTACTGCTTAAAATATCAGAGATAAAGCTTGAGCATCCCATAGAAAAATCATCATTTTTAGCCGAACCGTTATTTCTGACTCAGCTGCCAGGACCCCAAGATACCCATCCTCATCACTAGCCATTCACAGTAGTTGTATTTCTCTTGACTAAACCATGCTACAGTTTGCTAAAATTTAGACAATTTCCATTATGCCTCCAATACCTCTGACTCTATCTCATTTGCTTGTAAGATTATCAATCAAGAATGATCCTTCTTTATAGACTTCTTTATGATCCAGGGATAAGGAAAAGGAAATATTGCCAGCCTTTTGACTTGAAACGTAGTACCCGGCTTGATATTTGACAATGCTTATTGTTACTGATCTTTGTGAAACACAATGTGAAATATGTTAAAGCTGTGTTTCCGGGCCCTTCTCACCAAGTGGTGGACCTTTCCAACCATCTTTCTTCCAACGTGGATTAGCAGCAGAGGAAGGAAAATTGTATGTGCAAGAGAGCCAAATGAGAATAGGGCGGTTTGAATGGAAATGGCCTACATAGGCCCACATGGAGTAGCACAATTAGGAAGTATGGCCTTGTCCGAGTGGATGTGGCCTTGTCTAAGAATTGTGTCACAAGGAGGGGGCTTTGAGGTTTCAGATGCTCAAGTCAGACACAATGTTACACTCTCTTCCTGCTACTTGCCAACCTAGATGTGGAACTCTCAGCTACCTCTCCAGCACAATATCTGCCTTCATGTCTTCATACTTACCACCATGATGATCATGGAACAAACTTCTAGACTGTCCCATTGAATGTTTTTCTTCATAAGAGTTGCTGGGGTCATAGTGTCTCATCAGAGCAGTAAAACCCAAACTAAGACAGAGAAAGAGCAACAGACTGGACTTAGAACTAAATGTTCAACACACTGTTGTGAGAGTCAGCACCCTGAAAAGCCCAGGAGCCCCTATTGCCAGACTAGCACCTATAAGTGATGACTTTATACCTGCTTAGAAACTAAGCAAAGACCTATCCTAAGGGATAGAATCATCTTTAGCAAACAGGACTAGCAGCCATAGCACAAGCCTGACATGCACCCTTAATATGAACAGATGCCTATGGCTATGAACCTCAAATGCAGCCCCCATAGCATCAGTCTGAGAGATTGTGCACCCACTTTTTCTAGCACTGGACCACATATCAAAAAGATTCCTCCAAGTGGGAGGTAAGACTAAGTGAGCACAGGACTATGATTAAACTTAACTCAGAACCCATTGTATCCATTGCTGATTGTAGCCAGTGCCCTTGAACAGAATAGAATGTCTGGGTATAGCTCTACTAGTAGTTGAAGATATGTGGCTTTAGGCAGTATGTCACTTATTGAAGCTAGAATCATCTCCTTCTGATTATAGTATTCTGAATCTATGAGGGAACTGTAGTAACAGGTATTTAATAATAGTCTAGATCTTATATAGCACTGAGAGACAGTATCTAAACACAGGCTAGAGACATTGGACAAGGGATCTAATCTACTGTGGCCCATGGAGGAGAACTATAGGAACAACTACCTTTTCCTGGGACTCTTTTATTAAGCTCTAAACACACAACTGTGGACTTGGGGCAAACCTAGTCTTCGACACCCCTCTAGTATTAAAACAGCAATAATACACCAAAAGTGGACTCAAAGCTAAGGTAGAGCCAAGGGCCATCTAAGTGCTAAATTGACTCAGAGGAGAGAGGATAGACTGGCAAAAGCAAACATCGATTTAAAAGACTTGAATGAATATACATATATATATATATATGTGTATATATATATATATATATACATACATATATATACAAAAAAAGAAGCCTGTGCGACAATGAGAGATGAAGACTACAGAGATGAAACATTTAAGAGTTGTTTACGCTTAGAAATATATATTAACAAGAAAATTGCAGTGTGCAACAGCATGCTTTAACAATTGTCACAATAATACATAGGAAAATGACAGGGACTGATGATATAATGTTGAATATTTACAAATTCATGTACAAAATTCAAAACATCCCTTTCAAGAAAACAGATGAAAATTATATTCTAAGAAATTAACTCAGTGGAAGTAGAAATAATTTTGTCAACATCCTTGAGCTGAAAAGTACCCAGATTGAAATGAAAAATGTGAATGAAAACAATGAAAACAACAAAAATCAAACAGGAAAAGATGATCAGCTAAGAAGACAATAGATTTGAAAATACACAGTGAAGACAGAAGGAAGAAAGAGTGAAGAGAGGTCGGGATAGCATTCAGATGAATTTGCATGTGAAGAAAGTGGGAAAATTGGAGGGATAGGCGAGGGGAAGAACATTATCAATATACTCTATGGAAAGGTTTAAATTAAAAATGCATTCATAAACTTCGAAGAAACATTAAAGAAGAAATGTTTAAGTTCTCATTATTTAAGAGAATCTCGGGGATGCCAAGGGCATAAGAAGGAAGCTATTGGCAGATATAATGATAGAAATTTTCCCCAACTTAAATGCATGTGGTGGAAGGTCAAATGTTACCATTCAGATGCACACAACTAAAGTAACCCAATGCACATGTAGTACACCCCTCAAAGGTGAAACACAGAGAGTTCTTACACTTTGACAGAAAACAGAAATTTTAGCAGAATCTCTAAACACCAGGAGAAAACAGAATGGGATTTTTAATAACATTCGAGGAAAAAAAATTTACCAAGCAAGATCACCATATAGCAAAATATTTCTTCAATCTGAAGAGAAATAAAACATCTGCATACAACTAGAAATAAGGGGATTTATTACCATCAGTCCTGTGCTTAAAGGATATCTAAAGAGGGCTTTTCAGTGAGAAAGGAATATATACTCACGAGTCACACACACACACACACACACACACACACACAGAGAGAGAGAGAGAGAGAGAGAGAGAGAGAGAGAGAAAGTTGAGAGAGAGAGACAGACAGACAGACAGACAGACAGAGACAGAAACAGAGACAGCAAGATACAAAATAAAATTAATTATAAAATTCATTGGAAATAGTAACTGTATAGACACATTCCTTAATATTGTAAAATATTTTAGCCCTGTAAAATAAGGTGCAAACTACATTTCCTATGAGAGATAAAAAGAAACAACCAAATAGTAACTATATTAATATACTAGAAGATAGTCATAATCAGAGAAACTTCATCTGCACAACTGGGAACAAATACAGAGAGCAAAGCTAGGAGTTATGCACAGAGTGGCAGACCCTGGAACACTCAGTCCTAAATGAGATTTCTCTATTCAATCTCTCCCCGAGCATCCGGGGTACAACAGGGAAGTGGAGTAGAAAGAGTATGATTCCAAAGGGATGAAGGATACTAAGAATGGAGGGCCTACTAAATCAAGTGATCAACGCTCATGATAACCTCAGATCCTGGAATAGCATGCACTGAGCCTGTGTGTTTCTCAGATAGGTCCTCAGCATATGTATCAGGGATTCCAGTTTAGTGTTTTGTGAGATTGCTGAATTGTGAACTAGAGAGTATCTAACTATCTCTTGTGTCTTTTCTTGGGCTATTTTCCTTCTGTTTGATTTGTACAATTCTGTTGTGTCAGTTGTATCTTATTATATTATATTATTATTATCCCTTAGAATCCTGCTTGTCTACTATTGAGAAAAAGAATGGGTAGAGACATAGAAGGGAGGAGGGATGGGGAGAGAGTGGGAGGCATGGAGGTAGAGGACGAGGACAGGATTCATCACACAAGGGAAAAATACTGTTTTCAATTTTAAAAGAGAGAGAGGCATTATATACAAATGTAAAGTAAAGCATCCAATGTCTTAATGAAGACAGGATGGAGGATACATGTAGAAAATATTTTCACCCAGGTGTGCAAGTGGAAGCACAGGCTTTTCACAGCAACTATCAAAGCCAGGTTCCAACTGTTGAAGAAAAACTCATCTTTTGAGAAGCATTTGCAGAGGCATGGAGAGCAGAGCAGGATGCCTGTGGCACAATAGGTGATATGACAACAGACCACTAGGGCCTCAGTAAGAGAAGATGCACCTAATCCTCAAGAGACTTGAAGCTCAAGGGAGACCTGGAGGGATGGGCATCCTCTTTGAGATGGTGGGGAGGAAGAGGAATGGGATGAGGAACTGTCAGAGGGCAGATGGGGAATGATAATGACCAGACTGTAAAAAAAAATAAGTAAATAAAAATAAAAATAATTTAAAAAATAAAAAAAGAAAAAAGAAAATATTTTCAATATAATTACTAGCATATATTAATCATAAAGAAACTGAGAGCCTGTATGGGTAAGAATTAGGAAACAAGATGGAGTCTGAAATTAAAAGTATCCTTTCAAAGGAAATAAATAACCTAGGATCTAAAAACAAAAATTAAAAATATCTCAAATAAACAACCTAATAATGCACCTCAATGCTCTAGGAAAAAAAAAAAAACAATAAAAATCAATCTCCAAAGAAGTAAATGTGGACAGTTATGAAGTGTTAGGATAGAAGAAAATTGTAGGTGGTTAAAAAAAAAAGACAGATTAGGATATACATTATAAAGTAGAGACCAAGGGAACAAAGCATGGAATCAATAACAGTTGGTTCTTTGAAAATACAAACAAGACTGACAAATCTCTAGGCAGCTTAACCAAAACAGAAAAGGGACTCAATGAAGAAAATGGTAAAACAAATGTAATGAACCAGAGTTGCTACAACAAAATCCAGTGGAATTCAGAGAATCACAAGGGCATATTTTGAAAAAGGGCATTCCAAAAAGCTAAAAACAAAAAAAATCTAGAAAACATGGATAACCTTAAAAACACATGTGAACTATAAAATTTAATCAAAAAAACATAAACACACATGGAAAACAATGAGATTGGAGAAGCAATTAAATGTATTTAATATATGAATTTCCAGGAAAAGATAAATTTGCTGCAGAATTCTATCAAACTTGACAGGAAAACCTAACAGTACCACCAACTGAATTTTTCTATGCACTATAAATACAAAAACTATTTCCATATGCCTTGTGCAAAAACAGTATTAACCTTATACTTAAATAAGATAATGGTAAAACAAAATTATAATATATACCAATCTGCATACAGAACATAGCTAACAAATTCTCAATAGAATATACATTGAATCTAAAAGTATATTAATGAGCTGAAAATATGACTCACTGGTTAAAAATGCAATTGTTGCTCTCGCAGAAGGATCAGGTTCAGACACCCACATGATGGTTTACAACCACCTTAATTCTACTTTCAGGTGATTTGACACCCTCCTCTGACCTCCACGGACACCAAGTATACACTTAGTGCATACATACATGCTAGTAAGACACTTATGCACCTAAAATGAATAACTGTAAAAATTTTCAGAATGTCATACATCACTACCAAATTTGTTTCATCACAGCCATGTAAGCTTGTTACATCCTACACAAATAAATCCGTGAATTATACTATGCTTGCAGAATGAACATACAAATGCGTGCTATGCTCCATAGAGGACAATAGTTGACAAATCTCAACAAGGATTCAGGATAAAAACCCTTAAGGAAATGAGGATTAGAAGGAATATAACTCTAATTATATTTCAACATACCAGTTAAATATGGCTGACGTACAGTCGGCATTATACTAAATAAGGAAACACTGGAAATTTCCTATAAAAGTTGAAAGAGGAGTGTTAACTCTACGACTTATTCTATTTGGAATACAAGCTAGAGTAGTAATGTGTGTGTGTGTGTGTGTGTGTGTGTGTGTGTGTGTGTGTGTGTGAGAGAGAGAGAGAGAGGAGGGAGAGAGAGAGAGAAGGGAGAGAGGATACAAATCAGAAAGGGCAGAGAGTTAAATTACCCTTATCCACAGAGGACATGGACTACAATTATAAGACCTTGTGGACTTCACCATAAAATTCTTAGATCCACCAAATCTTCTCATCAAAAGAGCAGAATACAAAATCAATATCCAATAGAACAGCAACTCTTCTCACCAATTCTGAACTAAGAGAGAAATAAGGATTAATATTCCATTCGCAATACCTTCAAAGAATCTAGGAATAAACTCCACCAAACTGGTGAAGGACCTTTATACTCAAGAAGGGGATTGAAGAAAGCACTGGAAAATGGAGATTGCTTCAATGATCATGGGCTGACAGCACTGACTTTGTAAAGACGGCTGTATTCACAAAGGCAAGGTACAAATCATGCAATTCACATCAAAATTCCCATGACTTTCTTCTCAGAACGACGCTGAGTAGTTCTAAATTCCACACAGAAACACAAAAGACCCTAAAGAGCTGAATCAACTATGAACAAATATCAGAATTCACACAGTATTAGACATCTGACCTCAAATTCCATTACAGAGCCATAGAGGTGCAGGTATCATGATAAAACTACATAGCAACAGAAGTAAAGACCAACAAGATAGAACAGGGGGCCCAGAAATAAGCTCGTACACCTGGAGCTAAGTTTTTAGAAAGGTGTCAAACACGCAGTGGAGAGAGGACAGCGTCTCTGAAGTTGGTGCTATTACAGCTGAATATCTGAGTGCAAATTTAAACTAGACTCACCTGAACAACTCTATAAAAAAATCAATTTAAAATGGATTAACTGTCTTAATACAAACACTGAAGTTTCTGGAGGGAAAACACAAAGGTATAAATAAAGAAATTATTTATTTTTACCTTTAAAAAAAAACCTTTTCATTGGTTTTGTTTTGAATTTCACATCAAGCACCCCAAACCCACTTGTCTCCTCCTCCCCTCATACCCACCTTCCACCCTTCCAACCTCCCCTATCAATAGAGGGGCAAAATCTCACTGTGTAAGCTGTAGGGTGTCACAATATACCCTTTTAGCTACAATTCTTTGCTTGCAAATATTCATTGCAGTGAGCCATTGAACTGGTGGGAGGACTCTTGCTTCTTGTACATGATCAGTACTGGAACCTCCCTGTGACTCCTTGATTGACTGATATCCTCTTGTTGCCTGTGTCATGGAGATCTTGTAGTTTTAGATCTTTCTGACTGACCCCTTCACCTCCTTCCAGGAGTTCATCAGTGGGGTAGATGTTGGGGTGGGGCAATTTAAAGGCCTAGATCTGGACCTAGGAGGTATCTGAACTGGTCAGTCACCAGCTCTCTTGTACTCTCTTTTACCCACATCACCATGGTTAGCTCTCCTACTCTGCCACAGCTGGCCCATTCAATGCTGGTGCCAGCAAGGGGCAGAGATACCCCTCCAGCTCTGGTGCCCATTTGGTCTAGTTTGTTCACACCCACACTATCAGAGACAGCGCTACCTTGCTGCCCAGGAAAGGTGCAGGAGCCATTCTCTCATATGCTAGATACATGGCCAGTTCTCCCACTCTCATGAGCCTACCTGCTGTAGGTGACAGGGGAGTAGGGACAGGAAGAGGGCATCTTTCCTATGTCCCCTTCACCACACAGCAGAAAAGAGTCCGTCGATCCTCACTCCCACACTCATGCCCTCGGCCTCCTGATACCTCACTTGCAATTCCCATGTCCAGGGCCTACTCTGCTGAGTGCTGAAGCAGGTGAGGGGAGAAACTCTCAAAAATAAATAAATAAATAAATAAATAAATAAATAAATAACTTTAAAAAAAATATTCCAGTGATAGAAAAAGAACCCTATGCACTGAAAAAATGGCGCTACAAACAATTGAGAAATGTCTGCCCAGCAAGGGAAATGAGCAGCAGAGTGAGGAAAGACCCTGCTGAGTGTGAGAGAATATTTTCTATATACTCTACGAAGGGAGATGATAACTAGACGTGTAACAAATCATGCAAACTAAACACGCTTCTTAAAAGAATCTTTGCATCAACAAACTGTGAACCAACTAACAATACAGCTCTCAAAAGGAGAAATACAGATAGCCAACAAATACTTGGGAAAATATTCCCACATATTTAGCCATCAGAGAAATGCAAATTGAAACTGGTTTGAGATTCCTTCTCTCCCTGGAATGGCTATCATGGAAAGGCCAAGATAGCAAATGACTACAAATCAGAAGGGGCCACATAAAGGGTGCATCTTAGTCATTGGTAGGAGTGAAAACTTATGTGGCTACCAAGTATGCACAGTGCTAGAAAAAAACATCTGAAAATAATTTTACCACGTGATTCACTTCTTGCTGTATCCACAAAGGATGCCAGGTCCTCTTACATACAGTTCTTGTAGTTCCTTTATTCACAGTCGCTAAGAAATGGAACCAGCCTGAAGTTCATTATCAAAGAAAGATGAAGGAACTGTAGTAAGCTATATCAATGTATTTTATTCATCCATGAAGAAAAATGAAACCAGGACATTTGGAAGAAACTGTGTGGAACTAGAAATGTTTACCTTAAGGAGAATATATTAGACTCTGAAAGACAAATACTGCAGGCTTTCATCACATATGATCCTAGCTGTGAATGTGGAAAAAGAGTTCATAAGGGGAGGGTGATGAAGAAGAGAAGAAAAGGCAGGGCAGCAGAAGCTAAGAGAATATGCTGACACAAAAGCAGAGGTGGTCAAGTATGGAGAAGGACACCCGCAGGAAATGTAGCCGGCACCGAATGAGGGAGAGGAGTAGGTGAAGCGTTATCAACAGAAAAGGATGTTTGAAGCTGAACGAAAGGCCATCCAGAGACTGTCCCACCATGCGATACATCCCATCTGCTGACACCAAATCCAGACACTTGCTGCCAAGATGTGCTTGCAGTCGGGAGCCTGGTATGGCTGTCCTCTGAGAGGCTCTGCCAGCACCTGGATAATGCAGATGCTCACATTGAACCATTGGACTAACCCCGGGGACCTCAAAGGGACGAGTTAGGGGAAGGGCTGAAGAAGCTGAAAGGGATTGCAACCCCATAGGAATAACAACAGTACCAACGAAACAGACCCTCCAGAGCTCCCAGGGACTAAAGCACCAACCAAAGAGTTCACATGAAGGGATCCATGGCGCCAGCTACATATGTAGCTGAGGACTGTCATATCTGGCATCAGTGAGAGGGGAGGAACTGAGTGCTGTGGAGGCTTGATGCCCTAGAGAAGGGGGATGCTAGAGCTGTGAGGTGGGAGTGGGTGGGTGGGGGGAGCACCCACTTAGCGGCAAAGGGGAGGGGGAGGGGAAAGGGAATTCATGGAGGGGGAGACCGAGAAGAGGGCTAACATTTGTAATGTTAAAAAAGAAAAAAAACTGATAAGTAAATAAGCCCAGAATGGAAAGCTTTCATTTGTTTACTATTTAAAGTTTTTCGTTTCCTTTTTAATTATGTATGTGCATGTCTGTCTGTGTGAGCTTATGCTATATGTGTGCAAGCTTGCATAGGGACTCATCGAGGACAGAAGGGGACATTAGGTTCCCTTGAGTTGGACTTACAAATGCGTGTGAACTGCAGGAAGTGGGTGCTGGGAATTAAACTCTGGTCCTCTGGGAGAGCTGGAAGCACCGAGCCCCCTCTCCAGCCCCTTGTATACTAATTTTTAAAATCTAATTATTAATATATATTATTTAAATACCTTGGCATTTGCATTAAATGTAGATGTATAACTAATGAACAAAGTAATGATCCTATAAGCTAACCCATATGTCAACTGATCTTCTACAAATGCTCTAGGAAAAAGGCACAGAAGAAATGATATTCTTTTTAATTAAGGGTTCTGGGAAAATATTCTCACCAGTTAAAAATTTAAGCCCAAGGGGAATTCAAGGGCAAAGCATAACCTGTGAAAGTTCTAGACAGAAAAATAGATGGGGAGAGATTTCTAGTTTTTTTGTTTTGTTTTGTTTGTTTGTTTTCATAAATACCCTCAAAACAGAGGGAACAAATCAAAACTAAGTAAGAAGAAAACATCAAACCGAAGCTCATCTTTATGGCAGAGAATCAGAGCCTACAAAAAGGAGAAAATATTTGACGACTGTATCTTGCACGAGGGCTGCATTTCCAGAATGTGTTAGCTCTCATTCCTAAAAGAAATTTAAATAATCTGAATTAAAAATAGATGGTAGACTCAAACACTCTCCAAATGAAGACACAAAATGGTCATTCGGTATATGGGGAAAGTGTTTCACATCATTGATCACCAGAGAAATGTCAATCAAACCCTTCATGAGTGCTCACCCTAGTTAAATCAGCTATTATCAAAAAACAAAAGAGAGTAAGTACTGGCCAGGATGTGGAGGAAAAGGAAGTGCTGGCTAAGATGCCCATTTCTTCTGAGGGAATGTAAATTAATGCACTGTGAGAAGCTGTATGGAGTTAGTTTCCTCGGAAACTTGGGAAGAGAACTCAGATATGATTCAGCAACCCCACTGCTGGGCTTAAGTCCAAAGAAAATGAAATCAGTCCATCAAAGAGACATCTGTATTCCCATGTTTACTGCAGCTGCATGCACAATAGCTAAGATATACAATCAACCTAATTGTCTGTCAAATGATGAATGGATAAAGAAAACGTGGCGTATGCACACAGTGGAATACTATTCAGCCATAAAAAGAATGAAGTCCTGCCATTTGCCGCAACAGAGAGAAAATTGGAGATCATTAAGCTTAGTGAAATAAGCCAGGCACAGAAAGACAAGTAGCACATGATTTCATTCAGATGTGGGGTGTAAAAAGGTTCTTCTCCCACAGGGGAGTAGAGTAGGATACTGGGTACTGCCGGCTGAGATGGATAACAATGGGGAAAGACTGTGCAACCAGTGCTAACTGACAGTAACGGAGGAGAGAGCAGTCACAGTGTGCTGTGTACATCACACCGCTATAAAGAAAGGGCACTGTTTGCATTTAAAGCCAGGGAAGGGGCTTGGCATGTTTTCTCCACAAAGGAATGATAAAATTTGATTGGCTCAAAAGAAAGAGAATGAGGGGCAATGATCCGCTTGAAGTGCTGTGTGTGGAAACTCCACTCTGTGTTCACAAGTGATCCCTAAACAAGTGTTAATTGGAGGCATTTTCATTGTAAACTATTTATAATCTAGATAACGCTTTAGCATTCTACCATGACCATCAATTACACCAAACACACACACACATAGAACAAGAGATTTGACGACACTCCTCCACTTGCTTTGAACATGGGCATTGATAGTGGTGAGGAAGCCAAGAAATGCTGATAGCCAGGACAACCCAAACAAACCAAGGAATGAAAATTTTCTCCCAGGATCATCCAGTAGCAGTGGCACTAAAAACTATGGGTGGAAATTTGAGTTTTAAACTGAACAAGCTTACAAAGATTTGTAAAAGATTTGTTAAAATAGATATACTAAAATAATTGAGCTATTGAACATACAAGTAGTGTTCATCTTTCTGGTGAAAATAAAATTAGTGACCACCTTAAAAGAAATTCTCAAAAGAAAATGTCAAAAAAAAAAAAAACCTTCATTCATGCACGCATGAGTGTGTGTGAGTGCATGCATGTGTGAATGTGTACATGAGTCCATCTCTCTGTTTACAGCAGGCTCCTGGAGGTCAGCCTAGCAGAGGAGTCAAGTCTCCTCCAAACTCAGGTCATCAGGCCCATGTGCTGGGGTCCCCATCTGCTGGGGCCCCCATCTGCTGGGGCATTTTACCACCCTTATATAAATCTTTTAAGAAATAAGTTTGATATTTCTGTCATTTTTTGTTTAAATGTAATATGTACACCAAATTGTCAATTTTTGCTGCAATAAAATTATAATCTTGCCGGACAGTGGTGGTACACACCTTTAATCCCAGCACTTGGGAGGCAGAGGCAGGCAGATTTCTGAGTTTGAAGCCAGCCTGGTCTACAGAGTGAGTTCCAGGACAGCCAGGGCTACACAGAGAAACCCTTTCTTGAAAAAACAAAAACACAAAAATAAAAAACAAAACAAAAGTATAATCCTTTTCTTACATATATTTCTACTCTTGTGACAAAGGCAATTTATAGGGGGGAAAAGTTTATTTGGCTTATGATTCCAGTTCCTAGTAGCATGATGGCAGAACAGAGGTAGGAGGTGGCAGACAGATGGAGCAGCTGAGAACATTATACCTTGAGCCACAAGCATAATCAGAAAGAGCTGATGGAATCAGCAGTTGGCTTTTGAAACTTCAAAGCCTGCCAGCAATATACTTCTCCCATCAAGACAATACCTTAAACGGATGCACAGTGTCACCAAATGTGGACCAAGAATTCAGAATACTGGACCCCAAAATATTGAGGAATACCTCAAACTACAACAATCGACCTCAAAACTCTTCTTAACAAAACTAAACTGAAATTCTAAATGCCCTTGTCAAGAATTGTGCCATTTAGGAAGTCAGATGGCTTACAGGCACAGCCTGAATGCATGGAGTCAGTAGAGTACAGGCAAGGCCTCGATGAGGCCCAGACATATAGAGAACATTTCCAGTCCAGAAGTCCTGAATGTTCTATCTCCAGGATCCAGCAGAGACTTACCCTCAGGGATGGTGGACATGTCATCACTGCAGGCCTCACAGACATGATATCAAGCCAAGTAGTTAGCAAAGCCTGACAATAGTGACCTTGGATCCCCCCACCAAAATAAAAAAAACGATGACAAAAAGAACTGCAATAGCCTTTTCTCTCGTCATATTATCAGACCTCATCCACCACTGACCTAAATCCATTCATAAATTCAAACCATGGAGAGCCAAGAATTGGTAGAAAGAAACACAACCACGGATTTATGAATCACAAGGCAAAGCTGACATTTTATAAACCTTATCAGCTATCAAAATATTTCTAAAACAGAGTCAATTACTTAGGGATGTATATGAGCTGACCTTGTGGGTCAATGAAAGATAAATGGAGCTGAGACTACCCATATTTTGTTCCACCTGTCCCCTCAAGGGAGGGCCAACAGCATCTGTGGAACAAGAACGTTCCTAAGTCAGGGTCTTTAGCAGTGTCCTTGAGAGGACCTCAGTGGGACCTGTAAGAAGACTAAGAAGAGGCTAGTCCACTAACAAGACAAAAGCAAGTTTTAGTTTCTCTCTCTGTGTTGTAAGGAGAAGATCATACTCTGGACAAACTTCAGTTTATAAGAAGGTGCTCTTTAATAAGTAATGCAGTTCTGAGGGTTGGGTTATGGCCTCAGCTGGTATTAACAGGCCTCCAGTGATAAGAACTCACTGGGTTTGGGTGAAGTTCAAGACACAGCCATGCAAGAATGACAAACTTCTGAGAAGTAAACTTGTGTTTGCTGGGCAACCTTTTTGCAAAGGTGAGTAAAATACCATTGATACAGACAAATTGGCTTACAAGTTACTGGTACAAGTGCTGAAGCTAATGATTGATTTATAGTCTTAGCTCTTCTGCTCTGGAGAAAGTAAAGAGGTCATGGTGACAGAGGCCTTGTGGTTCTCAGGCCTGGCAGGCTTGTCCTGTTGAAGTAGGTGTTCTTAGTTGTCGGGTCCGAGCAGCAAGGACAGCAAGCCCCACTCCCTGAACTGCCCTCTGAGGGGAGCTAGGCTGTATATCATGGTTTCAGACAAGAGTCGATGAGGGGTGTGTGCAAACCAGAGTTGTAAGGAAGGGGTGCACCCTGGGGGCCACCGCGTGTTTCCTGAGCAAAGTAAGAGGCAGAAGGAAACAAGAGTGGGAGGCAAGGCTGAAGCAATGAAGTCACAGCATCTTTACCTGTTACTTCCTGCATCGCAGACCTGAGCCAATTCTAGGCTATTTATTACAAAGAAATGAACGTCTATTTATTTCAAGCTATGATATTTTGGGGTTTTATAACACTGCAATGAGATCCTGACTATATAGCTGATTCTCAAAAATAGTATCTCCATCTCCCTGGCTAACTAATGTTTCTCTTTCACTTAAAGACCACACACATTACATACATACATGCATACATACATACACACACATACATACATACATACATACATACATACATATCCATCCGATATATTCCAACCAACACTCTTTGAAAGCTCATCTCATTCTCTTTGTCTCTGAGAATTATTCTAATGCAGCTATGCCCTCTCTCTTCTGGAGGATAACACTAGTCGCTCAGATATTTCTCCCTTCCAGGTTCAGACCCTTTCCTAACTATACCCTAATAACCCAAACTGACAATTTCCTGCATAACGTATGCAATCATTCCAATGTATCAGCCTGTATGCCTAAAATAAACTTGATGCTTCTCTGTGTCTTACAAGCCATAACCAGCAGTAACTGTCTTCCTGGTCTTTATACTCTTTGTGTTCAGCCTGTAGCCCTCTCATAACTGGATACCTCTCCTTCAGAAACCTTCCTACAGCTGCTGCATGCTCTCGCATGCACTGCTGCCCTCTGTTCCCATCCTCAGCACTTTGAGATGTCTTCAGATTGGGCTTCCTGTTCCTCCAGGTTTGAGTCCAAAATCAAGAAAACTGAAAGATAATGTCATGTGCTCATTAAACAATCTACAGAACTAAACAGTAGCAGGTATGTGCAAAACGGTAGGGGAATTAGTTCCTTTTGAGCTGGAAAAACCAACATCTGGGTCAAGAGTTTGTGACAGAATGTTATCAAAGTTGATTTTCTCTTTCTGTTGCTGAAAGCTTTTCTCCTGTTGGGCTAAGGGGACAAAAATGATTAAAATCCTAATCTCTTAAACCTTAAAAATATACAAATTGTATCTTATATCTTGGCTATTCTAAGTTTCTGGGCTAATATCCACTTATCAGTGAGTATATATCATAGGAGTTCCTTTGTGATTGGGTTACCTCACTCAGGATGTTGTCCTCCAGGTCCATCCATTTGCTAGGAATTTCATAAATTCATTCTTTTTAATAGCTGAGTAGTATTCCATTGTGTAAATGTACCACATTTTCTGTATCTATTCCTCTGTTGAGGGGCATCTGTGTTCTTTCCAGCTTCTGGTTATTATAAATAAAGCTGCTATGAACATAGTGGAGCATGTGTCCTTCTTACCAGTTGGAACATCTTCTGGATATATGCCCAGGAGAGGTATTGCTGGATCCTCCAGTAGTACTATGTCCAATTTTCTGAGGAACCACCAGACTGATTTTCAGAGTGGTTGTACAAGCTTGCAATACCACCAACAATGGAGGAGTGTTCCTCTTACCAAATTGTGGACACTTTGCCCCTTCTTAGAATTGGGAACAAAACACCCATGGAAGGAGTTATAGAGACAAAGTTTGGAGCTGAGACAAAAGGATGGACCATCTAGAGACTGCCATACCCGGGGATCCATCCCATAATCAGCCTCCAAACGCTGACACCATTGCATACACTAGCAAGATTTTGCTGAAAGGACCCAGATATAGCTGTCTCTTGTGAGCCTATGCCGGGGCCTAGTAAACACAGAAGTGGATGCTCACAGTCAGCTATTGGATGGATCACAGGGCCCCCAATGGAGGAGCTAGAGAAAGTACGCAAGGAGCTGAAGGGATCTGCAACCCTATAGGTGGAACAACAATATGAACTAACCAGTACACCCCAGAGCTTGTGTCTCTAGCTGCATATGTATCAGAAGATGGCCTAGTCGGCCATCAGTGGAAAGAGAGGCCCATTGGTCTTGCAAACTTTATATGCCTAAGTACAGGGGAACACCAGGGCCAAGAGGTGAGAGTGAAGGGGGGGGGGAGGAAAATGCGGGGGAGGGCATGGGGGACTTTTCGGATAGCATTGGAAATGTAAATGAAGAAAATACCTAATTTTAAAAAGGGTGGGGAAATACAGACAATGTAGTACATTTACACAATGGAGTATACTCAGCTATTAAAATTGCTGAATTCATGTAATTCTTAGGCAAATGGATAAAACTAGAAAATATCATCCTGAGTAAGGTAAACCAGTTGCAAAAGAACACACATGGTATGCATTTACTGAGACATGGATATTAGCTCAAAAGCTCCAAATAACCAGGATACAATTCACAGACCACCTGAAGATCAATAAGAAGAAAGACCAAAATGTGGGTGCATTGGTTCTTCTCAGAAGGAGAACTAAATACTCACAGGAGCAAATATAAAGATAACGTGTAGAGCAGAGACTGAAGGAAAGGCCATCCAGAGACTGTCCCACCTGGGGATTCATCCCAAATACAGTTATCAAATACAGACACTATTGTGGATGCCAGGAGGTACATGCTGAAAAGAGCCTGATATGGCTGTCTTCTGAGAGTTTTTGCCAGAGCCTTACAAATACTGAGGCTGATATTAGCAGCCAACCATTGGACTGAGTGTGGGGTCCCCAATAGAGGAGTTAAAGAAAGGACTGAAGGAGTTGAAGGTGTTTGAAACCCCACAGGAAGAACAATATCAACCAACCAGATCCCCCAGAACTCCAAGGGACTAAGCCACCAACAAAAGAGTACACATGGCTCCAGCTGTATATGTAGCAGAGGATGACTTTGTCATGCATCAATGGGAGGAGAGGTCCTCAGTCCTATGAGAGCTGGATAGATGTCCCAGTGTAGGGGAATCGAGGATGGAGAGGTGGGAGTAGGCACGTGGGTGTAGGAACACCCTCACAGAAGCAGGGGGAGGGAGGATGTGATAGGGTGTTTCTGGGAGGGAGGGAGGGAAACCAAGTAAGGGGATAACATTTAAAATGTAAATAAAGAAAATATCCAATAAAAAAAATACAGTGGGGCAATGCTAATCTTAGTGGCCAGTATGGCACACCTGAGAAGAGGATATCATGAATCTTCATTGGATTATCCTAAGGGCACGTCTATGGGCATTTCTTAAATGATGATTGATATAGTAGAAGCTATCCCACTGGTGATAGTGTCATCCCTAGGCCAATGGTACAGGATTTTAAGAGAAAGTTAGCTGAGCTGAAGCAGGGAGAAAGCTGGTAAGCAGCATTTCTCCATGGTTTAAGTTTCAAGTTCGTAGTCTGCTGCAGGTCCTCTCCTGACTTCCCCAGAATGATGGATGATAGATAGGCTGTAGGATAAAATACACCCTTTCTTCCTCTGGTGCTTATGGTCTGAGTGTGTGCCACAGCAACAGAAAGCAAGCAAAAACATGTAATAAGATTGCCTTGGGATAATGAAAATTAGAATAATTACCTGAGAATAAAAAGAAAGAACCAAGAATTATGCAAATATGTTACCTGAATATTTATGTTCACACCCCATTGAAAAGGCTATTTTACCCTTTAATGAGAGATCTTTCTCTTTCCAGAGAATCGGGCAAATGAAGAGACACACAGTTTCCAAAGACACAACACATAAGTGCGAACTGGGCCTCAAAATCTAAAAAAAGTAAACACCCCCTCTATGGCTGAAGAAATATGGTAGAAGAGAGGGTGACAAGAATGTAGGAGAGAGAAAATAGGGTCCAGGGCTAGGAACTGCCATTTTCTAGGCATAATACAGCCACTATAAAGAGCATCACAGGATGGGGCAGGGTTTACCATATCATTCAGTGTGTGGATAGGTAAAAAACAAAAGTCCATTACAAATAGCCTCCCTTGAACAGGAAAAAGAAGTCAATATGCATATGAATGGGTGACTATATTTCAGAAAAAGAAGGAAGAAAATGCAAGATATAAAGCAAGTAGGGCATCTGCATATCACTCCAGATTATGTCAATAAATCCAACTAAAGTGTCATGGTATCCATATAATTCTCGGGAATGAATGAAAACCTACAGCAGTGATCAGAAGATAATTGAGAAGCCATTCTTGGCATCATGAGTCACAGGAAAAACTTGTAGCTTGTGTGCACCAACACAAACAAAACTGTTTTATATTGAATTCTCATACAATTGAAGTTAATATATTTGGAAAGATTGACCAAATTTTCCAGCAATGTCTAAAATAATGTCAAGTTAAAATTGTATGTTTTTAAACTTCAAAACTATTCTATTTATGAACTTTAAAATATGTAGTTGAGTGAATTGGATAGAAATAGAAGACAACGTTAAAAGTTGAAACTTTCTGTAACCAGTATTTACTGTCAAAATCTTTCAGTATATTTTGGGTGAAACAAATTCCTTAGAAGTTTAAAAATGTACATTTTTCTCATGCATAGAAAGCAGCCAGCATGTTTTTAGAAAGTTTTTCTCTACTAAATAGAAGTCACTAATTATATGAAAAGGATTGTCTTTTGGTGCTATTTTTTCCCAAAACATCTGTAAATATATGCTTCTACTTGATAGTATGGCTTCCAGAGGTCATATCATTTTATTTGTTTGTTTTTTGTTTTGTTTTGTTTTTCCAGACAGGGTTTCTCTGTATAGCCCTGGCTGTCCTGGAACTCACTTTGTAGATCAGGCTGGCCTCAAACTCAGAAATCCGCCTGCCTCTGCCTCCCAAGTGCTGGGATTAAAAGTGTGCTCCACCACCGCCCGGCTATATAATTTTAAAAGTTTGACCATAAAAAGAGTATTATATGGTTTTTTTACACTATTACAAAGTGTAACAAGTTACAAAAAAAAATAGTGGAAACATAGCCAGTAAAATATCTCTGTCGTTTGACCTTATGTAACCCTCAGTTTGTTTTACTGAGTTATTTTTATATTAAGAAGAAAAACTAAATTAACCAGAGAATCCCTTATGCACATAGATTTTTTTCCTATACAAGTTATAACCATAGTTTTCAGTAACTTAAAAATCCTGTGAAATGAAATTTTCTGATTTCTTTGGAGACTCAGTTTGTCATGTGATTTTTTTTTTTTTCCTGCAAACTGTCTTATAAGAGGTTGTTTTGTGGAGAACAGATAAGTAGTGTTTTTCTCGAAGCTACCTCAGAAAAGGGCTTGTGATGTTTTTCTGGAGTGAGCACTTAAGATGACAGGTGGTGTTTGGAAAGGGTATAAGTATAACCCAACAGACAGTGGACACTGCTATGGCATTGGTTCTCCTTGCCATCCTTTGCTGGTCTTCCTTGGGCTTTGCTGATGCTGGTCTTTGTTCTTCACTTATCATTACTCCTTGTGACTTCAAAGACAGAAACTCACTAAAGAACTTCTTGTGATATTCTGGCAGCATCTTGCCTCTTCCACCTACTTGGGCCAACTGGCAGAGACTTGCAGAGTCTTCTGCCATTGCTGGTTTGTGAACGGTGTTTGCAAGTGGATCAAGCTACCACTGCTAGTTCATTCAAACTGAACTGCTGTCATCCTGACAAGAAACACTGGAATGGCCCCCTAAGAACTACTTCTAAACATGTCCTCATCCCCCTTTGCCATATTAACCTTTCCTTTCCATTACCTCTGGTGGGTGGTGGGCTAAAAGGGATGTTAAAGCATTTAAAAACCCTTATTACAGTAGATTTTGAAAAATATAAGCCAACAATCCTGTTTAAGGAGACACTGGTTGATGGTGAGATCTAGAAACAGATTTTCAGCCAGTCAGTACACTGCCTCTCAACAATCTTGGTTTAACTGACAAAGCAAACAAAAGTTTAGGTTAAGGGGAAAGCAACTTTGGTAAACTGTAAAAAAGATGAGGCATATGTACAGGAGGTTTTTCACTGTCACAGACATCCAACAGTTTGATATGAAGGTCAGTGATAAGCCAAGTCAATTGTTCTCCATGAAGACAGCAGACTCTTGAGCTGACAATATCCTGTATTGTTGTTTTCTGGATCTTGTGGGGGTTTCTTCTGGGGAGGGGGGTCATTTTGGGTTTTTGTTTTGTTTTGTTTTGTTTTGTTTTGTTTTGTTTGTTTTTCTTCTTGCCAACTTTTGGGAATAATAACAGTGTTTTCCAAACCATAAATAATAGTATTTTTCAAATCTTTATTCAAATAGCAAAATCCATAAAATTCAGTATGGATGATATATTAGCTTTAGATAAAACATTTATTTTCCATATTTACTCATCTATTATGTCCTCAATTTCTGCCCCATTTAAATTTTGTAAATATATTTAGCTGGAGTTCTTATATACTATTTAAAATATTATCATAAGTTTAGAATCCAATTTCGCCTTCAACTAATGTTCTGTAGAGGCCATTCAAGATTTTAAACACCCCCCCCCCCACATACACACCTTAGTACTCCTATTTAAGCAATTATTTAAGATCTACTAGAGGCCTTTATCTGATCATCCTTCTTTAAAACCCTTAAGCATGGCAGTCTCCTGACATGCCCACTGAGAAGTCATGCAGTTAATTTCTGCTCCAGGAATAGACATGAGATTATTCTTCTGCTAATTGGGGGTCTCATCTCTGCTTGAGATGATTCATTTTGGCACCATTCACGTACCAAGCCCAGAATTATTGCCATACAATTCTTGTCCTCATTTTAGACCCAGAGACTCTCTTGTGAAGTGGTAGTATTAAATGAAGCCAGTGCATTCAGATGGTTTAGATTAAAGTTCGCTTTGTCATAATAGGTGTTTCCTCTTTACATAGGAACCCAGCCCCAGATTTGGTCATTTGAAGCTATCATGGCTTACATGGTGGAGATTCATGCATGTGCCCTCAGGACATGTTGTAGGCACATGATCATATTGAATTACATAGTATTTCAGTGAGTCACTCTTCAGATCAATGATTTAAAGACTTGGGTTTATTGAGAAATAACCACACTGACAATTTTATTGAGTGCCTGTAGCAGACTTTAGCCATAAATTAGAAAAACAATGTATATAGTATATATTATTTGGAGATCGGTATTTTTTCTTCTCACACAGCACTCTCGTTCTAGGAAACAAAACTGATCCACTAGAATGTTTTGCTATTCTTGTTCTTGTTTTATGTTTTGTTTTGCTTTTTAGTTTCATGCAGTTCACATTTGGGAAGGGCTTATATCAAGTTATTTAAGGCAAAGCCTGGAGGAATGGAAGAAGAAATTCAGTACTTTCACTCATTTCTCCTTAGCTATATCCACATCCAGAATTCTTCACGTGTAGCTACTCTTGTACACAATTAAATGCTGTACATGGATCTTAGACACATAAATGTCTTTTAAATTAAGCATAGCCAAGGTGAAGCCATTTACGCAGACATGAGTGCTTTTGTAGGTGTTTTTAGAAGTACAGAACATTAAGATAAGAGAAATAGTGAAAGGAAAGGTCAAGTTTAAGATGGGATTCCTTAAAAGAGGAGTGGGTTTTTTTGTTTGTTTGTTTGTTTTTTTTGTTTTTTTTTTTTTTGTTTTTTTTTTTTGGTTTTTTGAGACAGGGTTTCTCTGTATAGCCCTGGCTGTCCTGGAACTCACTTTGTAGACCAGGCTGGCCTCGAACTCAGAAATCCGCCTGCCTCTGCCTCCCAAGTGCTGGGATTAAAGGCGTGCGCCACCACCGCTCGGCAGGAGTGGGTTTTAAATCTCTCTGTTGTTGTTGGAATGTACAGTGCTTTCCACAATTCCATGTTTGAGTACTTTGTTCTTTCCTGGTACCACTGTTTGGGAAGACTGTGGACCTGTAGGGGGTGGAGCCTTGCTAGCAAAAGTGTGTCACTGGGGTGGGATTTGAGGACATAGAGCCTAGCTCCAGTTTCTTTTTCAAGTAAGGTTCTGTGCATGCTGATACAAAGTGACTGGACTAACTGGCTGAGTTCAAGGTCCCTCAGCATGCCTTCTCCATTATGCCAGACTATAGACCCTTTTGAAACTGTATACCAGAATAAACCCTTAAGCTGTTTTTGCTTGGCATTTTTACAGCAACAGAAAAGGAACTAAGTCGATAGCCTTGCTACTTCTACTCTACTTTAAAAATTAAACTAAATTACATCCAGCTCCAAAGGAAAGTGTACACCTTGTGTCATATTTCTGTTAATTGGTAATAACTACATATTTTCCAACAATTTATGGAACAGATGGGGACGTTAACTTAAAACAATAATTTAAGGTGCTTCTGATGACCTTAAATTAGCATAGGAAATGACAGATCTCATTATTGCATTTTTATTAGTATATGTCATTATGTTTTTTCATCCCCCATCAAATATACTCTTTTCTATCTATTTTTTCTGATTTTATTTGTCCTTCTCTTTTCCAATTATTCCTACTTTCTGATTTCAAGTCAAGTCATATGTCATTCCCCACCCCTGTGTGTGTGTGTGTGTGTGTCTTTCTCTACATTTCAACTCTCTTCCTTACCTGGTTTATTTACTTTTATAACACACACACACACACACACTTAAATTTAAATTTCCCATTTGATTTTTAAAAAGTATGGAGCATTGTATTCTGAGTCTGGTTCATTTCACATAGCAGAATTATATCAATTTCTACTTATTTTATGGTAAACATCATGGTTTTCATTGTTCTTTGTTGCTGAAAATTGCAATTTTATAAATGCAACACATTTTCTTTCTCCATAGTTCTGTTGATGGAACAGAAGCCTGTTCTAAGTTCTTAACTATTATAAATAGTTCAGCAAAAAGCGAGAATGGATCTTTCTTTGTTTCTATTGCTCTATTAGGAACATGAAAACCAAGAGTCAATAATAAAATAATGATGGTAGTCATTACTGTTGTCAACCACATAGGCTGCTGAATCACCTGGTTGTGGGCCTATTAGGAGATTAATATAGTTACATTAATTGAAGGGATAGGAAGAGCCAACTATTGAGAGTGGAACTGACGTGTGGCTGTGATCCTGGACTATAAAACTGGAGAAGGAGACTGAACTGACTTTATGTCACTATATTTTCTTTTCTGTGATTTTGGAAGTTGTGTGACAAGCTATTTCAAGAGGCTCCTGTCGTGCCATGATGGACTTGCCCTTTGACCTTTAACTCGGCTTTTGTCCTAACAGCAGTAAAAAAGTCTAAGGCAACAATTGGTAAAACTTACAAAATGGTAGAGAGTTAGGAAATGGGTGTTGATTAAGAACAGTGGTAAATATTTTCACCATAAAAGCAATAAGCCGATTATCCAGAATTAACAGAATCAACACTTTCAGGGTGCTAGTAATTAGCCAAATTGATTCATTGAATGTATGTTCAGAGCAAGAGTATGAATCCAGGAAATAGCTGTGGACTTGAGTGCATAAGTTGTCCTTCTTCCCACCCTCAGATTTCCAGCTCCATGGAAACCAAGGCCCACATCACAGTGGAAGCCTCAACAGAATGGACTTGTGTCTCCTTGACAGAAGCAGTTCTAGAAACTTGGCCCATGAGGGACAATACCTGTAACTTTCTATCCTTTGGCTCGAGCCACAATTCATCTGTGGTTAATAAATAAATAAATAAATAAATAAATCTGTGGTTAAAAAAAAATCTGTTCTGTGTTGCACTTTGTCAAGAAGAAGCGATGCCCAAGGAAGAGGAGGGACATGAAGATAGCGAAAACATCAACAGCAAGGGAAATCTATAGAACAAAAGCTACAGAGTATTTCTGGGAGCATAGTAGATATTTTCTGTAAGTCTAACTACATTCTAGAAGGATATATGACAGTTTTAAGCTATCTTATGTGGGTCTAGCCTTGCTGTTCCTTATCAAGTTGAGGGCTAATGTGAAGAAAGTAAGTGTTACTGGGTTTTGAAGGCCAGCACCAACGTGAATATAGATTTTCCTCAGCGTGGCTTGGAGACATATCAGTCCTGGAAACTTCAGGAACATTGTATCCAGTCAATACACAATCAGAAACTTAACTGCCTAAAGATTTTAGCAGCCATGCAGACCAAAGATCAATATATCATTTTGTTACTTTATAGTATTTTACTAAAAGACTAACCAAACACACCAAACAAACATCATCATCAATAACTATAAAAGAAAAATATAATGAGAATCAAAAATTTTATATTCCGGGGCAAGGATAGGAATGTGTTTTCATGAATTGCATCATTATATAATTTATTGTGCTGATTAGTCTTATATTAACTTGATATGTGAACTACAGTTATACGAAAGGAGGAAACCTCAATTAAGAAAATACCTCCGTAAGATGCATATGTAAGGGATTTTCTTAATCACTAACCAGTGGAGAAGGTCCCAGCCCATTGTTGGCAGTGTGATACCTGGACTGTGGACCTGGGTTCTATGAGCAAGCAGGGTCAGCAAGCCATGAGGAGCATCCACTAAGCATCACCCCTCCATGATGTTATGCACCAGCTCTGGTGTCCAGGTTCCAGCTCTCTTTGAGTTCCTGTCCTGATTTCCTAAGATAATGAACAGCAATATGTATGTGTCCAAATTATGACTTTCCTCCCAAGTTTGCTTCTTTGGGCATACTGTTTCATTACAACCATAGAAATCCTAAGGCAAATATCTATTGTTATTGTGATGAAGCATATATAACATATAGGCAGAAAAATGTGAATCTAGATAAACCGTCCAAGAAGGCTAGATATCAGATTTACTAGATTAAAGACTTAAAGTCAACTGATTAATATATGCTCAAAGGCTATTGGAAACCACATTTAAAGAATGAAATGAGAGTCTGAGGTGATATTTAACTACATAGAGTGTATTGACACAGAGAGAAATTACTAAAACAACTAATAAAATTCAGAAGATTAAATGTATAGTTATGTAGGTGGAAAATATAGATAGACAATCTCAATAGAAAGTTGATCAATTACAAATTTAAAGCACCAATTAAGACGCAGTTTAAAAAGCAAAGGGAATGAGAAATATTAACTAAAATTCAGGTGTCGGGGGCGTGGCAAATCAGTGGGGCAGTAAACCATAAGCAACATTGAATCCTTTGCCCACTACATTTTTCCCTGTGCATAGATGACCATGGTAAAGTTCTGTTTCTAAATCAAGCAAATAAGAATCAACAACAACCATAATGATACACGACAATTATGATAGCACTCTTCCTTAAAAATATGTTGTTGTTTTTTTTTTAAAGTGTATTCCTCCCCTCCCTGCCACTGCTCTCTGCCCCTCACTGCTTTACTGTGCTTTTACATTTTACTTACAGGAAGTTTTTTATGAATTACCTCAGGCATCGTCTACTTGCCAGCATTACTGATCTTACTTTTTCAGCCATTTTTAAGTGAAACAATACCTAAGCACGGTGATGCTATGACCAATGATTTGATACCCAAAAGGTTGTAAACTGAACTGACATACAACAGTGAATTAGGATCTGTATTGTGAACACACTGGGATGTGTTCTGTTCAAGGCCACACAGCAAAACAATCTGAGACTTCATCTTGCAACTCATCAGTATCTATTAGTTTAAATTGACCAGTTACCAGACCTGGTGGCACTTGTCTTTCACCACCTGCATATGGGAGACAGAAGCCAGAAGACCACAAGTTCAAAGACAGCTGGGCAACTTGGTGAGCTCTTGTCTCCAAGTAAAAATAATGATGAATGAGATATATATATATATATAGATAGATAGATGATAAATAGATAGATAGATAAAACATATGTGTGTGCATATGAGTACCTGCCTATCATGCTTGAGCTCAATCCCCATTACTAAAAAACTAAAAGAAAAACAGAAATTTTAAATTATTTCTTAAATTTTCCATTTAGTATGTGTCTTAGTCAGAGTTTCTATTCCTGCACAAACATCATGACCAAGAAGCAAGTTGGGGAGGAAAGGGTTTATTTGGCTTACACTTCCATACTGCTGTTCATCACCAAGGAAGTCAGGACTGGAACTCAAGTAGGACAGGAAGCAGGAGCTGATGCAGAGGCTATGGAGGGATGTTCTTTACTGGCTTGTTTCCCCTGACTAGCTCAGCCTGCTCTCTTATAGAACCCAAGACTACCAGCCCAGAGATGGTACCACCTACAAGGGGCCTTTCCCCCTTGATCACTAATTGAGAAAATGCCTTTCAGCTGGATCTCATGGAGGCATTTCTTCAACTGAAGCTCCTTTCTCTGTGATAACTCCAGCTGTGTCAAGTTGACACAAAACTAGCCAGTACAGTATGTTTGGGTCTTAGTTAATGAAAAGTAACCAAAATTTTAAAATGTGCATACAAAAGAGTCTACCATACTCAAAGTGCTGACAAAGAAACTAGTCAAACAATAGTTCTGAATCCATTAAAACTCATCCTTCAGAGATGAGAAACATAGAAAAATTAGTCAGATAAACTAAATGTGCTCATCACTAGAGCTATGGGCTGCAATGATATTAAAGGAATCTTTCAGGCTGTCATGACCAAATGTAAACACTTATCTGAATCTTCATCACAGACAGAATAATGGTGCACTCTCTGTACAGCTGAGCGCCAAAGAAACAACAAATGAGATCTTTGTTACTGGTTTTCATTTCTGCATTAAAAGACAAATAACTAAAGCAATAATTATAAATCAGTGTTGATTGGCATACAATGTCTAAAGATGCCGTTTATGTGACAGTGACAGCTCAAAGAATGGAAGAAAAAGCAGCTACTTAAGAAAAAGGTTTTGCATACCATGAAATGAAGTCGGTATTAATTCTAAGTAGATTGTTATAAATAAGATATTAATTATACTCCCCCTGCGGATCACTAGGAAATAATTCCAAAAACATTGTAAAGGAAATGTCAATGGAATTAAAATGATATATTAGAAAAAAATTGCATTTAGCACACACACAAAAAAAACCAGGCAATCATGAAGACACAGGAAACAAAAGAGGCAAAAGGCATTTGAATACAAATAGACAACTATGAACAAGTGTACACTTTTGAAGGAGAGATTTTTAGATTTCAGTCTCTATGAAGCAAGATACACAATGGTTAAAGGAGAAACTTCTGAATTATCTAATTTTTGCCTTCATCTGCAACGTCTCTTTGAACTCAGAAGTCTCCTGAGAGTACAAATATTATCTTGTAATATTGTGCATATAGTTAAAGACAGATAGGGGGAAAATGCCTTTCAAACCACTTTGTGTAATTCTACAGCATCCAAGCAGACCGTCCACTAATGATCACATTAGAGCATCCTGCCTAATGTTTATGCCAGGTTAACGAGTAATTAGGAAAGAGAGCAGGAGAAGGAGGGGCTGGGGAAAGAAAGGAACAGAGACTGAAGGAAAGCTGAAGGGGAGGGCTGAGGAGGATAAGGACTAGGGGTCGAAGCAGAGAAACTAAGAACCCGAGTTACAAAAAGAAAAAAGAAAAACATTTCTTCTCGTGTCCTTTGCAATAAAAACCCACAATATTATTCCGGTTCCATTTCTCATCTTTTAAACTTGAATTCCTCATTTTAGCTGAGCAAGTCTTCAAGCTCACACTGTTGGTATTCTGTCTAAACTCTACTCCCACAGTTCCTGGCAAAAGCCAGGTAGGCTTGGCCCACTATAAAAGGGGTTGCTTGGCCCCTGTGTTTGCTAGCGCTCTCTCCCTCTCTCTCATACTCTTCCCTCTCTCTTACATCTTGCCCCCTTGCTCCCAATTCCCTTCCTCCCTCTCTCCACATGGCCATGGCTGGCCTCTACTCTCTGCCTCTGCTACCCTCTCAACTCCCCTCCCCATGCCCTAAGTAAACTCTATTCTATACTGTACTGGGGTGTGTGTGTGTGTGTGTGTGTGTGTGTGTTTTCTCAGGAGGAAGGGATGACTCAGCATGGGCCATCCGGGGCACCCCCCTTCCCCACACTCTGCCAGAACATATCTTAATAGCTCTTTCTATTTTTATGATCACAACACACACTGCTGTCTCACATCTCTCCATTAAATCTTTCCACATGGTCTTAGCTCAAAGCGATCTCTTCACCCACCATTCAGTTCAGTTAGACACCATTACTTTTTTCCATTAACTCTGGCCTTAGTCAACATATCAAGCTCTTCAAATGCACATAAATTCCTACATGTATATCTCAAAGAAAAATGACATTTAGAGATCAGTACAATAAAGATTGTCTAAGGCTGTTTTCATGTGATAATACAAACTTGAGAACCTGGGAGCCTTAATATCAAATTGTATTGTGTAGCACCAAACAAGTCCTCACTTTCTACTCCAACCTCCTCAGTACAAGTCTTGGAGTCTCAGTATATTTTATATCCCCAGTGGGTTCCTGAGATTCAAATACTATTCACCTCACTTAGCAGATTTGCAAGCATCCTCCCTAGCAAATATCCAAACCTTTGTTTATCAGAGTGTTACTTTCATGGTGACTACACCTCACTGCAAAAGAGTCTAGAAAACGTTTTAGTCGCACATACTGTTCTAGTTGGTTCTATAGGACTGGTAAAGGAAAGAAAAAGAAAGGATGGATATGGTATATATAGGTAACAATTTATCTCAAGGAAATTTTCTGATTTCAGGAAATATAATTTAATCATTCTACCTTAAATTACTTAAATATACGAAAGTAAGATACAGGAAAGTCTCAAAGGAATCCATGGAAGTCAAAGGCTTCTATATGGCCTACTCTTAGAAAGAACAAGAATTAGAAAGGAAAAAGATAAGAGACCCCTGTTGTTTTTCCCATCTGCCCACAATCCTACCTCCCATCGCCATCCCTTACCTAGTCCTCCGAGTCCTTCCGGTGAATGCCAGATTTCACCTCAGCTCAGAAGAAAGGGCTTTGATTTTCTTCAAGCATTTTTTTTTTCAAGCAACAGCTACCTTTACATGTTACCTATTTTTTTCGTTGATCTATACCCTGGCAACATTAATTGTATTTTTAGTTTCCCAAAACCAGTTGGGATTAGAGACTGTCTCAGTGGAACAAATAGGCAATGCTTTTTTGAGCTCTTTGAATCAAATGGAATGTTAATGCTGCAGCTTCATGTAGACCACCAAAATTTCAAATGTCACACAGGCAAATTCTGTGAGAATTTACTATGAGAAAAAAATTCAGATGATTGCTATCTACTGGCCAACTTTTCTAGGCTTGTATCTTTTGGAATAGCACCCTGCCTGAAACAACACATTATTATCTTTAATCTTGATGAATAGGCAATTCATTACCTGTTGAGGAATCTATTTCTTAACTGAAGGAACATGTCTCAGGAACAAAGACGAGAATAAAAAGAAAATGTAGCCTTTACTTATTATTCTCCCAACATTTCTAAAGATAGGAATAAGCTAATATCCTTGACAGAATAAGGTTTGTAGAAATGATGAGAGTTAATCAAATACAATGACAGCGAATGAAAGGCATAATGATATATGGTCGGTACAGTGTGTCATAATTTCTCCAAGGAAAAATGAATACAAAGTGGTGGCCTGGGCATGTTTATACAAGAGTACCCCCAAAGCTAAGAACTAGATGCATTTTCTTCCTCAGCAGTAACACAATTTACCCAAGAGTGAGAACTACACTTATATTTTCTCATGCCCATTGCATTATCCATTCAGAAAAATAAGAAAGTATGTATCAAATACACAAGACAGGGAAGGCAAAATCTGGGAACATGGTTAATGTGATCTGGACTCACTTTCCACACATGCAATAAGACTCTACTTTTTTTTCTCCACATATTTTTAACTACAATCCTCAAAACAACCACTTGTTAAAGAAAAATAGATATTGCTGTTCTAGTATTTCAAAAATATATAATCATAACTTCTTCATTTCTTTGTATTGAAAACCAAAAATCTTCTAATGCCATTCTATTCTCCCTATCATGCATTCTCCAAGCATGTTTTTATCTACCAAAAGCTATTAGTGTGACTGAAAACTAGATATTCATGCTGGGTACCAGTTGCTTAGGAAGAGAGTGTGTAAGGGGCATTGTAGGCCTGGTTGAAGCAAACTTCATGCTTCCCTAAAATGGATAAGATAAAACAATTAAAGGCTCCCCCAAATTTGAGCAGGTTGCTTGGGACTTTTGCTATAGAAGACAAAGCACTCATAGACTCTAACGAGTGGACTAGAGTGAATTATTTTTAAAATGTTTGGTTTCTTCTTGCTTTGAGGCTGGTTTTTAGAACCAGGAGCACCATAGCAAAGAGCCCCTGTGAGAATTCCTTCAAGTTCTTTTCTCACTCAACACTGTTGAAACTCACTTGGTTTTTGAAATATTTAACATGTATGTTATGCAACTAGAATGTAAGGTTTTATTTATATTTGTAACAAAATTATATGTGCTAGACACATAGCAAATTATATGTGCTAGATACATGATCTGTATATGTCTGAATTTTGGAAGGAAAAAATAGGGTACTTTCTTTAGTTGCCATAGGTTCTAAACGGTTATTAGGAAAGACTATAGTATACATAAACAAAAGCCTATACATTAACATATATGTCATGATTTTTACACCCCTTGAAGCTAAAGCATGGCCGACTTAAACTGAAAAACTCAAGATTTACTTTTTCTTTTGCATTATGACCTTGCGTCAGTCCCATGACCATGGCAATGGCCTTGGCTAGGCACAGCCATTTGATTACTTTGATCTTTACAATGCACAAGAAACACTTTCATCATTGACATTGATTTGTTATGCATTTGACTTTTGATGAAATGGAAGGATGAAGCCCTCCTTGTTCTATTAGTAGGATGGCATAGCTTTACAAATTACATGTTTGTTTTCTCGTAAAATATATATGACACTAGAGAAAGCAATTTATTCTAAAACCATAGTATAAACTCCTTTATTTTCAAAGAACTGATGTAATCAAGTTGATAAACCATGAACCAGGCTTATTTAAATGAGTTGTCTTTTGGCATATGGAGAGAATTATTTTCTGTTATGAAAATCAAACAAGCTGTTAGTGAATCACAAAAGACAAATACAGAAAATTGCCTTGTGAAATCACATTTCAGGAGGAGCCATTGCCCATGGCAATGATATAAGAACCACTGGAATATTAGAAAGAAAATTGTCACAGAAACACAGAAAAAAGACTCTCCTTCTCCGATCATGCTCTAAACAAATTACGCATTAATCATGTCAATCACATCAATACTATGTGAATAACTGAAACATGAACAATGTCCCCAAATTCTCACACAATATCACAATTTCTCAATCTACTAATGTTGAAATAGGTAATCTGGCTGGCCGTTTTTGTTAGCAACTGAAATGCTGTATAAAATATTGTTCTAATCTTTTAAAACACATTAATGAAATGACAAAAATGTTGAAAAATATTAAAAGATATTCAAAATAAAGCAGAAGCTTTATCTCTGAAAAGTAGTCACAGCTCTATTTTTTTTTTTTAATTCTTTAAGCTTTTTATACACTTCAGTCATTATCCCCCTCCTGGTCTGCCCTATGACAGTTCCTCAACCCATTCCTCTTTCCCTGTCTCCAAGAGGATGCTCCCAATTCTAAATGTGTGTGTGTGTGTGTGTGTGTGTGTGTGTGTGTGTGTGAGAGAGAGAGAGAGAAAGAGAGAGAGAGAGAGAGAGAGAGAGAGAGAGAGAGAGAGAGAGAGAGAGACTCTGTTAATCAGGTAAAATACAGCTTTGGTTTACAAGTTATAAACATACCTGTAGAAAATCCTCCAGAACATCAACAGACTACTAGGTAACTTCAATGATATTTTGGTGAGTCAAAAATATAAAGTTTCAAGCGCACACCTTTAATTCCAGCACTTGGGAGGCAGAGGCAGGCTGATTTCTGAGTTTGAGGCCAGCTTGGTCTACAAAGTAGGTTCCAGGACAGCCAGGGCTACACAGAGAAACCCTGTCTTGAAAAAAAAAGTGTATATATATATATATATATATATATATATATACACACACATACATATACATACACACACACACACACACACACACACACACACACACATATATATATATATATATATATATATATATATAAACTTTCAACAAAAACTGAACTTACACTAATCATGTAATCTGGATGATAACAAAGTAGATCTATAAGAAATTCCTCAGCCGGGCGTGGTGGCGCACGCCTTTAATCCCAGCACTCAGGAGGCAGAGGCAGGCGGATTTCTGAGTTCGAGGCCAGCCTGGTCTACAAAGTGAGTGCCAGGACAGCCAGGGCTACACAGAAAAACCCTGTCTTGAAAAACCAAAAAGAAAAAAAAAAAAGAAATTCCTCAAATGTGTATTTAAAACACACTTTTAAATTTCTATGGATATGTTTATAACTTGAAAACCAAAGCTGGCTTTTACCTGATTAACAGAGTCACTGAATTTGCCCCTATGCTTAAAGTTAAGGGGACATCTAGAAAGAGGAGGCAGAAAGAATGTATGAACCTCAACACCAAAATCAAAATCATGTCATGATATTATCTCCTGCTCAGTACATAATTCTTAACAACATGATTGCCTAAAGGTGACCTGCACAAGAACAACACTAGGAGCCTTCAAAGTTGACCCTCACCCATTTCCTCCAACAAGGCCACACCTCCTATTAGTGTCACTCTCTGTTGGCCAAACATTCAAGCACAGGAGTCTGTAGTGAACAAAACTATTCAAGTCAATACATGGGCTAAGCCCCATAATTTATTCAATATATTGGTACTATAGTAAGCTTAGTATTGCTGTGATAAAATGCAACTTAGTAAGTAAGAGAAGGGTTTATGTTAGCTTACAGCTTGCCATATAAGGTGGGAACCTGGAGGTAGGAGCTGTCTCAGAGGCCATGGAGGAGTGATGATCACTAGCTTGCTCCTTATGGTTACTCAGCCTGAGTTCTTGTAGCAGGCAGAACCACCAACCCAGGGATGACCATCCATGATAAGCTGAATCATCCAATAACAATTATTAAGACTCAGCTGAAATATACTCGAGATAAATTGAATATTACCAATACATAGTTTCAGGGATTTTTTAAGGCTAATAGGAGAGGAAATATTTCTCTTCAGTTATTGTATTACTTTTAAACTTTCCATCACAGCATCATAAATGAATGCCATCTCTCTTACAATTCCATAAAAGTTAAATTCAGTCCAAAGTGATCAGAAGCATGCTAGCATAATCCAACAATGAATGCTGAAGGACGATTTAAACAGAGACAGGAGTGACAAATAAAAGCTAATGAGGTAGGGAGTGGTCTGGAGGCTGCTACCAATGTGGGTTCTGAAGGATGAGTGAGGGAATGTTACACAAATGTCTAAGGAGAACAGTCCAGAAGGTAAGTGCCTTGTGAAGTATTATAGATGTGAGATAAGAGAACAATATTAAACTAGGGGGAACATGGAAAGTAATAAACAGGCAAGCCTCTCCTCTTCCCCACTTGTTCTCCTTCCTTTGTGCTTTATTTTATAATCTTTGCCAGGTGACTGACATTAGGGAAACACACTGGTGAGGTTATCACTGGGATAGAAACTGTATTAGAGATTACAAGATGATGGACTTGGGTAACTTTAGAACTTATGAAGATTTCAGTGGCTCAGTTATCTTCACAATATTTATAAACACTGTTTGGAATATCTAAAACTTATTCAAAGTACCAGACACAAAAAGCAAATAACCAAATAAGAAGACTAAGAACACCAAAACCACTATTTCCTGTTTATTAGGGAAGTCCAAGAGATGATCCCCCCCCAAAGGTAATGTATCTATTGCCAATACTCTTGTTTGACTGTCAGAAGTTGAAGGCATAGAGATATATGCATTAATTCTATTCATATGGATGTTACCAGAAACAAACAAAAAATAAGTATGCCATTTAATAAACAAATAAGATAGAATGAAGGTACCATTAGATATATTAAAAACTACTCAATTTTCAGGCAAATGGATGAAACTAGAACATAATAAGTGATGTAACCCAGATCCAGAAGGGAAAACATCATATATTCTCTTTATTTGTGTACCTTATCTCTGAACCTATAGACTTGATTATAAAGCCCAATGTAACCACAGAAACCAGGAAAGATAAAAAGTGACCAAGATGGAAGGAGATTTAGAGTGCTTCAAGGAGATACTTTAACTGGGGAAGGAGAGAGAGGACAATAGAGGTGCAAAAAGAGAACGGAGGGATAAATGACACTGTGGATGGTTGAAAAGACATAAAAAGTCATTGCTTTATACTTAACTAAATTTACTTGTAACATACATAAATGTATGCGATTACATATATATGTATATACATTATATTCTACATACATATATTATGTAGTTTATATATATATACTATATAATAACACATATTTTATATATGTAATACTTATTATATACAATATAATATAATAATATAGTATATTATAATTATATATTATTGATAATATTATAAAATTATATATTATAGGGGGTTGGAGATACCGTCCAGAATGGACCAGGAACCTGGGAGGTAACAGACTCTCAGGACTCAAAGGGAGGGACCTTAGATGAAATACCCAATAGTAGGGAGAAGGAACTTAAAGAGCCCACCTCCAGTAGGAAGACAGGTCATCAAGTGAGGGATGGGATTGCCACCCTCAGTCAAAAGTCTGACCCATAATTATTCCTGTCTGAGAGAACTGGAGGGTTGGAAATGGAGAGGAACCTGAAGAAAATGTGGTTCAGTGACAGGCCCAAAATTGGGATCCAACTCAAGGGGAGGTACCAAGACCTGACACTATTACTGAGACTACAGAGCACTCACAAAAAGCAACCTAGCATGACTGCACTCCGGAAGACCCAACAAGCAGCTGAAAAAGTCATTTGCAGATATTTGCGCCAAACCAATGGACAGAAGCAGCTGACCCCTGTTGTTGAATCAGGTAAGACTGAAAGAAGCTACAGGCAACCCTGTAGGAGGACCGACGGTCTCAGTTAATCTGGACTCCTGAGATCTCTCTAACACTGGACCACCAAACAGACATCATACACCAGCTGATATGAGGCCACCAACACAGGTACAGCATAGGATTACCAGTTCTGAGTTCATTAAGAGATGATGCACCTAACCCTCAAGAGACTGAGGCTCCAGGAAGTTTAGAGATCAGGTGGGGTGGGGTTGGGGACATCCATGTGGAGACAGGGGGTGGGGTGGGGAGGAGGTATGGGATGTGGAGCAGTAGGAGGGCAGTTGGGGGGGGGATAAAATGTAGACTAAAGAAAGGAAGGAAGAAAGAAAGGAAAAAAATTAAGAAAGGAAGGAAGGAAGAAATTTGAAAAGAAAAAATAAATAAAGACGCTATTGGGAGTTAGAGAGATAGTTCAGAATAAGATCACTTGCTGGTCTTTCAGTGGATCGCTGTTCAGTTCCCAGGATTCATACCTACCAGCTTACACTGTCCTGTAACTCCAGCGCCAAAGGATCTGTCTCCCTCTTTGGCCAATGTGGGAACTTACACTCATACATACAAATGCTCCCTCACAGACACACCATAAAACATGACAAAAATTAAGATAACAAAAATAAAATAATTATTTATTAAATTAAAGTTTAATGCGCATAATTAATATTAAATTCAGAACAATTAGAAAGGAAACCAATACATTAGAATAAAGGCCCATGCCAGAGTCCAGCTGGAGTGGAGTGCTGGAACCCGAGGACAGATGTATTGCTGTCAGTGAAAATGAAGACAATGACCATCTGTTGATGTTCTGATGAGGGTCCCCAAATAGATGGAGCTATCTTTATTTATATAATCACAATCCTGATCACTGGAGTAGTGACATCACTGGCTATTTTATTTAAAGAAATCACAACATCAATATTATAAAAGCCCCATCCTTACAAAATGTTCCCAATAGTTTCTTCCTCCTTCTTATCTCCTACTGGATCACTCACCCCCAACCTTATTTTCACTACACAGTTCAAAGCACGGTTTTAGCAAGCCAGAAATAACTGTCTAGCCAGGCACGTCCTGAAGACAGGAGCACATAGCCAGAGGATAACACATGTGGGTACAGAGTAATGAAAGGTGAGTGGCAGATTAAACATCTGTCGGTATGAATCCAATCACCCGATGGCACCCCTGTCACATTTTTAATTGCAGACAGAGATGCATTCACTGTACCAAGCCGCCTCTCCTGATATGCAACTAACGACTTCTGATACCATCCTTCCAAGAACCAGTCTTAAGTCTCTATTGATCAGACTCAGCTTTGTTAAGTCTCTGTGGAATCACACATAGCTCCCTCAGAACAGGCATGTAAGCGGGACCCACTGCTCTCTGCAACTGCCATAGGCTTACTCAGTGTGACTCCAGTTGTCCCCAAACGCCCAGTCTTACTGATCACATCTAGAAGATCTATAAAGGCAGTTTTGAGAAAAACATGAAATCATCATGCATGATCCTGGCCTTGCCCCTGAATGACAAAGTGAAATTAAATGTTGTTAATGTTGTTATGGTATAAACAGCATACCAAAAGCCAGGGGAGCTTGCAGCACACACAATCTAGGTAATATGCATACACCTAATTCACCACAGGTCCTTGCCAAGTGAGGAGAGGGTTCCATGGGCCTTGGCACAGTAGAGTCCCATCAGTGAAGCACTCATACACTACTCCCTGCGGATGCTACATGGCCACCACCAGGTGCAGGGATACAAAGACAAATCAATCTTAAAGACACAAAATGAAAAATATAAGATTTATATTGGACACTGCCAAGATTTCTACTATCATATAATTGGAGCTTCAAGTGGTTACAAAAAAAAAAAGGAAAAATCAATATAAAAATGTTTCTGAGTATGTAATTTCCAAGAGGGTAAATTTCATTAAGGCATAGCAGCCCAGAAAGAAAACACATAACTTCGAAGAATGGAAAAGAATACTCTAAAGTGATTTCTTATTAGAGTGCTGATGTTTTCACTCTTCTCCGTGAAAAGGTAATGTGAACCTGGTGCTATGCTCTAGGGTCTAATAATAGTAGTAACGATAACAACAATAATATAAAACCCATACGGGGGGTGGAAAATCTCAGGACAATGTATCATTGTTACACCCACACTGAAGGGATTAGGAAAAAGTCATCTTCAGAGAGAAGAATATTGACCAGTTAGAAGCACAGAGATAAAGGTGAGAATCCAGTCTCAAGAAGAGAAAAATGGTGTAGACTCCAATAAAGATGGATGAGAATATTACACACAATACCATAAAAACATAACACCTCTAAAACTGTATACTTATAAATGTTTATATTAAAAGATTCTAACTATGCTTACAGAAAAAATACTAAAATTTTAATTACAGAAAATTAATAGTCTAAAATGTAAATTCCTCCTGGTCAGATGATAAGATGCAAGGACAGCAATTACTCCATTATTAATCTGTTTCCAAATCAGCATCAGAGTTGTGGAAGGAATTTAATCATTATGAAAGATAAATTCTATTTGAAGAAAAGGCTATGTATTAAGAGGCAAGATAATCTGAAAAATAGACAAGCATAGAATAGAAAATTTAATCCATAAGTATAGTATTTTGTTATTTATATCAATATAGATCTGGTGTCCATATACTGGGTTGTTTAAAAGTAAGTCTAGATGTTTGTGTTAGATCCTTGGACAGGGGCAGGAAAGAAACAAATTATTTGCTAAATAATGCTTGTATATTTTGGTACCTATGTGAGGAACAAGTCTGAAGCTGGACCTGTGTCTCACGCCATCCACAAATGCCTTTGAATAAGCTGAAGCAGGTAGTGAAGGTGGAATTCCGAAGAAAAACAAAATCTGTCCATCAACTTGGGAAAAAGAAGACTTCTTAAGCAAAATTAAGGTCTATGAGACCACAATAATAGAAAATATAGACAGGTTTGACAAACTAAGAACTTTTTTTTATCAAATAAATATGCCATGTGGAGAAAAAAAGTGTGTCATAAATGGAGAAAAGCAACTCACAACACATTGGTATCCAAAATCTATTAAGAACACCTACACCTGACTAAGAAACAGAGATGATTTATACTAAAGCCGCATGCAGTAGCATTGGACACCCACCGTCTCAGATGCTGGGAAGAATGAAGAGCAGCTGTACCATTTATTTAATGTTGGTGGAAGAATATATTATTCACAACAACCAGCCACCCAGAAGAAAATTATAAACAAATAGAAAAAGAAATCACTAAGATATCCAACAGCTTAGAAAAATGAGCCATACATCATTGAGGGAAATAAATTGAACCATTCTCAAGATATTCATGTGGTAAGTTATTCTTTCTTAAAGATGGCTCTGTAAGTCATGGTTCTTAACCTCTGACACCTACTTTATAAATAATTAACAAATGTTTAACTGCTAGAAAACACAGCTTTCAAGAATAGTTTAAGGATCCTCCCATTCCGATTCACATAGGCTTCAGAGCTGCCTGATATTTTCCAAAAAGCGATAGGCTGCCTCCAACGTCTGGAGAGCCTGTTTGACAATCGCTGTCATGGAGCGTCTTACGACAACCCCCACTCTTTTTTCTAACTTCGTTTGGTGTGCGTATTCTTGGCAGATTAGTTGTTAATCAGAAACAAGTCCTTTTGTCCTAGGTGGGGCCTAGTAAGTAGGCATGAATTATCATAGATGTCTAAGAAATGTGTCCCCAAGCAATGATGGCCAGTACTCTTTGTAGAGAGTTGATTCTAACAGGCCATGTCAGGACCCAGGATATGCGTACACAAGTTCATCTGTGTGGTCTTGATACGATTCCCTTTGAGAAGTTTCTTAACAACAGACATAACTAAAATTTGATTCTGTAGCACATTAAAACTATTTTTAAAAGGGATAAATTACCATGTCTTAAGTTCATAGGAGGCTTCATGCCAAGGCAAGCGCTGAGACTGCCATAGGGTAGTCTAATGTCGTACCTTTCCTGTCCCCTGAAGACATTCCTTATGACTTCTGCTATTTGATGCTCTCACCCAACACGTAACATCTCCAAAAACGAGTGACAGTCACCTGTGGAGCAAAAGCCTTTAGAATGTTCTTTCCTGATTTAAGAGAATTCATGTGGTAAGTTAAATGGGAGAAGCATAATCAGAAACCATATGAATTCATCAATAAATCCAGCAATGGAAATACCGGATGCTGGAGCAGTGAAGATGCTACAATGGTACCTAAACAGAAGTGATTAGAAGGTAAATTTCCCCTCTGACAGATTTTATCGCTTTCCTCCATCTCATAAAGATCTTTATGAATCCCCATGCCCCAAGGGAAACAGCTAGAAATGGTGCTGAGATACACAGAGAAGGAAAGCTACAAGAGCCTTCAATAAAAGCTCCTAAAATCGCTGCCAACTGCCAGGATGCTGGTTGACTGATAAGAGAAATGAGATGAATTTCCTAAAATACTGTTTTATTGTCCCTTGGAAGGAGCCTATCCTACCCTCTACCCCGCTCCCCTTCCCCCGCCCTCTTTATTTTCCTCCTCAGTCAATGTGTCTTTCTGGAAAGATCAATTTATTATCACTTTCTCATGTAAAACAACTAGGAAATAAGAAAATCACTCAAATGGAAAATCTAACAGTTTATTTTTGTTAATAATTGATGTATTGAAAAATACACAGTGCAAAAGTCACTGTCTATGCTCTCTTATACACTATTAGATATTATTGATTTCCTCTGTTGAAAGTGATGGTACTTGACTGTACAACTGTTGCCTCTACTTGGAACTCATGGTTTTTTGGGGTTTTTTTGTTTTGTTTTTTTAAAATGTTGCCTTTTATCCATATAAAGTGTTTTGTCCGCACATATCTACATCCACCACACGCATGCCTAGTGCCCTCAAAAGTCAGAAAACGGCATTAGGTGCCCTGGAACTGGGGCTACCTTTTTGTTTGCTTGTTTGTTTGTTTTGGTTTGTTAAGACTGAGTTTCTTTGTGCAGTCCTGGCTATCCTGGAACTCACTCTGTAGTGAACTTTATGTCGATCCTAAAAACTACACCCAGATCTCTGTAAGAGGACCCAGTGTTGTCCACCACCCAGGCACCTATCCAATCCTTCGATTTTTACACTTGAAGTCTAATGTTGAGCATAATTATTTTAAAACAGTAGCATGTGTTCATATTAGCAAATTGTGAGTCAGCTTCTCCATCCTAAAGTTTATGGAATTAATGTATAGATTAACTATTTTCAATGAAAATTCAGCATTCAAATTTCAATAGACTTCAGCGTGCACTCAATTTCAAAAGCTTTATACAAAAAGGCAAAGGTACAACATCCCATTGATAATTGTTAAACTGGCAGAGTGCACACTTAAAGAAAGTGCATCTCTTAAAGAAGTTTCCTCTTCTGGAGACGGCTGTGAACACACAGACCCACAAAAGGTCAAAGTTCAGAGAACAAGAAACTAGGAAGTGCTCACCCCATCATGGTACCCCATCTGCATGACACCCTGCTCCCAATGCATCATGGTACCCCATCTGCATGACACCCTGCTCCCAATGCATCATGGTACCCCATCTGCATGACACCCTGCTCCCAATGCATCATGGTACCCCATCTGCATGACACCCTGCTCCCAATGCATCATGGTACCCCATCTGCATGACACCCTGCTCCCAATGCTTGGAGATGATGGCTGAAGAGGGAGCCAGAAAAAAAAAGTAAGCACCAGCAGCCGTAGATGACCATTGGTGAAACAGCATTTTCTAGACACAGCAGAGTAGGGGCAGGTATGAACTGACATTGGCTACATGCAAAAGACCTACCAAAGAAAATCAAACAACAGAATGCCAGCATGAAGGGAGAAAGGAAATCCGACACCTAGCTGACAAATAGAAGCACCTAGCTTCTGGGAAAAGGACAGTGCATTTTCCTCAACAATATGGTCCCTAAGAATATATCTTCAATCCAGTGCACAGTCCTTCACCAATGTATATACTATAGCCCCAAGTGGAAAGCAGGGGCTTGATAAAAAAACAAAGGAAAGAGAGAGAATACAGAGAATCCATGCAATTGGAAGGGAATAATGGTGGCAGGGTATTTTCAGATACACTCATTTATAGTAAATAGAACATTTGAACTAGAAAATTAGTGAACAATTCAATAGAATTGGATCAGACAGGATAGGGTGGAGGTTTAATCAAAACATATTACGTGCAAGCACAAACTTCTTAGTAAAGAAAAATAGTTTAAAACTATGTATTAGAATCGCCATATTTTGCTAAATTAGAAAGATTACATGAAACAATCATTCAAATAACATCTACTTGATAATTATTGCATTGTTGCTTTATACAAAAAGGCAGAAGAACTTTGAGCAACATTTGCAACAGGCGAGTGTTTGTGTCAGACAAGGGTATTACGAAGGCAACCCTGGGAACAGTCAGTCTGTAGGAAACTGGAAACTAAGTCACATTCCAGGACAGACTGCCTCCTCCGTTTATTCCTGTGTGGCCACAGGCAAATCACCACGATCCTTGTTCTTTGATTCCAATTGATGTGATTATGTTTAACTTAGGAGATTACTATGATGAATAAATAAAATACTTCATGAAAAAGACACCAGGAAGCTCCTAACTAATGCCAAGGACCAGTTATTTTTCAGATATACTTATTTATAGTGAACAGAACATTCAAATTAGAAGATAAATGAAGGCTTATGAATAATCAGTCTCCTGTTTAATCACTGAGAACGGAAAGAATGCCGCGAGCTGTGAACAGGAGATGCCCTAGTCATCCAGTCACCCAGAGATGACTTTCTAGTGCACAATCAACGTATTGATTTCTAAGACAACAGTCTGGTCCATTGATGGCTTTGGTTATTTCAGTGATTGCCTTTAACAGTCCAAAGCTACGGCCTACAATATTAGTAATAATAATAATTAGTATTGTTATTAGTTGGTAATCTAGGCAGACTTTTCTTTAAAAGGACATAAGATGAGGAGGACATAAGATGGGCTGGGGGTGGAGTTAGGCCTGGGGCCAAAGTTTTGTTCTTAGGTATGGGGACAGAGATATCTAGAGCAAAGCTAATTGAGTCATGCAGTGCTTTCATTCCTCACAATAATCACATTTACCCATCCAGAAGGGTGGGATGATAGAATGTTTGTGCAGATGACAAAATTTGCAGACAAATTTAGAAGGGTGTTCTCCTGCTGATGTTGAGTAAACTCGGAAATTAATTAAGAGGGCTTCTCTTTAAAGAGAGAAACCTGAATTTTTTTTTAAATCATAAAGAAAACAACCATATGTATAGCATACTTTAATCATCTCAGAAAAGGAAAGTTGCACTGTCCAAGTTAATCAATGTGTATTAAATGATGGGCTTAAATAGTTCAGGCTTTGCACTGCTCCAATCAGCAGCAGCAATAAATAAACCGTGAGGCAAAGTTATTCAAAATTAGTGTCCAAACAAAACCCAGTCTTCTCCAACCGTGAATCCTCTCCAAGTCTACACTAAGGGAGTGAGAGTACTGTGATGATGAAAATGTAAAATCAAAGGGACACATCCTCTTTGGTGTATATTATATATAATAATAGTTTCCTTTATCTGAATTGGTAACAGGAACTATGGGATTCTTAGCTAACAGTTCTTCTAGAATTATGAACTTGTCTGTTTCTACAGTGTTTGTAATGCTTCTGAGGTGGAAATAGATTTGAAGTACAAGTACTTAGAATATAAGCCCCTTGCTCTTCTGGTAGTAGCAGACACATAATTCTTAACTGCTACTACCAGTTCGGCAGGACACCATAAACTCGTCGGCCATCAGGACATGAATTCAGTATAACTCTTTCCCTGTCCTTCATGCCATCCAACCCTGGGTGAGTTCTCTAAGTGTGAACTTTTTGCCTCACCTAGTTTCCTGTCTAATGACATTGTTAATGTGGTCCCAATGTAAAAATCTCGGAGTCTTGCAACCTAAAGTCTTTGATTTCTATTAACAATGTAAAATATAACTTTTTAAAATTAATAAGAGAAATTAAAACAACTTTCTTTTTTAATTTTTAATATTTTTATTACATATTTTCCTCAATTACATTTCCAATGCTATCCCAAAGTCCCCCATACCGCCCCCCACTTCCCTACCCACCCATTCCCATTCTTTTGGCCCTGGCATTCCCCTATATTGGGGCATATAAAGTTTGCAAGTCCAATGGGCCTCTCTTTCCAGTGATGGCCGACTAGGCCATCTTTAGATACATATGCAGCTAGAGACAAGAGCTCCAGGGTACTGGTTAGTTCATCATGTTGTTCCAACTATAGGGTTGCAGTTCCCTTTAGCTCCTTGGGTACTTTCTCTAGCTTCTCCATTGGGAGCCCTGTGATACATCCAATAGCTGACTGTGAGCATCCACTCCTGTGTTTGCTAGGCCCCGGCATAGTCTCACAAGAGACAGCTATATATGGGTCCTTTCAGTAAAATCTTGCTAGTGTATGCAATGGTGTAAGCGTTTAGAAGTTGATTATGGGATGGATCCCTGGATACGGCAGTCTCTAAATGGTCCATCCTTTCATCACAGCTCCAAACTTTGTCTCTGTAACTCCTTCCATGGGAGTTTTGTTCCCAATTCTAAGAAGGGGCATATTGTCCACATTTTGGTCTTCATTCTTCTTGAGTTTCATGCGTTTAGCAAATTATATCTTATATCTTGGGTATCCTAAGTTTTGGGCTAATATCCACTTATCAGTGAATACATATTGTGTGAGTTCCTTTGTGATTGTGTTACCTCACTCAAGATGATGCCCTCCAGGTCCATCCATTTGGCTAGGAATTTCATAAATTCATTCTTTTTAATAGCTGAGTAGTACTCCATTGTGTAAATGTACCATAATTTCTGTATCCATTCCTCTGTTGAGGGACATCTGGGTTCTTTCCAGCTTCTGGCTATTATATATAGGGCTGCTATGAACATAGTGGAGCATGTGTCCTTCTTACCGGTTGGGACATCGTCTGGATATATGCCCAGGAGAGGTATTGCTGGATCCTCTGGTAGTACTATGTCCAATTTTCTGAGGAACCACCAGACTGATTTCCAGAGTGGTTGTACAAGCTTGCAATCCCACCAACAATGGAGGAGTGTTCCTCTCTCTCCACATCCTCGCCAGCATCTGCTGTCACCTGAATTTTTGATCTTAGCCATTCCGACTGGTGTGAGGTAGAATCTCAGGGTTGTTTTGATTTGCATTTCCCTGATGATTAAGGATGTTGAACATTTTTTCAGGTGCTTCTCTGCCATTCGGTATTCCTCAGGTGAGAATTCTTTGTTCAGTTCTGAGCCCCATTTTTTAATGGGGTTATTTGACTTTCTGGAGTCCACCTTCTTGAGTTCTTTATATATATTGGATATTAGTCCCTTATGTGATTTAGGATAGGTAAAGATCCTTTCCCAATCTGTTGGTGGTTTTTTTTGTCTTATTGATGGTGTCTTTTGCCTTGCAGAAGCTTTGCAGTTTCATGAGGTCCCACTTGTCAATTCTCAATCTTACAGCACAAGCCATTGCTGTTCTATTCAAGAATATTTCCCCTGTGCCCATATCTTCAAGGCTTTTCACCACTTTCTCCTCTATAAGTTTCTTTTTTTTTAATATTTTTATTACATATTTTCCTCAATTACATTTCCAATGCTATCCCAAAAGTCCCCCATAGCGCCCCCCACTTCCCTACCCACCCATTCCCATTCTTTTGGCCCTGGCATTCCCCTATATTGAGGCATATAAAGTTTGCAAGTCCAATGGGCCTCTCTTTCCATTGATGGCCGATTAGGCCATCTTTCGATACATATGCAGCTAGAGACAAGAGCTCCTGGGTTCTGGTTAGTACATCATGTTGTTCCAACAATAGGGTTGCAGATCCCTTTAGCTCCTTGGGTACTTTCTCTAGCTTCTCCATTGGGAGCCCTGTGATACATCCAATAGCTGACTGTGAACATCCACTCCTGTGTTTGCTAGGCCCCGGCATCGTCTCACAAGAGACAGCTATATTTGGGTCCTTTCAGCAAAATCTTGCTAGTGTATGCAATGGTGTCAGCGTTTAGAAGCTGATTATGGGATGGATCCCTGGATACAGCAGTCTCTAAATGGTCCATCCTTTCATCACAGCTACGAACTTTGTCTCTGTAACTCCTTCCCTGGGTGTTTTGTTCCCAATTCTAAGAAGGTGCACAGTGTATAAGTTTCAGTGTCTCTGGTTTTATGTGAAGTTCCTTGATCCACTTAGACTTGACCTTAGTACAAGGAGATAGGAATGGATCGATTCGCATTCTTCTACATGTTAACAACCAGTTGTGTCAGCACCATTTGTTGAAAATGCTTTCTTTCTTCCACTGGATGGTTTTAGCACCCTTGTCGAAGATCAAGTGACCATAGGTGTGTGGGTTCATTTCTGGGTCTTCAATTCTATTTCATTGGTCTATTTGTCTGTCACTATACCAGTACCACGCAGTTTTTATCACAATTGCTCTGTACTAAAGCTTTAGGTCCGGCATGGTGATTCCACCAGAGGTTCTTTTATCCTTGAGAAGAGTTTTTGCTATCCTAGGTTTTTTGTTATTCCAGATGAATTTGCAGATTGCACTTTCTAATTTGTTGAAGAATTGAGTTGGAATTTTGATGGGGATTGCATTGAATCTGTAGATTGCTTTTGGCAAGATAGCCATTTTAACAATGTTGATCCTGCCAATCCATGAGCATGGGAGATCTTTCCTTCTTCTTAGATCTTCTATAATTTCTTTCTTCAGAGACTTGAAGTTTTTATTATACAGATCATTCACTTCCTTAGAGTCACGTCAATATATTTTATATTATTTGTGACTATTGAGAAGGGTGTTATTTCCCTAATTTCTTTCTCAGCCTGTTTATTCTTTGTGTAGAGAAAGGCCATTGATTTGTTTGAGTTAATTTTATATCCAGCTACTTCACCGAAGCTGTTTATCAGGTTTAGGAGTTCTCTGGTGGAATTTTAGGGTCACTTATATATACTATCATATCATCTGCAAAAAGTGATATTTTGACTTCATCTTTTCCAATTTGTATCCCTTTGATCTCATTTTGTTGTCGAATTGCTCTGACTAGGACTTCAAGTACAGTGTTGAATAGGTATGGAGAAAGTGGACAGCCTTGTCTAGTCCCTGATTTTAGAGGGATTGCTTCAAGCTTCTCACCATTTACTTTGATGTTGGCTACTGGTTTGCTGTAGATTGCTTTTATCATGTTTAGGTATGGGCCTTGAATTCCTGATCTTTCCAAGACTTTTATCATGAATGGGTGTTGGATCTTGTCAAATGCTTTTTCCGCATCTAATGAGATGACCATGTGGTTTTTGTCTTTGAGTTTGTTTATATACTGGATTACTTTGATGGATTTCCGTATATTGAACCATCCCTGCATCCCTGGGATGAAACCTACTTGGTCAGGATGGGTGATTGTTTTGATGTGTTCTTGGATTCGGTTAGCAAGAACTTTATTGAGGATGTTTGCATCAATATTCATAAGGGATATTGGTCTGAAATTTTCTATCTTTGTTGGGTCTTTTTGTGGTTTAGGTATCAGAATAATTGTGGCTTCATAGAATGAGGTGGGTAGAGTACCTTCTGTTTCTATTTTGTGGATTAGTTTGTGAAGAACTGGGATTAGATCTTCTTTGAAGGTCTAATAGAACTCTGCACTAAACCCATCTGGTCCTGGGCTTTTTTTGGTTGGGAGACTATTAATGACTGCTTCTATTTCTTTGGGGGATATAGGGCTGTTTAGATCATTAACCTGATCTTGATTCAACTTTGGTACCTGGTATCTGTCTAGGAACTTCTCCATTTCATCCAGGTTCTCCAGTTTTGTTGAGTATAGCCTTTGGTAGAAGGATCTGATGGTGTTTTGGATGTTTTCAGGATCTGTTGTTATGTCTCCTTTTTCATTTCTGATTTTGTTAATTAGAATGCTTTCCCTGTGCCCTCTAGTGAGTCTGGCTAAGGGTTTATCTATCTTGTTGATATTCTCAAAGAACCAGCTCCTTGATTGGTTGATTCTTTGAATAGTTCTTCTTGTTTCCACTTGGTTGATTTCGCCCCTGAGTTTGATTATTTCCTGCCGTCTACTCCTCTTGGGTGAATTTGCTTCCTTTTGTTCTAGTGCTTTTAGGTGTGTTGTCAAGCTGCTAATGTGTGCTCTCTCTAGTTTCTTTTTGGAGGCACTCAGAGCAATGAGTTTTCCTCTTAGAAATGCTTTCTTGGCGTCCCATACGTTTGGGTATGTTGTGGCTTCATTTTCATTGAACTCTAAAAAGTCCTTAATTTCTTTCTTTATTCCTTCCTTGACCAAGGTATCATTGAGAAGAGTGTTGTTCAGTTTCCACGTGAATGTTGGCTTTCTATTATTTATTTTGTTATTGAAGATCAGCCTTAGTCCATGGTGATCTGATAGGATGCATGGGACAATTTCGATATTTTTGTATCTGTTGAGGCCTGTTTTGTGACCAATTATGTGGTCAATTTTGGAGAAGGTACCATGAGGTGCTGAGAAGAAGGTATATTCTTTGTTTTAGGATAGAATGTTCTGTAGATATCTGCCAGATCCATTTGATTCATAACTTCTGTTAGTTTCACTGTGTCCCTGTTTAGTTTCTGTTTCCATGATCTGTCCATTGGTGAAAGTGGTGTGTTGAAGTCTCCCACTATTATTGTATGAGGTGCAATGTGTGCTTTGAGCTTTACTAAAGTTTCTTTAATGAATGTGGCTGCCTTTGTATTTGGAGCATAGATATTCAGGATTGATAGTTCCTCTTGGAGGATTTTACCTTTGATGAGTATGAAGTGCCCCTCCCTGTCTTTTTTGATGACTTTGGGTTGGAAGTTAATCTTATCAGATATTAGAATGGCTACTCCAGCTTGTTTCTTCCTACTATTTGCTTGGAAAATTGTTTTCCAGCCTTTCATTCTGAGGTAGTGTCTATCTTTTTCTCTGAGTTTCCTGTAAGCAGCAAAATGTTGGTTTTTTTTTTTTTTTTTTTTTTTGTATAGCCAATTTGTTAGTCTATGTCTTTTTATCGGGGAGTTGAGTCCATTGATATTAAGAGATATTAAGGAAAAGTAATTGTTGTTTCCTGTTATTTTTGTTGTTAAAGTTGGCATTCTGTTCTTGTGGTTGTCTTCTTTTAGGTTTGTTGAGGGATTACCTTCTTGTTGTTTCTAGGGCGTGGTTCCCGTCCTTGTATTGGTTTTTTTTCTGTAAAACAACTTTCAAAGTATCACTTAAGAAAAAATAAATACATTTTTTGAAGGAAATGTTAAACATTTTAGCTATTATTTTTCACAGTTGTACCAATAGTTAACTATTATGGCTAACCATAATAATAACAAATACCAAGTAGATAAAAAAAATCCTCTTTGGTCACAGAAAATTCCATAGGAAGACTCTTAAAATAGTCTCATTTGTGTCCTGATTTCCAACTATACCATTATGCAAAGCCCAAAGATGTCCCACAATTGTCAGGGGAATTTAGCATAGTGATTTTTTTTTTCTGGCTGGAGTTTTACAACACAATTAGCTTGAGATGCTTTCAGTTTCCCTGAACCAACTCTCTGGCAGCTGTGGTCTCCTGTACTCCCAATGGAGGATAAACAGGTCCCCAGAATAGTGTATCAACAGGGAATTTCTATATTAATCATTCATCGTGAAAATCTTTTTCTCATATACTAAACTAGAGTCTTGAAGCTGCTTATAATTATCATTCTTTGTAGACAAATTTCCATCACAAATATCCTTCCTGATAGTATGGTTTTGAAGAAGTATAGCAAAATTCGAGGCTTTTAGGCTTGAGAGTGTGGTCTTTGTGGCTTAGTGCTCCAGGTGCTGGTCATAAAACAGACATTCCTCCACCCACCTGCTTCCTGGGTTCAATTCAAAGAATGGCACCCTGACCATTACTGGAACCTGCAATGCAAATGTGCTATTGTTAGGGGCTCTTAGAATGTTAGGGGCTCTTAGAAACTGTCTTGAGAGATAACCTAACACTTGTGACTTTGCACTTCCTTGTGACTCTTAACTGGTATTTTTAGTATTTTCCAACAACGCCCTCCCCACCTCCTTGAGTTGTGGTTTCTTCCTTTAAATACCCCCTTACTCAGCTACTCGGGGCACCATGGTCCTCTACCCCTCCGTGGTGTATGGCCATGGGCCCGAGAGCGCTCTTGAATAAAAATCCTCTTGCAATTTGCAGCAAGATCGTTTCTTGTGGGTGATTTTGGGGTGTCGCCTCTTCTGAGTCAGAACGTGGAAGAGTCCTCACGTTGTGGGTCTTTCATTTGGTGCATTGGCCAGGAAATGCGACCACCCCTCATACCCAAGAACCGACTTGGAGGTATGGGGATCCCCTCTTGTGTGTGTGTGCCGGCCGGTGTCTCTGTTTTGAGTGTCTGTTTTCTGAAATGAAAATTGGAACATGTGCTTGTAGTGTTGGGTTGTTTGTGTCTTGTCCTATGTTTCTGAAGCATGGCGAAGTCTGAGTTTGGATCCATCTGAGTTTATTGAATTTGTGCCTTGGTTTTCGGGTTGTGAGATCGTGGGTTCGAGTCCCACCTCGTGCCTTGGTTTTACACCTGGCAGAGTGAGGGTCTCCCTTCGGGGGTCTTTCAGTTTCAAGTTAGATACCTCCTACCTGGCTAAATCACAAACAATAAAATTGAGACATCTTTCCTTCAGTCTCTGCTCCAATCTTTATTTCCATATTTCCTCCTGTGAGTATTTTGCTCACCCCGAATACCTTTGTTCCTTTGTGACTGAGTTAACTCACTCAGGATTATATTCTCAAGTTCCATCCATTTGCCTGTAAATTTCATGAATTCATTCTTTTTAATTGCTGAGTAGAACTCCACTGTGTAAATGTACCACATTATCTGTATCCATTCCTCTGTTTAGGGTCATCTGGATTGTTTCCAACTTTGCTATTATAAATATGGCTGCTATGAACATAGTGAAGCAGGTGTCCTTATTACATGTTGGAACATGTTCTGGATATATGCCCAGAAGTGATATAGCTGGATCCTCAGGTAGTACTGTGACCAATTCTCTGAGGAACCACCAGACTGATTTCCAGAGTAGTGGTATAGTGTTCTTCTTTCTCCACATCCTCGCCAGTCAGCTGAGTTTTTCATCTTAGCCATTCTCACTGGAGTGAGGTAGAATCTCAGGGTTATTTTGATTTGCATTTCCCTGATGACTAAGGATGTTGAATATTTCTTTAGGAGCTTCTGAGCCCTTCGATTTTCCTCAGTTGGGAATTTTCTGCTTAGCTCTGTTTCCCATTTTTAATAGGGTTATTTAGTTCTGTGGAGTCTAACTTCTTGAGTTCTTTGTATGTATTGGATATTAGCCCACTATTGGATGTAGGATTGTTAAAGATCTTTTCCCACCCTTTTGGTTGCTGTTTTGTCCTATTGACAGCATACTTTGCCTTACAGAACCTTTTGAATTTTTGGACATTATTGTGGATGCTGGGAAGTGCTTGCTGGTGGAAGCCCGATATGGCTGTCTCCTGAGAGGCTCTTCCAGAGCCTCATAAATACAGAGGTGGAAACTCGCAGCTAACAATTGGACTGAGCTTGGGGCCCCAATAGAGGAGTTGGAGAAGGAACTGAAGGAGTTGAGGGGGTTTGCAGTATCATGGAGGGAGCAACACTGTCAACAGGCCAGACTCCTTGGGGCTCAGGGGACTTGACTACTAACCAAAGAGTATATGGAGCAACCCATGGCACTGGCCACATATGTGGCAGAAGATGGCCTTGTTGGACATCAGTGAAAGGAGAGGCCCTCAGACCTGAGGGTGTTAGATGCCCCAGTGTAGGGGAATGCCAGGGCGGGAGGATGGGCATGGGTGGGTGGGGGAGCACCCTCATAGAGGCAAGGGGAGGAAGGATGGGGTAGGGGATTTCCAAAGGGGAGACCTGGAAAGAGGAAAACATTTGAAATGTAGATAAAGAAAATATCCACCCCCCCCCCAAATTGAGACATATCTCTTCTTTGCTCAGTTTTCTTAATTCCATTGTCTTAAATGACGAGTAAAAAGAAATACAACTAAGGAAAAATTTTCTTCTTCATAGTCAAAAGCATGAGAGAATACAAACTTCACATTTTAGCAATGATTAAAATTGCTCATGAGTGAATAATACATAAAATAATACAAAAACATTTTTGCTGTTCTGTGTGGTAAAGTACTGAAAATACTGTTTGTGGTGCTTGGTTATAACTTTAAGTAGTCAAAAACCACAAATGTGAAATATAAACAAGCAAAATTATTGCTTTCATGTATGAATTTTCCAAGTATTTCTTCATATTTATTTATTTCTATGAGAATTATTTTTGATTTAGTTAGTTAATGGATGTTCACTGTGCTCCTCTTGACTCTTGCAGATTGCATACAGACCTTTTCTATGCGGGTGACCACCATCAAGCTTTAGAAATAAACAGTTTTACATTTATTTACATTTTAAAATGCAATCAATTATTTCACTAGTCTGCAGATATGATGAAACTATTGACATGGGAGAAATTATGTTAATGGCGTACACGTGTAACTCAGAAAGTTGTTTCAGAAATGATCACAGCGGTATTTGCTGGTGCTGTTCTGCCATATCAGGTGTTGTGGCAATTTAATTGGTATGGTTTTACTTCCATTGAATTATCCTCATAAAATGTACTAGTCTTGGCACAAAATTTTCATATAAAACATAAAATCAGACCCTACATTGGTATGTGAGGGCTGTGATCTTTAAAACATTGTACTGCTTTGATTACCTTCTAACATTTATTATGTTTCAGATTGCAACGTATTAATTTAAAATCATGAGGTGGTATACATTAAACCAAGTCACCAATACTACAATAATTTCAAAGCTCTCTTCATGCTTTTCTATTTTTTCCTTTATCCCTCTTCACCGGAAAGTCCAGGGAGCAGGTAATGGGCCTCTAGAGATGTGTTTGTGAGCTTCAGAGAGCATCCATGACATTTCATTAAGGCATATGACTAAAAATGACTAAAGAGGCAACTTCCACACAAAGGCAGCAAATCACTTGGTGACTGGGATCAGTAATGTTCTCTTCAAATATAAAAATTAAATGGGTTCAGTAAAATGCTTCCATCAAAACATTTCTTTGAATGTGGTCTCTTCTCTTCTCGGGTTGAAATTCTTTTCAACTGTACTGTCCATTGATTATCCCATGACAGGGAGTGCAGGAAGAGCTGGACTTACACACTCTCCTGTCAAGCCTGGAAGGTAGCTTTTAAAGTGCAATTTAAATAGGGTGTAACAAAATGTGGTACACAGAAAAATTAATGTGGCCAAGCTTTAACTCTCAAGGTTTAGATAATCATGACTTTCTTCTATGACTAGATGAAAAGAGCTTTCTCTACAGAGCATTGACAAGCATCTTAGACATGTGGATAACCTAGATTTTTCACTAGACTGACTTTTCTTCTGGAATGCCTGTGTCCTTATCTTTGCTCTAGGATTGCATCAAGGTGTACAAGGATGATACAGAGCGAGCTCCAATGTCCAGTAACATCATTCTGAGTAGTAAGAGACAATGCAGAAAGAGCCACACATGCTGGCTTCTAGAGCTACAAGGGATCCATTGATCACCTGAGATTTCCTCTACTTACTAGCAAATCGAGGTGCTTTGGAAACACTCCATGAATGTCTGAGGATTTGCATTAGTCTCCGCGTGAACTTTTTTATTGCATATTTTATTTATTTACATTTCAAATGTTATCCCCTTTCCCAGTTTCCCCTCCAGAAGCCCCTATTTCATTACTCCCTCCCCCTGCTTCTATGAAGGTGCTCCCCTACCCATCCACCAACTCCCACCTCACTGCCCTCATACTCCCCTATACTGGATATCAAGCCTTCACTATACCAAGGGCCTCTCCTCCCATTGATGCCTGACAAACCTTCCTCTGCTACATATGCGGCTGGAACCATGGGTGCCTCCATGTGTACCCTTTGGTTGGTGGTTTAGTCCCTGGAAGCTCTGGGGGTCTGGCTGGTTGATATTGTTGTTCTTCCTATGGGGTTGTAAACCCCTTCAGCTCCTTCAGTCCTTCCACATGAACTATTAAAGTCATCTCCCTCTTTCTCCCATATCACAGTCAGTTCTCATTATGTATTTGGAGCAGATTCCTGAAACCTGTGAGGCATAATTTCATAAGTCCATAAACACTTGCAAAGAAAAATGCAATAGTCATCCCAAATTTGAATAATCCTTCCTGGATATTTGATCAGATAAATTATAAAGGAAAAATCTAAATATTTTCACAAGGACACTAGTATAAGTCAAGATAGTATAAGTCAAGTGGTTTTGCATTTTAGTTGAGTATTTATTATTATAAAGAAATGTTAAATTACATTCTGAGTCTTGAGTTAATTGATATCTATGGAGCGAAAAGCTACTTTTGATGTAAGTGTTCTATATTGTCATTGTGGTATGTTACTTTGTGTTTTGGTTCTCATTTCTTTTTGTTTGCTTTTTGATTTTGAAAAGGAGTCTCACTATGAACCATCTTCCAATCACAGTCTTCATGGTAGCCAAGATTATAGACATGTGGCTCCATATCTTGGTATCTTTGCCTTTCTAGAGTACCCTAAAAATAGATAAATGATAGATGAAGTTATTCTTAGATACACAGATACATGTAAGACAAATTTACTTGTTGGCTCTTGACAAGTAAGATATTCATATAGTTGTCTGATTTTGAAATGTTCTAAAGCTCTTGTTTATAAATTAAATTGATAAGATAATCTTGAGTTTCATGGGGACCACAGTTATTTATTTTACTCAGTTTATCATGTTTAATTATTTACCTGAGAAACATCCATACCTGAAATTAACCTCTCTGTACTTTAAGGACTCAAGATAAGGTTTACCTCAGGAAGCCTGTTTGGTTTAATTATACATTCTGCAATAAAAGATATGGGGTTGCCTAGAACTTTTGTGGCCTTCACAAAAAATTAATAAGTAGCTGAAATATCTGTTGTCAGTGTTTGTTTGAATGTATGAAAATTTTTCCACTTGGTTATTTCCTTTTCAAGGTTAACCTATTATTTTAAGATTAGACAAATAGAAATACTATAGTCAGACAAAACATAGATGACATATCACAAATATATGGTAAATGATGATAGTGAAAATAGATAGATGATAGATGATAGATAGATAGATAGATAGATAGATAGATAGATAGATAGAAAGAAAGAAAGAAAGAAAGAAAGAAAGATAGATAGATAGATAGATAGATAGATAGATAGATAGATAGATATTCATATTAAAATTCCCAGAATTCATTGAAGGAAATCACAGTGTTTGGAGTAGAGAAATGATATGAGCAGACATATGCTGGAATTTGCAGTTTGGGCAGCCTAACATTGGTTAATATCACTTCAACATCTCAGAGTTTTCGATAGGACAATTTCTAGAGAAAGAGACTGAGTCCAGCAACAGCTTCTCTGCTTAATCCAGTCTCCACAGTAGCTGGGGCTGTGGTATTACATCCTCATACCTATTCCCTATGGCATTCTTGAATAGTCTAAAACTAAATGATTGACTCAGCATGAAACTACTGGAAGACAGAGAGGTTTGGCTGAATCATAAATAAATATAGCAGGAATCCACAACTAAAAGAATAAGCACAGTGAAGGGAGGAGAACACATGCTTATTGGTTGCTTGTTTTAACCTAAAGGTATTTCTTTTTATTTTATTAAAAATAAATCCTCCTTTATGCAACACATCCCAGCCAGAGTTTTCCTTTCCTCTAGCCCTCCTAGCTCCCATCTACCTCCCTTCACACACAGATATGCCACCCCCTCCATTTCCTCTTCAGAAAAGAACAGGCCTCTAAAAGAAGACAGGTAAACATGTCAGGTCGTACCTTGGCTGTTCTTCTTTCAGGTTCTCTCTTGAACATAGGCAAGAGAGGAAGAGCATAGGCTGGGGCAAGACTTGGTTGTGTGAGATATATACGGTTGCCTTTTCTATAATAAAATGTTTACCCATCTTAAGTTTATGTTACTTTGCAGTGGTAGCTGACCTGCCTGAGTTCTTCTGAGGCCAGAAACTGCAGCCACAAAGTAAAGCAGCAAGGATTAAGTAAAAGAATTGATTGCTGGGTTTCTTTTCTCTTCAGTCAGCCAGAAACCTCTCTGGGATAAGCTGGTTAACTCTTTGTAAGTCAGAGAGGAAGGAAAGGAAAAAACTAAGATGTTTTACAGGCAAATTTGTACAGACATATACACATTCAAACATTCATTCCAAAACTCTTGCCATGCCCAAATGTCTGTCACAATCAACTCCACAAGTATTCATACAGGCTTATACATATACCTACACATATATACACAAACAGGCATATATATTTGGATGATTGGATGGGTGGGTGGATAGAAGGATGGATGGATGGATAGATACGGCAGAACTCACCAAGCAAAACCATTCAACTAAGAACTTTATTTTTTTCCTCTGATTATTTATACCTTCTTAGACAAAGAGTTCTTTAGAAATTTACCTCAGAGATAAAATATTACATAAAATAGTAGTTGACATTAAGTTCAAAGCAGTGTTTCATGATAATATGCTCATTATAAATTTAAAGCAGCTGTTTCACATGACCTTGCCTTATCATAGTGACACCTGTGACTTTATCCTTGCACCTAAATGCTTTCCTTAAACCCCAAATTGTCCCAAGTCTATTTCTCTTTTTAGTGTGATTATGAAAGCTCATTGTATTTCTCCTTATGCAGCGTTTACTTACTATTTTGAGGAGTGGGCAGATTCTATTCTTGATTCTAACTTTATAACATGTTTCCAGTGACTAAGACCATTTCTAAAAACTTTCTTCCTAAAATTATTTGAATCAAGAATGCTACAGAAAACTTATCAATTTGCCTATATAGCATCACTACAAGATAGTACATCTTTGTAGGTCTGCAGAAATCTGCTCAAAGGAGTGGGTCAGTACTTAATGATTGTTATATATTTAATAATAGAAGGAAAAGCATATTAATAGCAGGAATCCTTTCTCAAATGTAATCTCCTTTACCTTGCCTAAAGAAGCAAATCTGTCATAGATTTACAATCCATGGCAGAGCCATCTCAGAAGATCATCTGCTAGCTTTAGATTCTCCTAGATGGCCCTTGGCACATGGCAAAACAAGATACAATAGGACAAGTCAAAAGCCCTCAGATATAGGGGAAGTCCAGTGGGAGGAAAAGATTCCCAAGTACAGACCAAGGAGTCAGGGATATGCCTTCTGCCACTTTTAGGAATCTCACAAGAACACAAAGCTAACAGCCCTAGCATACCCAGAGGACTGGTGCAGACACATGCAAGGCCAGGAATTGTGTTTCAGTCTCTGTGAGCCCTACTCAGTTGATTTGGTGGACCATGGTCTCCTGGTTTTCAAAATACAAATTCACTGAATGGGCTAATCATCAGAGACTAGGAAAAACGGTATTGTTTATCAAATATTTTCCATATCTATTATCTAATCGTACTTATTTCATCTAATCTTCACTGTACCCCCATACATTGTTTTTGTGTCCACTTCACTGTTTAAAATATATTACTTTAAGAGTTTCTTGCATGTAAGTAGGCAAACCAAAACCAAGTGACTCCATGAAGGCAATCCAGGCTCCAGTTTTTCCTCCTTCTGAAGTCTCCATTTGAGTAGGTCTTAGGGAGAGACTTGCAATACATATGACAACCAGCATGCATAGGAGTTTTTATGCAGTCATTTTGGCAGGGGATGTTTTCTCCAAAACTGCCATGTGAAAGAGATTAGCAGATCCTATGTGTTAGACAAAGTGTTTATTATAAAGTATGCTTTTCTGTTTTATAAGGAAAACTTACATTTTTTTAACTAAGAGGAAAGAAAAGCCTTGTTTACTTATGTATGAAAGAGGACACTCGCACTTTCAACTTCTGTTAACATGACAAGTGCAGTAATGGTGATGTGACCAAATATTCTTTTTTTTTTTAATTTATTTATTATATGTAAGTACACTGTAGCTGTCTTTAGACACTCCAGAAGAGGGCAGCAGATCTCGTTAAGGATGGTTGTGAGCCACCATGTGGTTGCTGGGATTTGAACTCTGGACCTTCAGAAGAGCAGTCGGGTGCTCTTACCCACTGAGCCATCTCACCAGCCCCCAAATATTCTTTAAAAATAAAAATTAATCAAAAATAGGTAATGGTTGTGAAGAAATCAAGGATGGGTGTATAGGAGTGATTAGAGGGAGGAATAGGAAGAGAGAAGTTATGTGACTATACAATAACCTTAGAAACAAAAGAAACAAGATAAAGATGTATATCAATATAATTTGTCACAAATGTATATCCTGAATACTTATCTCTCAAGTTCAAATACATAGTTCCCAGTTTATGATTAAAACTACTAATAACGATAACTCCAGACAAACTAGAGTAGAGCATAAATTATAGACCCAATAAACTATGTGACATAACAGTTTGAAGAAGGAAAAATAAGAGAGGAATCAGTGCTGTTGTCCAGGCATGTGGATCAATTATAGGGAGACAGTAGATAGATGATGAACATGAAACACACATACATACATGTATATACACAAACAAGGAAAAAGAGAGGAGAGGGAGAATGAACAGACAGGTAGAAGACTGTTGGATAATAGAACACAGAAAATAAATACACAAATACATGATAAACAGAAATGAAAGAAATTATGCTAATTTTATGACTAGTTGACTTAATTAGTTTGAAGAATTACCATCCCCTGGTGGAGAGCAATTTTGACAAATAGACTAACACTGACTATGGATTTGAACAGAGTCAGGTCTATACGGAGAGGGTGAAGAAGATGTTATAGGTTGACTCAGAGATCTTTGCATCTAGAACATGGATTTGCAGGTATTTAAGCACCCAGTGCTTGGTACTAGGTCTAGTCTGAAGAGTGGCTCATGTACCTCATTTTCATGATGGTACATAATCTCTAAGATTGTGTGTTCAGTCACCCAACCAACAGTCACATGCAAATGAAATTTTATTACCATCAGTCATTTTCTACAAGCTAATAAAGATTATTATCTCCTTTGAATTCTGTGTTTAATTATGTTAACATCCTCCCACCACAAAGACAGATGGTTAAAAACAATTTTAATTAACAAAGTTATTTTGTAAATACAGCAATTTTGTCTTTCACTCTATCTGCAACATCACAATTTCAAAATCTGAATCAAAACTAAATGGACTGGAAATAAAACTCAAAAGTATGGGAAAGACATTATTATACTAGATGTTTAACATAAAACAAACAGAACAAAGGTATCTTATTAAACAGTTATCAGACAGAAGCCTTAGACATGGCTCTGTGTCCTCTGCAGTGGTGGTGAGCTGGCTAGAGACAAATCACCTCATGCCCTGTGAGAAGCATGCATGGTTCTCCCCTGCTTCGCTTTCCCACCTAAGTCATCTTCACTGTAATTTCAATTTGATTCTTTTTGTTTTAAATTTATATGCTAGCACAGTGTTAGATTCAGTGGTAATTCAAATATAGACCATGCCTGTTGGAATCTTCACTGTAATAGAAACCCTGTAGGATTTCAACTCATATATAAATTTCTCATCAGTAGCACAGCAGTTAGACTTCAGATGAACAAAGTACACACTAGTGGTTATATAATACATCCCACCCCACCCATGCTCTGCGGAAATGCTGGTCTCCCTGGGTCTTTTGCTTGCTTCTGTGTGTTGGCTTTTTTCTCTACTTCAGACTGAGGTTATGAGCACAGATACATAAGCCATAAGGAAATGGTCTTCTCCCATAACTATGCCATGCATTCATGCTATGGCACACGCTAGAAATCTGGTCAACTGAATTTACTTGAGAGACAAAACAGAACAGATCACATTGTTATCTCACACACCCAAGGAGCGAAGGGTGGCTATATGTGTCATGCCCACTAAATATGCCTCTGCTTTCATCCTCAGCTGTGATGGGCAGCAAGACCCAAGTCCAAGCTGATAACTATTTACACAAAGCATGAATTCTTCTCGCTGTCTACTCTCCACCAAGACCATTCTCCAACACTGTCCAGTCTAATCACCTTGTCCAAGCACGGAACAGCATTGCTGGGTTCCTGTCTTCAGCAATGGCTCATATTGGACAAGCAGGTTGCCTACTGTTCTTGAAGTGATCATTATGGATTTGTGTGGATATTGTGTATACCTTTCAGAAGTACCTAGTAGAATCATGTGAAGGCTGTTTAGAGCCACAACTTGGCTAATATACCTGTGTGTCAGCATGGATTCTGCCCCTGACTTGACTCACCTGATTCTTTACACGTTATTCTGATATCACTAACATAGGTAATAGGTCCTTTCCTAGGACTGTGCTTCCCAAAGAATCCAAGATGACAGAGGAAACTTTGTTATCAATTTATTATTCCTACAACAGGGCTTGGCAATTTTTTCCTGTGATGAGGACAATAAGAAAACAGTGTAGTTCATGAAGACTTTATTACTGGTAATCAAGCATTCTCTATTAGGATAAGCAATACATAATGAATCCATAAGAACATATTCTACTAGAAATTTATTTTAAAAAGTCCAGAACTGGGGAGCTGTTCACAAAGGTAAGGACATGAGGTGTCCATATGATTGGCTTGAATTTGGCACTCGGAACTCATATTAAAAGCTGGGGCCTCAGTCATATAAAAAGTGTGCCCTTACCAGTAACAGCAAGGTGAAAGGTAGGAGAGGAGAAATGGCCCAGAAGCTCATGGCCAGCTACCCTGGAGTACAAAGCAAGGCAGAACAAAAGGGAAGAAGGGGTCTGAATCCTGAGTTATCCTCTGACCTCTTGTACATGTTGTCTTATGTGCTTACCTGTACATGCAACTGCCTTGTGCATGAGTGTGTGTGTGTGTGTGTGTGTGTGTGTGTGTAGCTAAAATAAATAATGACTAATGGCTGGTGGCTATTCAACTTTTATTCATGGATTAATTGTCCCTAAGAAACTACTTAATTCTTCCTCAATTCATTAACATCTAATGCATTAGAATACTTGTGATTCCCCTTGAATGCAAGTATCTTGATAATAATTGATAAACTTAATAGGTATATTTTGTTAAAATAATTATCTAAATCAGCATTATTAGAACTATTTGAGATTTTAATTTCAAGTTCAGAGGCACTTCTATATTGCAACAATGTTGCTTTCTTCAACTAGACCAAAGTGCTTTATGTGACACTTCAACCAAATGTCCTAAAAAAATATTAAATCTACGACATTTTATTACAATGTTAAATTTTAAGTTTAACTGGTGAATCGTGTCCTCTTATAGCAAATCTCAGTGGCCAAAATGCAAACATAGTGTTAAATGATCCACAGTTGTAAGTGTTGTACAGGGAGAAAATTGTTAATTTGTTTCTTGTAGTTGGTCTGTTGAGTCCATGCCTTCTCCAATTGCGTTTGAGGAGTTCTCATACTTCTGTGAAATCAGACGGTTTCTAGGTTTGTGTGTAATTCTTACACTTGCAATCATAGAGCCCCAATTTCTTAAAGCAAGCAGAAGAGTAATTGAGGGTCACATTTAATTTTGTAACAATGCCCTTATTAATCTCTTATTAATGAGTAAATTGAAGAAAACCATGGAATTGTTTTCTTTTAGAGTCAATCTTGAATACATCTTTATAAAAAAATATAGGCCAAACACAAATAATCTTTTTTATTCTCAAAACTGTTTATTCTAGTTTACTAAACATTGCAAAATTTTCTTATACGGGAAAGTGAACTATGCTCTGTTCTAGTTTTAGTAGTAAATGTCATGATTCTATAAATCCATAGACTAATTAGCTTGATATCGCTTGCTAAATAAATAAAACAAAATGCTCATTATGAAAAGAAAATTAGTAAACCCCTCCCCACTCACCTTCAAGCGTGGTCTTTTTTTTTTAAATCATATTTTGATGTTTACTGGGGTTGATATTCTATATTGATTGTATAGAAGTTTAATCATAATTTCTCATTACCTAATCCTCTACTAAATTATATGCTCTTATGTTTCCGTGTTTTTCTAATCTTAACTTTCTAATTTTGTTGACCTTACATTTGGAAAAGCAATTTTAGGTGGAAAGTTCATGAAGGGATTCCACTTCAAGTCATAGAATTTTACAGTAATAAATAAGGTCATTATATGTATATTTCTTCACATTCCAACAATCCCAAGCTTGTATTTAAATCTTAAAGCACCCGTGAGAAAAGAAAATGTACATTGTATGATATCTGAAAATTATTAATTCTGAAGCATTACCAATGTTTAAAACTGTAAAACTGTGCAACAGAGTTCTAATTTCTGGCATTTTTACACTCACCGTTTTGAGAAATCTGTGGACACATTAAACTACTTACACTCACTTTTTTTTTTATAGAAGTAACTTCAAAATGAAAAGAAAAATTTGCAGTGCCACTTGGCTGGCTAATTTATCTAAAATATGATAACTGTAAAATGAGTTAGAAGGTCATAATTATAATTTTCCCAGGGAAATCTGTGATAGATCTCCAGACATTTAGAAAATTCGGCATTTTTAGCCATACAAGATTTTAAGGTTATTTTTTTAACCAAAGAACAAAAACAACTATGTAAACCTTTACTAAAACTGTGTGTGTGTGTGTGTGTGTGTGTGTGTGTGTGTGTGTGTGTAAGGGACACACATACTAACAAACATTACATTTAAGGAACAGAGAGAATAAAATCTTTCTTTACCCTAAACATCCAGAAGAGAGGTCCTATTAATTCAAGGTCTCTTACCCTTTCAAAGGAAATCATCTAAAATTTTATGCGGCCGTTTAAATGATTGCTTTGGGAAATTTATATGGTAGTCATGGGAACAAGTAAAGAAGTCAAGGAAACGTTGATCATTTTAATAGTGTGAGAGTGATCCATCCAATCTGTAAATACCTTGCACAACTCTTCTAGGTCATGAGTGATCAGAAAAGACATTTATGCAAAATTAATGAAACAAAATACAATCTCATTAATAGCTACAACCCCCTAAAGTTTTCTAATTGGTTGCATTCTCTGTAAATACTCAGTGTTTGAAAGAGAGGGAGACAAAAAATAAAAAATAAAAATGCTGCCTTCTCCACAGGGTTACGGCATGCATAAAATAAAACAATTTTCTCTCTGTTGACTCAGAACTAACTCTTGTGCTTTTTTTGTTTTCTAACATCCTATTTCCATGAATACCACTCCTGTACAACACATTCTTCAATGATTCCATCAATACTTACCTGCCTAGAAGGATACTCCGTCGTCTCACTGAGGCTACTCAGTAGTTTGCCCTCTAGTTAACACTAGAACCAGATCCTCAGATGAACTATGAAGATCATGTCTGCCAGTTAACTTTTTAGGGAGGGCGAAATGGGTTGCATAACTGAAGCCCCTGGAACACAACACAAAAGCAGTGAATGTTGACAACATTCTTATTTTATGGTCATGCTCTGGATTTTTTTTTCTAGATTTTTTTCTGCATACTCAAAGCCCTAAATTAAGTCTTCTTGCGTCATTTTTCTGGCTATTGCCTCCCTTGGCCAGGTCAGTGTTGAATCCAGCAAGAAATTGCTATATTTTGTTTTCTTTTTTTTAATGTATCTTTTAACTTAATGGTTTTCTTATGAAACAAAGAGTCTCAGCAATATGTCTAACAGAGTTATTGAAATGGCAAAGTACCTGAATGTAATCTCATGGTTCTCATCTCAATGAACTATAGAAAGGCCAAGAAGTTAAGGATTTAGGCCAATCTGGGGCCATGTTGATAAACTTCCTTATCACTTCCTGTGGACCAGTTGTTAGCAGCCTGATAGTCGATGGCAACAGACTAGAGCTTAGCATGTTTAAGCTACTACGATGGCTTGGTTTAGCAGGAGAGTGAAACTGAGAACATGTCCATTTCTATAGCAAAGACTTCTGGCAATCTATCAGAAACAGGCTGCAATGCTACAATACACGTCAAAGGGAATTTCACATCATAGATGTCATTTCCAAGTGGTGCCATTAAATGAGGCAGAGATATCACTACTTAGCGACAGCGTGATCTTCACTGAATTTCACACTAGCAGAAGTCTCTGCTTACAGTTGTGGACCATGGAACTCCCTCTCCCTCCACCACAGCCAAGCCAAGAATAAATCCCTAAGAATGATAGGAAACTTGGGGGGGGGGTGGCATCTTTTCAACTCTCAGGCTTCTCTCACAATAACTTCTGCAATGAAAATAATCACTTATAATATTTTCATTCACTCAAATCAAGAAATGCATTTTCACATTGGCAGTATGACTTAAAACAGTGACCAGAGCCATGATAAATGAAACTCCAGCAGAGTATGAATAGAGCTAACCACCTTGAGGCTTTGCCTTACTTGGCTAGAATTCTTCCATCACCATGGAAAAATGGTCTAGCCTGCAAAAGGTGTCATTCCTGCTATACCAATGCAGGCTGTTTGAGCACAGATCATCCAGCCTTGGGGCAAGGGGTCCAGATCAGAGCATTCTAGTAGATCATAAAACTGTGAAAGACTAAAGACCACTTTATGTTTGAGATGGTTTGCTACACATGAAAACAAATCAAAAATGTCCTCTTCCACAACTGCTATAACATTAATAAGTGTTGTTGACATGAGTCATACCATTACTGCACAGTGCCTTCATGTTTGATTATCTCCCAAGAAAGATCTATTATAGAATGTTTTGGGTGCTCACAAGCAAGTCAAACAGGCAAGGTCTACAGGGCATGACACATCTAGCTAAGGCCATATCTGCATATGTGTAAATTCAAAAATCAACATTCCTTGTATTTAATATGATTATCAATGTCAAAGTGAAGAGTTGGAGGGAGGCTCTGTTGCTGCTCTTTAACTTACTTTGAAAGGTACTCCCCAAGGACCAGCATTCCCCCTGAAATGGGTAAACACTCCAAGCTGGTCTTTGATCTTATTCACACACATAATAGGGTGTGAGCCACAGCATTTCTCTGCTACAGTAGCTTCACTTACATTTTTTTTTTAAATCTTTTCTGTAGGAGCAGTTTTTATTGATTAGTTTTGTAGTTTGACTTTTTTGCATATATAATCTGATTACTCAGTCTCCTAACCTCTCTAACATCCTTCTAATCCCTATCAACTGACCACCCCCTCTCCTTTTCTGCCTCTTTCCCAGGTTTAAGGCTTTAGCCTGTAATTCATGACCCATTTAGTATTACCAGAGCCATTTGTGTGACCACTAGATATACAACTATCCATTGGAATCTGGTTGAGTTACTAGTGGGCTCTCCTCTGAGAGTAAAGGCTTTACCATTGTCTGTCAGTAACAAAAAGTTCAGCAGTGAGGGGCGGGGTCTCTGGAGTCCCTCCTCCATGTTTTCTTTAATACAAGAAGCCAGCTGTTCACAGAAGACACAGCTCTCTCCCTATAGGAGGAAGTCGCAGTCTTTATAGCACCTCTGCTTGAGATGCAGCTGTATTCAGGCAATAAGGATTGATGTGCATGTTCAGAGACTGAAAGATGGCCGCATGTTATTTATGACTTCCCAAACGCGTTTTTACTTTTATGATCACACTCACTGGCTGATGCCATGAGGAGTATGACCGTGGCACACGGCTCTGCTTGATTTTCTAAGATCCTAGTTTTCATTTCCCTCACCATGTGGCAGGTGGTTTCCTTCCAGCTGAGTTTTCCACAGATAGAAACCACAATTAGGAGACTGAAACATTTGAACGACTCCCTGCCTCCCCCCCCAAAAAAAGTTTTAAAATTCTAATCTTAAGCCATTGTCTTTCAAAATGCCGAGGACATCGTAGACAATTTACCAGCCATAAGGTTTTAGAACCCTCCATATTTATAAAAGTGTCTGCTCTAGTTTATCACCAGAAACCAAGCAGTGATCAACAGCTATATTGATTGCTTCCTGTAAAATTTCCTTTCAATCACTAATTCATTTAAGAACCCTTTAGACTGATAAGGTCCATGAATTTGATGGTCTTGGATCTTCCAGCAGAAGGACATAAACAATAGATCTGTGAATGTCCTCATGTGGATGGATGTCACATCAAGTTAAAAACATTTCTTATATGAAATAGTCAGTGTGGATTTACAGACTATTTTTAAATTTTTCGGCATCTCCCATCAATTCTACAGAAAGAAATTTAGAGAGAAAAGAAAGATGCTTTTCTTTGCTTGTATACTAGTACATTTCTGTTGAGAAGTATGATAACAAATAAAACTTTTTGCCTAGAACAGAACAACTAACTGGAATCTATTTCTATCTTCATACACTCAAAAGGCAAATGATATTTGAGGTTACAACCTAGCACTAGTTTCCAAAAATCAACACAAATCATCACAGTGAGCCGTGTGGGCTACCATTCAGAAAAGCAAGCCGGTGCTTTTGAATTCACTTTGCCCTATCTTGTCTTCACATTCTCCATATCTGAAAACATTATGCACTAACTGCTCCCTTGTCTTCAGTTACACAGTATTCTCCCGTCCCCCACTCTCTTGATTTCTTTATACCGTCAAGATTTTAACCTAACACACAAATCCTAAAAGTAATACGATTTGATACTGAGATTCTCAGTGAAATAGAGCTACTGATGCCAGGTCAATGGCAAAAAAAAAAAAAAAAAAAACAGAGCAGAAATTTGTGAGTGAAGAACCAAACCAGGAGTCAAGCAAATTCACAAGCAAGCTTGGATGCCTTGATTAAATAATGGTTTTGAAAAGAATGTACTCTAATTGCTAAAAGATAAGAGTAAATAAGTGATAAGACAAATGAATATTATATGCCCCAAATGCCTTTTGCAATGTCCCTTCTTATAGAAAATGTTATGTGTGTGTATGTGTGTGTGTGTGTGTGTACATATGTGTGCATCTGTACCACAAACAAACAAACAAAAACTGGAATCAATTGAGTCTGATAGACACTCACTGGTACAGGAGAAGAATTATCCAAGTCTGAAGAATGTGCATCCTGGGAAATATTTACAATATGAAGTTAAGATAAAATCAGACTTCAGCTCAGCATCTGCTCTGTGTTTACATCCTTGTCAAATTATGTGTATATATCTTCAAGAAATGGAAACAATTAAGAAATACAAATGAAAACTGAGCAGTGGAATTTTTGCGATGAAAGTTCTTTTAAAAGCTTCCATATTATTCTATTCTTCAAATACCAATCTTCAGAAATATTATGTATGTCTAGAAATGAGCTGATTGTTTAGTTTAGATAAATGCAGCTGGTAGGAAGCTCAGTCCACAAGCCTCTGTCAGGAAGGAATACATATGTATCTCTCTGCACCTAGGGCTCATTTCTTTGTAGGCCCCCTCTTCTCCTGAGTCTTTCTCTCCTCTGGAGAATTCCCTCTCTTGAAAATTGCATCCTTGTTAGTCTCTCTCTCTCTCTCTTTCTTTCTTTCTTAACTTGATAGGGATTCCCTCACACTATGTATTTGATTACCTAAAAGATAAGGATAAATGATAAATGAAATGAATATTCTATGTCCTAAATATACTTTGCAACATCCTTTTCATAGGAAATGTATATGTACACATGTATACACCAAGTATTTTTTTTTTAATTGGAGCCAATGGATTCTGATAGTCACTACTACAGAAAAGTAAAAGTCCAAAACTGAAGAATGTGCATCCTAGAAGTTCTATGTATGACCCCTGAGGGTCTTTATATCTACTTGCTTTAAAATACTTACAGAGATATAGCTGAGGGATGAGGGAACCATGGATGATTTCCATTCTCTACAGACCAGTAGTTTGAGGTTTTTATTTATTTATTTATTTATCTATTCACTTACATTCCAATATTGCATCCCTCTTGTCCCAGTACCCCCTTACACAGATGTTCATACCATTTCACCCTCATCTGATAAGGGGGAGCACTCCTCAGGAACCCAGGTATCCTGATTTGTCACATCACTGCAGGACTAGACACATCCTATCTAACTGAGGCTAGACAAGACAGCCCAGATAGGGAAACCAGATCCAGGGGCAGTTAACAGATTCAGAGATAGTCCCTGCTTCAGTTGCCAGAGAATCCATGTGAAGACTAAGCTGCACTTCTACTGCAGGGGGTGGCCCATGTTCTCTCTTTGGTTGATGGTTCACTCCCTGGGAGCTTCCAAGGGTCCAGGTTAATTGATTCTGTTTGTCATACTGTAGAGTCCCTGTCCTCTTTAAGTCCCTCATTCCTTCGCCCAACTCTTCCTCAAACTCCCCAAACTCCATCTAAGGTTTGACTGTGGGTCTCTGCATCTGTTTCCATTGGGTGATAGATCCTCTCAGAGAACACTTATACTAAGTTTCTGTCTGCAAGCAAAACAGAGTATCATTAATAGTGTCAACAATTGGTTCTTGCCCATGGGATAGATCTTAAATTAGGCTAATCACTGGTTGTCCATTCCCTCCATTTTTGCTCTATATTTGTCCTTGCATATCTCATCAGCAGGACACATTTTGGGTCAAAGGTTTTTTAGGTGTGTTGCTGTCCTTATTTCTCCACTGGCTGCCTGACTATGGAAGGTTGAGACTTCGGGATCCAGATCCCCCACTGGTGGGAGGCTTAGCTAGAGTCACTCCTATAGACACCCAGGAGTTCCTTATTACTTTGACCCCTGTCCCAGGACTGGGGCACTTCCTAGAGATGCCCTCTACCCTCATTCCGTTCTCTCTACGCTGCTGTCCCTACACCTAATCCCCCATGATCTGTTCTCCTCCCCCTCCCCTCTCCCATCCAGTTCTCTCCCACCATAAACAGCTGATATCTATTTTATTTCCCCTGATGAGACAGATTCAGACCCTCTTTGTCATTTGGCTTCAAAGGGTCTGTGGACTGTAGCATGATTTTTTTATGGCTAATATCCACGCAGAAGTAAGTACTTGTCATGCATGTTCTTTTAGATCTGGATCCTCAATCAGGGTGATAGTTTCTAGTTTCATCCACTTGCCAGCAAAATCCATGATGTCCTTGTTTTTCATAGCTGAATAGTATTCCATCGTGTAAGTGAACCAATTGTGACATTTACATTCACTTATAATTTCAACCTATGTTAACATGAAGAAACTTGAGATGTGACACAAGATTAACTTTAGCTTTACTATTTGCCATTTATATCCCTCTACTTAATAATGCTCTTACATTAATAAAGAAAAAGTAGACAACAATACAGTTAACACAGAAATAAAATACAAAAGAGAGATCATATAGACACTCTGGAAATACAGTTGGCTGATCTGTCACAAAGAAACAGAAACATAACTAGAGTAAAAAGAGGTGTTAATTTTACCAGGCAATTCTAGAGTACCTGGATATATCTACATACTAAAGAAAAAATATGGAGGTACACCATGCATCCTTAACAAGATTAATCCATAAAGGTCTATAGAACCAATATTAAATCACAAGCATTAAAATAAAATAAAAATAAATCACAAGCGTTGTCTATAACACAGAGGAAACTATAGATAATTTTAGATATATGGCTATGACTGCTTAGATATGATATCATCTGTACTGACTGATTTGTCAAACAATTGATAAAATGAGGGTAATTAAATTAAATGTGCTAGCCTAGTAAGGATAATCAAGAGAATAAGATCAGCCATATATTGAGAAACATATTTGCTAAACACATCTGATAAACACATCTGATAAAGGATTACTTTTAAAGAAATAGACAAGCCTTCTGGTCAGAACCTGTGCCTTGAATGGACCTTGGGTCTCAGCACCCAGTTCCACAACACCCAGAGGAAGGTTGAGTCCCAAGTGCTCTATCACATCCAGAATCACAGGTGATGAGGCCACAACATTGGCACCCATGCCATGAGTAGCTGGGACCCCCTGGGATCCAGGGACTCAGGAACCCCCACCCGGCCAGTGATATAGGTTCCTTCCAGTTTGAACTTGCACCCAGAGCAGACCTGGGGCACTGGCTATGTACCCACTCTTACAACACCCAGAGGGATCCTGACTCTTAGGTGCTCTGAAACACACAGGATCACAGGATCACAGAGGAAGTTCAACTCCCAGGACATTGGACACGCTCAGGTGCACTGGAGCTCTGAAAGACTCAAAAACACACATGAGGCCATCTTTTCCAACACCCAGAATAACTGGGACTGCCACAGGAACCAGAGAAACACAAACCCCCACCCAGCTAGAGGCAAAGGTTCCTTTCAGCTTGTTACTGTGCCCAGAACAAACACAGGACTCTGGCTCCTCACCCATACCTGCAAAACTCAGAGAAAGCTTGACTTCTGGAAGCTCTGATACAACAGAATATCTGGAGCTTGGTCACACCAGGATTTCAGGATCCTAGAGGAAGCTTGACTCCCAGAAGCTCTGAAACACCAAGGATCTAAGGATCAGTGGATCACAGAATCACAGGATCACCGAGACAGCTGGACTCCAAGGAGTTTTGACACAACTAGGATCACAGGAGGGGCAGGCACAGGTCACAGGCAACAAGTGCAAATAGCACTAGAAATAACCTTGAGAGGCAAGCACAAGAATATAAGGAACAGAAACCAAGGCTCTTGGCATCATCAGAACCCTGTTCTCCCACTACAGCAAGTGCAGAATAGCCCAGAACACTGGAAAAGCATAATTCAGATTTAAAATCACATCTCATGATGATGATAGAGTATTTTAAGAAGGATATAAATAACTCCCTTAAAGAAATACAGGAGAATAGAGTTAAACAGGTAGACGCACTTAAAGAGGAAACACAAAAAATCCTTAAGGAATTACAGGAAAATGCAACCAAACAGGGGAAGGAATTGAACAAAATGATCCAGAACCTAAAAATAGAAGTAGAAACAATAAAGAAATCACAAAGGGAGAGAAACCTGGAGATAGACAACCTAGGAAAGAGATCAGGATTCATAGATCCAAGCAACACCAACAGAATGAGAGAGATAGAAAAGAGAATCTCAGGTGCAGAAGATACCAGAGAAAACATTGACACAACAGTCAAAGAAAATGCAAAATGTAAAAAGATCCTAGCCCCAAATACCGAGGAAATCCAGAACACAATGAGAAGACAAAACCTAAGGAAAATAGGTATAGAAGAAAGAAAAGATTCCCAGCTTAAAGGGCCATTAATATCTTCAACAAATTATAGAAGAAAACTTCCCTAACCTAATGAAAGAGGTGCCCATGAACATACAAGAAACCTGCAAAACTCCAAATAAACTGGACCAGAAAAAAAACTCTTTCTGTCACATAATAATCAAAATACCAATTACACAAAACAAAGAATATTAAAAGCAGTAAGGGAAAAAGGTCAAGTAACATATAAAGGGAGATCTATCAGAATTTCACCAGACTTCTCAGCAGAGAATATAAAAGCCAGAAGATCATGGGCAGATTTCATACAGACCCTAAGAGAACACAAATGGTAGCCCAGGCTACTATTCCTAGCAAAACTCTCCATAGGTGAAGAAACCAAGACATTCCATGACAAAAACAAATTTACACAAATTTTCCAAAAATCAACTCTACAAAGAAAAAAAGATGAAAAACCACAACATAATTTCAACTCAATTTTTCATAGAATTAGAAAGAAAAGTTTGCAAGTTCACAGAGGAATAACAAAACACCCAAAATAGTGAAAAATATTCTCAACAATAAAAGAACTTTTGGGGGAATCACCATCCCTGACATCAAGCTGTACTACAGACAAATACTGAAAAAAAAAAAAAAACCTTTATGTTATTGGTACAGAGATGGGCATGTAGACCAATGGAATAGAACTGAAGACCCAGAAATGGATCCACACACCTATGGTCACTTGATCTTTGACAAAGGAGCTAAACCATCCAGTGGAAAAAAGATAGCATTTTCAAAAAATGGTGCTGGCTCAACTGTTGGTCATCATGTAGAAGAATGTGAATTGATCTATTCTTATCTCCTTGTACAAAGCTCAAGTCCAAGTGGATCAAGGACCTCTGCATAAAACCAGATACAGTGAAACTAATAGAAGGGAAAATGGGGAATAGCCTCGAAAACATGGGCACAGGGGAAAATTTCCTGAACAGAATAGCAATGGCTTATGCTCTAAGATCAACAATAGACAAATGAGACCTCATAAAATTACAAAGCTTCTGTAAGACAAAGGACACTGTTAATAGGACAAAACATCAAATAACAGAGTGGGAAAGATCTTTACCAATACTACATACTATAAAGAGCTAATATACAATATATACAAAGAAGTTAGACTTCAGAGAACCAAATAATCCTATTAAAAATGGAATAGAGGGGTAAACCAAGAATTCTCAACTGAAGAATATCAAATGGCTGAGAAACACCTAAAGAAATGTTCACTCGAAATGGATGGATCTGGAGGATATCATCCTGAGTGAGGTAACCCAATCACAAAGGAACACACATGGTATGCACTCAATGATAAGTGGATATTAGCCCAGAAGCTTGGAATACCCAAGATACAATTCTCAAAATACATGAAACTCAAGAAGAAGGAAGATCAAAGTGTGGACACTTCAATCCCTCTTATAAGGGGGAACAAAATACCCATGAAAGGAGTTACAGAGACAAAGTGTAGAGCACAAACTGGAGGAATGATCATATAGAGACTGCCCCACCTTGGGATCCATCCCATATACAAGCACCAAACCCAGACACTATTGTGGAGGCCAACAAGAGCTTGCTGACAGGAGTCTAATATAGCTGTCTCCTGAGAGTCTCTGCCAGTATCTGACAAATACAAAAGTGGATGCTCACAGACATTCATTGGACTGAGCACAGGGTCCCCAATGAAGGAGCTAAAGAAAAGACCCAAGTAGCTGAAGAGGTTTGCAGCCTCATAGGAAGAACAACAATATGAACTAACCAGTATCTCCAGAGCTCCCTGGGACTAAACCACCTACCAAAGAAAATACATGGTGGGACTCATGGCTCTAGATTCATATGTAGCAGAGAAAGGCCTAGAAATGGGAGGAGAGGCCCTTGGTCCTGTGACTGTTCTATGCCCCAGTATAGGGAAATGTCAGGGCCAAGAAACAGGAGTGGGTGAGTTGGTGAGCATGGAGATGGGGGAGGGGATAGGGGGTTTTCATTTTCGGGGGAGAAACCAGGAAAGGGGATAATATTTGAAATGTAACTAAAGAAAATATCTAATAAAAAATTTAGAAATAAGTTCATGATAGCATCTATTTACTGTGCTTAAATATTACAAAGATCTTTTACTTCCATTAAATAAAGAGAAAATTTCAGACACAAAAATAAAAATAAAAATGTTTTTCTGTAATCACCTTGTGTGTACAGTTTTAATAACATGATGAAAAAGTTATAAAATTAGATAATTTTTCAAATATAAAATAAAACATAAGAAGACTATCTCATATTTTCTAGAAAGAAAGAAAGAAAGAAAGAAAGAGAGAAAGAGAAAGGAAAGAAGGAAGGAAGGAAAAAAGGAAGGAAGGAAGGAAGGAAGAAAGAAAGAAAGAAAGAAAGAAAGAAAGAAAGAAAGAAAGAAAGAAAGAAAAGAAGGAAGGAAGGAAAAGAGGAAGGAAGGAAGGAAGGAAGGAAGGAAGGAAAAAAGGAAGGAAGGAAAAAAGAAAGAAAGAAAGAAAGAAAGAAAGAAAGAAAGAAGGAAGAGAGTGAGAAAGAAGGAAGAGAGTGAGAAAGAAAAGAAGGAAAGAAGGAAGGAAGAGAGAGAGAAAGAAAGAGAGAGAGAGAGGGGAAGGAAGGAAGGAAGGAAGGAAGGAAGGAAGGAAGAAAGAAAGAAAGAAAGAAAGAAAGAAAGAAAGAAAGAAAGAAAGAAAGAAAAGAAGGAAGGAAGGAAAAGAGGAAGGAAGGAAGGAAGGAAGGAAGGAAGAAAGAAAGAAAGAAAGAAAGAAAGAAAGAAAGAAAGAAAGAAAGAAAGAAAGAAAAGAAGGAAGGAAGGAAAAGAGGAAGGAAGGAAGGAAGGAAGGAAGGAAAAAAGGAAGGAAGGAAGGAAGAAAGAAAGAAAGAAAGAAAGAAAGAAAGAAAGAAAGAAGAGAGTGAGAAAGAAAGGAAGGAAAGAAGGAAGGAAGAGAGAGAGAAAGAAAGAGAGAGAGAGGGGAAGGAAGGAAGGAAGGAAGGAAGGACGGAAGGAAGGAAGGAAGAAAGAAGGAAATCTTCAACATCCTTATTCATCAGGGAAATGCAAATCAAAACAATCCTGAGATTCCACATAACACCAATTAGAATGGTTAGCAAATAAGATCAAAAATTCAAGTAACAGCTGATGCTGGTGAGGATGTGGAGAAAGAAAAACACTCCTCCATTGTTGGTGGGATTGCAAGCTGGTATAACCACTCTGGAAATCATTCTGGCGGTTCCTCAGAAAATTGGACATAGAACCACCTGGAGACCCAGCTATACCACTCCTGGGTCTATACCTAAAAGATGCTAGAACATATAACAAGAGCACATGCTCCACTATGTTCATGGCAGCCTTATATAAAACAGCCAGAAGCTGGAAAGAACCCATATGTCCCTCAACAAAGGAATGGATACAGAAAATGTATTAAAGAAATACACTTAAAGAAATACAGGAGAACACTGCTAAACAGGTAGAAGACCTTAAAGAGGAAGCACAAAAATCCCTTAAAGAATTGCAGGAAAACACAACCAAACAGGTGATGGAACTTAATAAAACTATCCAAGACCTAAAAAAGGAAGTAGACATAGAATGGATACAGAAAATGTGGTACATTTTCTAAAAACAATAAATTCATGAAATTCTTAGTCAAATGGATACAACTAGAAAATATTATCCTCAATGAGGTAACCCAATCACAAAAGAACATACATGGTATGCACTTACAGATAAGTGGATATTATACCAAAAGTTCAGAATACCCAAGTTTCAATTCATAGACCACATGAAGATCAAGAGGAAGGAATACCAAAGTGTGGATGATTCAGTTCTTCTTAGAAGGGGGAACAAAGTCTGCACAGGTGAGACTGTAGACTACAGAAGCTAACAGCTTCTGGGACAGGTGGGAGCCACAGAGCTTCTGAGGCAGCCCCCTTTTCGGGATCCAGACATCCGGGCACCTTCCCTGTTAGAGGATAGGTGTCCACCCTGCCCAGAAGGGCTTGGCAGAAGCACCTGGGGGAGCCATCTTGGTTCCCAGATCCCTCTGAGACTAGTCTATGCAGGAGAGAGTGTGAACTACAGAAGGTAACACAGCTTCTGGGACAATTCCTGTTTTGGGCCTTCATCTTCAGCCAGGAGGGAGGTCCAAACACAGATATCTGTGCAGCTTCCTTGTAAGAGGAGAGCTGCTTGCCTACACAGAGTGCTCTGACCACTGAAACTCAGAGGAGAGAGCTAGTCTCCCAGATCTGTTGATAGAGGCTAACAGAATCACAAGAGGAACAATCTCTAACCAGAGACAACTGTAACAACTAACTCCAGAGATTATCAGATGGCAAAAGGTAAACGTAAGAATCATACTAACAGAAACCAAGACTACTCACCATGATCAGAAACTAGCACTCCCACCTTGCCCAGTCCAGGGTACCGCAATACACCTGAAAAGCTAGACCTGGATTTAAAAGCATATCTCATGATGGTGGTAGAGGACATCAAGAGGACTTTAATAACTCACTTAAAGAAATACAGGAGAACACTGCTAAACAGGTAGAAGACCTTAAAGAGGAAGCACAAAAATCCCTTAAAGAATTGCAGGAAAACACAACCAAACAGGTGATGGAACTTAATAAAACTATCCAAGACCTAAAAAGGGAAGTAGACACAATAAAGAAAACTCAAAGTGAGGCAACGCTGGAGATAGAAACCCTAGGAAAGAAATCTGGAACCATAGATGCAAACATCAGCAATAGAATACAAGAGATGGAAGAGAGAATCTCAGGTGCAGAAGATTCCATAGAGAACATCGGCACAACAATCAAAGAAAATGGAAAATGCAAAAAGATCCTAACTCAAAACATCCAGTAAATCCAGGACACAATGAGAAGACCAAACCTACAGATAATAGGGGTAGATGAGAATGAAGATTTTCAACTCAAAGGACCAGCAAATATCTTCAACAAAATTATAGAAGAAAACTTCCCAAACCTAAAGAAAGAGATGCCCATGAACATACAAGAAGCCTACAGAACTCCAAATAGACTGGACCAGAAAAGAAATTCCTCCCAACACATAATAATCAGAGCAACAAATGCACTAAATAAAGATAGAATATTAAATGCAGTAAGGGAAAAAGGTCAAGTAACATATAAAGGCAAGCCTATCAGAATTACACCAGATTTTTCACCAGAGACTATGAAAGTCAGAAGATCCTGGACAGATGTTATACAGACACTAAGAGCAAACAAATGCCATCCCAGGCTACTATACCCAGCCAAACTCTCAATTACCTTAGGTGGAGAAATGAATGTATTCCACAACAGAACCAAATTCACACATTATCTTTCCAAGAATCCTGCCCTTCAAAGGATAATAGAAAAAAAACCAATACAAGGAGGGGAACCTTGCCCTAGAAAAACCAAGAAGGTAATCCCTCAACAAACCTATAAGAAGAAAGCCACAAGAACAGAATGCCAACTTTAACAACAAAAATAATAGGAAGCAATAATTACTTTTCCTTGATATCTCTTAATATCAATGGACTCAACTCCCCAATAAAAAGACATAGACTAACAGACTGGCTACACAAAGAGGACCCAACATTCTGCTGCTTACAGGAAACTCATCTCAGGGAAAAAGATAGACACTACCTCAGAATGAAAGGCTGGAAAAAATTTTCCAAGCAAATGGTCTGAAGAAACAAGCTGGAGTAGCCATTCTAATATCGAATAAAATCGACTTCCAACACAAAGTCATCAAAAAAGACAAGGAGGGGCACTTCATACTCATCAAAGGTAAAATCTTCCAAGAGGAACTCTCAATTCTGAATATCTATGCTCCAAATACAAGGGCAGCCACATTCGTTAAAGAAACGTTAGTAAAGCTCAAAGCACACATTGCACCTCACACAATAATAGTGGGAGACCTCGACACACCACTTTCACCAATGGACAGATCATGGAAACAGAAACTTAACAGGGACACAGTGAAACTAACAGAAATTATGAAACAAATGGATCTAACAGATATCTACAAAACATTTTATCCTAAAACAAAAGGATATACCTTCTTCTCAGCACCTCATGGTACCTTCTCCAAAATTGACCACATAATTGGTCACAAAACAAGCCTCAACATATAAAAAAATATTGAAATTGTCCCATGCATCCTATCAGATCACCATGGACTAAGACTGATCTTCAATAACAAAATAAATCATAGAAAGCCAACATTCACAGGGAAACTGAACAACACTCTTCTCAATGACACCTTGGTCAAGGAAGGAATAAAGAAAGAAATTAAGGACTTTTTGGAGTTTAATGAAAATGAAGCCACTGGCCTAGTCGGCCATCACTGGAAAGAGAGGCCCATTGGACTTGCAAACTTTATATGCCCCAATATAGGGGAATGCCAGGGCCAAAAGAATGGGAATGGGTGGGTTGGGAAGTGGGGGGCGCTATGGGGGACTTTTGGGATAGCATTGGAAATGTAATTGAGGAAAATATGTAATAAAAATATTAAAAATTAAAAAAAAAGAAAATGAAGCCACAACATACCCAAACTCATGGGACACAATGAAAGCATTTCTAAGAGGAAAACTCATAGCTCTGAGTGCCTCCAAAAAGAAACTAGAGAGAGCACACATTAGCAGCTTGACAACACACCTAAAAGATCTAGAACAAAAGAAAGCAAATTCACCAAAGAGGAGATCAGGTTAATGATCTAAACTGTACTATATCCCCTAAAGAAATAGAAGCAGTCATTAATAGTCTCCCAACCAAAAAAAAAAAAAAAAAAGCCCAGGACCAGATGGGTTTAGTGCAGAGTTCTATCAGACCTTTAAAGAAGATCTAATCCCAGTTCTTATCAAACTATTCCACAAAATAGAAACAGAAGGTACTCTATCCAACTCATTCTATGAAGCCACAATTACTCTTATTCCTAAACCACAAAAAGACTCAACAAAGATAGAGTACTTCAGACCAATTTTCATTATGAATATCGATGCAAAAATCCTCAATAAAGTTCTTGCTAACGGAATCCAAAAACACATAAAAACAATCATCCAACCTGACCAAGTAGGTTTCATCCCAGTGATGCAGGAATGGTTCAATATACAGAAATCAATCAAGTTGAACCAGTATATAAACAAACTCAAAGACAAAAACCACATAATCATCTAGTTAGATGCGAAGAAAGCATTCGACAAAATCCAACACCCACTCATGATAAAAAGTCTTGGAAAGATCAAGAATTCAAGGCCCATGCCTAAACATGATAAAAGCAATCTACAGCAAACCAGTAGCCAACATGAAAGTAAATGGTGAGAAGCTGAAAGCAATCCCACCAAAATCAGGGACTAGACCAGGCTGCCCACTTTCTCCCTACCTATTCAACATTGTACTTGAAGTCCAAGCCTGAGCAATTCGACAACAAAAGGAGATCAAGGGGATACAAATTGGAAAGAAATAAGTCAAAATATCACTTTTTGCAGATGATATGATAGTATATATAAGTGACCCTAAAAATTCCACCAGAGAACTCCTAAGCCTGATAAACAGCTTCAATGAAGTAGCTGGATATAAAATTAACTCAAACAAGTCAATGGCCTTTCTGTACACAAAGGATAAACAGGCTGAGAAAGAAATTAGGGAAACAACATCCTTCCCAATAGTCACAAATAATATAAAGTACCTTGGTGTGACTCTAACTAAGGAAGTGAAAGATCTGTATGATAAGAACTTCAAGTCTCTGAAGAAAGAAATTAAAGAAGATCTCAAAAGATGGAAAGATCGATTGGCAGGATCAATATAGTAAAAATGGCTATCTTGCCAAAAGCAATCTACAGATTCAATGCAATCCCCATCAAAATTTCAACTCAATTCTTCAATGAATTAGACAGAGCAACCTGCAAATTCATCTGGAATAACAAAAAACCTAGGATAGCAAAACCTCTTCTCAAGGATAAAAGAACCTCTGGTGGAATCACCATGCCTGACCTAAAGCTGTACCACAGAGCAATTATGATAAAAACTGCATGGTACTGGTATAGGGACAGAAAAGTAGACCAATGGAATAGAATTGAAGACCCAGAAATGAAACCACACACCTATGGTCACTTGATCTTTGACAAGGGAGCTAAAACCATCCAGTGGAAAAAAGACAGCATTTTCAACAAATGGTGCTGGCACAACTGGCGGTTATCATTTAGAAGAATGTGAATTGATCTATTCCTATCTCCTTGTACCAAGGTCAAATCTAAGTGGATTAAGGAACTCCCATAAAACCAGAGACACTGAAACTTATAGAGAAGAAAGTAGGGAAAAGCCTGGAAGATATGGGTTCAAGGGAAAAATTCCTGAATAGAACAGCAATGGCTTGTGCTCTAAGATCGAGGATTGACAAATGGAATAGAACCTCATAAAATTTCAAATCTTCTGAAAGGCAAAAGACTCTGTCAATAAGACAAAAAGGCCACCAACAGATTGGGAAATGATCTTTACCTATCCTAAATTAGATAGGGGACTAATATCCAATACATGTAAAGAACTCAAGAAGGTGGACTCCAGAAAACCAAATAACCCCATTTGAAAAATGGGCCTCAGAGCTAAACAAAGAATTCTCACCTGAGGAATACCGAATGGCTGAGAAGAACCAGAAAAAACGTTCAACATCCTTAATCATCAGGGAAATGCAAATCAAAACAACCCCGAGATTCCACCTCACACCAGTCAGAATGGCTAAGATCAAAACTTCAGGTGACAGCAGATGCTGGCAAGGATGTGGAGAAAGAGGAACACTCCTCCATTGTTGGTGGGATTGCAAGCTTGTACAACCACTCTGGAAATCAGTCTGGCAGTTCCTCAGAAAATTGGACATAGTACTACCGGAGGATCCAGCAATACCTCTCCTGGGCATATATCCAGAAGATGTTCCAACCGGTAAAAAGGACACATGCTCCACTATGTTCATAGCAGCCTTATTTATAATAGCCAGAAGCTGGAAAGATCCCAGATGCCCCTCAACAGAAGAATGGAGACAGAAAATGTGGTACATTTACACAATGGAGTAGTACTCAGCTATTAAAAAGAATGAATTTATGAAATTCCTAGGCAAATGGATGGACCTGGAGAGCATCATCCTGAGTGAGGTAACCCAATCACAAAAGAACTCACACAATATGTACTCACTGATAAGTGGATATTAGCCCAGAAACTTAGAATATGCAAGATATAAGATATAATTTGCTAAACGCTTGAAACTCAAGAACAAAGACCAAAATGTGGACACTTTGCCCCTTCTTAGAATTGGGAACAAAACACCCATGGAAGGAGTTACAGAGACAAATTTTGGAGCTGAGACGAAAGGATGGTCCATCTAGAGACTGCCATATCTGGGGATCCATCCCATAATCAGCTTCCAAACGCTGACACCATTGCATACACTAGCAAGATTTTGCTGAAAGGACCCAGATATAGCTGTCTCTTGTGAGACTCTGCTGGGGCCAGCCAACACAGAAGTATATGCTCACAGTCAGCTATTGGATGGATCACAGGGCCCCCAATGGACGAGCTAGAGAAAATACCCAAGGAGCTAAAGGGATCTGCAATCCTATAGGTGGAGCAACAATATGAACTAACCAGTACCCCCTTCCCCTGGAGCTCTTGACTCTAGCTGCATATGAATCAGAAAATGGCCTAGTCGGCCATCAGTGGAGAGGACCATTGGTCGTGCAAACTTTATATACCTCAGTACAGGGGAACACCAAGGCCAAGAAGTAGGAGTGGGTGAGTGGGGTAGTGGGTGGGGGAGCCTGTGTGGGACTTTTGGGATAGCATTGGAAATGTAAATGAAATAAATACCCATTTAAAAAAAAAAAAAGAAGGGGGGACAAAATACTCACAGAAGGAAATACAGAGACAAACTGTGGAGCAGAACATGAAGAAAAGACCATCCAGAGACTGTCCCACCTGGGGATCCATCCCATCTACAGCCACCAAATCCAGACACTATTGTGACTGCCAAGAAGTGCTTGCTGACAGGAGCCTGATATGGCTGTCTCCTGAGAAGCTCTGCCAGAGCCTGACAAATACAAAGGCAGATGCTCACAGCCAACCATTGGACTGAGCATGGGGTCCCAAATGGTGGAGTTATAGAAAAAAATAAAGGAGCTGAAGGGGTTTGCATCCCCATAGGAAGAACAACAATATCAACCAACCAGTCCCCCCACCCAGACCTCCCAGGGACAAAACCACCAACCAAAGAGTACACATGGAGGGACCCATGGCTCAAGCCTTCATTGGGCATCAATGGGAGGACAGGCCCTTGGTCCTGTGAAGGCTCAACGCCCCAATGTAGGGGAATTCAAGGGGTGGGAGACAGGAGAGATTAGGTGGTTGTGAGAGCAGTCTCATAGAAGCAGGGGGTGGTGGATGTAAGAGGGGAATTCTTGAGGGTAATCTGGGAAGAGGGATAACATTTGAAGTGTAAATAAAGAAAATATCCAATAAAAGAAAAGAAAAAATAGACAAAGAAGTCCTGAACCCCAAGGATATAAAATGAATACCCTAATTTTGCAATAGACAAAAAGCAAGAGCATACACCTTGTCAATGCTAACATGCAGATAGAAAATAAGCACAGGAAAACATCCTGTATATCATCTGTCCTCACATAAATGTAAATTAAAACATTAGGATCCTGCTGCACATCTCTGAAATGGCCAAATCCAGAACATTAACAATGCCACATGCTTCCACAGAGATGGAGCAATGGAAACTCTTCATGCTGGTGAAACAGTGTTTCAGCCACTTTGGAAAATAGCTTATTTATCCCTTATAGAGCTAAAGTTCCCATTATCTTACTGTCTAGAAGTCTGGCTTCTTAGAATGTACTCAAAATGGTTGGAAATTGTGCCTTCAAAAAAACCTGAACACTGGTGATAACAATAGCTTTAGGCATAAATTTCAAGCCTTTGAAACAACTACAATGGCCATAAAAAGATCAGAACATGATACATTCACACCATGGTATATGGAGCAATACTAAGATGGTAATGAACTGTAAGCTTGCAAATACATTTGGAGGAAAGACACACGCAGATTCCCATGTGAGAGAATGCAGTATTAAGGTTGTATGATGAGTAGTTGCAACTATATAGAGATCTAGTAGAAGAGAAGCTGGGAGGTAGAAGAAATATCAGACATTCAGAGTTAGATGAATAGGCAATGAATGGAAAATTTGGGGTGATGGGAATTAGAAACACTCTGAGAGATATACTATGATGGTGGTATACATCACACATTTCAAAATCCATATATCATACAATAGCAAGAATGAACTATGGACTGCACTATGGACTTTGGGGAGCTCATATGTCAATTATCAAATACAGATGTGTAATGCAGGATTTTGAAAACGAGGAAAGCTATGGGTGAATGTAGCAAGGGCTATATGGGAAAGCTTTCTGTTCCATTTGGTATGAATATAAAACTAAGCCTAAATAAAGATTTACTTGAAAGGGAAAAGAATTCTATCATTATAACAGATGGAAGCTTGAAGGGTCAGAGCTATTCCTCACAACTAGCAGACATCACTAACTGCTACTCATTTTATTTAAGTAAAACACTTCACAAATTTTCATGGAACAGTCTATTCATATTTTAACCTTCTCTCCCAAAATTTCAATTTGCTAAAATGTGATGTATATTTTTATTCATTATTTTAGAGGATTTGTCACTCAACCACTGAAATATTTTCAATAATTTTCTTTAATGATATTTAAACTATGTCTATATATTTTAATTATTAAATTTCTATGATCAAGATCTTTGTCCTACTCAAGTGACTGAATTTCTTCCCATGTGAATGAATGAAAGATTAAACACTCTCACTATTCTCTGGCACAGTAACTATATCAAGACTATCAATTAAATGAGGTCAAAAATTTATGATATGATGTAGAATGCTAATAAAAAGTTGCTTGAGTAAACTCACCATGACTTTTATGTAAAATTATGGCTACATGCAAATTTAATATAAGCTGAACTTCTCAGTGAGAAGGTTGATCCTATACTCATAAATGAGATAGGAAATTAAGGGATGGTCTACGAAAGTCATAGTCATGCCAAAGGCAGATAGCTATGGAGTCACCTGAACAATGTCAGTCAATCATCTTACAGTCAATCATCTTATCTTATCCCCAGGCCCATTTTCAAGGTAGGATTCACTTTACATTGTATTAGTGCACATGTGCTCCTAGAACAAGGAGTGCTCTTTGAGAACAATCTTGGGTCTAGGTAAGTGTGTTAGTAAGCCAAACCTCCAGGGAATAAAAGGTCAAATAATTCAACTTTAATTATTTTAGAGTGTCAGTTACCAACATGTGTACCCAAATTCTAAAGCTAGTAAATTCCTTTCAATCAGGATACATTGAAACCCTGGACCGACTCCCATCACATCAGGAATCCCACTGGAGATGACCATGCTACAGTAAGATGGAGATGGTCTCACAATTCCCTGAGATTCTCTGACTTTAACTTTCATCAGTTCCAGTCCACCCCTGCACCCCCCCCCAAAATAGGTTTAATTTTTGAACGTTTATTATCATCTTCTCTCCCCCCTGAAGAGCTACAGGATAAATTCTGACTGTGGACACCCTAGCCACTTCTAGCTCTTGGGAATTGTCTATCAAATGATAATTACTCAGCCCAGCACCATTGCATTCACCTCAGCTGCTAGGAAACGATTAATTATTCTGATGCTTCATTAAGCCATCTCCTATCTCTTGCCACTCTGCCCTTGCTTTCACATTATGAAATTTTATACTATCTGTAGTATATAATATTGCAAATACACATTATGTTCTCTATAATAATAAATGCTAGGCATGTTTGCTGAGTGTTTAATATATGCTTGTCCATCCTAAAACATCTGCATCTATTAGAGACAGATACAAGTCCAGTATGAATAGTGAACAAAAAACTAATACGTAGCCTGCTAAAAAATATTTTGACTATTAAAACCAGCTATTCCACTTCTTCATACACATATTTAAAGGAAATGAAATCAGTATCTTTGAGAGCTATCTGCTTGCCTATGTATAATACAGCATGACAAATCAAGATCCAAGTCATTCAGTCTACATATGTCTACCAATGGACAAATTGGTGAGAGAGAGAGAAAGAGAGAGAGAGAGAGAGAGAGAGAGAGAGAGAGAGAGAGAGAGAGAGAGAGAGAGAGAGAGAGAGAGAGATTATTCATTCATAGAAAGCATGAAATCATATTTATAGCACAGGAGGTCTTGGGAGTCATTTTGTTAATTTAAATAAGCCACATGCCAAAAGAGAAATATCACAGGTTCTCACATATGTGTGGATACATAATACATAATACAACAATGTATTATGAGAAAAATTATAGAAATTCATCGATCCTTGGCCCAGCAAGATGTCTCAGTTGGTAAAGGTATTTGGTGAACAAGCCTGGTTGAGTGCAATCTTTGGAATCATATGAAGGTGACAAGAAGAACTATCACCATAATTGTGCATACACACTTATATACAGACACATACACAGACACACACACACAGCTGCACACACAGAGGCACATACACATACATACACTCACATATACACATGCACACACACTCATACACACCACATGTACACACACATACACAGGCACACACAATTATTTTTAAGATAGAAGTACAAAGTTTGCTCACACCAAGAAATAATAGACATTCGAGGAGAAGAACTACACAGTGGCCTCGACTTGATCCTTACGCAATGCCAAATGTAACCAATGTTCATACAGCCTCCCACATACAGGTACAACTATCAGCTGTCACTGATGACTCCATTTTCATATATGATTTCTGAACATAGCTAGATAATAAGTAGAGGGTTGGGAACAAGTGTTTGTAACAGCTTGTTAGCAACACAGGCAAGGTATATAAAGCATTTCTGCATAACCATCTGTCTCACAGTTGATACTGGTTGTTGCCAGTGCACCTGAGGAAGTCACCTCCTCTAAGCACATGAAATGAGCTCGTGTAGAAAGCTCAAGAAAACAAAAGTGACTTATCCAATTTATGTCATTAAGATCTGTTGTCTTTTGCCTGGAAATCAACTTTTTAAACTCTGGTGTCAGGTGTTTGATTATCTTCATTCTGTGCATTTTGTCCTTATCACCCTTTCCCAGAGGTAATGCCTAACAGGAAGACAGTGCCAAGAAGTAGAGAAACAGGAAGTATCTTTGGTAGCACTGACAGTCATAAACCAAATGCTTTTGATGGCAGAAGAAACTTGGCATATCACCTCCACAAGTGACTTCACTTTCATTTTATAAATCAAAATTAGGTGATGAGAAAAGACAAAGAGATGTTTTTTTCAAGAACAGCACAGCCGGCAGAACCTGTAGAATACACCTCTGGCTGCTATCTTGGTGATGTTCCAAAACTGTCTGATTTGAGACACAAATCAATTGGCAACAGAATTTGTTAAAATTTATTAAATATGAAGATTTCAGGTTTATATATTAGAAATTCAAATAAAAACAAGTACAAGAAACCTGCAGGTTTTCTTTTTAAAAATCATCCCAGGTAAGTTCAAGGCAAAGACTCGACCACGTAAGCACCCTGGGTTGCATCTGAACTCCCTATGCCGGTGGCTCATTTCTCTTTAGCCCCTGTACCTGCAGACCATTCAGAAAAGGGGAAATGTTTAACAACCAATGGTCAAGTAACCCACAATTCTAAAAATACCCTCTGTCTTCATTTTTGTTTGTTTCTGGCAAAATACCTGCCAAATTTGCTTGTACTGGACTCTCATGAATTGGTTCCTTTGAATTGTTATGTCTCTGCCTTTCAAGCTTTTCAATACAAAGAGCTGATCAGGCTTTGTCAACACAGAGAACTTCAGCTTCAACAAAATGTCCAGAGGTCGAGCTCAAGCCGGCAAAGGAGAAGCTCTGCTTAAGTGGTCACTGTTCATCCTCCATGAGATGTAACTCCAAATCCAGACTTGACTGATGGTTTGGAGGGAGCTATTTAGGAAATTACTGTGTCATCTTTATTAATGAGAAAGACAATGAGTTGCTTTCTTTATCAGTAAACATATAACTACGAAATATTTAGGGCTACTGACTGGAGTTTTCTCTACTTTCGATTAACACAACATTCTAGAAAGTCATAGTATTTTAATAAGTGGAGATGCTGATTTGACGTAGAAAATTATGTTCCTTGTCTTCTAAGAATTAATATGACCTAAAAACAAGAATCTACTCTGTAAATTATATTTTAAAAATGCCATCTGAGGAAGCCTATCATACATAACTAACTTAGTAGGAGGGAAATCTACGTGCAAGATACTGACAGGATGATTTTTTTTTCAATATTGTCATGTAATTCACAATTTCCTTGTTCCATAAAGGCTGCAATGAACTTTGGGATAATCAAGCCCTGCCATGCTATCTGCTGGAAAGCCACATGTGTATCTCACAGCACATGGCCTCTGCCTTCCAACCCTAATTCACGTAATCTTGTTATCCTGCTCTGTACGAATTACAAAAGCCCATTTCAGTGGGGTAATTGCAGGTGAGTGATATCGAGGACTGAGAAAATGTAGATGATTCAATTTAGCAAAATGCTACAGCATGATTCATATTTGCGGATTGTGAAAATGCTTTGTGGAGATTGAATTAGCAGAAAGGGGGCCTTTTAAGGGGCTCAGAGAAAAGAATCTCTTAGGAGTATGATTTTGTAATGAATTAAGTTATTTGTGGATCCAAATGAGCATGACTAAAAATGGAGATAACAACAACAACGGAAAGGATGCTCCATATAAAAGTGGCTAGTGAGCACTCCAGTCAGATCGGCTTGAGAATGATTGTGAAAAATGGAGGATGCCTGTCCTTCTAAGTGATGAATTCTGCCTAGAGTATGACACAATTATCCAGATACCCAGATAAAAGTGACAATACTAACTAGAAGCACACATTTCTGCTTTACTGTGATAATTGCTTTTGGCTATGTAATTAAACATTTTCCAGTGTTTGTAATTTTGCTTTTGGAATAATTATTGATTTTTCTGTTTATTTGCGTGTGGGTTTTATTGTTGCCTTTGCTTTGGTATAGACAATGAAGCCCAACCTTCCATTTCTCTTCTTCCTGTTCCTTCTTCTATTATGTTTTTTATGTAAGGCTTTACTCTATGATCTACACTGCATGGAAATTTACTGTGCAGCCCAGGATGGCCTTGAACTCATGGCAGTTCTCCTCCTTCAACCTCCCAGGGAAGAGATTGCAGACATGGCCATCATGTCCAATGGTTCCTTTTATTCTCCCAGGGAAGAGATTGCAGACATGGGCATCATTTCCAACGCTTCCTTTTATTCCTTTTACTGAATATATATATTTTTCATACAATATATCCTGATTATGCCCCTCCACAACTTCTCCAGTTTCTCCACACCTTTTCTGTCATCTGGATCTACTCTCCTCCTGTCTCTCCTTAGAAAACAAACCGGCGTCTAAGGGATAATAATAAAGTAAAACCAAACATATCAGAATAGGACAAAACAAACAAACAAGCAAACAAACATACAGAAGGGAAAGAGGCCAAGAAGAGGCACAAGCAATGGAAACAAAGATTGACTCGGTGGCACACTCAGGAATCCCATAAAATCACAAATCCAGAAGCCATAGTAGACATGTGAAGAACCTGCTGGGTTAAGAAATAAAATAAAATAAAATAAAATAAAATAAAATAAAATAAAATAAAACAAAAAATTTAACCTACTTAAAAAATATCCCTGTCTTGACATTGTAAGACAAGGAACTTCCAATGGTCCTTTGAGTTTCCTTTCTGTTGGCCATCTACTGCTGACGTGTCACCTACCCTTAAGAGGTGTTTGTTTTCCCAATAAGACTCCCTTGGAGAATACTGACTTTTTATTTGCAAGTCGTTATCTGTTGGAGATAACTTCAGGGTTAGGGGTGGGGCAAGTGTCCCCTTCTTCTGTCAGCTCTAGTAGCCCATCTGGTGCAGACTGCTGTGGATCCTGTGCATGCTGCCTCAGCCTCAGTCTCTATGAAAACATACGTACATCATTCCCCTTGAGTTTAGAGGACTTGCATCATTGGTGTTTTCTATCCCCTCTAGCCCTTATACGCTTTCTGCCTCCTCTTCCAAAGAGTTCCGTGAGACCTGAAGGGGGGTATTTTATAGAGACAACCTGTTTACTGCTGAGTGTTCTAATGTCTCTCACTTTATGCATGTCTGGTTGTGAGTCTCTCTATTAGTTCCCATCTGCTGCAGGAGATGGGTGATGGCTGAACAAGGCACTGACTTGTGAGTATAACAAATGCCATTAGGAGTCATCTAATTGGTAGGTACTTTCACTAGAACACTTATGATTGTTTTTACCTTAGGTTCCAGAGCTATCTAGTCTCAGGTTCTTGGTCAGCAAAGCGGTGTTGGGTATGAGGTCCACATCCTGCAGTGAGCCTTCAGTTAAATGAGATACTGTTTGTTTACTCCCAAAGCTTTGCTTCACAATTGCATTGCATGTCTTACGGGTAGGAGGAAATCACTGTTGACCGAAGGCTTTGTAGCTGAGTTTCTCCTTTGTTTCATGACATTTCTCCTTTGGTAGCCTGCTTTGGTTTTGTTTTGTTGTTTCCCTTTTCATAAAGCAGCATTTATGATCAAAATTCATGCTTTAAGAACAAAACCTTATTTGTTAAATGCATTCTCTTCATTTCAACTAGCAATAAGGTCTTATGGAATGGTTTAATTTTCAAATTATGTAAATTATAAGGTGGCAGTATAGTCCTGGGAGGAGAAGGGAAAGTCGGAATTACATAAGCTGTGATCCCTATTCTAGTTTGGCTCCTGTTGCTGTAACAAACGCTGTTACCAAAAGCAACTTAAAGGAGAAATGGGTTTAAATAACTTACAGATTACAGTCCATCATGAGGAAGCCTACACATGAAAACAAGGTGGACACTTACAACAGAAACCATGGAGAATTGCTCTATACTGGATTACTCACTGTGGCTTTCTCCGTTACCATTTTTGTACAATCCAGACACACCTGCCTAAGGATGGCAGCAACACCAGTGAGCCAGACCCTCCTGCCTCAATTAGACATTAAGGAAATGTCTCACAGTTATGACTATAGGCCAGTCTGATCTAGACAAGTCTTGACTTGAGGTTGCCTCATCCAGGTGACTCTAGCTTTGTATCAAATTATAAGTTGCAGGTTCCTATGACTTTTCCCATCAAAACTGGTCAGGTAAAGGCAGTGGGTTTGGCAGAATACATTTGTAGCAGACTTGGTCATAACCGTGACTCTTGGTTTGGCCATCTGCTATGCTCTGTAGTAGTTTTATAATGGACACAAAGCCCTCTTTCTTCCACGTGTGCAAGCCACGAGGCCATATCTGACAGTAAACAAAGTCACCTGGGATAGTGTTAATCTTGTACCTTCACAACACTTTGTGTCCTTCCTCCTACAAACACACAAACACACACACACACACACACACAAACACACACACACACACACACACACACACACACACACTCAGTATAAGGAGGGGAAAAAATCTGAGAAATTCCATCCATACTGAATTAATAAGCTGCAAATGAGAAGTTATTATGTGCCTTGCTGAAAGGATATGATGCAATATGTTAGCACACAAGAACCATTTCATAAGACACAAAACCAGCTTTAGATTTCCCTCATAAGTGTTTGGCTCATTTAATAAATGAACTGATGGGTGCTGCAAACTAAATAATTGGGGTTCAAGATGTATTTCCTCCACCTCGGTAGATGACATTTGGGAGTTTTCTTTCTCACTTATAGTATTACAAAAAAAAAAAAAGTGATTTGTGACGCGATCCTGCTCTGCCTCTTCCCCATGCATATTCTCTCCATAAGATGAATCTTCCCTGAGACAGGGATTGCCCTTTTATGCTGCCTGCATGCATGTGTATGCATAAAATGCCACATTTCCAATTAGGATGTGTATACGTGGAAAGGGTGACATATCAGGGCTGTCAGATGGAAAGCCCTGAAGCTTGGGGAATTTTCCAGATCAGCCAGCAGGCCTGCAAAGACAAAGGACCCATTTATTGCTTTCTTCATCTTCTGTTCTTATCTTGTTTTCAAACTCATCTTTCTCTAAAATCTGTTATTTTTTTAGACAGCTCTAGAAACAAAGGGACTTGGTAATCCTCTTTTATAATATATAAGAAATGCTTTGTTATCCAATAAGACAGACTCCCTGGTGTTTTCAATATGGATTCATTTTCAACAAGCTTGCTTTACTTCTTCATAAGGAAGAAATGCTGTATGATGGTAGATAGATTTGGAGCTAGTTGAGGGAAATGTTGATGGAAAACTTAATTCCTATTTTGCTGATACTCACAGAAATATTTATTCAATTAAACCATAACTTGAGTTTGTGGTATTCACAAACCTGATTCGTATCATCACAAGGCTCAATTTAGCACACGGCTCAAGTTAGCAGTAAATGAAGTAATGTGTCTGTGTTGAGCTTACGGTGAAGCAATTGAGGTGAAGGATTTGTGTGCTGTGTTCTAAAGACCACTGTGATTGAAGCTCTGTAGATCTGAAGGCAACAGACATCACTAGCAACATCTCTCTCATCTTTACCACCCCTAGAGAAGCCGGCTAGATCATAGCACCTCAGGGAATGCAGGGGAGCATCCAGTCCATATTTTCTGATATCCACAGTATAATTGCCATAATTTTCCAGACAATCAATAATGCATTCTAATGCTCTCCATTTGGCTCTCCACAAGAGTGGCTTGGATGTCCGGACCTTTTTGTTAAGATTCCTCTTCTCTGGCTTTCTAATTGTCCCCAGTTGATCTTTTTAAGAGGGGAGAGGGACTAACAATCTATCTGACAAAGCAATTTGCTCTCCTTCAAAGACTGTCCCCACAGAGCATTCAGTTGGGACATAGGACTTACTCACTCTGATGATTTGGGGTGGGAAGAGAGTCTTTCATTCACAAAGGGGACCGTGAAAAAGAAGAGTATTTTTCTCTAATTTTATTTACTCAACATAAATGTGGGCATACATCTAAGACTGCTAACTTCATTTCTTATGTTTTGACACCACCATTAAAGGTTTTCTTTTCTTTTTTTTTTTTTAAGTAGAATGAGGGGGATTTGTAAGCATGGACAGACCAGATTTTTCTCTGCATAGTCATTCTTTTGTGATATTCCTGTATTCTCTAGATAGATTAAAAGAAGCACAAAAAAAGATTAAATGATTTCTGTAGGGCCACATCAAATTGCAGTGGCTCAGTTCTAATCAGAAACCAAAGACAGAGCCTTCTGCCCAAAGCTTCAGACCATGTGACCTCCCAGGTCCACAAACCAATGACGCACACAGTAAAGGATACATAGCTATGTTTGCTATTGGTCACTGCCATTAACATCCAGACATTCCTCCTTTCTTTATCAATGACTACCAAAGCCTCTACATTACAGGTAATATTCCTCCTGGTCTTAAAACAGTTTAGTGGGCAACAATATCCTGAAAGCAAGTGTAAGTCTTACATTCTAGATATATACCAACTTTTAAAATTCTCACTTCAAACAAATTAAGGGAACACTTTAATAAACTCATTTCTAATTGTTGGGTAATCCTTAGAAATAATGTCAGAGAGAAACATTACTCAAAGCTATTATAAGTACGCTATTTAAAACTAGTAACTAGGGACAGATTCTGGGAGAAAGGGGTTCATTGTCTGTAGTTGTATATCCTCTTGCTGAGCCCACCAGGCTTCAACATTTAGTTGCAAAGCCACAGCCTGCATGCCTCTCACTCTCCTCTCTCTCTCTCTCTCTCTCTCTCTCTCTCTCTCTCTCTCTCTCTCTCTCACACACACACACACACACACACACACACACACACACAGACACACAGACACACACACACACACACACACAGACACACATACACACACACACAAATGTCCTTGTTTGGTCTTGGTGGTTCACAAAATGAAACCAATAGATATATAGACATGAATACAGGGGAGAGATATTATTATCTGTTGGGATATTGGAGGGTTGGAAGTGGTAGTAGACATGGGAAGTGAGAATGGAAAGTAAGCAAAGTCTACACTTCTGAACTTGTAAAAATAACTAAATAATTTTAAAAGTCTATAATACATAATTGACATTTATATTACAGATATTTTATTAAACATAAACACATAAATTTCCAAATTCTCACTTCAAAGAGATAAATATGTATCACAAATGGCAGAAACACAGAGAAGGACATTTGAGAAACTGCTGGAAATTCTGTCCTAATCCCAAGACAAAATGTATTTAATGAATTTATTTTTAATGTGACTAAAATTTACAATAATTTACATCAATGTTTAAATCAAGCAACTTTCACTGGAATTGGGAGTCACGATAGCATGCATTCAGAACAAAGGCATAGGTGAAGTCACATGATACAACACTGCCCACAGCTGCAAGAGACCCCTCAGATTCATGGTTTTTAATTTTTATTTAGGTGTCCATCTGTGCGCTTTTGAAAACTCTTACAGCTGCTCAGTTATTTGCAACCCCACCTATAGTTGTGCTATCCCATATATGGCCAACGATGGCCATGGCCAACAATTGACAAGGTGTGATTTAGGCAATTCTGTAGCAGAAAAATCCAAGTTAAGCCATGATATAATTCTAAGGATTGGACTAATTTGTGTAACTGGAGTTTGGATGTAGTAGGTCTTCAGAATGACCATTCAAAGCTATATCCAATACCTTTGCTCTTCCCATGGTTGTGCCCACCTCTGTGCAGCTCTGTCTTCAGTCTAGCGGTTAAATATCTGCTGGCATGACAGTGCCCAAGGAAAGAAAGTGGGATCTATTTTTATGACTCTCATGATGCAAAGAACAGGCTCCAGTGCTTCACAGCACAGTGAAATGACAACAGGTTCTAAATCATTACATATTTTGTGAAGAGGTGAAAGAGAAGAGTTGGAAGGCTTAACACACGAGGAACTAAGGATATACAAATGATAATTATGCTGATTACATAATTATGCATTGTGTATTTAATCCACAAACCATACTGCACTTCATAAATATGTACAACTATGTGCCATTCAATGAAACATTATAAAGATTAAGGAATCAGTCATCCCTACAGATAATACCCATTTATAACTCATGTACTCAAATTAATTCTCATGGGATTTTTTTCTTTCTCTCCACACCAGTTTTCATATCGAGATCAGTGTCACTATTGACCATCATGGACATTCCTGGAATAGTCATCGGTAATGTGAATGGGGCTCCTGAGCCCTGCAGGCTGCCTCGGGACAGAGAGCCAGCCTGACCACTGAGATCATCCCCTGGATGCTGAGAAAGAAGTAGTAACATTACAACTTCCATGCCCACAGCCAAAGTCATTCCAAAGCATTGTGGTATACAGGAGGATCACATGAATGTATAATTCTACTGGACAGTAATGGATACTATAACTTGAAATATATAGACTTAAAACTCTCAACTCACAAAATATCCCCAGAAGCAATCCTTTGACTGAATATCTATATTATCTAAATACTGCTTACAAGTTGATCATTTTTATAGATACAATAGAAAAACTGTCAAGAAAGCAAAAGATGAGGACATAATGAGATTGTTCTATATAGAAACATGTTGTATGCCACTGGTGGTATGTCATGCTGTGACCTGAGACATTTGGAAGTACGTATTTATCCCTTTGAATTCACTTTAAATAATAACTATTACAACTAAGGTAGGTAGAGAACAAAGGCTTGTAACCCCTTGTAGAAAGAAATATAGCACTGGAATTTAGGAGCTTTCTTGTGGATATTGACCCATGATTAGACTTCCAAGAACATGTCTTAAGGAAACAATCAGATTGCAGTTAAAGACCTGTGAACAAAATAGTGTTCCATATAACAGGCAAAACCTGAAAGGATCATTAGCAGCCAACAATGGGTAATAACCAGATAAGGAGTTATACCTACAATGAGACAGCATGTTGCATAAAATAATAACCCTCATGAGTCATTAAAGTAATCAATATAATATTTTTAAAATATAGGAACTCAAATATATGCTTTGAAAAGTTTTAAGAGAGAAGTGTTTTTATTTTAGCCAGTATGACCAATTAAAAAGTCCCACTATATTGTAAATTATTTTCAATAAAAAATAAAAGAGAAAAAATTCATGTGACTGAGAGGAAAATAGCAAATGGCTTCTGAGTATGTTCATGTCAGAGGCTTTTCTACACATATACCAGCCCTATACAATGCAGTGTTAAAAGATGGGTAAAGGGCTGGGCATGGTGGTGCACACAATTCTAGGATATGGAAGTCGGAGGGAAGTTCAAGGCTAGTCTAGTCTACATAGTTCCAGCACAGCCAATGTTACATAGAGACATGCTTTCTCAAAAAGAACAAACAAGTTTTTCAATAAATAAATAATTTAAAAAAGTGAATAAAAAGAAAATGGAAAGTTGAAACCTCTTTAGATTATAGACAATAATATTAACTCAAAAATACTGAGTTTTACCATGAGCCCATCATTGTTCTGAAAGTGGAAATATGTGAATACATATAAATTAGCTAAAAGTGGACATGACCAGTGATCCTCTGAGTTATGAGTTCGTGGTTTTTAAAACATAGTTTACAGTGTTTGGAAATAATCCAAGCCCCTAACACAAGATAATGAGATGCTAACCATAGCAGAAAATGGGGAGTGAAGACTGCTTAACTCTTTAACTCTTTGAAATGCGGTTTGCTGATTTATAATGGAACTGAATTAACTTGTATAATAATAAAAGATGGTAAAGATGGTAACACCTACTAAGGGCTGAGCCTGGGCAAAGTTCATGTTCTGACAAAAAAAAAACTGAAAAAAAAATCTCAAATCACCTCAAATATTCAACTAGTTAATACTCTCAGCAACTAGGTTACCTGCAGCATAGGAAATTAAAGAAGCCTTTTCATGCGACACTCAATCAAGAAAGAAGCATTGAAAGAATCAGATTGAAAACTTCTTTAATTCTGAAAACATCACCTCTAGCTTTTGTACTGTTCTCTGTTTTTCTACTCTTTGTCTATGAAAGATGATCTAGTGTTTGACTACACTATATACACACACACACACACACACAGTATATATACATATGACAGTTTATTCAAGTCTCTTCATTTTCAAGATAATCTTACTAGTTTCTTTATTAATTTTTTATGTTGGGACTTCTAGATATTTTAAATTTGAATGATCTTACATTGATTATGTTGAAAACTGGAAAGAAGATTGTTCATTTTGCCTCGTTCCTAACTGAAATTTGTAAGTACGTGGACAAAAAAAAATATTTATTCGTTCAAAAACCACACTTTTATAATGTGGCTGGATTATGTTTGTTTTTGTAAATTCTCTACTGGCAGAGGTTGTGTTGTTACTTCAGCATCATAGCGCGTGCTGATTACATCCTTCACTTCATTGCTAGGCAACTCTATTCTGGAACTGTCCAAAACTCTTACCAGCCCATTTGTGATTAAAAATAAAAGGTCCAGGAAGATGTTCAAACAGCCTTGGAGACCCTGTTACTGTATGATAAGATCACAAGACCTCTTTTTAACATCACATCTCTGTAGACAAGAGACTTTGGAAAAGATGATGAGATGTTTTCTCTATTCATAAATAACCTGTTTGTATTTCACAACAGCATCCCATGTATTATTGGCTTTTGTGTTGGTTTCAAGAGGATGGCCCCAAAGACTCATGAGTTTGAATGCTTGGCCATTGAGCATGGCACTATTGAGAGGTACAGCCTTGTTGGAATAGATGTGGCTTTGTTGGAGGAAGTGTGTCACTAGAGAGTGACTTTGAGGTCTCAGAAGCACAAGCCAGTTTACTTCCTGCTACCTGGGGATCAAGATGTAGAACTCTCAGCTACCTCTCCAGTACCATGTTTGCCTGTATGCAACCATGATTCTGCCATGTGGATAACAGACTGAACCTCTGAAACTGTAAGTTAGCCCCAATTAAATGGTTTTCCTTATAAAAGTTGCCATAGACATGGTTTCTCTTCATACCTTCTTACTGAATCTTAAAGACATATCTAAAGGCTCTGAGGTTTCTATTTGCATCTTCATGCATGTGTCTGAGATTAGAATAAATACATTGGAACATTGTTAAAATCAATGTAGAGTTAAATTATTGTGTTTTTTTAATTAGAATATAATATAATTATGTCACAGGTCCATGTACCCTGATACTAAATGAATGTTGCAGCCAAGAGCAGGGTGTTAGCAAAAGCTGACCTTTGACACAGATCCAGGATTCTGGCTCTCAGCTAAGATGCTCTATATTTGTAACAGCTTTCATGTACATAGAAGACTAATTGTGTAATACTTGATCATTAACGCAGAATTTTTCATGGTGCCTTTTGATTTAAGAAATTCTCTCACATATTGAAAGTTGAAGCTATACCATATTTAATAGCACAAGTGAATAGCTTGTCAGAAATTCACACTGACACCTTGACAGCCTAGTACCCCTAAAGACTCTCTTCTCATACCCCCACTTCTCCACCTACACGGCTGCCTTCCCATGCCTGCCTGGCTGCCACAAATATTGTTCAGGTTGTCAGCGGTTGGCATCTGGTAAATCTAATTCTTACTGGCCCAGAGAATGTGCTAATTATGTCCTGCAGCTAATTAGAAAGCAGCCTCTTTGCTAGAGAAGGGTTTATTTAGTTCATCAATGAATAAGACTTGGTTTGAATCTTGATTTAAAAATCAAAAGGAAATGGAAATGGGATGAGCTAGACCAAAAAAATGGCCACTAAAGAAAGGAACGCATGCTATTTAAGTTTTAAAAATATAGATTTTCAGTAAGAGCCAGAAGGAGGTGAATTTTCACTAAAACTAAAAAATTTTGAGTACATTTACATTTCAAGAATGAACAAATTATGCTGATACCTTATTATCAGACTTCAGACAGCTGACGTCGCTGTGACCAGAACCCAATTTGAAGACTATTGAGGTGACCAAGGGAGGGAAGTTTAATACCATATTGGCAAACAGTTTATAAAGGACAGTGATAAGTCATTATTTATGCCTAGGTTAAATACTTCAGAAAAAAATGAAATTTAGGGAACAATAAGGTGACTCATGGATAGAAGCACTTGAAATTGGTCTAAGGACTTAGCTTAATATCAGAAGACCACAGGATTGAAGGAGAGAATTAAGTCCCAAGAATTGTCCTCTGGCCTCCATGTCCTGTGTCATGAATGTACAAGTGTGCACATGGACAAATACAGAGTGAAAGAGAGAAAGAAAGAAAGAAAGAAAGAAAGAAAGAAAGAAAGAAAGAAAGAAAGAAACGAAACAAAGAAACAAAGAAACAAAGAAAGACAAGAGTCAAAATGGTGAAAAATAAAATGTCTATAAGCTTTGTTTATGTTTATTATTGATATTAATTTGTTTCTTTATTGATCATAGCAGATTGGAGGCATGGGTGCCATGGCACATATATGAAGTCAGAGGATGTTCTGTGATGTTAATTCTTTCCTTCTACCTTCCTGTGGGGCCCGGGGATCAAACTCACATTGCCAAGCTTTTTCAGCAAGCACCCCTACTGGCTGAACTGTCTCACCAGCCTGAGATTAAAATTACTAAGCCACTGTGATGGTTCCTCATACCACCTGCACTTCACCACACATATGGTGCTGAAATAAGGTGCGGACCCCTCAAACAAATCAACAGTCCTACAGACCTACCTTTCCTCCATGATCTTCACCTTAGTTCTGGTTACCACAAGAGGCAGAGAAAGACAATGTTATACTATTTTTTAATGTCTACCAATTTATCATGGCAGATTAAAGCATGAGGCTCCCTCATCCTGGGTGACTGCTGAACCATCCTGTTGTGCTGTGAAATCCTCCAGAGACGCTTTCCCTGACTAGTCACCCTCAACCTCAACGATGATTTATTAAGACTATCTGGGTCTGGGACACAGGAATCAACTTTTCTTTTTTTCTGAACTGTGTTAAACAGTTACAAATGTAGAATTGAGAAGAGTCACATTCCAAAATAATTGGTCCTGAAAGATTTGAAGGCTGTAAGAAGGCTTTCTTCATTTGCTTCAGGAACAGATTAAAAACAGAAAGTCAATGAAAGTGGGAAAATCATTTGTACATCAGGTTGAATGTTCTCAGAGACAAGGCCTATGGCCCTAGGGCAGAGTTTTGCAAGCATACATTGGGTCTGGTAGTAGATGTTTACCTCTAAAAATTCACACTTTCCAAAGTGTGTGTGTGTGCGCACGTGTGCACACATACACTCACACACATACACACACACATACACACACATACACTCACAAACACATATACAAACACACACATACACACACTCACACACACACATACACACACATATACACACACACATATACACACACACACATGCATACACACACTCACACTCACACACACACACACACACACACACACACACACACACACACACACAAGCATGGAAAGAACTTTCCATTTCACCAAGAATCCATAACCTGCCAGACAGCTTCCAGACCCTTGACAAAGCCCTAAAAGACAAAGTAGCCACTGGGATGAAGAGCTCCACAGCTCCATGTCAAAACTTGGCACCCAGAGGTTGTAGGCTTGGGCAGGCCACAGAATTACATGGTCATGCTTGTATCCTATTAAGATAATTAACAGGAGCTTCATACGAAGAAAAGACCAATGTATTGCTTACCCTGGCCAAACTATCTGTACCACTGTCAAAAAGCAAAAAAATAAATTAACAAATTTTGCCCATTCAATTTTCTTTAAATTATATTGGATGGATACTGCTAACACAGACTCCTAAATTTTAAAGTCTTTTAGAATTCGGCTTCAATTTGTTAAAAGATGTGGTAGCTCTCCACATCAGGACCTTTTACAGTTGGAATGTATGCCGTTCATTCTCTCTTCAGCTTTCTCAGTCAATGCTCCGTGATTTTCTTTGAACTAGTCTCACACGAGCTCTCTCAATCTCCTCCATCTGCCTTTCTACATCACAAGCCTAAAAGTGTAACTTAGCTGTTAAAATCAACTCTAAGACCCATCTAACAATATTCACTCAGGCTAATAAATTCTAGATTATTCTATGCTTTTTCTTTTAAGCAGAGTATTATCAACCCATCAGGTAGTCTGAATCAAAGGGTTTCTTAGATGTTAAGGCATTTTGAATTCACTGGTCTGTATAAGTAGACCAAACTATAGTATTACTTTCTAAAAGTTAAGAATATTACAAGATTTCTATTCATGCTGTTTTTAGAGCTCTTTCAGAGGATCTGTTATCCCTGATGTCATTATTAATAGACAAGTAGCAGAGAAGGTTCACATCACAGGCACAATGAACAATGAAGCATGCATCTCCAAAAAAAAAATCTACTAAGAGGCAACACATATCTCTTTAACATTTTTATACAGAGAAATGTATTATAATGGATCATTGGCAATAATCCTTCATGGAACAATTGAATATTACAGAAATACTGAAGGCCTGGCTCTTCTGGCTGGAATACTGTTTCTTAAGTTTATGTTTGTTGCGTTCATAGGTTTTGTGCTAGATTGGATATGAAATTATCTGTGGCTCCACACCACACAAACCTTCATTTGTGGCACAGCAGAAATCATGGTGCTATAGTAACTAGATATAATTTTACTGCAGCTATTAATTCTAACTAGTCCCCTTAGCATTATGGGACTCTTAAGCAGGTTTATTTAGGATTTACTTGAAATTAGGTCACCCACATTACAATTGATGCATACTACAGACAAAATATTGCAATTTACTCTTCTGTTAATGGTCACCAATTTCTAATTCTTAAATAGATGTCTACATTTGATGCATGTTTAGTTCTTCAAATGGATTCAAAGGTAGAAACAGAGTGGAAAAAAAAATCTATGAAGCTGAATGTTACCAAATTCATCCCTAAGGACCAAAAATGAATTATATAATGCCTAAAATTTTTATGTAGTCATATTTATTAAATATTTACAGGAATGTAGAAAAAAATCAAAGTCATTCATGCCACTAAATCTAAGCTAGATCAAAAGAGCATTTTATGATTTTTATAAAAACTTATCAAAAACTTTGTGGATTATATATATATTGATTCAAATGACATATCTTTCATTATCACCATGCTTTATCCTTCATTAACACCTTTAGTGTTATATAATTATCTAAACAATTACATGGTAGCAAACTCTGCGACACCTGCAATGTTTACTTCTTTAAAATGTTTATAAATAGAAAGTTCCAGATATGTCATCTTCAGAAACTAAACTCAAATCTTAACAATACTGAAAAGTAAAGCAATGGTCACAGTAGTCTAAGGCCAAGCTGTGATTCTTCTATAGTACACAGAATTACAGCAAACCCATGAGTCTTTACATTGAGAGACTCAAATAACAGTGCAGCCAAAAAAAAATCTATAATTATGTTATTCCACGACCAGCAGCCTGTGCCTGAAGCAATGGCTTCATGCCTGCTTAGCAGAAAAAGCAGGAAACATTGGGCAAAAGTTAAAACACAGGAAAAGGAACTCATAAGTAGAAACTTACTTACAGAAGGAAGTCCAACCCAAAGAAGTCCTGCAGTTCAGGACCTACGGTTTCACTGAAGCTCCGATTTGGGTAATAGTAAGAATCCTACAGAAATGATGTACACCATTGGGGTTGCATATAATTGTAGGGATTTGAAACCGCTGTAGCTGATGATACTAGCAATGCCGATTTATAGCAGCTAGGCTTTCCCAATTTCAAGCTGGAAATATTAAAATCAGACATAATGACCTTAAGAAACAGATGTCATACAACATCATGTAAATTGAACAGAGTCCCCTTCATTGTCTGGTGTATGAAAGGAGATCCACTCTCCACAACCCACCAAATTGATTCCTGAACATAGTCAAATAAGAGCTTTACCTGTGGGTCATTTCAAAAATAGCAAAGGGGATTAAATATGTGTCTGTGCTCACAATGCATTTAGCAGTGAGGGCTGTGCTCACAGGACATCACAGATTAAGTGATGGTTTTAGAGACGGGAACTTGGAGACCAAAGGCTTCTCAAATATAATGTGCAGTATGGCCTGTGCTTTCTCTCTGAGAAATTTTCTTCCCCTGCAACTTTACAAATTCAAAGGGCCTAGAATCTCCTTTGAGCCTTTGACAAAGACAGTAACCCCACATAGCAGAGCTCTCTGCTCTCACGATCTAGTCGCCCCAAAGAAACAACCTCTTTGTACCAACTATTGCATATCAAATGTTAACAAACAAATTTGAAGAGAAGCAGCAAACATTCAAATACAAATGTATACAAATACCATGCAGGACCAATAGAAGTAAATAACTCGTGAACTTAAATCAGCCAACAGTCCAGTGGAACACATCCTGTATGCCAGAGTAGATTTCTAACGCAGGCAAAAGAACAGCCTTTGTTAACTAACGGTGTAAGGAAATCAAGTCTGGCTGGACTACTGCTATACCACTAAGCGATCTGCTGATATCTCTGGCTCAAAATATTGCACGCATCAGATTCCTTCCTTCAGTTGGAGCATGCCCCCTGCGATGTTGACATAACATGCACACTTCATAAGCATGATACAACAGGAGCAGAATTGCTCCTTGGATTTGATCAGAGGTCATTTATGAATGTTGAGCAGTGCAAAATTGTGGTTATTCGCAGATCCTCATTAATTTTACCTCATACCCTGCCTTCAAGAGAAAATGCATTTTTGACATTCCATGTTCTTTCCTTACAATTAGATTTCTGCTGAATAGGGGTAGAAAACAGGTCATTATGCCCATGGTTCAAATAGCAAGACAGGTGGTGTCAAAGCTTGAGGACAACCAATCATTCCAGTCTACAAATAAAATTGCTATTGCTACTTTCTTTTTTTGTAAATGTGAAGTGATAGAATGCTGTGGCTTCATTGAAGTTGATTCTACAAAGGACAGTTTTACAGTTACAAACCACCCAAGAGTTTTAGACTTTATCAGTCAAATTCACTCTCAGTAAAAAATAAATTTCATGGTGAGTAGAGGTAAGGCTCATAGGTCAAGAATGCTTCCTGCCATTCCAAAGGACCTGAGTTCAGATGCAAAAAACCACTCCAAGTGGCTTCTAGCTGTCTATAACTCCAATGCTGGGTGTAACGTACTCGTAGGGCCTCTGAGGGCATATGCACACAGCTGGCATTCACTCACAAGAACACAAGACACAAACACATTAGATAAATATTTTTAAATTTTTTTAAAAAATAATCTCTTTTTTAAAAGTAAATTTCATGAAAGAGAAGCAAGGATAGAGGTTTGTGATCACAGTGAGAGTATGGAAGGAAACAATGAAAGGTCACTTCCTCTCCTTCATGACAGGAGATTTCATGGTTGTACATGGTTGATATTTGAGGAGCACCATTGTCCATGTGCATCTGTCTATCCTGCCTCCATTACCACTGCTTACATCTCTGCCTCATCTTCCAAAACTCACATGTCCCTCTCATATGTGATGTCACCTTTCTAGGGCTCCTTTTCTCTGGTTTTTCCTTGAAGCCACACACATCATGAGTAGTTGGTTATTTCCTTGAAACTACACACATCATGAGTAGTTGGTTATTCAGATTCTCTCCTCCCCCTCCATGCCTTCAAAAATATTCTTTTCATGTCTTAGAAGTAAACAATAAACCCCATGAAACTATATTTCTCAAGGAAACTTTTTGATTCATTCAGGAGCCACATCTAAAAAAAAATAGAACATAGGATTTTGTTAATAAATTGAGGTAGAAGTTTACTAGAATGGCCTCTAATTTAGTCCATGATCATGGCCATTAATGAAGATTCTGTGTCCTGGGTAAAAGCTAAAAGTATAAGTATAAGGGGAAATTCCTATAAAATTTATTTTCTTGGATGGCTTTGAGTCAACCATCTTGACTAAAAGAACTGTCTAAAGAAATAACCCCCTGCTTCAAGTTCCCCAGGAGCTTAGGAGCCCACTTAGCTCCACCCAATGAGTAACAACCAATATCGTATCTAAGCTTCTGATATCCCTGCATTTGTCCCTGGAACTTTGACTGTGTCTAGTGAAAACTGAACAAGTGGCTTGTTTTCTTTTTCCAATAGCTTAATAAATTCAGGTTTTCGGTCAAAAGGCTTTGATTTCAATTGCACTGAGAATCTTCCTACTACCTGCTCACCCTTCCTTGGTTTAAAAATTACCTATATCTGCCACACAGCTATCTTCCAAGTCAGATACCATACACTCAGAATCTTAAACACATACAAGCATGCAAACATACAAACATAGATATGTGCTGGTTGTGTAGAAAGCAGTGAGCACTTCATGGAGAAGGTCACAGTGTGCAGGATATTTAAAGTGATACTTCATGGAATGCCATTCTCTGGTTGCAGGTGGAGTTCCAAGTGGGGAGAGAAACTAAGAGATGTGTGCAGGTCTATTTATGGGGCTAGAGGAGAGAAGAAGGAAAAGAAGAAAGAATGGGAGGGGAGAGAGGGAAGGTCAACTGGCTAGTTGATTGGTTGGTTGGTTGATTGGTTGTTTGGTTGTGTCATTGTTGAAATGAGTGCACTTTCCATAGAATGCAGTCCCCGAGAGTAGGGGGCAGTGAATCCAAAGGCCATCTGCAGGCTGCTTTCTTCTTGAGAGGTTAATGTTTCAGGTAATGTCCGTTCATTGGCTCCCCATGGCCCAATGTAGACACTGTAGACAACAATCAGCTTAACTTTGATTCTACTCATTTAAATTGCTAATCCCTTAAAGCAATCGTCACTGCAGCATCTAGAATAATGCTTAGCTAAGAATATGAGCACTGAAGCAGCTGAACACTCCAAGCATTCAGGTCTTTCTTTCTTTCTTCCTTCCTTTCTTTCTTTCTTTCTTTCTTTCTTTCTTTCTTTCTTTCTTTCTTTCTTTCTTTCTTTCTTCCTTTCTTTCTTTTTTCCTTCTGCAATAATCAGCCTTCTGTAAGGCTAGCCCTGGTCCCCTTGTTAATCATCAATCGAGAGATGAGTAAAGGGACACTAGATGTCCTTGCTTCTGTATCTTGACTTGATGGAAAGCTCTTTAAACATAAACACAGGAGGCTTGTAGAATTAAGCCGCAAGCATAAAGTGTCATCCTTTACGACACATACTAGGAGAATCTGCACTTCTCCTAACATTTGTTTCTTAACTATTCACCATAAAACTTCTTTATTATAGACTCCATAAAGTATTTGAACCTCCTAAATTCAACTCTTGGAGTAGCCATTAAGTGCCTACAAGGTGCACATTTGTAAAGTTATTAATAGCAATTATGATACCAACTTGAGCCAGCAAGCAGAGGCTGGCACACAATGAAATATCACCTTAAATATCCTGTGATCTTCTCATGAAGCATGTTCTCACATTCTACATGGCCAGCAAACATGAAGTCTCATCCCTCGATTTTATTTACTGAAATGCTCTCATGAAGCATGCTCTCACATTCTACATGGCCAGCAAACATGAAGTCTCATCCCTCGATTTTATTTATTGAAATGCGTTTTCTCCAGTGCGATAGAATACATGGAGATTGTGCATGGCAGAGAATACAAGTGAAAAGTGATTTCATTCTCACAGCCATTATCCTAGAATGCACCTCCTCTCAAGTAACCACTGAGGTTTTGATAGGCTCGTGTGGTCAGTAAATTAAGCTAAATCCAGCTTGTGGCCAGTTTTTATATAGCCTGAAAACAGATTTTTTTAAAAACATTCTTAAGGACTGTAAAATAGAGAAAAAAAAACTTTGAAGAATATGACAGAGAGCACTTGTGGCTACAGACCCTAAAATATTTACTAACCAGACATTTATATAACAAGTTAGTGAGTTTGCCAGGTACTGGCCAGGGATATAGAGGACAAAATCCATTGCAAGACATTGAAGGACTTGTGCATTATGAAAGCAAATTGAGAGACTAAACATAACTTGCAATGTCCCTTACTCTGGCCCACTGTTCTTTCCGCTTCTGTCATCTATGCTGAGCTGTCCATCAAGGGGTGGCTCAAGCTCATCGTCTCTACAGAACTCCATCTGGTGAGTCAGTCTCCTAGGAATTCCTTCTTGAGAACACTAGCAGGCATCTGTGTTTGCTTCAATCAGGCATAGCCATGTTTCCTTCTGTCCTTCTGTCTCTTTGACATGAGTGTAAGTAAGACTCTCACAGAGTTTTCTTCTAACAAAGTCACACAGATACAAGAGTTGTTAGTCAAGAGTTCCTGGAACCTGAAGGTCACTGATATTTCATAACAAATAGCTAGTGGGTATCCCTAAAGGAGACCTGCTATAGCTAAGGATTGTCAAAACTAAAAATCTTCTAATTCCTCTTTAAACCTCTCAAAAACCTAGATGATAATGTATAATTCTACTTTTATGCATGAGATTGATGATGTTTGTCTCTATTTTCATAATGTTTCTATGAATTAGGTAGCATACCCACTTTGTGTCAGCATTAATTCACTAGGCACTTATTCGGCTCTTAGTGTGTGCCAAAGAGTGAACACCACAGATAAAGAGCCCTGACACAGTGACAGATATTGGATTTAAACTGCACTGTGGTTTTAACCACTATACAGCATCATGTGGTACATTTTTTTTTTTTTTGCAAAGAAAAAAAAGGCATAGCTGTGATGAAAATAGCCATACTTGCCCTTGGAAAATTAGAAGAGAACTGAAGTGTTTAGTGTGCAAAGACCACAAGAACCAGGGCAGAAATAGCTCTGGAAGACACGCCTGGAGAAGGGATGGAAATAGATATACGACTCCAGTATTTACAATGAATTATCCTCATAAATATTAGGGGATTGCCATAGGGCAAACTTCATGAAGACTGGCCTGGTGGTTATAACTTAAAATTTTCTGTCACTCTACAAGGAAGCCATTCACGAGTTCTACTCCTTGCAAAGAATACAAATGTCACGGTGTCCTTTCTGACTCCAGACTCAGCACTGGGTCAGATAACAAAAGTAATGACAACAAAAGGGAAAATAGATACACTGGGATAACTGAAAATTTTTTTGCATCAAAGTGTGTATTCAATGGCAAGAGTGAGTAGAAATGGGAGGAAATACTTGTTAGTATTTGAAGTGAAGGCAAATCCTTTACTATGAAAAGAACACATACAACTCAATGACACATTATGACCCAGTTAACAAATGAGCAAGGAATGGGGATATATATTTCTCTGCAGATAATCTATAAATAACTGCAGCAGGAGACTCTTAAGCTCAATAACATTAATATTTGGTACAATGTGACTCAAAAAATCACACAAATAGAAACATCTGAAAGCTGTTATGATACTTATATATTATACAAATAGTCATAATAATAATAATATTAAATAATGACTGGGGAATTGGGTCAGTGGCTAGAAATGCTTGCTACTCATACAGAGGACTGGATTAAGTTCCCAGCACCCTCCTGTTAGCTCACACCCTTCCATAGTTACAGTTTCTTTGGTTACAGGTCTCTTCAGCCACTACAAGTACTGCAAGCTCATGGTGCAATTCACATAGATATGGACAACTGCTTTGTTGTCATACACATAAAGATAAATAAACTATGATAACTAGTGTTATCAATGACAGCATTTGAATCCTTCAAACATCTCATAGTCTAGCAGTTTCTCAGAAAGATAAAGTAAGAATGCTATAAGACTTAAAGCAGAATTTAAAATAGTTAGTTTACACATACATTCAGAGCAGCATTACATCTCAAAAGTTAGAAGCAATCCACATATCCACTGATCACTGAATAACTAAACAAAATGTAGCAAATGTGTAAAATGATTATCAGTCCACTTTAAAAAGGAAAAGTTGATACATGATACAACATGGCTTACCTCTGAACACATTGTGGTACATAAAATTTGATCCAGAGAAGGAATACAACTATCTTAAAATTAAACTATGAAGCACATCTGTTTACTGAGATAGAGAATAGAATGGTAAGAACCAACAAGCCCTGAATGAAGAAAACAGAGGGCTGTTTAATAGCCAGAGAATAAATCTTACAATAACACAGAGTTCTGAAGTTTGTTTCTTCAATAAATTCATCATGTGTTGGCAGGGGATGGGCTCCTTATCCCTTGGTAGGTACCAGAATGCATAGGTGTTCTCTGTCCTTACATATAATGGTACAGCCTTTACATCTAACCTGTGCATGTCTACCAGAAAGCAAGCATCTGTTCTAGGTTACTTCTAACTCCCAATACAACATAATTGCCTTCAGAATCTTCATTGTGTTATTTGAGAAAAAAAATGACAATGGAAACAATCTAATAATTTGATGTAAATGCAACCTACATTCTGGCTTATTTTGGACCCAAAAAGGGTTGAATCCAAAGACATAGTACCAAGAGATATGGAGAATCAGCAATACCTAGTGTAATGGCTATTCCTAGTTGTCAACTTGACTATATCTGAAATGAAATGAACTATATAGTCCAGAATTGGAAGGCTCACCTGTGATCCAGATCTTGAGGCTGGAAGACACAAGTTTCTGACCTGGATCTTGGCATGGAGATCTTGTGGCATAGTGGCTGTGAATCACAGGGGACTAAGGCAAGGAGATCTCTGAGTTCAAAGTCATCTGGGACAAACCAAGTCCCAGATCCATGTGTGGTAGTACAAATCTTTAATCTGGGCCACACCTTCTGCTGGAGACCTACATAGGGCCATTGGAAGAAGGAAGATCTTTCTTTGCCTGCTTGCCTTGTGGGAGTGAGCAACTACTGGATCTTTGGGCTTCCATTCACAGCTTGTGTCCAGCAGTCACAGAGAACTGGGTACACCTGAAAGGGAGGCAGGAAATGAAAAAGGACAGGCAATCAAAAGAAGAATGAAGCCAAGACAAAGATTCTCTGATCAAGCTCAAAGTTTAATTTTCAGCTCTGCATTTATATAGGGGAAACCCACAGATCCATCCTTTTTTTTTTTTTTTTTCCCCGAAACAGGGTTTCTCCGTATAGCCCTGGCTGTCATGGAACTTACTTTGTAGACCAGGCTGGCCTCTAACTCAGAAATCTGCCTGCCTCTGCCTCCCTAGTGCTGGGATTAAAGCAAAGACCCATCCTTTGTTTCAGTTGAATTATGTTGCTTTGTTTCGGCTTTGTTTTGTTGCAAAGCAAGCTCAGTGGGCAGTCTGCTCCTACAGGAAACTTCAGGTGCAGCTAGGACAGTGATACTCCACCCTAGGTGGGCTAGATCCGGGAAAACTACTTATGGCAAACCATTAAGGTTTGTTTAGCCTGCTCAAGGCTGGGGGAAGGGCACAGGAGCTGATAATTGTTGAGGAGTTGGACCACAGTCTATAAGTCATCATAACAAATTCTCTTACTCTACTGAGACTACCCATAAGTTCTGTGACTCTAGTGAACCCTGAAAAATAAACTGAACATTACTGGGCTACATATGTAAGATAGTCCAGAGAATAACTATTATATACTCCATCACAACATTTTTACAGTTATTTATTTAGTAGTGTGTGATATATGTTTGTGTGTGTGTGTGTGTGCGCGCGCGCGCGTGTGCATGCTATGGTGTGTGTGGAGGTCAGAGGACAACTTGCAAAAGTCAGTCTTTCACTCCATCATGACGTCCAGGGATCAACTTCAGAGTCTTAGCTTGTGGCAAGGTCTCTCACCCACTCACTCATCTCTTTGGCACCACAATTATTTTTGTAATAAAATAAACTTAATAGTGTTCTTTTGTTTCACACCTGAAGATAGTTTCACCACACACTTAAAGTGATTGTTTGAAACTTAAAAAGTCAGTACTACTTAAACCAAAGATTCTTAAGCTCAGACTCATGAACAAATGTTAACATCTGTGTGTTTTTCACACCTGTGAAACGCTGAAAGGTTAATGCATGCTCCACTTAGGTAAGGAAGTTGTAAGTTCAAGGGAAAAGCTTTCTAAGCACTCCTCGGGCGCTGGGCTTTGCTTGCACTAAGAGGAGAATACTGAGCAACTCATTGTTTAGGGGGTCACATCAGTTTTTCATCTCTTACCTTCTCCAATGTCACAGAGAAATCACATGGAAATCACAGCTTTGGTTGTTGTAGGAGATGATATTATAAGGGCTTAGAGAACATGGCACTTGTCAATGTCCCCGGTGTGACCTAAAACCTGTGACCACAACCACTGAGTCTCTTAAATGAGTCCATAGCATCATATCATCCAAACTCTTATGCCAAAACACAATCAAATCAGCAAGTGCTTGACTGTCAGACTGGAAACCAAAAGGGCGTAATAACATTGAGTAAGGACTTTGTTTCTCGTTTTGAGAAGAATTTTAAGTTAGAGAAATAGTTGCATATATGGAAAGCTAAGTATCTGCATAGAACTAAAAAAAAAATTAGGCAAGAGGGGACATGCATGTTTACTTCCATTTTTTTCCTCAAGCAAGGGGATTGACAAAAAAAAGCTATTTTCTCAGGCAGGACTCAGAGAGGTTAGTAAAAATGAAAAGTGTACCAGAGGCTGGGAATAGTAGAGAAGTTAGGAAAAGGGCCAATGACCACAGCACTGACCATGAGCCAATAAATATCTCATGTCCTATAGTATAACTTTATAATTGGATGTCAAGTGTTCTACATTTCAAAACATCAGGAAAAAACATTTTGGGTATTTCCAATATCTTTTTAAATGATAAATGGCTAAAGTGATGGATATTCCAATTTACCTCATCTGAATATTACACAGTACCTACATGTATTAAAATAGGAAGCCATCTGACATAAATATGTAGGACCATGTGTAAATTTGAAATAGAATTGCTTGTGTAGAGAAGAAGACAATGGATGAGGCATTCACAAGTGTGGATGACTTTGTGTTCCAAGGGAAAATGTCACACTAGAAGTACTTTTACTGTCACAAACAGGGGCAAACTGATGATGGGTTCAACACTGTTGATCACCACACACTGCACAGGCAGACCCTACAACAATGAAATATATGCCCCACCATATCAGTAGTACTACGGATGGTACTCTGCACCAAAGCTAAGTTAGTCACAACAGGGTTTGACTAGTGGGCTAATGGAGTGTGGAGAAGAAGAAGCATGCAAGAGAGATGGTTGACAGCAGATGGAGTGGGATGAAGGCTGTGGGGAAAAGGGACACTGCTGAGGACTTTAGACAGCCATGGCCAATCTTTAGACACAGTCTAGCCAAGCCTGCATGCCAGAAGTCTGCTGCTAAAAGAAAGGACTGCACACTCTTTGTTCCCCGAGCCTGACTTTCCTTGCCTTTACATAATGACAGTAGTATTTACCTCTCATATTTGTTGTCAAGGTCAAATGAGGTAACTTGGTGTACCTCTCACCAAGGAGTCACAATAGAAAAAGATCAACAAGAACAGAGAAACTCCCCTGTCTTTAATTCTCTAGACTCTGTAAACCGCAGATGTTCCCAAAGGCTGGTTACATAAGTCCTTAATATTTTCTGCTGGACCTTCCTTTATCTAGTAAACAAACAGGTCTTTAAGGATCTTTCCTTTCAGCAACTGTTGCTATAAAGGAACTGCCATTTCTATAGATAGATAGATAGATAGATAGATAGATAGATAGATAGAATAATAGATAGGTAGGTAGATGTATGTTTCGAACAAAATTGAGATTGTCTTTTAAACAAAGATAAATCTGAGTAGAAATGTTCATCAAATGAGGACAAGAAAATATGTCTTAAAAGACATATATCTTTCAGGAAACTGTTTACATAGACGTGTGTGTGTGTGTGTGTGTGTATGTGTGTGTGTAGGCAAAAGCAACAACTTACAGTAAAAGGAGGCTTATGCATGGGGAGAAAGGCCTCACACTGCTCACTTCCTGTAAATCATAAAACAGGAGGAGCAGAAGATGGGAGGATACATAAGATTTCCTGAGGCATTTGAAGTTTTCAAAAGTGTAGTTCTCCAAGAATTTTCTTCAAATAACCATCTTCACATTTGTGCTTCTGGCAACGTGCTCCAGCTGTAGTGAGTAAAATGGTTTAGAAAAGCCAGAGTCAATTAGTCATTTCTGGGAAAATTCAGTTCAGAAAAAGAATATCTTATGTGCTTGATCTGGAGCTGACTGTACCAAACCAAAGTCTGTAATGGGATTCTGTACATGCCTTTCTCTGTATGTAGCATGACTTGGTAGACACATCTCATGCTTAGGGTATGAGTCAAGGGTCCTCTACAAATACAGAATCTATAGGATTGAGGGGGAAGTTTGGGGAAGGGAGGAAAGGGGAATTGTAACAGTAGATGCCTTGTAAAGCTGTGAATTCAGTATATCCCCTTATGTTGCAATGCAGCCATAAGCAGATGAGACTCTGGGTTTCATGTCTTCAACCTCCATCATGAATTCACATCAGGACCAAGCATCCCAACCACCCTTCATTTGTTTCACAGAAGTGTGTGACGTATCCGTGGACATTGTCATCAGATGTTAGTCGCTTGCCAGTGTTTGATGATGGGTGCTTAGAGGTGAGAGTCTCCAATGCTCCACAGGCACATCATTCCAGGACCTATCAGTGCCATTTCATGGCTAGACAGAGTCATGAGAGGGCCTAAATGAGTCAGTCCCTGAAGCTTAGAACCAGTCGGCTCACTTTCCCTCAAGATGTAGCTCTTCTAATAATATCCTGGGGCCAAAATATGCACTACACAGGGTTCTCAGGGAAAAAAAAATAAAGGGATGTTCCTGCAAGTTGAGATAGATTCCAGGTTTGGTCATGTGCTTTTGTTTTTGTTTCTTACTCACGTGTCATCTTTCACATGGCCCCACTCTCGGTCACCCTCTCCCACAATCCTTTCTCTTCTGAGCAGTTGCGCTGCTGGGTATCCCCAACCATTACACTTGAAGTCTCTGCAAGTCTAAGTTCATCCTCTCCCACTGAGGCCAGACAAGGCAGTTCAGCAAGGAGAACATATCCCACTATAGGCAACAGCTTTTAGGACATCCCCTACTCCAGTTGTTCAGGACCTACATGAAGACCAAGCTGAACATTTGCTACACCTGTGCAGGGAGGACTAGGTCCAGCCCGGGTATGTTCTTTGGTTGGCAGGTCAGTCTCTGTGAGCCCCAAGAGTTCAGGTTAATTGACTCTGCTGGTCTTTCTGCGGAGTTCCTATTCCCTTTGGGTCTGTAATCCTTCCTCTTATCCTTCCATTAGAGTCCCTAAGCTCCATCCACTATTGGTGGTAGGTGTCTGTATCTGTCTGAGTCAGCTGCTGGGTAATGCCTTTCAGAGGACAATCATGCTAGACTCTTGTCTGTCAGCACAACCAAGTACTAATAGTGTTAGATTGGTACTTGCACATGGTATAGGTCTCAAGTTGGGCCAATTATTGGTTGGCTATTCCCTTATTTTCTACTCCATCCCCTATGCCTGCATTTCTTATAGAAAGGATACATTTTTGGGTCAAAAATTTGGTGTGTGTGTCAGGGGGGATTGGTGTCCCTATTGCTCCACTGGGATTCCTTCCTGTATACAGGAGGTGGCCTGTTTAGGTTCCATATTCCCAATGCTGTGAATCACAGCTGAGGACACACCCATTGATTCGTGGATGCCTCCCTTATCCCAGATCTCTCTCTCTCTCTCTCTCTCTCTCTCTCTCTCTCTCTCTCTCTCTCTCTCTCTCTCTCTCTCTCTCTCCCTATCTTTCCACTGCTGTCAGTTTCAGGTTTCCATCCATTCTGACCATCTGGCTATCCTTCCTGTCAATCCCCACACCTGATCCTCAACCCCCTCCACATCCCTCTCTCATCCAGTTCCCTCTCTTCACCTGCCTCTTATGGCTATTTTATTCTTGCTTCTAAGTGAGACTATTATCCTGAGTGAGGTGACCCAGATACTCAAAGGTTCATAACCCGCAGCATTCATCTTGCACAGTAAGAGGCATGTGAGAGTATGGAGTGAACTAATCAAATGAGAAGCATGTAATGACAGCAAAAGGCAAGTCTCCCCTCTTCACCATTCACTCTCCATCACAGGTAAATGGCCATGCTGTCTAAGAATGATTTTTTTCCTTGTAAGTACAGTTAATTATAGACTAGGATTGTTTTACATTTTTGTCCAATTTTCTAAATCTTTATGAAAAGTTATGATTACTGATTCTGGTACTTATAAAGCTGCTTAGGCATCATTAGATTTACAGAATTTTCTCAAAGGAAGGTCAAACTTAACATGTACAGTATTATCAATAGTCATATCATTCACGAGATTTTCCAAAAGAGAATGTGTATAACCAAGCTAGGCCTCAGAAATCAAACTACCGTTCAGATATTTCTTTTTAGATTGTTGTCCGGGACATAATTATAGTATCACAGCAAGGAAGATAAGAAACTTAATGAGACAGTGAAGATGGAAAGGGAAAATAAGGACAGATGGAAAAGGCATAGCAAAGCACAAATAGATCCTACTTACTGCCTTGGCATGAGTAGACAGAGTCACTATTCCAAAACTAAAAAAGTGAGACAGGTGGCGGACTCAGTATCTTGGGAGGAAATCCTGAGCTTCTTTTCATAACAGCTAAATTAGTACTGTCAAGACATAAACTGCTGGGAAGATGGCTCAGCAGGTGGGTAGGAATACTTGCTATACAACTGTATTGGCCTGAGTTTAAATACCCAGTACTCATAAGAATTCCAGGTAGCCTATGTATTTGCCACCGCACCATTATGATGGACAGAAAACAGATAATCCCTGAAATATAGTTTTTTAATATCAGAGAACCTAGTTGCTAAATCTTAACTGATCTTTACCAACAATACATCTGATAGAGGATCCGTTTGTTGCTCAGCACTCACGAGATACGCTTCTTCCTGCAGGAAATGGGAGCTAACATATAGACCGGTATCACAATAGACAAAGTGAAATCCTTTGGAGTATTCTACCCTAATTGGGATGTTTTCATCAAACTCTGCTTGATTCAGGGTCCAGGGACATATACAGAAAAGAAGAGAGATAGATTCTAGGAGCCAGGGGGAATAGATGAATCCAGGGAAATAACATCTTACAGACACAACAGAAGAGATGTGCATATGAACTCACAGAGATTGGCAGCATGCCCATATGTTCATGGGCTCTGGCATCATGCACAATACCAACACAAGTTCAAAGCAAACAAAATTCCAGCACAGAGAACAGAAAGTGGACAAAAAAGTATCACAACCGTTTTTATCCTGTACCTCAGCTATTTGTCGTGATTTCAGAATAATCATACTGCATTGTCCTGTAGGTATGTCCCACTAGTGGCCCACTAGCCTCCATGTGCCAGACTCTCCATAGGCCTTGTATCTCTTTTCCCCAAGCTGCCATCCCTTTTGAACCATCTTTCATAAAGGTTTCCCTTCTCTCAGTGGTCTAAACTAGAAATCTGGGAATTACTCCAAATCACTGTACTTCTCACTTACCATAACAAAGCACACACTCAGGTATGCCTTTCTGGCCACTTCAGAATCTCTTTTAAACTCCTTTTTTTCCCATTTCCATTGCCATTATCCTACCTACAGCATAACCATCACTCATCTATAACACTGCCCAACTGCACTAGACCCCTAATGGATCAGCCACTTATCATACCTCAAAAATTGGTATCAACTTGCTCCCCAACCACAGACATATTCACTTCAAATAAACCTTCCACAGAAATGATTCTAAAAGGCTCTATTTAAATTTTCCATACATCCTACAAGAATCAAATGTGCACAAACATCAGCATGAACAATATGGTCCAGCTTGACCTCTTGGGGTAAACCTATACCCTACTCAGATGACTAAACTGAAAGGATCACAAATCTAAAGTCAGTGTTTAGCTACAGAGTAAGTTCAAAGCCAGACTGGGCAACTTAGTAAGATCTGCTCTGTACAGAAAATTTAAAGAAGGGGTTGAGGGATGGAGATATTGCTCCATGTTGGCATGTGCAAAGGCATTGCTTTGATTCATAGGACAGAAGACAAGCAAAACCCCCAAAACACTTTCTATGACCTAATTGCTCCCTAACTCTCCAGCATTCTCTCTTCTTCTTCATGGCACACCCTACTCTCTTGTGACTAATGAAGAAATGTCACCATTTTTTTTCTCAGTTTGCTTGTTATTTTCTGCTTGCATGTACCAGATGCTAATGCAAGCATGGATATGGAATGCATTGAACATAGCCAACATTCATATCTATTTGTGTTTAATCAATGCATGAGGAAGAGGCTATGAAAAGTATGGAAAATGATGTCAAAGTAGAATGGAGAGGAATTTAGTTAGACCATACAAGCAAGCAGGTGATGTGGAAGACATGTATAACAGTGGAAGCTTTTGAATATAAACTTACCGGGTAAACAGGATGGTAGAATAACCCTATTCTTATAAATATTAGTCTCAATAAAGATAATAAAAATATGCTGTGCTCAATAAAATGGATATATTTAATTGGCACATACAAACGGTGGCGAGAAGCACCAAGGAGAGATGCAGTTGAATGGGAAGTGTTGTGGATTGCTCTTTGTATCCCACGGGAAGGGTGCCCCGAAGAGGAGTAGATCACATACTCAGATGAGGTCATGTGAAATCTTAATTGGTCCAATAAGCTGGAGCCTGTGATTGGGCAGTGGAAGGAAAAGGTGGAATTGAACGTTTTAGAGAACCACATGGCCCCTAGGAGCCATGAGTAACTAGGGATTTCATAGATGGGCAATAGAGCAATGCAGGGTACATTTGGCCAGTCCAGGTGTGCAGCTTGTATTTATATCAACTGAGTTTTTTGTTCTTTGCATGGGCATTTGGGGGCTAGAGAATTATCATTATAAATCTAGCTGGTATGTTACAAGTCTCTAGTATTAGTATTTTACGAGGTTAGCAGTGGTAGCAAGCTGGCTTTCTGCAGGTTAGCCACAGAGGGTGGGCCATCAGGGTGGACAAGACCACTGATGACAGCAATTAGCCAGGTTAAATGTGATTCATTCTTAAAAAAAACTACACACTACAGGGAAGGACTTGAGGGAGGAAAGCAAATGATGAAGTTGGAAAAAAGTAGCCACAGTAAAAAATAATCAGAGGATCTGTGTGTAAGTTATTTATTGTCAAGACAATAGAATAAAATGAAAGAAAATAGTTCCAAATGGCAGGTAAATATGAAGGGCAAAGTAGAAAATGAGAGATTGCATTGCAGATTATGGCTGGAGTTCCACAAGAAGAAGGGCATGGATTGGGCAGATAGGGCAGGAGGGCTACTTGTATGTTCACATTTATCTGAGGAGCAAATGAGAGTTGCTGGTTTCTGGGAAGAGAGTCACTTGTCTTTAGCATGGGGTCACTGGTAAGTTCCTTCTACCTCAGGGGATGGCCCACAGCTATTTTCTTTTATTTAATTTTGTTGTTTATTATTAGGTATTTATTTCATTTACATTTCCAATGCTATCCCAAAAGTCCTCCACCCGCTCCCCCACCCACTCCCACTTCTTGGCCCTGGCGTTCCCCTGTACTGAGGCAGATCCCACAATACCTCTCCTGGGCATATATCCAGAAGATATTCCAACCGGTAAGAAGGACACATGCTCTACTATGTTCATAGCAGCCGTATTTATAATAGCCAGAAGCTGAAAAGAACCCAGATGCCCCTCAACAGAGGAATGGATACAGAAATTGTGATACTCCATTTACACAATGGAGTACTACTCAGCTATTAAAAAAGAATGGATTTATGAAATTCCTAGGCAAATGGATGGACCTGGAGGGCATCATCCTGAGTGAGGTAACCTAATCACAAAAGAACTCACACAATATGTACTCACTGATAAGTGGATATTAGCCCAGAAACTTAGAATATCGAAGATATAAGATACAATTTGCTAAACACATGAAACTCAAGAAGAATGAAGACCAAAGTGTGGACACTTTGCCCCTTCTTAGAATTGGGAACAAAACACCCATGGAAGGAGTTAAAGAGACACAGTTTGGAGCTGAGACAAAAGGATGAACCATCTAGAGACTGCCATATCCGGGGATCCATCCCATAATCAGCCTCCAAATGCTGACACCATTGCATACACTAGCAAGATTTTGCTGAAAGGACCCAGATATAGCTGTCTCTTGTAAGGCTATGTCGGGGCCTAGCAAACACAGAAGTGGATGCTCACAGTCAGCTATTGGATGGATCACAGGGCCCCCAATGGAGGAGCTAGGGAAAGTAACCAAGGAGCTAAAGGGATCTGCAACCCTATAGGTGGAACAACAATATGAACAACCCAGTACCCCCCCCCCCCAGAGCTCGTGTCTCTAGCAGCTTATGTATCATAAGATGGCCTAGTCGGCCATCAGTGGAAAGAGAGGCCCATTGGTCGTGCAAACTTTATCTGCCACAGCTATTTTCATATGGACAACAGTATTGTACTCATTTTTAAATAAAAGTTTAAAAGGAGAACTTATAGTTGAAGGAAAGATGTGTTGTGGAAGTTACAGTAGGTATTGAAGCAGAATGGGACAGACACAACTAAGACACACTGTGTGCATGCATGACATTTTCATAAAATATACACCTTAGAAAAGAAATGGCTAATAAGAAAGTGTATTAAGTGCCATAGTCTGAGTATTTCATGCACCTCCTGTGGTTTTGTTGAACTATAATTAGTGCATTGATATTGAGAGATTGGGCTTTGCCTTAGGGAGGTAATTAGTTCATGGGGGCAGAAACTTCATAACTTGGGTGGATCGAAAGAACTGTCTTGTCTTTCTCCCATATGAGGTTACAATCAGGTGGAGCCAGCTATAAGCCAGAAAGCAATATTTTACCAGACACAAAATCTGCTAGCACTTTCATCTTGGGTTTCCTAGACTTTTGAAGCATGGAAAATTACTGTTTGTAAGCTGGCTATTTTTTTACTTTGTTAGAGTATCCTCTGGACTAGTGGGGTAAACTACTAGAGAGACAAACATGAAGAAACTCAGTGCCTATTGTATATGGTCTGAGGTAGGAAGAGAAAAGCTGCCTCCTTTCCCTCCCTTCTGGCTAAGGTGATTCACTAGATGTTTTACAGATAATTCAGCCTATGTTTGGGAAATTCAAGGCTTTATTTACTGCTTTCATGGTTTGTCTATGGTCAAGAATTGCTAGTATCACTGATCTTATATCAGCATGCAATTTATTTAACTATCACACCAAAACCACCATTTATTTTATAAAATGTGCTAATTTAATATTTATCAGTTATATTATTCCACAAACTTACTTTCTTGCCAGCAACTCTAGAGGCATTTGATGTTTTTTGCATTCATCTTTGTGTCTCCAAGAACAGGATTACTATAGTCAACATTATTTGTTTTCAAATTAAATACTTTCATCTTCCACCTGCAACTTAAACTATGAATTTTTAAGACACATATTGATTAAATGTCTTTATATGACTGTTTGCTTTTTCTATTTCATACACAGACAAGAAGATCAGAAATTTTCCTGGTCTCAATACACTGCCCCTCTCTACAGTGTGGATTTAACTAGATCCCAGGCTACTTACTTATTCCTGTCCTCGGTTACCAATGCCAAACACTCATGTGATATGTTAACAGCCAAAATAATTGAAGTGTGCATAATGCTTGGCTGCCAAAAGAGCCATACCGAAGCTTGGAAGCTAAGAAGAGATGTCAATCATGCATTAACAGAACTGGGAGCTGGGTAACTCAGCATCTAGTAAGAGCCAGTTATCATGATGAGTTGTACAAAGTTGCCTTTGGCTAGAAACTACTGCCAGTCAGCTGCCTGCCATTGGCTGGCATTCTGCAGGAAAGGTGATGCTTGCACATCAATATGCATGAGCTCCTTAAACAGAAGTAGTAGGGACCAGTGAATTGTGAGATTCTTCCAATTTTCATTACACGATGAATCTAGAGAAAAATTAAGAGAAGCCTCTGATATATTAAACCTTATATATTCTTCCAATTTAACAGCAGATAGCAAACACAGGGGAGCAGGAAGAGACGATTCTGTTACTATAACAAAACAGAATCAACTCCCATTGGAAAGAATTATTTTGCCTTATGATTTGAGATGTCTCAGTTGCTTGTCTGCTGACTTGCATTTCTTTATTGCCTGTGGCAAGATAGGAAATCATCATAATGGAAGGTTGTGTTTAAGGAGGCTGCTAATCTCATGCAAACTTAGAAGAAAGGAGAGAAAAAGAAGATGGAGAGAAGGGATAGGAAAGGAGGGAAGAATGGGAAAGGAAGAGGAAAACAAGAGAGGGGAAGGGAGGAGAGAGGAGGGGAGGAGAGGGTAAGGTAAGGGAGAAGAGGGGGAGAGAGGAGAGGGGAGGGGAAAAAGGGGAGGAGAGGAGAGGGGAGGGGAGGAGAACAAAGAAGAGAAGAGGAAAGGAGAGGAGAGGAGAAAAAAGAGGAGACAGAAAGGAGAGGAGGAGAAAATTAGGTCAGGGTCTCCATAGTTTCTTCAAAGTCCCACCCTTGTGATTCAACTCCTCCAATGAGGACCCACCTCCCAAAATGTCTACCACATCTCAACAGCAAAACTAGCCACGTCTTCATACATGAGCTTCTGGAAAGCATTAAATTCCAGATGTAAACCACAACAGGACTTAAATAACTTTCAATTGCATTTAATGGGCTATTTTATGTATTTTAGAAAGGCTATGTAAACATAATGCATGTTAGAGCTGACAACGAAGCCATTCTTTTTAAGTATCTAATGTCTTTTCTCAATTACAGCTAGAATGTATTTTTCTCAATTACAGAACCTATTTACTAATACAAATCAGTCTTTCTAGGAGAACAGGCTGCACATTTTTCAGGGTGTTTACTATGTATGCACAGTTCAATAGTTCTTGACAAAAGGCAGATCTGCTTCTCCCTCACTCCTACTCCCACAAAAGCCCAATTAACCAATTATTAATATTTTTCTTTATGCATGAACATATACTTCTAAAATATATAATCTGCTGAACTTTCCTTCAGCCAGGACATCAAAAGGCAAACAGAGTACCCTCAGATATTTGACTTCATGTCATGCCTAACTACTCCCCAGCACCTATAAGCAAGACAGGCAAAATACTTGCCACAGAGTGTCAGGCCTGCACACTCCATAGTGTTTGAATCTTTTCTTTGTTATATTGTCTATGTTTTTATGTTTATCCTTCAATCACCCCCCTAGACCATTCTAAATCCTGCACATCAGCTCCCAATACCTAGACAAGCATGTTACCTGAAGCCCTCTATGCTCACCAATCAGTATGCCAGAAAAATTTCCCACTAAGCAACACAGAGACAATACACTCTCCTAAGCATTACAGAGGGCAACAAAAACAAAGGAGCAAAACATAAACCCGGAAAGACAGGATCAGATATTAGAACCTTGAACTATAATCTCCCCCAACCAGATGCCTAGACACCCAAGTAAAAACAAATCAATAATGGCCAGGACAATGTATCTTCACTAGAGATCAGGTAACATACTACAACAGAACCCTGAATATTACACCATAGTTGAAGCACAAAACAAAGACTTTAAAATATCCTTTATGGATATAATAGACACCCTTTTAAAAGGAAGTAAATGAAGCTCTTAAATAAACCTATAAAAACACAAACAGTGGAAGGAAATGAATAAAAAAGTTTCAGACCTGAAAATAAAAATAAAACTGTCTTAGTTAGGGTTTTACTACTGTGAACAGACACCATGACCAAGGCAAGTCTTATAAAAAGCAACATTTTATTGGGACTGGCTTACAGGTTCAGAGGTTCAGTCCATTATCATCAAGGTGGGAGCATGGCAGTATCCAGGCAGGTATGGTGCAGGAGGAGCTGAGAGTTCTATGTCGTCATCCAAAGGCTGCTAGTGGAAGACTGACTTCCAGGCAACTAGGGTGAGGATCTTATACCCACACCCACAGTGAAACACCCATTCCAACCAGGTCACACCTATTCCAACAAGGCCAAACCTTCAGATGGTGCCACTCCCTGGTCCAAGGATATACAAACCATCACAAAAACCAAATAAGAAAACCCAAATTGAGGGAAAACAAGAGATAAAAATTTTAGAAAATTGAACAGAAATCATAAAGGCAAGCTTCACTAACACAATATGAGAGATGGAAGGAAAACTATTAGACATTGAAGATGTGATAAAAGAAATGGATACATTGGTCAAAGAAAAAATAGCTTTTAAAAAAGAATCCCAGTTTCCAGCCTGAGCCAATTCCCTGAGCAGACCTTGAGCACTGGCTCCACACCCAGTCCCACAACACCCAGAAGAAACTCAATTCCCAGATGCTCTAACATGCACAGGATCATAGGTGAGGATGCTACAATACCTGCTCCAACACTGGGAGTAACTAGAACCCATGGGATCCGTGACACAGGGACCCTCACTTGGCCAGTGGCATGGGTTCCTTCCATTCTGAGCGGGGGCCCTGAGCTGACCTTGGGTGCTGGCTCCACACCCAGTCCCACAACAGCCAGAAGAAGTTCAGCTCCCAGGTGCTCTAACATGCCCAGTGTCATAGGTGCCTAACACACCCAGGATCACAGGATCTCAGGAGCTTGGTAACATCAGGATATCAGGATTCCAGAGGCAGCTTGAGACCCAGGGGGCTCTGACACACCCAGCATCTCAAGATCACAGGATCCCAGAATCACAGGATCACAGATACAGTGGGACTCTGAGGAGTTCTGACACAGCCAGGATCACAGGAGGGACAGGCTACAGTCAGAGACTGCAAGGGCAGGTAGCATTAGAAATAACCAGATGGTGAGAGGAAAGCACAAGCAACAGAAATCAAGGTTAGTTGGCATCAACTGATCCCAGTTCTCCCATGATAGCAATTCTTGGATATCCCATCACATGATGAAAAGCAAGATCCATATTTAAAACCACGTCTTATGATGATGGTAGAGGACTTTAAGAAGGGCATAAATAACTCCCTTAAAGAAATACAGAAGAGCACAGGTAAACAGGTAGAAGCCCTTAAAGAGGAAACAAAAAAAACCCTTAAAGAATTACAGGAAAACACAACCAAACAAGTGAAGTAATTGAACAAAACCATCCAGGATATAAAATAGGAAATAGAACCAATAAAGAAATCACAAAGGGAGATAACACTGGAGCTAGAAAACCTATGAAAGAGATGAGGAATCATAGATGCAAGCATCACCAACAGAATACAAGAGATAGAAGAACCTCATGTGCAGAAGATACCATAGAAAACACGGACACAACAGTCAAAGAAAATGAAAAATGCATAAGGCTCCTAACCCAAAACATCCATGATATCCAGGACACAATGAGAGGATGAAACCTAAGGATAAGAAGAGAGCAAAGATCCCAATTTAAAGGGCCAGTAAATATCTTCAACAAAATTATAGAAGAAACCCTCCTTACCCTAAAGAAAGAGGTGCCTATGAACATACAAGAAGCTTACAGAACTCCAAATAGACTGGACCAGAAAAGAAATTCCTCCCATCACATAATAATCAAAACACCAAATGCACAAAACAAACAAACAAACAAAAAGAATATTAAAAGCAGTAAGGGAAAAAGGTCAAGTAATATATAAAGGCAGACCTATCAGAATTATGCCAGACTTCTCACTAAAGACTATAAAAACTAGAAGATCCTGAGCATACGTCATACAGAACCTAAGAGAACACAAATGCCAGCCAGCAAAACTCAAAATTGTCATAGATGGAGAAACTAAGATTTTCCTTGACAGAACCAAATTTACACAATAGCCTCACACAAATCTAGCCCTACAAAGGAAAATGGATGGAAAATTCAAACACAAGGAGGAATCTATACCTTAGCAAAAACAAGAGAGTAATCTTTCAACAAATCTAAAAGAAGATAGCCAAACTAACATAATTCCACCTCTAACACCAAAAATAACAGGAAGCAACAATCACTTTTCCTTAATATCTCTTAATATCAATGGACTCAATACCCCAATAAAAAGACAAAGACAGACTGGATATGTAAACAGGACCCAGCATTTTGTTGCATACAGGAAACACACCTCAGTGTCAAAGACAGACACTACCTCAGAGTAAAAGGCTGGAAAAAAATTTCCGAGCAAATGATCCCAAGAAACAAGTTGGAGTAGCCATTATTATTATTATTATTATCATTATTAAAATAATAAAATTTATTTCAAAATATACAAAACAGTGTTGACATTTTTAAGTCATCAAAATAATTTAAAATAGTTAAATGCCTCTTAAATATACATGATATCTTCTAAAGCTAAAAGTAATATGCACTCAACCATTTTTTTAAACCTCTTTGGAACATTAAACATGACAGAAGTAGAAAAAAAATCTCTTATGAAGTCCTCTATGAAAGGAAGCTATGAAAAGTTTCTGATTAGACAGAAACCATTCCATCTCCAAAGGATGGATACACAGGATAACTGTGGCTTCATAGAGTGAATTCCCTCTGTTTCTATTTTGTGGAATAGTTTGAAGAGTATTGGTATTAGGTCTTCTTTAAAGTTCTGATAGAATTCAGCACTAAAGCCATCTGGTCCTGGGATTTTGTTGGTTGGGAGACTTAATGACTGTTTCTATCTCTTTATGGGTTATAGGACTGTCTAGATGGTTTATCTGATCCTGTTTTAACCTTGGCACCTGGTATCTGTCTAGAAAATTGTCCACTTCATCCATATTTTCCAATTTTGTTGAGTATAAGCTTTTGTAGTAGGATCTGATGATTTTGTTTTGAATTTCCATGGTTTCTGTTATGTCTCTCTTTTCATTTCTGATTTTATTAATTTAGATACTGTCTCTTTTCCCTCTGGTTAGTCTGGATAGGGTTTATCTGTCTTGTTGATTTTTCTCAAAAAACCAGTTCCTGGCTTTGTTGATTCTTTGTATAGTTCTTTTTGTTTCTACTTGATTGATTTGAGCCCTCATTTTTATTATTTCCTACCATCTACTTCTCTTGGGTGTATTTGCTTCTTTTTGTTCTAGAGATTTCAGACGTGCTGTCAAGCTGCTAGTGTATGCTCTCTCCAGTTTCTCTTTGGAGGCACTCAGACCTATGAGTTTTCCCCTTAGGACTGCTTTCATTGTATCCCATAAGATTGGGTAAGTTGTACCTTCATTTTCATTAAATTCTAAAGTCTTTAATTTCTTTCTTTATTTCTTCCCTGACCAAGTTATCATTGAGTGGGGCATTGTTCAACTTCCATGTATATGTGTGCTTTGAACTGAGCATAGGGTCCACAATGGAGGAATTAGAAAAAGGACTGAAGGAGTTGAAGGGGTTTTGAACCCCATAGGAAGAATAACAATATCAACCAACCAGAACCCCTAGAGCTCCCAGGCACTAAACCACTAACCAAAGAGTACACATGGAGGGACCCAGGGCTCCAGCTGCATATGTAGCAGAGGATGACCTTGTCAGGCATCAGTGGTAGAAGAGGCCCTTGGTCCTGTGAAGGCTCAATGCCCCAGTGTATGGGGAATGTGAGGGTGAGGAGGTAGCAGTGGGTGAATTGGTGGGGGAACAGCCTCACAGAAGCAGGGACAGAGGGGATGGGATAGAAAGTTTCCAGGTGGTAGGGAACAACTAGGAAAAGGGGATAACATTTGAAATGTAAATAAAAAATATTCATTAAAATATTTATATAATTACTAAAAGAATAAAAAAGTATCCTGACAATAAACATCCAGAAAATCTAGAACACTGGAAAGGAAGGAAGGAAGGAAGGAGAGAGAGAGAGAGAGAGAGAGAGAGAGAGAGAGAGAGAGAGAGAGGAGGGAAGGAAGGAAGGAGGAAGGAAGGAAGGAAGGAAGGAAGGAAGGAAGGAAGGAAGGAAGAAAGAAAGAAAGAAAGAAAGAAAGAAAGAAAGAAAGAAAGAAAGAAAGAAAGAAAGAAAGAAAGAAAGAAAGAAAGAAAAAGAAAGAGAAAGAGAGAAAGAGAGAAAGAGAGAAAGAAAGAAAGGTAATAGAAGAAGGAGAAGGATAACAGCTCAAAAGCACAGGAAACTATTTTCCATGAAATTATGGAGGAAAATTTTCTAGCCCATAAAGGTACAAGAAGCTTACAGAACAATAAAAAGATTGTACCAGAAAATAAAGTGCCCTTAGCCCATAATGATCAAAACATTAAACATAAGAAACAAAGAAAGAATATTTAAAGCTGAAAGTGAAAAGACTAGGTAGCATACAAAGGCAGGTCTATTAAAATAACATCTGATTTCTCAATTGAGACCTTAAAAGCCAGAAGGTTGTGGACAGATATTCTACAAACTTTAAGAGACCACAGATGCCAGCCCAGACTACTATATTCTGCAAAGTTTTCAATCACAATAGATTTAGAAAATAACTCATTCCATAATAAAATCAATTTAAGCAATATTTGTCTACAAAACAATCCATACAGAGGTACTAGAAGAAATATGCCATCATAAAGAAGTTAAGCACACCCAAGAAAACACAAAGAATAAATAATCCCAGACAAGCAAATCAAAACATGTGAAACCACAAACACAAACACATGCATGCATGTGCACATGCCCAGTACACACACCACCATCACTACCACCACCACTACAATATAAACAACAAAGTAATATGAATCAACAAATACCACTTAGTATCTTTCAACATCAAGTGTCTAAATTCCCCAATAAAAAGATACAGACTAACAGAATGTCTAGAAAAACAAGATACATCCTGCTGATGCATCCAAGAAATATATCTTAACATCAAGGATAAACATTACCTCAGGATAAAAGGATGGAAAACTATTCTAAGCAAACAGACCTTAGAACCAAGGAGCTGGTCACTTTAAATATCTGACAAAATACACTTAACATCAAAACTAATCAAAAGAGATGGAAAGTACACTTCATACTCATCCAAGGAAAAATCCACCAAGTGTTACATTTCAGTTCTTAACAACTATGTCCCAAACATGAAAGCATCCACTTTTATAAAAAACAAACAAACAAACAAACAAACAAACAACAAAAAACTCCTACAGTTTAAATCAGGTACTGACCCTCATGCATTGCTAGTCGGAGACTGTAATCCCAGTCTCACTAAGAATCAGGACATGCAGACAAAATCTGAACAGAGAAATACTAGATTTAACATCTGTTATAAAACAAATGGATAGGAAAGATACAGAGCATTTCACCGAAACACAAAAGAATATACCCTCTTCTAGTGCTTCCTGGAACTTTCTGCAAAATCAATCACATATCTGAACACAAGCCAAGTATCAACAGAGACAAGAAACTTGAAATAACACCCTTCATCCTATTTAAAAAATAACACCCTTCATCCTCAGATTAAAGTTGTATATTATCAACAAAAGAAACAATACAAAGCTTACAAATTCATGGAAATGTTGCAACTCACTACAGAATTAAAAATGGAGTAAAAAACATCTTTATGTTTAATCTTTTTTAACTCATTGTTTTTGAATCCCCCTACCCTTGTGTGAGTGGGTGTTATTTGTTTTATTTTACCAAAATAATATGAAAGAACTATAAAACCTTCTAGAATTGAATGAAAATGAATATATAACATACCCAAAGATATGGGACATTATCAAGGTAGAATTTCATTGCACTAAGTGCCTACATGATAAAAGAAAGAAAGGAAGGAAGGAAGGAAGGAAGGAAGGAAGGAAGGAAGGAAGGAAGGAAGGAAGGAAGGAAGGAAGGGATAGGAGAGATCTCACACTAGTAACAAAATAACACAGCTGAAAGCTCTAGAACAAAAAGAAGAAATCACACCCAAAATAAGTATATAGCAAGAAATAATCAACCTCAATAAAATAGAAACAAACAAAAAATTCAAAGAATCAACGAAACAAACAGTTGTTTGTGAAAAATGTGCAAGATAGAAATGGCCATATCCAAATTCACTAAAAGAAAAAAGGAATGCCCAAATTAACAAAATCAGATGTGAAAGGGGGACACAACAGCAGACACTGAGAAAATCCAGAGAATCATTAGGACATACTTTAAAAAACGGAATTTTACTCAATAGGAAAATCTAGAAGAAGTGCATTATTTTCTCAGTGGGTACTGCTTGCCAAATTTAAATCAACAATTTAACATTACATTAAAATTAAATTAATATTAAAATTAAAATCAACAATTTAAACAAACATATAACCTCTAGTGAAATAGCAGTCATTAACAGTCTCCCGAGCCCCCCAAAGTCAGGACCAGATGGTTTTAGAACAGAATTCTAGCAGACTTCTAAGGAGAGCTATTACCAATACTCCTCAAATTATTCCACAAAATAGGCACACAAGGTACAAAGACCAATTAGTTTTATGAGGCTAGATACCCTGATACCTAAACCACATAAAGACCCTACAATGAAAAAGAATCACAGAGCCATTTCCCTAATGTGCACAGATATGGAAATAATAAAATACTTGCAAACCGAATCCAATAACACATCACAAAAGTCATACAGCATGATCAAGTAGGCTTCATTCCAGAGAAAAGAAAATGGTTCAACATATGTAAATCAGTAAGTGTAAACCACTATATGAACAAAAACAAAAGGAGGATCATCTCTTTAGATGTAAAAAAAAGGAAAAAAAAAGAATTTGACAAAATCCAAAACAACTTCACAATAAAAGTCCTGGACATATCAGGGATACAAAGGAAGTAGCTCAATATAATAAAGAAAACATACAGCAAACCCATATCCAACATCACCTTTCATGTAGAGAAACTCACAATGTATTTCCATCAAAATCAAGGACGAGACAATGCTGTTCACTCTCTCCATACCTATTCAATATGGTACTTGAAGTTTCAGCTAAAGCAATAAGACAATAGAAGGGAATCAAGGAGATAAAAGTTAGAAAGGAAAGAGTAAAAAGAAAATAATAAAATGAATAATTAAAAAGAAATAAAAATTTTATTTGCACTTGATATGGCAGTATAAATAAGTGAGCATAAAAATTCCACTAGAGGACTCCTATTGCTGATAAACACTTTCAGCAACGTATCTGCATATAGAGTTAATTCACAAAAGTCTGTAGCCCTCCTATTAGCAAATAATAAACAGACTGAAAATGAGATAAGAGAAATGACTTTTTTTTCATGACAGCCTCAAATAACATATCTTGGCGTATACTTGACCAATCAAGTGAAGACTTGTATAACAAAAACTTCAAGGAATCAAAGAAAGAAGTTGAAGAGGATATCAGAAGACAGAAAGATCTCTTATGTTCACGGGTTGATAGGATTAGCATAGTAAAAATGCCAATCCTACCAAAAGCAATCTACATACTCAGTGCAATCCTCATCAAAATTACAACATAATTATTAGCAGATTGTAAAAGGACAATTTACAGCTTCATTTGGAAACATAAAAAAAAAAAAATCAGGAGAGTTAAAGCAATCTTGAATTATAAAGAACTGCTTTAGGTATCAACATGCCACGTTTCAAGTTGTATTGATCAATGGAATTGAAATGAGTCACAGACATGAATCCACACACCTATGGAGACCTGATTTGGGTGAAAGGTGCCAGAAATAGACACTGAAAAAGAGACAGCATCTTCAACAAATTGTGCTCATTATATTGGGTGGTTCTCTGTACAAGAACCCAAATAGATCCATACTTAACACCCTGCACAAAACTCAACTCCAAATGGATCAAAGACATCAACATAAAATTAGGTAGACCGAGCCCAATATTAGAAAAAGTGAAAAATAGCCTTGAATGAGTTGTCACAGAAGACTTCCTGAACAGACCACTAATAGCACAGTCACTAAAGACAACAATTAATAAATGGGACCTTGTGAAACTGAGAAGCCTCTACACAGCAAGGCTTCTCATCATTCGGACAAAGCAGCAGCCTACAGAATTGGTCAAGATTTTTACCAGCTACACATCCCATTAAGGATTAATATTCAAAATATATAAAGAACTTAAAACCTAGGTGTCAAGAGAACAACCCAATTTTAAAATGGGGTACAGATATAAACAGATTTTCAAAAGAGTAAACTCAAATGACTAGGAAACACTGATAATTTCAACATATTTAATCATCAGGGAAAAGCAAATCAAAATTACTTTGAGATCTCATCTTACAGGCTGTGCATATGTGAACAAATTCAGAGACTCAGTGAGACTTTATCATTATACAAAGAATGAGAACCCCTGGAACACTCAACCCTACACAGAGTGACTCCATCACATACCTCCCATTCGAGTTTGCAGAACTTTCTGGAAGAGAAGGTAGAAAGAGTATAAGAGCCAGAAAGAGATAAAGTTTGGAGCTGTGAAGAAAGGATGGACCATCTAAAGACTGCCATATCCAGGGATCCATCCCATAATCAGCTTCCAAATGCTGACACCATTGCATACACTAGCAAGATTTTGCTGAAAGGACCCAGATATAGCTGTCTCTTGTAAGGCTATGTCGGGGCCTAGCAAACACAGAAGTTGATGCTCACAGTCAGCTATTGGATGGATCACGGGGCCCCCAATGGAGGAGCTGGAGAAAGTACCCAAGGAGCTAAAGGGAACTGCAACCCCATAGGTGGATCATTATTATGAACTAACCAGTACCCCAGAGCTCTTGACTCTAGCTGCATTTGTATCAAAAGATGGCCTAGTCGGCCATCACTGGAAAGAGAGGCCCATTGGACTTGCCAACTTTATATGCCCCAGTACAGGGGAATGCCAGGGCCAAGGGGTGGGGGTGGGTGGGTGGGGGACTGGGGGGGAGTGTATTGGGGACTTTTTGGATAGCATTGGAAATGTAATTGAGGAAAATACCTAATAAAAAAAAAAGAGCCAGAAAGGATAGAGGACACCAAGTAACCAAGGTCCTCTAAATTGACATGAGCAAAGCACAGACTCAGAGAGACTGAGGCAGAATGCCTAGGGTCTACAAAGGTCTACACCTGGTCCTCTGTATGTGTGTTATGGCTTCCAGCTCATTTTTTATGGGATTTCTGAGTGTCTAAACAAGTGCATCTCTGTTTCTCATGCCTTCTCTTGACATCTTTTCATTCTGTTTTCTTATTTTGTCCGGTTCAACTGTATTCATTTCTCTTTTTTTTTAATATTTTTATTACATATTTTCCTCAATTACATTTCCAATGCTATCCCAAAAGTCCCCCATAGCGCCCCCCACTTCCCTACCCACCCATTCCCATTCTTTTGGCCCTGGCATTCCCCTATATTGGGGCATATAAAGTTTGCAAGTCCAATGGGCCTCTCTTTCCATTGATGGCCGACTAGGCCATCTTTCGATACATATGCAGCTAGAGACAAGAGCTCCGGGGTTCTGGTTAGTACATCATGTTGTTCCAACAATAGGGTTGCAGATCCCTTTAGCTCCTTGGGTACTTTCTCTAGCTTCTCCATTGGGAGCCCTGTGATACATCCAATAGCTGACTGTGAACATCCACTCCTGTGTTTGCTAGGCCCCGGCATCGTCTCACAAGAGACAGCTATATTTGGGTCCTTTCAGCAAAATCTTGCTAGTGTATGCAATGGTGTCAGCATTTAGAAGCTGATTATGGGATGGATCCCTGGATACGGCAGTCTCTAAATGGTCCATCCTTTCATCACAGCTACGAACTTTGTCTCTGTAACTCCTTCACTGGGTGTTTTGTTCCCAATTCTAAGAAGGTGCACAGTGTCCACACTTTGGTCTTCATTCTTCTTGAGTTTCATGCGTTTATCAAATTGTATCTTATATCTTGGGTATCCTAAGTTTTGGGCTAATATCCACTTATCAGTGAATACATATTGTGTGAGTTCTTTTGTCATTATGTTACTTCACTCAAGATGATGCCCTCCAGGTCCATCCATTTGGCTAGGAATTTCATAAATTCATTCTTTTTAATAGCTGAGTAGTACTCCATTGTGTAAATGTACCATAATTTCTGTATCCATTCCTCTGTTGAGGGACATCTGGGTTCTTTCCAGCTTCTGGCTATTATAAATAGGGCTGCTATGAACATAGTAAAGCATGTGTCCTTTTTACCGGTTGGGACATCTTCTGGATATATGCCCAGGAGAGGTATTGCTGGATCCTCCGGTAGTACTATGTCCAATTTTCTGAGGAACCACCAGACTGATTTCCAGAGTGGTTGTACAAGCTTGCAATCCCACCAACAATGGAGGAGTGTTCCTCTTTCTCCACATCCTCGCCAGCATCTGCTGTCACCTGAATTTTTGATCTTAGCCATTCTGACTGGTGTGAGGTGGAATCTCATGGTTGTTTTGATTTGCATTTCCCTGATGATTAAGGTTGTTGAACATTTTTTCAGGTCTTTCTCTGCCATTCGGTATTCCTCAGGTGAGAATTCTTTGTTCAGTTCTGAGCCCCATTTTTTAATGGGGTTATTTGACTTTCTGGAGTCCACCTTCTTGAGTTCTTTATATATATTGGATATTAGTCCCTTATCTGATTTAGGATAGGTGAAGATCCTTTCCCAATCTGTTGGTGGTTTTTTTGTCTTATTGATGGTGTCTTTAGCCTTGCAGAAGCTTTGTAGTTTCATGAGGTCCCACTTGTCAATTCTCGATCTTACAGCACAAGCCATTACTGTTCTATTCAGGAATTTTTCCCCTGTGCCCATATCTTCAAGGCTTTTCCCCACTTTCTCCTCTATAAGTTTCAGTGTCTCTGGTTTTATGTGAAGTTCCTTGATCCACTTAGACTTGACCTTAGTACAAGGAGATAGGAATGGATCGATTCGCATTCTTCTACATGTTAACAACCAGTTGTGCCAGCACCATTTGTTGAAAATGCTGTCTTTCTTCCACTGGATGTTTTTAGCTCCCTTGTCGAAGATCAAGTGACCGTAGGTGTGTGGGTTCATTTCTGGGTCTTCAATTCTATTCCATTGGTCTATTTGTCTGTCACTATACCAGTACCATGCAGTTTTTATCACAATTGCTCTGTAGTAGAGCTTTAGGTCCGGCATGGTGATTCCACCAGAGGTTCTTTTATCCTTGAGAAGAGTTTTTGCTATCCTAGGTTTTTTGTTATTCCAGATGAATTTGCAGATTGCACTTTCTAATTCGTTGAAGAATTGATTTGGAATTTTGATGGGGATTGCATTGAATCTGTAGATTGCTTTTGGCAAGATAGCCATTTTTACAATGTTGATCCTGCCAATCCATGAGCATGGGAGATCTTTCCATTTTCTGAGATCTTCTAGAATTTCTTTCTTCAGAGACTTGAAGTTTTTATTATACAGATCTTTCACTTCCTTAGTTAGAGTCACGCCAAGATATTTTATATTATTTGTGACTATTGAGAAGGGTGTTGTTTCCCTAATTTCTTTCTCAGCCTGTTTATTCTTTGTGTAGAGAAAGGCCATTGATTTGTTTGAGTTAATTTTATATCCAGCTACTTCACCGAAGCTGTTTATCAGGCTTAGGAGTTCTCTGGTGGAATTTTTAGGGTCACTTATATATACTATCATATCATCTGCAAAGAGTGATATTTTGACTTCATCTTTTCCAATTTGTATCCCTTTGATCTCCTTTTGTTGTCGAATTGCTCTGGCTAGGACTTCAAGTACTATGTTGAATAGGTATGGAGAAAGTGGACAGCCTTGTCTAGTCCCTGATTTTAGAGGGATTGCTTCAAGCTTCTCACCATTTACTTTGATGTTGGCTGCTGGTTTGCTGTAGATTGCTTTTATCATGTTTAGGTATGGGCCTTGAATTCCTGATCTTTCCAAGACTTTTATCATGAATGGGTGTTGGATCTTGTCAAATGCTTTTTCCGCATCTAACGAGATGACCATGTGGTTTTTGTCTTTGAGTTTGTTTATATACTGGATTACGTTGATGGATTTCCGTATATTGAACCATCCCTGCATCCCTGGGATGAAACCTACTTGGTCAGGATGGATGATTGTTTTGATGTGTTCTTGGATTCGGTTAGCAAGAACTTTATTGAGGATTTTTGCATCAATATTCATAAGGGATATTGGTCTGAAGTTTTCTATCTTTGTTGGGTCTTTTTGTGGTTTAGGTATCAGAGTAATTGTGGCTTCATAGAATGAGTTGGGTAGAGTACCTTCTGTTTCTATTTTGTGGAATAGTTTGTGAAGAACTGGGATTAGATCTTCTTTGAAGGTCTGATAGAACTCTGCACTAAACCCATCTGGTCCTGGGCTTTTTTTAGTTGGGAGACTATTAATGACTGCTTCTATTTCTTTGGGGGATATAGGGCTGTTTAGATCATTAACCTGATCTTGATTCAACTTTGGTACCTGGTATCTGTCTAGGAACTTCTCCATTTCATCCAGGTTCTCCAGTTTTGTTGAGTATAGCCTTTGGTAGAAGGATCTGATGGTGTTTTGGATGTCTTCAGGATCTGTTATGTCTCCTTTTTCATTTCTGATTTTGTTAATTAGGATGCTTTCCCTGTGCCCTCTAATGAGTCTGGCTAAGGGTTTATCTATCTTGTTGATTTTCTCAAAGAACCAGCTCCTTGATTGGTTGATTCTTTGAATAGTTTTTCTTGTTTCCACTTGGTTGATTTCACCCCTGAGTTTGATTATTTCCTGCCGTCTACTCCTCTTGGGTGAATTTGCTTCCTTTTGTTCTAGTGCTTTTAGGTGTGTTGTCAAGCTGCTAATGTGTGCTCTCTCTAGTTTCCTTTTGGAGGCACTCAGAGCTATGAGTTTTCCTCTTAGAAATGCTTTCATTGTGTCCCATAAGTTTGGGTATGTTGTGGCTTCATTTTCATTGAACTCTAAAAAGTCCTTAATTTCTTTCTTTATTCCTTCCTTGACCAAGGTATCATTGAGAAGAGTGTTGTTCAGTTTCCACGTGAAGGTTGGCTTTCTATTATTTATTTTGTTATTGAAGATCAGCCTTAGTCCATGGTGATCTGATAGGATGCATGGGACAATTTCAATATTTTTGTATCTGTTGAGGCCTGCTTTGTGACCAATTATGTGGTCAATTTTGGAGAAGGTACCATGAGGTGCTGAGAAGAAGGTATATCCTTTTGTTTTAGGATAGAATGTTCTGTAGATATCTGCCAGATCCATTTGATTCATAACTTCTGTTAGTTTCACTGTGTCCCTGTTTAGTTTCTGTTTCCATGATCTGTCCATTGGTGAAAGTGGTGTGTTGAAGTCTCCCACTATTATTGTATGAGGTGCAATGTGTGCTTTGAGATTTACTAAAGTTTCTTTAATGAATGTGGCTGCCTTTGTATTTGGAGCATAGATATTCAGGATTTATAGTTCCTCTTGGAGGATTTTACCTTTGATGAGTATGAAGTGTCCCTCCCTGTCTTTTTTAATGACTTTGGGTTGGAAGTCAATCTTATCAGATATTAGAATGGCTACTCCAGCTTGTTTCTTCATGCCATTTGCTTGGAAAATTGTTTTCCAGCCTTTCATTCTGAGGTAGTGTCTATCCTTTTCTCTGAGATGAGTTTCCTCTAAGCAGCAAAATGTTGGGTCTTGTTTGTGTAGCCAGTTTGTTAGTCTATGTCTTTTTATCGGGGAGTTGAGTCCATTGATATTAAGAGATATTATTGAAAAGTAATTGTTGTTTCCTGTTATTATTGTTGTTAAAGTTGGCATTTTGTTCTTGTGGCTGTCTTCTTTTAGGTTTGTTGAGGGATTACCTTCTTGTTTTTTCTAGTGCGTGGTTCCTGTCCTTGTTGGTTTTTTTCTGTTATTATCCTTTGAAGGGCTGGATTCGTGGAGAGATAATGTGTGAATTTGGTTTTGTCGTGGAATACTTTGGTTTCTCCATCTATGTTAATTGAGAGTTTGGCTGGGTATAGTAGCCTGGGCTGGAATTTATGTTCTTTTAGTGTCTGTATAACATCCGTCCAGGATCTTCTGGCTTTCATAGTCTCTGGTGAAAAATCTGGTGTAATTCTGATAGGCTTGCCTTTATATGTTACTTGGCCTTTTTCTCTTACTGCTTTTAGTATTCTATCTTTATTTAGAGCATTTGTTGTTCTGATTATAATGTGTCGGGAGGTATTTCTTTTCTGGTCCAGTGTATTTGGAGTTCTGTAGTCTTCTTGTATGTTCGTGGGCATCTCTTTCTTTAGATTTGGGAAGTTTTCTTCTATAATTTTGTTGAAGATGTTTGCTGGTCCTTTGAGTTGAAAATCTTCATTCTCATCCACTCCTATTATCCGTAGGTTTGGTATTCTCATTGCGTCCTGTATTTCTTGGATGTTTTGAGTTAGGATCTTTTTGCATTTTACATTTTCCTTGATTGTTGTGCCAATGTTCTCTATGGAATCTTCTGCACCTGAGAATCTCTCTTCCATCTCTTGTATTCTGTTGCTGATGCTCGTATCTATGGTTCCAGATTTCTTTCCTAGGGTTTCTATCTCCAGTGTTGCCTCATTTTGGGTTTTCTTTATTGTGTCTACTTCCCTTTTTAGGTCTAGTATGGTTTTGTTCATTTCCATCATCTGTTTGGATGTGTTTTCCTGTTTTTCTGTAAGGACTTCTACCTGTTTGATTACGTTATCCTGTTTTTCTTTAAGGATTTGTAACTCTTTAGCAGTGTTCTCCTGCAATTCTTTAAGGGATTTTTGTGCTTCCTCTTTATTGTCTTCTGCCTGTTTAGCAGTGTTCTCCTGCATTTCTTTAAGTGTGTTATTAAAGTCCTTCTTGAAGTCCTCTATCATCATCAGGAGATATGCTTTTAAATCCGTGTCTAGCTTTTCCGGTGTGTTGGGGTGCCCTGGACTGGGTGAAGTGGGGGTGCTGGGTTCTGATGATGGTGAGTGGTCTTGGTTTCTGTTAGTAAGATTATTACGTTTACCTTTCGCCATCTGGTAATCTCTGGGGTTAGTTGTTATCGTTGTCACTGTTTAAAGATTGGAGCAGAAGCTGTGTTCCACTCGCCAGCAGTCCCAAAATCCTGCGGCGGGTTTCGTGGGTAGCTGGCGGGTGTCAGGCAACCCTGCTCTCCCGCTACCCTGTGCTTATCTGGCCGGATGAGGCCTGTGGCCCTACTCAGGCAGGTTTCTGCTTCCCTAACTAATGCAGTCTCAGGTCCCGCGCAATTGGATTGGAGCAGAAGCTGTGCTCCACTCACCAGAAGTCTTAAGATCCTGTGGTGGGTGTTGTGGGTAGCTGGCGAGTGTCAGCCGACCCTGCGCCCCAGCTGCCCAGGTGCTTTTCTGACCGGAAGAGGCTTGTGGCCCTATGTAGGCCGGATTTCTCTCTCCCCAACCAGAGCAGTCTCAGGTCCCGCGTGATTGGACTGGAGCAGAAGCTGTGTTCCACTCACCAGCAGTCCCAAAATCCTGCGGCGGGGGTCGTGGGTAGCTGGCGGGTGTCAGGCAACCCTGTGCTCCCACTACCCCAGCGCTGATCCGGCCGGATGAGGCCTGTGGCCCTACTCAGGCCGGTTTCTGCTTCCCTAACTAATGCAGTCTCAGGTCCCGCGCAATTGGATTGGAGCAGAAGCTGTGCTCCACTCACCAGAAGTCTTAAGATCCTGTGGCGGGTGTTGTGGGTAGCTGGCGAGTGTCAGTGGACCCTGCGTCCCAGCTGCCCAGGTGCTTTTCTCGTATTCATTTCTCTTATATCATCATAGCATAATCCCTTAGAAGCCATTTATTTTGTGATGAGAAACAGAAAGAGAGTGGATTTAGATGAGAAGGGAGGGGTGAAAGGCTATAGAAAGGATATTACTGTAATTAAGATATATTTCATGAGAAAACACCTATTTGCAATAAACAGGTCGGCGGGGGGGGGGATAAAATAAATACCTATTTGTTCTCTGAGTCTGTGTCTAGTGACAGCTCCTGAGACACTTGGAATCTTCAGATCGACAGAAAATGACTGAGATGAAATAGCTCATCAGTGGCTGTATGTCTCCAGGAAGCCCCAGAGCAGAGGCTGGTCAGAAGAAAGACAAAGCTTGGCTAACGGATGAGATTGATTGATCATCTATAGCTAATGATGTAACTACCCATACCTATGTGATAACACTGTCATTAAATCCCAAAGCAGCAGGCAGAACTCAGAAAGCTTTCAGATAATGAAGACTTGGTGGTGCCTGGGATGTTGCATTTAGGATGAAAAGTTGGGTCCATTTCAACATTCTTTACCTATTTATGCATGTTGAGACTAATGGGAGATTTCAGAAAAGGATTTCCTAGGATTTTTTTTTTTTGAGATGCTCAACAACATTAATTGAAAGTGGATAGGTCAAGGGAGCCTCCTGTTTAAAATCACTTAGAATTTGGGGCTGGAGAAATGCCTCCATGGCTATCACCACTGGCAACTTAGGTTTGGTTCTTAGCACCAGCATTAGGCTTGAGCCTTCCACATTTCCAGCTCCAGGGGATCTAGCACCATCTCTGCCTTGGCATGGCACCAGGTACTCATGCATTGCACTTACAGACAAACAGAACGAAAAAAAAAATCAGCCACACACAGAAAGTAAAATTAAATAAATTTATTTTTGAAAATGGTAGGACAAGTCAGAACCTTGAACTTACAGTTGGTGTGTGAGAGTTCCATTCTTGCAAGGGTGAGCTCTTAGCTCACTCTTAGCCACTGGGATCAGACTCACACAAGAGTCAGGTTGTTTCATAGCCAAGGGTTGCCAACTAAGGATGTACTTCTTAATATTTGGAGAAACACCACACACACTCTGCCTGATGTTTTCTCTGCATTGTGTATGAGACTAGAGAAGAAAATCTACTTGTTTTTTCCCCAACAGACCACAGGTTGCAAGCCTACACTAATGTTATTTTAATCTGCACAAACATGGCACACCTAAAAGTACCTCATGTTCTGTTAATAAAAGATAAGAATATCCCACAAAGTCATGGGTCTGTCACAAGCTGCCTCTGTGAATGAACGTTAGAGCAGAATGAAACTCTTGGGGAACACAGGTAAATGAAAAGTGAGAAATCTAGTCGACCATCTGGAATTTTCCCTAGCAATGCCAAACATCCAGAAACTCGCTAAAGCCTGGATGAGCACTCGCTGTCATTTGTCATGAGGATTTTGTCAACATTCAGAAGGTTCGAGAAAAAGGTTGACTTGCAGAAACTGAGATGCATTGCTGAGAGAGCATTCAGCAATAGCACAGGACTTTTTATTTTAATGTCCACATTGTGGGCAAAAGCCTGTGATTAATAAAGTTTGTAGTAACACAATAGCAAGTATCGGTTTACCTGTAGAAACACCATTTGAGCCGAACCTCTAAGTTCCATGCAAAGTCTGGCTTTAACTTTGGTTAAAATAAAGATGAAAATGTGTAGACTGCATTTTGCCCAACTAGTAAAGAATGGACCTTACTACAGGAGAGAAAATCCACACACAGAAGAGAAAAGTCTGCAAGGCAGAGGGGCCGCTAGAAGTCAATTTCCAGTCTTTCCTTGAGGGTCGGGTCTTAAAATTCTTCAAGGGGTGGTTTCAGTGTTGGCCCTCCAATTTAGGGTTGGCCAGTTTGAACAAAGACAACAGCAGAGCTGATAGGTCCACAACCTTAGATCTGGCCTTGAACTTGTCAAATTGGTCCACAGGCAGCAGAGGCCCTACTGGCTTTGGTCTCAGGTCAGGAGGGTGAGGATATTCCCAGGCTGTCTTTTTTTACCTTTCACTATAAAAATAAAACATGAAGGTTTAGCATGTCAGGTTTGCTAATACCAATGGTAACCCTTCCCAGCCTTAATTGAACAAACACATTCATGAAAATAGCTTTTCTATTGTTGGTCATTCCCAATAGTACTCCACTGAAGCGTTCAACAATTCTCTAATCCAGTACTTGAGTACAGGAGTAGAATGTTTCCTTGACCATATGTGAGGTCCTGTGTTTATCTTCAGCAACTCTCAGACTTCTAATGGGCTTCATGAAATGTGTGTGTGTGTGTGTGTGTGTGTGTGTGTGTGTGTGTGTGTGTAAAATTAATTGGTATTTACATGAAGACACCTCTAGACCTCTAGCTCTCTCTTCATCCAGATATTTATATCCAGGCCTCACTCAGCAAGTACTGCACCTATTCATTTTCTGAACATAAGAGTCCAACAATATAAATCACATATATGTTTTCATCACAAAAATTCATAATACTATGTGCTTTCACATTAACACATAGCAGTGGCAAGAGTATCATAAAACAGGTACTGTCTACTACTCTGTAGATAGATATTTTTTAGTTAATTTTTACCTGAGGATGTAGGTTGAGAATATACAGATCTTTAACATAAGAAAAGATACTCTGACCTCTACTCAAAGTTTCTGATAGATCATAGGATCATTTTGCTAGTCATTATTACAATTTATCTATCTTCAGAAACATTTACTGGTTACAATTAAAAGAATATTAAAAAAGAAAAGAAGTAGGAAAAAGACTTTCCCAAATATGGAACTTATTCATTGCTTTCAGTTTGTTCCTGGGAATCTTTAAACAAACAACGTTTTCCTAAATAAATAATACATGTTCCTCGAGTGTCTAACACAGTTTCAAAATATATTTGACAGAATTGTGTATAATTACTTGCACTTAAGTTAGTATGACCTGATGTCATGAAGTAAAACTGTTCTAAACTAAGGAAATAATGTAATCTATTTTTATTACTTATTAAATATTTTTAGTGACTAAAAATTACAAGGGTGTGAAGGTGAACTGTAATTGCCAACTAGAATATTCATTATTATTATCATAAACAGAGGGACTGCATGATAAGGTCAATCCGTACATTGCAATTGGTTCAGTGGAAAAGAGAATACTGACAATAGATATATTGGTGGTTTTGGATGATAGCCATTACAGTAATCTAGACACAAACGTTAAAAACGAAGCCATCAGGAGAAAAACCATAAACCCGATGTAAGCCTGAAGTCATGGAGGTTTTGTCTTTATCAATAAATACACTCTAAGAATTTCTGAGCAAAATCAGCCATGATCTATTTGGGATTTTTAAAGAATTGTTGAAACCATTATAAAGAGTCAAGGCATGCGCTCACATTATGCTAAGGCTCATACTTGAACCCATGGCTAGGTCTATTTTTATTTTAGACCAGAATGTTAAGAGGAAGGGCTGGCAGATGCTCTCATATTAGCAAGGAGCACCTGAGATGTGCACTGGGCATTGGTGCAAACTTACTGGCTGGCATCAGAGCTGGTAACAGGTGGTAGCGTACACAGTCAACTCACAAAGGCAGAGCTGCTTGCACATCCTGTGTTATCTCAGGCTTTTATGAGTAGATATAATTCCCATGATTATAAGGATTTTGTGTTGTTGTTTTTCTAAACAAGCTTTCTAAAGCATCCAAATATTTATTTACTCATAATGATTCACAAAGTACAGGTTTTTAATCTACGGTATCAGAAATTATGATAGCCGTATTCACGTACTCTTTGACAGTATATGGATTCCTTCACAGGCAACATTTTCTTTTTTTCCCCCCACTCTTAAAGTCAATCTGACATTTTCAAAGAATGGGCGCATTCTTGTGGTTCAATCTTATAACGTCAGCTAACATTAAATGCTGGGCTAAGAGGGTGACAATTTAAAACCTCCCTGAGCTACAGTGAACGGAAAACCTGGAAGGTTACCTTAGCAAGATGAATCCTCAACACTTCAAGTGGAGGATGGATGTACTGGAGTTATTAAAGTTATTGCCTACCATGTCAAAAGCCCTTGGTTTAATGCCCAGGACCACTCACAAAAAGGACTGTATGAAGAGCCTCCGTCACGTTGCTTCTCGGCCTTTTGGCTAAAATCAGGTGAAGAACATCTATCCCTACCTAGCCTTGCCTCTGTTGTGTGTTGCTTGTTTTAGAAGCATCCCATCTACCAAAACACGATTGATACTGATGATCATTGTTATAAACACGTGCGGGCTTTCCTTGCACCAATGTAATATTTTGGACTTGGCATTGAAATGATCCTATTTTGTTTGGATTATGCTAGTAATATTTTTAGTTTATTCCTACTAAAATTAGGAATGTAAGTAAATATCTCTGCAGCAACATTCATCTAAGAAAATTCAGTGACAACATTCACAAGAATGCACCTGTATGTTTTCTTTTAGCTTCTAACAGTGAAGGAAACATAATCAACACCATAAAGCAGTTTATGTTTGGATTCTGACAATCCCCATCTTACAGTTCACTGAGCTCTACGTTTTAACTGGATAAATAGCATCCTGCTCTCTGTACCGGAGTGTTGTGCAATCAGTGTCCTTCGAAGAGTGGTGAGGAAAGGGCACATTCCAGGCTTGCTTTATTTGTTTTCAGATGTTCTGAATTCTCAAATTCTCCTCCCATCATTGCTGGCCTATGAATAATTCTGTCCAAATTCCATTTTTTATGAGAACATTGGTGATATTATGTCCCCCCGCTAATGACCTCATGTTAACTTCTAAAGCTGTGTAAAGGCCCTGTCTCCAAGAAAAAAAATCACATTTGAAGATACAAGGAGTTTGAATATCAGTAATAAAAAACTTTTAATTCTGTTCATGACCTCAAGGACTTAAAAGGGCAGATAAAAATGTCTGCATTTGTCATAGCAGAATGAGGTAGATACTGAATCAACGTTTCTTCTGCATCATTAAGGACAGTCAGGGTCCTATTTGAGTTTCGTCTATCAGTCTCATTTTGAGATTTGTTTCAATACACATCATTTGCCATTTTTTTTTTGTTTTCATCCTCAGGCAATCTTTTATTTTATATAAATCAATTATGCTTATAAATTTTAATCTTCCATTTTGGTGAATAAAGTAAATTGAAAATATACTAATATGTATCTCTAGTGAACATCTGACACTATATGACCATGTCATTGGTCTTAGTGACATCCAGTGGCCGTGACAGGTCAGTGGCAGGAATTCCAATCTTTTCCAGAAGCATGTGTGCTATGTGGTGTTGATCAGAAGGATAGACAAAGACTGTATTCTTCACCTACCGGTCATTTAAACAAAAGGGTAGCAAGCTATCATCTTTGGTGACTCGTATATTAAATCAGTTTTCATGGAGCAAAAATTAGAGTTTACTATACTTAGTTTAATTTTGCATCATACTTGGTAATGAAATACCATCCTTCAAATCTACGTAATGTGCATAAGCTGTTTTAACAGGATCACAAGTAGCGAAGATCACACAGGGTTATAACGTTGTGTCTCCATGAATCTTGACTGTAAAATACTTTCATTTAAGTATTATTATCAAGTATACGTGCTTTCTAAAAGCTCAACACTCTCTTTCTAGGTTATTTTGATTTTAGTGTATTTTAAATATTATATATTTCTTCAGAATGTGGTGAAGAAATCGGGTTGAAGCTTGCTTTCTTTTAAAGTCTGACTAGATTCTTAAAGATGAATGAGGTAGAGAGCAAAAGACGGAGCTGGAAGGAATAAGAATCAATACACAAAGTGTATTTTGTAAGTTTTTGTGACGTGAATGTTACTAGTGTCTTTAGTCTGAATTTGTGATAACAGCAATTTATCAAAATTTGATACAATTAGAGTGTTATACTAACAATTTACTATGAATGATGGTTATCTAATAACGTGCAACTTGTAAAAACCCCAAGTTAATTAAATCTTTCTATACAATTCAAGGCAACCTGTTTTAGGCTCCTCTTATTATAAAGCCCTAAAATAGTGCCATGAATTATTAGAAAATTTGCATAATACATATTTGAATAAGAGAATAGAATTCAGGACTATGGCCCTTAGTGCTTCACTGGAGAACTGATGTATATAATGTGTAAGGAAGGGCTCAGCTGAGTACATATTTAATGTGAGATCCTGGGTGAGGGAGGGAAGTCAAGGGAACAGGTAAAGGCATCAGAAAGAAGAGCTGGTCTTTAAAGGGAGCCCAAGCTTTAACTGTGGAGTAAAGTCCAAGGAAAGGGAAAACAATACCATTTAATTCTAGGCAAAAAATAAAGTTTAAACACAAACGTGGGAACAACCAGGCAACCAGCTGACCACAGACACAGCTGTTTGGAAGAACAAGACAAAAGGCAAATGAATGAGTGTGGCTAGCTCATGCATGGCTTGTCCACAGACTGGTAGACACAAAGGCCCGAACATGATTTATTATAGATTTTTAGAGTTTAATGATTTAGTACAAAGAAAGATGTACTGAGTTGCAATGAATGGGTATTAGAGAAAAGCTGACATGATAAAAAAATATATAAAAGGTGGTGTTGGAAAAGAAGAAAGGGGATTCCAGGGCCCTAAATGAATCTTGTTACTAGCAGCCTTTGGAAGGTACAAGTTGACCATGAGCTACAAAGCCATGCATGGTCTCAGCTGAATGGTATTGCTTCAGAAAGAAAATAGGGACGATATTAGAAAGGAGAATTTGTTGTTTAAGAAGAAACTACACTTTGGTCTTGTGGTGGTGTAGAGGAATTTTAATCCAGCAACTTGACTGCTCTGGCAAGGGATCACATCCAAAGACCTGCAAGATATATGTGGTCTGGCTGCAAGGCAGACATGTTCTGGATTACAGGATTACCTCAATAGACTAGAGACACCCATTTATTACATACTTTCATCCCAAACAATGAAGACAACATTAGTTTGTAGAAGTAAGCAGCCATGTTTGAAAGTGATGTCTAATTGAGGTGCAGACAAAGTGACAAGTCAGAGAGAGGAGTCAGTCTTACTCTGACAGTTTTACAGAGACAGGTTACAACCAGAGTATAAGAAAAAGCCAGATTACAACAGATTTCCAGATTTAGTTTAAGGCCAAGGAGAGCAATTTAGTCAGAGCAGAGAGAATTCAGTTTGAATCAATCAACTTGGAGAGGAGTTTGAGCCAGAACAGCTGAATCACCTGCTCAGAGTTCAGAAAGAACTAGTAAAGTTGAGCTTATTCATCAATAATCCTCTGATAAGGCAATTACAACTGGCGAATGAAAGTTACTTTTCCATGGTGGTTTGAATAAGAATGGTCCCCATTGGCTCATAGATTTGGAATCTTAATCACCAGGGTATGACACCATTCGAAAGGATGAAGTGTTATGGCCTTACTGGAGGAAATGTACAACTGAGGGTGGCCTTTGATGTTCTCAAAAGCTCAATGGCTCTTTTTTCCTGCTGCTTGTAGATTCGGAGATAGAATTTCAGCTACTTTTACATCACCCATGTCTGTCTGCATGCCACCATACTTCCTGCCACGATGATAATGGACTAAACCTTTGAAACTATAAGTAGAACTCAATTAAACGCTATCTTTTATAAGAGTTGCCATGACCATGGTGTCTGTTCACAGCAATACTACACTGACTAAGACCGACAAATCCATAGGGAAATGCCTACAGAGAAATTTAAGTGTTAAGGATTAAGGTCAAATGTAAGAATTTTATTCCAAAGCTTAGATAAGATAATGATGTCCTCCAGAGCCTAAGGAAAGTATTGGGTGAAGTTAGGAAAAGACTGGAGTGCTAAAAATAACACAAAACTGGAGAAGAGAAAATATAGATTAAAAACTAGCAAGAAAATAATACTATAAAAAATAGTGAAGAAGACAAGATATGAACCTCAGCCATAGAGCTTGCCTGGTATGAGAAAAGTCCTGAGTTCAATCCCCAGTACTATACTAAAGAATAGTAACTGATAGCTGTATCTATTACTTTGCTGCCTCTGGGACCAAGTGCCTATACTGAGCAACACAATGTGTGGGAGCCAGGATTTTCTTTGCCTATGGTTTCAGTGCATTGTTGAGAAGACACAGAAGAGAAGCCTGCATTACAGTGGTCACTACACAGAAACAATGCCTATTCTGACTACATTTCTCATTTTTTCTATTTCTACATCATCTGCCCAGCTTACTGAACCATGTTGTGTAGTGATTCCCTCTGAATTGAAATATTCCCTCCTGGCACAATAAGCAGGCTCAGAACACTGATTTGTAGAAACAAAACAGTAAAGCATTTTATAGCTAATGCATACTTCTAAGTGGCTAAAACAGCTTTTGTAGGTTGTAATCTTTGAAATTATTGAATACATGATTTCATTGGCAAATGGCATAGATAAAACCTAAGCATGATAATCTCTACTTTTTTTCTATATGAGAAATAATCTATTTTATGGATCATAAAAGATTGGGAGGTGTTTTATTACATTTATCTTAAAATGGCCTGTAGGTGAGGAATATGATCCCTTTGTTGCATTTTTGGTCAGGAACACATAATAAGCAACTCTTAGAGTCTCAGTACACTGGAACTCACAAAGTTATCCCCAAAGGTTTTACACTTACTGATCAGGAATTCTCTCCTACCAGCGGAGCTGTCTGCAAATCCTTCAGGGAGCTCCAGGTTGGGGTGTGTGGTGCTTTCCAGTGATGCAGCTGCCTTTGTGTCAGCTGTGGTCCTCAAGTACTTCCTACATTCTCTAGGAAACCCCTACAAAGGCACACATCTACTAAAGGAGACTTAGGTGAAATCATCTTCCTGGTCTATGATTGGTGTCCACTCTGTGGTAAATAGAGGGGGATCTGCCCCTATCTTCTCAAGAAAGCTCACGCAACGGTTGTGTTGTTATCATTCGGGATCTCAAATTCATCTTGTCAACTTAACAAACCCTCTGTAGAAATACCCAAGCAAATCTATCCTGGGGGGGGGGGGTTCACTGGTTCTCCATGCCTTCCCCATGTCCGTCAATTTGATAATTATCCTAAATCTAGCTTTGGTCAACTGACATCCATGTACAACTCTAAGAATGTCACATTCCACTGTTAACCCCCAGAAGCTCATGCCAATGTCATAATGCAAAATGCCTCACCTTGTCTCCAAAAGCACAGGCAAACTGACATAAATAAGTCAAAAAATGTATTAGCAAAACAAAACAAATCCACACTGATAACATACATTCAACTCCATCGGGACAAACAGGGAGACATAATTCTTCCATTAGCAGCTTCAAGGGAAATGTTTTCACAGGGTGCTGGGCCTCCATCCAAGTCTCTGGAGTTGAGGAGAAAAGGTGTTATTGTGGTAAATTCATTAATTAAATGGAACAGGGTCATTCATCCAAACATTGATTGTTAACAGAAAACAATGATATTTGGAAGAGATGAGAAAATACATTTTAAAAATCACTTTCATAGAGAAAACTGAAATAGTCAGAAACAAGAAAGTGGGAACAGGAGCATGAGCCGAGGAGGTAGGCAGTTTACATAAGTGCCAAAGTGAGTCCCTGACAAAGTGAAAAAACATGGGGTTGCAGTGTGTGGGTCCTTGGTTTGCAAAGGCACCAGGTGACTATTGCCAAGACTTATCTGCCTCTGAGACACGAATGAATGCAGAAGTAAAATCAGATGAACTGATTAAAGGGGAGAAAACCTGTGGGATTAGGGGCCTGGAGACATAAAACAAGGAGTGGACTCTCTGTGTCCAGTGGTGCTGTGTGTCAGTAAGGGAGGAATGGAGAACCCAGGAGAAGCCAGCCACGCTGAACCTGCAGAGCAGGCTCTACCAGAGAGCCAGCTGTGCTGAACCACACAATTAGCCTCTCTCTGTGTTCTCCAACAGAAGGCTTACCATGGAGCAATCCAAAGCTGAAGACAGGAAGGGCCCTCAAGGGGGTGCAAAACCCTGTCAGGAAAAGCATCTAGGCAGCTAATCACTTAATCGACAGGGGGACGGAGTCAAGTGTGGTTTAAGGAGAGAAGCCTTCTTGCAGCCCTACAACAGTCTGTGGCTTAGTAGCTCTGTGGTTCCCAGGTGAAGCCCAAAGTAAGGCTTGACCAGTGTGGAAGAGCAAGAGAGAAGACTACGTGGGAAGGAGCTAAATTTCACACTTGTCAGTGATAGAGAGCAGTATTCGTGATAGATTATTTTATGATAGAAGCTGCTCTGTTTAACTGTTTAATGTGATCAAGATAGTAACCATAAGGTCAGAAGTTCTGATGAGAACTTAAATGGCCATGAGAGAGAAGAAAATCACGGAGAGCAAGTGAGGCATGGACACTAGCACTCTGGGGAATCGTATAGTAGTTCTCAAACTTGGCTTCAGAAGAGTACATTATCAGCAGGTACAAACCCATATTCAACTGCTTTGGTACCAATTCTTAGTTAGAAGCTAGTGGATAGGCTACTTTGCCTGTTTTCTGAATTTAAAAAAGGTGTGTGTGTGAGAGAGAGAGTATGTGTGTGTGTATGTGTGTGTAAAACATGTGTGAGTGTGAGTACATGTGTGTGTATATGTGTATGTGTGTATATGCATGTGTGTGTATGTTGTGTGAGTATATGTGCATATGCATGTGTGAGTGTGAGTGCACGTGTGTGTGTGTAACATGTGTGAGTGTGAGTACATGTGTGTGTATGCATATGTGTGTATATGCATGTGTGTCAGTGTGTGTTGTATGAGTGTATGTGCATATGCATGTGTGAGTATGAATGAATGTGTGTATGTATGTATATGCATGTGTGTGAGTGTGAGTGGGTGTGTATGTTGTGTGAGTGTACATGTGAATGCATGTGTGAGTGCATGTGTGTATTGTGTGTGTCTGTGTGTATATGTGTATGTGTGTATATGCACGTGTGTGAGCGTGTGTGTATGTGTGTGTGTGCATTGGCACACATGGGACACAGAAGCCCTGTGGAGGTCAGGGGACAGTTTCTGAGCAACCTTGTCTCAAAAAAAAAAAATCAAAAGAAGAAGGAGAAGAAGAAGAAGAAGAGGAAGAGGAAGAGGAAGAAGAAGAAGAAGCAGAAGCAGCAGCAGCAGCAGCAGCAGCAGCAGCAGCAGAAGAAGAAGAAGAAGAAGAAGAAGAAGAAGAAGAAGAAGAAGAAGAAGAAGAAGAAGAAGAAGAAGAAGAAAAGGAAAAAATAAAGGCTGTCTTAGAAAATTGACCAAGGTAAATAAAAAGGCCAAATGAGGGCCTAAACTGTAAAAAAACAAAAAACAAAAAACAAAAAAACACAAGACAATATTCTGATATGATTAACACCAATAATAAAATAATTATTATTTATATTTTAATAAAATATAGTATAGAATAATATATTGTTCAATGTATTATATTTTATACAATGGTATTATATAATCTGTTATTTTTATAGAAATTATTAATAAAACATAAATTTATGTGTATGCTTTAATGTAATATATGAATATATTATCAGTATTTGTATTAGTATTAATATTATAGCCAATTTACCAAACCCTTATGTACACACTAAGCATCTTAGGAGATGGTTTCAAGTATATCCTGTAACTTAACCTAAGGCAGAAAATAACGTTAGTTCATAGAATTGGAGGCTTCCAAGGAGCTGAAGCTGGAGAGGAGTGTCCAGGAAACAGCGTTCTCTGAACAGAGAAAGGTTCTTGAGTTGCTGTCATGCAAGGATATGAAATTTACAGCCTAGGGTAATTTACTTAATTTGAGAGTTCTTTTCCACACATCACTATGTATACAGCAAAGAAATGGAAAGATGAAAAACAGTCAATGTTGTTGAGTTAGATCTCATGGATTGAGGGTAACCACAGCAGCAGCAGGCTACTTGGTTCTGGGAGGCAGTAGATGCCTTCAGGAGCTTGGACACAGGTAGAATAGAAAAGCAGATCTAAATATGTGCTATGTGCTTTGTGCTTTTGGCGGGGGCGGGGGGGGGGTAGGGGGAACGGGTTTAAAATCTACTGCCAACATACACTGAGCATGTGGTATTTTAGCACAATTCTCCAGCAATCAGATTATCACTCCATAAACAAATATGTTTACCTCCTGTTTATTGACGTGATGTCTTGGTTCGGGCTTCTGTCGATCTCATGAAACACCATAATCAAAAGCCACATGGGGAGGGTGACTTTATTTTGTTTAAACTTTCATACCACCGTTCAAGATCACAGGCAATCAGGCTCGGAAGCTGAAGGCAGGAGCTGGTGATGCAGAGGCTACAGAGGAGTGCTGCTTACTATCTTTTTTTACGTTTTTTATTGGGTATTTATTTCATTTACATTTCCAATGCTATCCCAAAAGTCCCCCACATGCTCCCTCCCCCACTCCCCCATCCACCCACTCCCACTTCTTGGCCCTGGCGACCAATGGGCCTCTCTTTCCACTGATGGCCGACTAGGCCATCTTCTGATTCATATGCAGCTAGAAACACGAGCTGGGAGGGGGGGGTGTACTGGTTATTTCATATCGTTGTTCCACCTATAGGATTGCAGATCCCTTCAGTTCCTTGGGTACTTTCTCTAGCTCCTCCACTGGGGGCCCTGTGATCCATCCAATAGCTGACTGTGAGCATCCACTTCTGTGTTTGCTAGGCCCCGGCATAGTCTCATAAGAGACAGCTCTATCTGGGTCCTTTCAGCAAAATCTTGCTAGTGTATGCAATGGTGTCAGCGTTTGGAAGCTGATTATGGGATGGATCCCTGGATATGGCAGTCTCTAGATGGTCTCCACAGCTTGCCAGCCTGCTTTCTTAGACAACCCAGGAACACCCTCCCTGTTGACAGGTGTCTCCATCCACAATGGGCTGGGTGGGTTTTCTCACTTGAGGCTCCCAGCTTGTGTTGAGCTGACATAAAACCTGCCAGTATAGATGAAGAGAAAAGATTAGCGTGTGCACCATCAGTACAGGATGCTTCATCAATGCAAGAATTCATAGACTTTGATCCTTCCATCCTTCTATAGATATTCTGAAGCTATGAGTGCTTCTTATTGGTACAGGGAACACAGATGCATCCAGACTGATAGTCCATGATCATTCAGGAAAGTGATTCTGATAGGAGTTCTCAGATGGCTTACAAAGGAACATGTCCATGAATGTTTATCAGTTTTTTCTAAGATCAACTTGGATACAAATGCATGAGCATTTATGAATGTTATTAAGTAATTCTATGTGTCCTTCATTGGTCTCCTTCTGACTGAAAATAAAAATGTACCCTGCTGATGGATGATCAGAAAACAACAGAGTTCTATGCTGAAATTCCAACTGCACCAGATAATGATAATTTGATAAGTAATAAATACTTATTGTTTCACAACAAAGAATACAAAACTGCATGAAATAGACACAATATTTTGAGATTCTTATTTTTAATTTTTTGAAAAACAATAGCATCACTGAGTGAATAATATGTATAATTGTAATATAATAAACAAGCCATTGCTGTGTAGGGTTTTTCCAGAGAGAGATCTGGCAACTATATTCCAAAGATTTCTGACAAGTTAGACATGTTACAATATCCTGGTAATCATTTTATGAAAAAAAATGCCATTCCTTATTAGATGATTTACATAAAAACAATTTACAGTGCCATTTGAATTTATTTAATTATTGAAATGCCAGGCTAAATGTGTTCTCAGGAGAAATCTTGGTAAAATTGTAATTTCATTAGTAATTGGAAACAATGTTGCTTATTAGTTTCTGTGCTGTATACTAACTAAACTCCTTAATAATTCCCAGTGATAAACACAATGGGAGTGAATAGCTGACAAAGCCTGAGCAGGGTTTGTCTGGACAGATGCAATTAGGAAGGAGGGGTGTGTAAACACCTTCTATTCACCAGAAGCTGTGTATAAAGTGTATAACTCACTTTAAATAACTCCCAATCAAGAAATACAAATAAATAATCAATAAAGTCAAATACCACAACCTTTTGAATGCTAGTTATCTCAAAAATGATTTGAGATTTCTTTATTTACAATGGCATCATAGGTTTTGTTGAATCTCAATGGACTTTGTGAATTGTAGCATGTCAGGAAATTCAAATAAACAGAAGAAAAGACAATAGCTATATTTTGATCATTATGAACTACCATGTATACACTATATGTTTCTGGTTATACATCTGTAATTTGTGTGTTTATGTGTATGTGTGTATGTGTGTGTACCTAGATTAATTTTTCAGTTACTTTCATTTCTTATCAATTTTTTTATCTTACCCGACAAACCATCTGTGAATTATAACTTTTCCAGTTATTCCTATTAAAGTTGATTTATGTAACACAACTCATACATGTAACCTGGTTTCTTAGAAACCTTGAATCTTGGGCTGGAGAAGTGGCTGAGCACTTAAGTGCTCTTGCCAAAGGCCTAGGTCCAATTGTGAGGACCCACATGGATACTCATAAACGCCTGCAACTCCAGTTACAGGAGATCACATGACCTAACTCCAGCTGTTATCAAACAGATGGAAGACATATGTAGAAGATAAAGATGCTGACAGGTATGGACATGGATGGACAGTCACAGGACTCCTGGTATTATCTTGGTAAAGGTATAAACTGGTGCAGCCATTATGAAAAATACTTTAGAGGTGCCCAAGATACTAAATGTAGACTGAGCATAGGATTCAGCAATTTAAGAATATTTATATGTATTTAATGGAAACAATAGTAGTTCAAGAATGAATCCACCCTGTGTTCCTTCCAATATTATCTCTAATAGTCAAGAAGTACAGGCATTGTATAGTGTCCTTGGATGACTTGGTAAAGAAGATATAATATTCATATGCAATCTACCTTTAAAAAATAAGAAAGAGGTCTGTGTAATTCAGAGTAAAGATAATATTCCGGGGGACATTCTATAAGTGAAATGAGCCAGGCAAAGGACACTCAACGTTGTATCTCTCACTTAGGTTTTTAAATATCTCATTAGGAGGAAATGAAAGGAGAGTATAAGGATCTGAGGTAATGAAACATCGATGAACTGAGGAAAATCATCTCAAAACATCACACTGTATTCATAGCCATGTGTGTCTGAGATTTTTCCATGCTAAAGAAAAATTCAAGTTCAATGCTAACCAGTGTTTTCTTCTGGCCCATATCTCACTGTCGCCAAGGAGGGTTATAAATCATAAATGTGCTCTATGCAAATCCAAAGACTTTGATATCGACCAGTGAGTGATGCTACCTCTCAAACCACAAATGTGTGGTTGTAATAGAAGATAATAATGTAAAATTAAACTACAAGGTACAGTCATGGCTTTCTGTAAAGTAGGGGCTGTCCGTCCTATCTCACTTGTGTTGTTTTTGCAGTTCGTTTTCATTGTTCAATTCTTAAACCCCAATGTTTCATTAACTTGACAATTCTGACGTCATTTTAAATTTGAAATTGGGGTAAAAGAGATGCGAGAACACAAATTACTCACCCTGAGAGAGAAGAAAAATGTGTTTTGTTAGCTTTTCCCTTCTTGCTCAGGACTGATCACCTGGGGGTGACAGAGCCGGGTTTCTGCACAGGAAATGAAGCAGTGGGAACGATTTCCTCAAGATTTCACAGGAAATCGTCTCATGTGTCATGGGTTTTTTTTAAATATAATGAATCATTTCAATCTTTAGTGCTAAAGGTTATTTTTTTCTGTAATTTCTTTTGGGGTTTGCTGACATTTATTTTCTTTTTATTATTTTATATCAGATATTAAATCCATACAAGGTAATATTTTTATTTCCAATCATGTACCATTCAATGGCCATCCATTCAAAGGTATTTGCACATAGCAGCAGATGCATGAGGAGGCCAAACGATGGTGTCAGATCTTTCCAGCTATGGTTACAGGCAGTTGCAGCTGCCCTGTCTGGGTGCTGGGAACCAGACTTGGGTCCTCTGTGAGAGCAGTAACTATTCTTAACAACTGCATGAGTTCTTCAGCCCTGCAAAGCATTATTTATAATGAATAGTTAAGGTATGATATGAACTTATTAAAGAAAATGCAGCTCTGTCACTCTATTGAAATAATATGCAGACACCCTGCAAACAACAAAATGGCCGTTCCAGGTACATTTCCCTCTGCAACACTAGAAGCTATCAGTTTACACATTTGGTTCCTATCAAACAACTCGACTTTTTTTTTATGTCTTGTGAATACTAAAAATTTTTACACTATAATGTTGTAAAGTGATGGGTAATTTTAGATGTCTTATTAACTGGATTAAGGAATACCTAGAAACATGTAAAAACGTTATTGGGACAGATCTCTAAGGGTATTTCCAGAAGGCAGCATGTTGGATTGAGGAGATTAAGTGAGAAAGACTCATCTCAGCAAGGGCAACAAGGTTCCAGTAAGAACCAGAGACAACAAATATAGCTGAGACTCCTACTACACAGGAGCTGAGATCAAACTCCATGTCTTGCATCAGAGGTCATCACTCTGATGCTCAGATGTACACCACGGCCTTCATCCCTGAGGTCTTAGTCTTGAAATGGATGCTACACCATCAGTTGCCCTTGTTAGAAGTGTATCAGGTTAACAAAAACACAGTCATAGTTCCTCGGCATGCATATAAACCACACCCTAACTTCAGCAGTTTTCCTGTGCCCTCCACAACACTCACCGTGGCCAGGATCATAAATTTTACAAACATTTCTTTGTTCTGTCATTTCCAGCATTGCTTAGCTTCGCCCATGTAGCATTTCTTTAGGCACGATACTACATAATTCATTGGAGAAGACACTCTCTTAACATCTTATCTGTGGGATTCATTCCTCTTGAGTCACATCACCATGGCTGTCATTGGTGTTATTAGCTAGTTCTACTAAATGACTGATTAATTCTGGGGATGGGTATTTGCAGTCTCCTGAGGTTTGTTTATTTGTTTGAAAAATGGAACAAGGCAAGCTAAGCCAAGAATATTACAACAGAATTATGCTTCTACACCTGTAAGTATATGTCCTGGTTCGAAAGACATATGCCTTTAGACTTGATAAATAGCATTTAGTCACATGAAGTCAAGGCTAGTCTTGGCCTCTGGATGCTCCTCTTGGTCTCCTAAGTACTGGGGTAACAAGAGTGCACTCAGTAAACTTTCAACTATATGCAGCCTTGTCCAGTATCTGATATTTTGAATATTATACTTAGATGGTGATATCGCAATTAAATTTGTAACTTATATCTGCTTGAAAATTAATGCAATTGCATATGTTTTCAGGCAGTAATTAAATTTATGGGTGTGTTTGTTTTACTTCTACAGTATATCAAAGTTCTTTTTAAAAGCAGTTTTTATTTCTATGTATATATGTGTACACATGAAAATGTGTACAATTTAAACTAATTTTAAATTGAATTTTTCCTAATAATTTGTGGAGATTCTAGTTCTTTCACAGAAAGACATATTGCAAGCAGCTTCTTTTATTTCCTGTTTTGTGAAACTTATTTTAAATATTGTCACAATTTATAAATACATTGTATAATTATTTTGACTTGGTATACTTATAATCCATTCTAACTCTAACCTGGCATTTTGCCTTTTCATTAACAGAACATGTGATTTTTTTTCCTATCACATTTAGGTCTTTTTTAAAAATTAGTTACTTTCTTTATTGACATTTCAAATGTTATCTCCTTTCCTGGTTTCCCCTCTGAAAACCCCTTATCCCCTTCCCTCTCCCCCTCCTCACCAACCCACCTACTCCAGCTTCCTGGCCCTGGCACTCCACAGCACTGAAGCATAGAGCCTTCACATGACCAAGGGAAGAGAAGCTCCCATTGATGACCAACTAGGCCATCCTCTGCTATATATGCAGCTAGAGCCATGGGTCCCACCATGTGTGCTCTCTGGTTGGTGGTTTAGTCCCTGGGAGTTCTGGGGAACTGGTTGGTTCGTATTGTTGTTCCTCCTGTGGGGCTGCAAACCCCTTCAGCTCCTTGGGTCCTTTCTCTAGCTCTTTCACTTGGGACACATGGTTTAATAATGATTAAGAGCACTGACTACTCTTCCTGACTGAGTTCAATTCCCAGCAACCACATGGTGGCTCACAACCATCCATAATGAGATTGGATGCCCTGTTCTGGTGTGTCTGAAGATAGCTACAGTGTACTTACATTAAACAAACAAACAAACAAACAAATAAATAAATAAATAAATAAATAAATAAATAAATAAATAAATAAATAAATAATAAATCCTTATTACAAGTTGGAGCGTCTTCTGGGTATATGCCCAGGAGTGGTATTGCTGGATACTCTGGTAGTACTATGTCCAATGTTCTGAGGAAGCAGCAAACTGATTTCCAGAGTGGTTGTACCATCTTGCAATCCCACCAGCAATGGAGGAGTGTTCCTCTTTCTCCACATCCTCACCAGCATCTACTGTCACCTGAGTTTTCGATCTTAGCCATTCTGACTGGTGTGAGGTGAAATCTCAGGGTTGTTTTGATTTGCATTTCCCTGATGATTAAGGATGTTGAACAATTTTTTAGGAGTTTTTCAGAGATTCAGTATTCCTCAGTTGAGAATTCTTTGTTTAGCTCTGTACCCCATTTTTAATGAGGTTATTTGGTTTTCTGAAGTCTAACTTTTTGACTTCTTTATATATATTGGATATTAGCCTCCTCTCTGATTTAGGATTGGTAAAGATCTTTTCCCAATCTGTTGGTGGCCTTTTTGTCCTATTGACAGTGTCCTTTGCCTTACAGAAGCTTTGCAATTTTATGAGGTCCCATTTGTTGATTTATAATCTTATAGCACAAGCTATTGGTGAATTTTTTCCCTGTACCCATATCTTCAAGGCTGTTCCCCATATTCTATAGCAGCCTTATTTATAATATCCAGAAGCTAGAACAAACCTAGATGTCCCTCAATAGAGGAATAGATACAGAAAATGTGGTACATTTACACAATGGAGTACTACACAGCTGTTAAAAATAATGAATCTATGAAATTCTTAGACAAATGGATGGATCTGGAGGATATCATCCTAAGAGAGGTAAGCCAATCACAAAAGAACACACATGATATGTACTCACTGATAAATGGATATTATCCCAGACACTCAGAATACCCAAGATACAATTTGCAAAACATATGAAACTCAAGAAGAAGGAAGACCAAAGTGTGGATACTTTGTTCCTTCTTAGAAGGAGGAACAAAATACCCATGGAAGGAGTTATAGAGAAAAAGTATAAGAGACTGAAGAAATGACCATCCAGAGACTGCCCACTTGAGGATCCGTCCCATATACAACCACCAAAAGCAGACACTATAGCAGATGCCAAAAAGAACTAGCTGACAGGAGCCTGATAAAGCTGTCTCCTGAGAGGCTCTACCAGTACCTGACAAATACAGGAGTGGATGCTCACAGCTATCCATTGGATGAAGCACAGGATCTCTAATGAATGAGCTAGAGAAAGTACCCAAGGAGCTGAAGGGGTTTGCAGCCCCACAGGAGGAACAACAATGGGAACTAACTAGTAGCCCAGAGCTCCCTGGTACTAAACTATCAAGGAAAGAGCACATATGGTGGGACTCATTGCTCTAGCTGCATATGTAGCAGAGAGTGGCCAAGTTGGTCATCAATGGGAGGAGAGGCCCTTGGTCCTGTGAATGCTGAATGCCTCAGTGTAGGGAATGCCAGGGCCAGGAAGCAGGAGTGAGTGGGTTGGTGAGCAGGGGGAGGGAGGAGGGTATAGGGGATTTTCGGAGGGGAAAAGTAGGAAAGGGAATAATATTTGAAATGTAAATAAAGAAAAATATCTAATAAAAAATCAAACTAATAGAAAAAAATTTTTTAATTTTTAAATTTTTAAAAAATCGAAAAAAATAAAAAGAACCAAAAAGTGGGAGTGGGTGGGTAGGGGAGTTGGGGGGGGGAGTGTATTGGGGACTTTTTGGATAGCATTGGAAATGTAAATGAGGAAAATACCTAATTAAAAAAAAAAAGAAAAAGAAAAAGAAAAACCTTACATACAAAAAGTACACTTATTACCATATGCACATCACTGACATTAAAGATGATTTCATACATTAGGAAAAGTGGTTAGCAATAATAATACTAAAACAAAGTATAATTATTACTTTTTCATATGAAATTTTTATTAGATATTTTCTTCACTTACATTTCAAAAGCTACCCCAAAAGTCCCCTACACTCTCTCCTTGCCCTGCGCCCCTACCCACCCACCCCACTTCTTGGCCCTGGCATTCCACTGTACTGGGACATATAAAGTTTGCTAGACCAAGGGTCCTCACTTCCCAGTGATGGCCAACTAGGCCATCTTCTACTATATATGCAGCTAGAGACATGAGCTCTGGGGGTACTGGTTAGTTCATATTGTTGTTCCACCTATAGGGTTGCAGACCCCTTCAGCTCTTGGGTACTTTCTCTAGCTCCTACATTGGGGGCCCTGTGTTCCATCCTATAGATGACTGTGAGCATCCACTTCTGTATTTGCCAGGCACTGGCAAAGCCTCACAGGAGACAGCTATATCAGGGTCCTTTCAGCAAAATCTTGCTGGCATATGCAATAGTGTCTACGTTTGGTGGCTGATTCTGGGATGGACCCCCAGGCAGGACAGTCTCTGGATGGTCCATCCTTTTGTCTTAGCTCCAAACTCTGTCTCTGCAACTCCTTCCATGGATATTTTATTCCCTATTCTAGGGAGGAATGAAATATTCATATGGTGGCCTTCCTTCTTGATTTTCTTGTGTTTTGAAAGTTGTATCTTGGGTATTCTAGGTTTCTGGGCTAATATCCACTTATCAGTGAGTGCATATCAAGTGACTTCTTTTGTGATTGGGTTACCTCACTAAGGATGATATCCTCCAGATACATCCATTTGCCCAAGAATTTCATAAATTCATTGTTTTTAATAGCTGAGTAGTACTCCATTGTGTAAATGTACCACATTTTCTGTATCCATTCCTCTGTTGAGGGATATCTGGGTCCTTTCCAGCTTCTGGCTATTAAAAATAGGGCTGCTGTGAACATAGTGGAGCATGTGTCCTTACTACCAATTGGAACATCTTCTAGGTATATGCCCAGGAGAGTTATTGCTTGATCTACCTTTAGTACTATGTTCAGTTTTCTGAGGAGCTACTAGACTCGTTTCAGGAGTGGTTGTACCAGCTTGCAATCCCACCAGCAATGGAGGGAACTGTCACCTGAATTTTTGATCTTAGCCATTCTGACTGGTGTGAGGTGGAGTCTCGGGGTTGTTTTGATTTGCATTTCCCTGATGATTGAGGATGATGAATATTTTTTAAGTGCTTCTCAGCCTTTTGGTATTCCTCAGTTGAGAATTCTTTGTTTAGCTCTGTACCCCACTTTTAATGGGGTTATTTGAATTTCTGGAGTCAGCTTCTTGAGCTTTTTATATATTGGATATTAGTCCCCTATCAGATTTAGGATTGTAAAAATTCTTTCCCAATCTGTGGGTGGCCTTTTTGTCTTATTGACAGTATCTTTTGCCCTACAGAAGTTCTGCAATTTTATGAGGTTCCATTTGTACATTCTTGATCTTATAGCACAGGTCATTGCTGTTCTGTTTAGGAATTTTTTCCCCTGTGCCCATATCTTAGAGGGTTTTCCCCAGTTTCTTCTCTATAAATTTCAGTTTCTCTGGTTTTATGTGGAGTTCTTTGATCCAGTTAGACTTGAGCTTTGTACAAGGAGATAACAATGGATCAATTCAAATTCTTCTACATGATAAAAGCCAGTTGTGCCGGCACCATTTGTTGAAAATGCTGTCTTTTCCACGGGTTGATTTTAGCTCCCTTGTCAAAGATCAAGTGACCATAGGTATGTGGGTTCATTTCTGGGTCTTCAATTCTATTCCACTGATCTACCTGTCTGTTGCTGTACAAGTACCATGCAGTTTTTATCACAATTGCTCTGTAGTACAGCTTGAGGTTAGGCATGGTGATTTCCCCAGAGGTTGTTTTATTGTTGAGAATAGTTTTTGCTATTCTAGTTTTTTTCTTATTCCAGATGAATTTGCAAATTGCCCTTTCTAACTCAGTGAAGAGTTGAGTTGGAATTTTGATGGGGATTGAATTGAATCTGTAGATTGCTTTTGGCAGGATAGCCTTTTTTACTATAATAATCCTGCCAATCCATGACCATGGGAGATCTTTCAATCTTCTGAGATCTTCTTCAATTTCTTTTTTCAGAGACTTGAAGTTCTTGTCTTACAAATCTTTTACTTCCTTAGTTAGAGTCACACCAAAGTTTTTTATATTATTTGTGACTATGGAGAACAGTGCTGTTTCTGTAATTTCTTTCTCATCCTGTTTATCCTTTGTGTAGAAAAGGCCACTGATTTGTTTGAGTTAATTTTATATCCAGCTACTGTGCTGAAGCTGTTTATCAGGTTTAGGAGTTCTCTGGTGGAATTTTTAGGGTCACTTATATATACTATCATACCATCTGCAAATAGTGATATTTTCACTTCCTCCTTTCCAATTTGTATCCCCTTGATCTCCTTTTATTGTTGAATTGCTCTAGCTAGGACTTAAAGTACTATATTGAATAGGTAGGGAGCAAGTGGGCAGCCTTGTCTAGTCCCTGGTTTTAGTGGGATTGCTTCCAGCTTCTCTCCATTTACTTTGATGTTGGCTACTGGTTTGCTGTAGATTGCTTTTATTATGTTTAGGTATGGGCCTTGAATTCCTGATCTTTCCAAGACTTTTTATCATGAATGGTTGTTGGATTTTGTCAAATGCTTTCTCTGCATCTAATGAGATGATCATATGGCTTTTGTCTTTGAGTTTGTTTATATAATGGATTATGTTGATGGATTTGCATCCCTGGGATGAAGCATACTTGGTCATGATGGATGATCTTTTTGATGTGTTCTTGGATTCTGTTTGCGAGGATTTTATTGAGTATTTTTGCATCGATATTCATAAGGGAAATTGGTTGAAGTTTTCTTTCTTTGTTGGATCTTTGTGTGGTTTAGGTATAAGGGTAATTGGGGCTTCATAGAATGAATTGGGTAGAGTACCTTCTGTTTCTATTTTGTGGACTATTTTCAGAAGAACTGGGATTAGATCTTCTTTGAAGGTCTGATAGAACTCTGCACTAAACTCATCTGGTCCTGGGCTTTTTTTGGTTGGGAGACTATTAATGACTGCTTCTATTTCTTTAGGGGATATGGGACTCTTTAGATCATTAATCTGATCCTGATTTAACTTTGGTACCTGGTATCTGTCTAGAAAATTGTCCATTTCACCCAGGTTTTCCAGTTTTGTTGATTATAGACTTTTGTAGTAGGACCTGATGATGTTTTGGATTTCCTCAGGTTCTGTTGTTATGTCTCCTTTTACATTTCCGATTTGGTTAATTAGGTTACTGTCCCTGAGCTCTGTGCCAGACACACACAGACACTAACAGAAGTTATGAAACAAATGGATTTAACAGATATCTACAGAACATTTTATCCTAAAACAAAAGGATATATAGTCGTCTCAACACCTCATGGTACCTTCTCCAAAATTGACCATATAATTGGTCACAAAACAGGCCTCAACAGATACAAAAATATTGAAATTATCCCATGCATCCTATCAGATCACCACGGACTAAGCCTGATCTTCAATAACAGCATACTACAAAAGGCTATACTCAACGAAACTGGAAAACCTGGATGAAATATTATTACTTTTTTTAACCTGGGAAAATTTTTACTAATGTAGTAACTCACAAGTCTTTTAATAATACTATTTTTATAGAGAGAAATTATCAGTACAAGTACATGAAGATATTATCTGCTTATTCATAAATGTGGACAGAGTGTTATATATGTAAATAAATAAATAAACGAATAAATAAATAAATAAATCTGTTTTGGCTAATTTCCATGGGTATTGGGTTTCTTCGTTTTTTAAATTTTCTCCCTTTTCTTGTTTCTATGTTTATACATATTTTCCTCTTTTTCACTGATCTCTAATAACGTCTATGTCATTGTGTTGAGTATCATTGCATTATAAGGTTTTTTTTTTCCTTGCTTTTTCTAAACTCTCACTTGTTGAATTGTGTATCCCTCAAATGTCATTCAGAATTACTCTAGCTTCACAACAGGACCTGCATGCCTCCTCAGGAACCTGATTTAGTTTTGCATATTAGTTTTTAAGACAGAGTCTGCCTGTGTTGCCCTGGCTGTCTTGGAACTCACTATGTAGATTAGGGTGGTCTTGAACTCATGGGGATCTGCCTGCTTCCTTTACATTAAAGGTGTACACTTCCATGCATAGCTGAGACTATTCCATTTTCTTTTCCCCTTAAAATATAATCAGCTTTCTCATTTTACCAAACAATACTTATTTGGTAGTTTTAACGAAGTACATTATATCTCTAGATCTTTTGCCAAACAGTGCCATTGTGTATTTATTCCTTTGTTCCATTTTTATTCTTTTGATCAGGTTGATTACATGAATACTTGGTCTTTTACTTTTCTAGGAGGATAATTTAGGTTTATATATTACTTTCTTACCACAAAATGCTGTATAATAACCTCAGTGTTGCATCATTTTAAATATTTTCAATGTTGTATTATTCTGGGGGGGTTGTCCATCCATCATGTATAAATGGAGCTTTAAATACCCAAACACTTGAACCTTAATTATTTTTCATTTCAAATTGAACTATATTGTGACCAAAGCATGTGATCTAAGAACATAAGTTCATGACTATTTTCTGGTAGTCTATGGCTCACTACATAAACAGTATTTGCAAATACTTATGTCCATTATACACACTTCCTAAGTGTACAGCTTGACACTTATATGCATCTTGAAACTTTTTTTTAATGAAATTTGGGTAAATTTTGTTTTCTTTGATTTTATTTTGTTTTATGTTTTAAGTGTCTATTTCCTTTTTGTTGCTTGGTTGGTAGGAAGGATATTGGAAGGAGCTATCTCCTGTTGCTGTTGCTCAACTGTTAATTCAGCTATGACTGTTTCAAGTAATAATTTACCTATCTCAATAGTTTTGAATTAGAACTGCTATACCCCAAATTTTCTAAGAGCTTCTCTTATCATTATAGAGTGACATAGTTTGCCTCCAAAACAATAGCTTTTAAAAGAACTTGGGTCACATCAGGGTTTTATCTTCTATCATGTTAAAGCTAGTTATTTAACTAGCGCATCTTTTGTAGTACTGAGAGTTCCTAAAGAAAACCATGTAGCAAAACTCCCTTGAACACCCCTGTGGGATCCTGTCTGCTGCTTGTTTTGACCTCCTGTTTTCTCTGCACTGGGGCATCTAGGTACTTACTGAATTGCCCTTCTGTCCACATGGGCACTTAGTAAATACATATTGCATTTTACCCAGCATTTCTACATATTCTGCTATGAGATATTCTGTTCATTGAACTAGAACTTACAAGCTGATTAAATCATACTGATAATACCACTATCTCACTCCATGCTGAGTACTGGCTAGATATTTTGCATCAGCTGGGTGAAAATAGCTTGCTGTGCTTTTCTTATTTTTAATTACCAGCTCACAATAAAACTATACATTAAAGACATCAAAATGGATATGATTGTGAAAGGAAAGTAATGCCACTAGTCTAAAGTGTGCCATTTTGAGATTCAAAACATAGAACTAAGCACGGGCATTTATATTTCTTCAAAGAGCTAAATCTTCATGATAGCATGTATTTTTGAGGGAAAGTTATTAACTTCAAACAGCTTCCTGTAAAAGTATAGATATAAAATGAGTGCATCAAATATAAGAATGTTAGATCTGTTTTCATTTCTTTAAAATTTGAACTTTAGAGCCTTGACAGAAAAAGTTACTTTGAAAAAGTAAAGGACTAGGAAGCCATAGCGTTCAGATGTCTGCATCAACTGGACCTATGAGTCTTTTCTTTCATGTTAGTCAGCTAAGTCAAAAGCAGTAGAGACTAATTCTTCCCACTCCAAACAAGTTATGTCAAACAGTAAGAGTCCAATTTGACTTCCTAGCCCCTGCTTAAGTTTGATGGCATTTACTAATCTTATTAATCCTTTATTTTTATTAACAAATGTGGTGAACTGTTGAATGAGCTGGGATATTGTTTGTTTTTTCCTTTGGGATTCATTGACATATGGTTGACAAAAAACATTATGGTTTGACATACATGTGCAAAGTGAAATAATGAACACTTATTAGCATACCCATCACCTGAATAGTTCTATGTGGCATCCTGGATGGTGTAAGAGTGTAGAAAGCTGTACTACATGACAATAGTAATAAGCAACACATGATACTGGCATAAAATCAGACAGATTGGTCAATGGACTCAAACTGGAGAACCAAAAGTAAATCCACACACCTATGGAAACTTGATTTTTGACAAAAAAACAAACAAACAAAAACTATACAACAGATAAAATTAACTGTCATCAAATGGTGCTGGTCTAACTGGATGTGGGCACACACAAGAATACAAATAAATCCATATCTATCACCCTGCACAAAACTCAAGTGCAAATGGATCAAAAAGGGCCTAACATAAAGCCAAACACACTAAATCTGAAAGAAGAGAAAACAGGGAGTGGACTTGAACATGTTGGCACCGAAGACAACTTCTTGGACTGAAGACCAACAGCTCACGCACTAAGATCAACAATAAATGGGACTTCATGAAACTTGAAAGCATCTGTAAGGCAAAATACACCATCAGAAGAACAAAATGGCAGCCTTCAGACTAAGAAAAGGTTTTCACCAACTCCACATCTGACAGAGGGCTGACATCCAAAACATATAAAGAACTCAAGAACCTATACATCAAAAATCCGAATAATACAACTTAAAAATGGGATACAGAAGTAAAAGAATTCTCAACAGAAGAATCTCAAATGACTGAGATGCACTTAAAGAAAGGTTCAACCTCCTTAGTCATCAAGCAAATGTAAGTCAAAACAACTCTGAGATTCCATCTTATACCCTTAAGAATGTCTAAGATCAAAACTTCAAGTGATAGCTTATGTTGGAAAGGATATAGAGCAAGGGGAACACTCCTCCATTGTTGGTTGTAGGACAAACTTGTACAATCACTTTGGAAATGAATTTGGTGATTTCTCAGAAAATTGTAACGAGAACTACCTCAAGACCCATATATACCACTCCTGGGCATATACCCAAAAGAAGCTCCACAAGGATTCTTTCTCAACTATATTCATGGCAGCTTTATTCATAATATCCAGAAATTGGAAAAAAACCTAGATGTTCCTCAAGAGAAGAATGAGTAAAGAAAATGTTGTACCTTTATGCATGGGAGTATCATTCAGCCATTAAAGACGATGATATCATGCAATTTGTAGGCAAATGGATAGAACTAGAAATTATCACCCTGAGTGCCGTAACCCAGACACAGAAAGACATGCATGGTATATACTCACTAGTAAATGGACATTAGCCATTAAAGCACATGATAACCACAGTCCCAAAGAAGTATCAAGGAGGGCCCAAGGTAGGATTGCTTGAGTCTCACTGAAAATGAGGAAATAAATTAGACACCCAGTAACGGATGAAAACAGATGCGGAGACCCACTGCCAAACTTAAGTGGAGCTTGGGGAATCCTGTGGAAATGGAGGAAGAAGAATTGAGGAAGCTAGAGAGTTAAAGTTCACCACACAAAAACCTACAGAACCAACTATCCTGGGTCCATAGAGACTCAGAGAGACTGAACTACTAATTGGACTGCCATAAGCCCTCTGCATATAAGTAACAGTTGTGCAGCTAGGTCAACATGTGAGACTCCTAAAGAAGAAGCAAGGCTGTCTCTGACTATCTTGCCTGCCTTTGGGACCCTTTCCCCCAGCTCAACTATGTTTTCTACTCTCAATATAAGAAGTCTTACTACAACTTGGTATGCCAAGGTTGGTTGCTACCCATAGGAGGCCTCCCTTTTTCTGAGAAGGGAAGAGGGGGTGAACAGGGAGAGAAGGGGTTTGGGGGTAGGACTGGGAAGAGAGAAGGGAGGGTAAGCAGCAATTGGGATGTAAAGTTAATAAATGTGGATAGAACTAGAAATTATCACCCTGAGTGCCGTAACCCAGACACAGAAAGACATGCATGGTATATACTCACTAGTAAATGGACATTAGCCATTAAAGCACATGATAATGAGCAGACCAAGTCATGAGGGACAACCTGGTAAGCAGCACTCCTCTTTGTCTCTGCTCTTGCTCCTGCCTTCAGGTTCCAGCCTTAAGTTCCTGCCTTAAATTCTTACTTCCTTGGATGAGGAGTCCGAGGTATAAGATGAAATAAACTCCTTACTCCTCAAGTTGCTATTGGCCAAGTTGTATCATCACATCAACAAGCACTCTAAGACATTCCTTCAATGTCACATTTATTGATTTTAGATTGTATCCCCCAGTACCGTTATAAAAGTAATCATTTTCTTTCATGGCATTTATATATATTGGATATATATAAATGAATATATATATTCATTTACAATCACCTTTTCAAATCCTCTACCCACCTTTGCACTAAGTACATTTTCCTTGCAGAATGTTTTGAAGTAGGAACAATGTTAATTAGGTTGGTTGTAAAAATCTTCTATTATTTCATTTGAAATTCAGTTGCAACAAAGATTATATAAGCCATGGGAGGTTTTACCTCACCTGTAGTAAAACCATTGCTTTCTTTCCCAAGGTTTAGTACTTTCTTCAATGTAAGTGATGTTCTTGCTGTTTGATTTTACTCTTGAAGACGAGGAATCACTGCAAACATTTTGATTTCATTTCCACACTGAAGGCTTGTAACTAGGAAGTGTGCTGCTGCCGCTGGGCACTTTATCCGTCTGTTTATTTTTATTAAAAGCATGTATGCAGTGTTTTCAGCAACTTCTCCAGGACTTGTGTGTGTGTGTGTGTGTGTGTGTGTGTGTGTGTGTGTGGTGTCTGTGTTCATGTCCATGTGCACGTCCCTATGTGGAGGATATAGAGGGCAGATGAAAATGTTGAGAGTCCTTTTCTATCACATTGTGCATTACTTCTTTAATAAAAAGTCCTTAACAGATCTGTAGGTTTGTTCTTCAGGCTAGGCTAACTGGCCAGAAAACTGCAGGATCCACCTCTTTCCAGCCCCCAGTTGCTGGGGTTTTAGTCAAGCACAGCCATGTTTTGTTATATCAGTGCTAAGGATTCAAACTCATTCTTGATTCTTTTGAGGCAAGCACTATTACAATGGATTCATCTCTCCAGTACCAGAACTTTTTTATAAGAATATTTAGAAGAACGCATAGGGAATGTTTAATGTTGAACAAACTTTATATTCATATAGATTTGCCGGCCTTTTGCATATATAATGTCTTTCTCAGTGTACATTAATGAACTTAATTTGTTACTATTTTACTTAGAATTGTGCATCCATGATGACATGACAGTGGCAGGCATGAGTGACTCACTGTCCTGTCAGGTTTTGCTGTCAAACTCATGGGTTTTGCTGTCAAACTCATGTCAACTTCGTCCAATATTTCATGTTTTTTGAGTGTCTCGAAGACTCTGAGTATATTTGTTACTTTCCCCCTCGAATGTCGAGAACATCAACCTTTATGTAAATCTGCACTTCAGGCCTTGGGCATCTTAACCTATACAGTATCCAGTCTGTGTCTCCAAGCCTCAACAAGAAGAGTGTCATTTGCTGGGACATCCATTTCTCTTGCTGCATCATCACCAGCAGCAGGGTTATTTTTATCTCAGTCAAGTGCTGCGATGAGGCTCTGCCCTTCTCTAAATTACTCTGCCTTGCATATCGGAGTAGATATTCCGTCAGTGCCTTACCGTGAGAGATCCCATTTTACAGGTAGTGCTTGACTCCATTTTGGGTGCAAATAGAGAGACAAGGTGGCTCTCGACCTTGTTGCATGTAAATAGTATCATCTGTCAGGTACCACCCAGGAAACATAGACTGGAAGCCAACATATTCCTAAAAACAAAAAGGATGCCACCTTTTAAATTATCAAAGTAAATTGTGATCATGTACATACATGGTTGTACTAAAATGATACCAGGAAGATGAGGCCTAAGAATTTAATGTACACAGCAGAGTGAAGGCAATATGCGACTCCCACAAAGACAAGATCACCTAACAATAATGGTGTTACCTTGCAACCATCCTGGCAAGAAGCAGACTATTAAAACAATGGACCCCAAGAACCTGGAATTTTCCCAGGAGTCTCATGAAGGGAAAACAAAAGTTTTAAAGCCCTGGGACCATCCAGCAAGGGATATATTACTTTTTGGAAGAAAAAGATTTACACTTTGTCAGAGAACCTTGCATGAAAGACTAGAGATGTAAAAACTGTGATCTCTTGTGATGAACTGAACCACACTTTGACTGACACTGCTTAGCTAATTTCAACCTAAACCTCATGTTCGAATCCTGGTGATAGCCTGTCAATGGAGAGGTGGCAATTGTTCTTTTTTTCCCCACTGTTAATGCATTTGTTCCTCTGAACCCAGTCTGTCCTGTGACCTTAATAGCATCTGAGATTTCACAGAGCCTCAATGGCCTCATACCTCCCCCAGACAGATCCTCTAAACCTAGCCACTCATCATAGCTCTGTGGTTTGGCTTGACTCTTAGACCCATGTCTCCAACTGTGTTCATTAGCATCGTGTCTTACCACCCACAGTGTCTCCTTTTATCTATATAAACTTCCTGTCTCTGTCTTCAAAGTGAGGCTTCCTCCTAAATCTTTGAAATTTCTTGCAGCCTCTTTGATGCTTTCACAAGCATTCTGTAATGGACATGGATAGTGGATGGATAGATAGCAGATTTACTATGTGTTGTTAATTCCCTTTCTTCAGAGAGTCAACATTAGTAGTTAAGATTGATATAAAAGACCTGTGTATCTCTATGCCCCAGTATAGAGGAATGCAAGGGTATGGAGGCAGAAGTGGGTGGGTTGGTGACAGCACACTCTCATAGAAGCAGGGGGAAGGGGAATGGGATAGGGGGTTTCTAGGAGGGAAATTGCGAAAGGGGATAACATTTGAAATGTAAATAAATAAAATATTCAATAAAAATGACTAAGCATAAAAAAAAAGAAAAAAAAACGTGTTTGCGTCTTTGGCTATCAAGGGAAATCAGAAAGAAAAAAAATGGTTAATTACTAATTGCCAATCAAACCAATGTAGCTTTTGAATTTATTGTTATTTTCAATAAATTCTTAAATTACAGAACAGCTCTTTGGTGATATGAATACGAATGAGCCCAGAGACTCATCTATTTGAATACTTGTTCACCACGAAGTGGAACTCTTTGATAGGATTGAAAAGATTAGGAGCTTTGGCTTTGCTGGAGGAAAGGTGTCACTAGGAGTAGGCTTTGAGGTTTCAAAAGCCCACACCAGACCCAGTCTCTCACTCTGGGTTGGAGGATCATATTATAATTCTCTGCTACTTTAGCACCACACCTGCCTACAGCCATGCCCTCTGAATGAAGAGAATGGACTACAGCTCTGAAACTCTAATAAAGGCCACTACCAAAGGCTTTCCATTATAGTTGTTGCCTTGGTCATAGTGTCCCTTCAAAGCAATAGAATAATGACTGAGACTTGTTTATTTTTCTGACATTGCTTGCTCACAGTGCTAAAGAAATTACCAATATTGTTTCTAATCCTCCACATTCACCACAAAATTTATCTCTAACAGAAGAAAGGATCTTTTCAAATCCAATGTTTGTATTTGGTTCTGATTATGTTTCCTTTTCTTTTTGAGATACAGTTATCCCTAGAAGCCCAGGCTAGCCTTGAACTCATGATACCTTTATTTCAGATTCCCTTGTACTGGGATTCAGACATGAAACAAAGTGTCCAGTTAATGTCTTTTCATTAGTTAGCATGTTATCATATAGAAGTCTCAATAATATTCATTCTCTGTAACTGTTGAAGAATTAAAACATTATGTTGGCCTTTCTTACAGAATTAAACTTATAGCTAGCCATAAACTCTCATATTTTATTCACACAAGTTCTTTACAAAATGTTTTCTTTTATTTCTATCATGTAAAGTAAAAAATTCTGCAGAAATAAAAATCTAAATAATGATGCAAATCTGTATGTAAAGTGTTATTATAACTGTTTTATATATTCCAGGAAATCCTTTGAAAGCAATTAATTCTAAGACAAGATTTTAATAGAAAGCATTGTTATATTAATAATAAATTAAAATAAATGAATTATTAAAATATGATTTAATATGAAGGCTTTCAAATTAAGTATAGTCTCTAGAAATTATATCAGTCTTACTCTATTCTGAACTTATTACTTTGTTCACAGTCAGAGTTGATGCTTCCCACTGCTAGAGTTTCTTCTTCATGGCCTTCTTAGAAAAGCAATGTAATTGCACGCATCTCTGAAAAGGAACCATAAAAGTCACACATCTATTCCCATGCTGGGGATTAAACCCAGTACCTTGAGCTTGCTAGCCCAATAATTATGTCCCTGAGACCACGCACACCAACTTGAGGTTGGAAAATCCTCCCAAGCATCATACAAAATAATTCTGGGTGCATCGCTCGCTTATCATTAGAAAGCTCTGGGATAAGGCACTAGAGCCTAGGTGGTTAGGAAACCACTTTCAAAACCAAAGTCATCTTAACAGGAAATTGATAGACGGAAACAAATACTCATTTAAAGGATACTTCTCACACATTCCAGGGTGGAGGGAGCCTGGGACTCCTAACTTTGTAAAATGCCATTGTATCACCATCCATTAGCATTAGTGAACAAGGCATCAATCGTTAAGGGAATCAGGACTGATGACTTCCAATGGAAATGGCTGTTCTCTAAAGAGGCTTTCCCTGTGCTTGCCTCACATAATCCTGATATTTTGTGACATTTCAAAGTGTGGGGTAAGAACAATAATTAAAATTCTATGTTGACATTTCCATGCTTTTAATGAATTTCTCATAAACTTAGTTGAAATGCATATGCAGTAAATTAGAATTTATTGGGAATAAATCTTCAAAACTTCAAAAGGAGCAGCTAGCCCTTGCATGGTCCACTTAAACACTGAACTGATTTCTTAAATTTGAGAGACATTATCACCAGCAATGATCTCACTCTGAAACTGTATTTATATCTTAAAAGTCTGAAGAGACTGCGAATGTCTATTCAGGCAAAGTGTCAGCCTCATAATGAGAGGTTCCCTTGGGATCAAACAAGTCTTTTGTCAAACTATTACATAAACATAATTGTCATTTTCTGCAAATAGTGGTGATAATGTAATAACTGGATGCCCTTTAAAGATCCCCTGCTGCCCTTCATGAACAGGGATTCACTAATGTGCCTTCTGAGAACAACCCTTCAAAGTGAGTTTATCATCCCTATGTAGCAGATGATAACTTGAGGTTTGGAGAGGTTAAAAAACATCCTTCACTTCACAGGATGAGTAAATGAAGTAAATGATAACAGTTCGTGATGTGTCCAAGGACTCGCATGAGCCAGGAAGATCTTTGTTCTTTCAAGGCTTCTCTAAATAGCATGCATTTGGTTTCCCATTGTAAGCTGAAGTTGGTTGCAACCACATCTTTCTTTTTTAATTCCTGTGACTCACCAAGGTGGATAGCTGCTGATAAAGTGACACAATCTTTGTGAACTCTTCTAACTGGTCTAGGAAGAAGAAGCAATGTCTACCTAGTATTCTAGACCAACCAAAATATGTGTCTCCTGCCCAAGGTTTATTCCCGACTGCAGAAGCAACTCTTATTTTGTCTCACAGATAGAATTTGTGTATGAATCTGTTATTGGATCAATAATAATGAGTTTTATCCATCCCTCATTCCAGACAGTGATGTCAAGTTCTCATTCACATCCAGTTGCTTAGATGGATGCAATAAAAACAGAAAGAACACATATACACTGCTCTTACACAGGCCATACCAATCTAAAGTATTATTCTTCATATAACAGTATTTACAGAAACCAACTAGAGATTATTAAGACAAACATGTTGGTTGTCTGTACCATCTTTGAGCATGAGCGACACACAGATATGAGAAGGTGAATGACTACCAACATGACCTGCTCTTTGCCGAATACATTCCCATGAGGGAAGACAAAAAAAAATTGTTTCATTATGCTCAATTTAGAAATTCTCCTTGCCTATATGTGAAGATCTTTTCAGGACAAAGGGCACTTTCATTAAATTAGAGATTTGAAGGAAAAAATCAGAGAAGGAAATGATGTCAGTATATATAATGTAAAAAATATTTAACAAATAGAATATTTTAAATGGCAGATTATTTCTTTTGTAGATCAGTACAGGAATCCATGAATTTTGTATACTGTGGTGATACACTGCAGAAATATTTTTCTTCTCCATATGGGGCTAAACATTTGTTTTCTTTTTCTTTAAAAGTGGTGACTTTTCTGAGGAGGGAAATATGTACTCTTGCTCTGCTCAAAAATACACAACAGGTAAGCACATAGGCAGACCTTATTGTTCACATGGGGAAATGTTGAAAAAGGGACAGTCTCTAGGTCTATGTGAAGGGTAAATGTTCCTTGTCTTTGCAGAACTGGGATGATTCTGGGAAGCATCACAGTTGTAGTGTCAAATTTTAAAAGAAAGCAAGCATAGAATTAATGGGTAATTCCTTTCTTCTCCCACTTCATATCCAGATGTGGAAACATGCTTGGTGGACAGAGAGGAGATTGCCATGGATACCGACTGGCAGAGATCTCTAGAAACTAGCTCCGAAAAGAGGAGTAACATGTCCTGGCAGGGCAGATGCTTAGACACACCCACAGTGTTCCTCTTGCCGATGCATGGGTTCTCTCTAGGTACCTTTGAGAAAGTCCATGTCATTGAGAAATGTTAGTGTTTGTCTCTAAGTTGTGGATCATATATAGCCAAGAAGGAAAGAGGAGAAATGAGTCTTGTTCTACTAAATCCCCTCTCTTGCTCTGCTGTGGAAAAACCTTTAATTCAGAGCCGGGATAGATATTGACCAACAAACCGTCAGCATACAGTAAGGCTGGGAAGAGTGAAGTGGAGCCAGAAGCTTTAAAGAGAACTACAGAAAATGCCAGGGTAATCAAAGGACTAAAATCTTATCAGAAAGTCCTATGTGAAGGGGATGGAGACCAAGGTGGCTTTTACTTGCTCAAATATCATCAAAAAATAATTATAGCTTCATTATTCCAGGCGTATGTCAGAAAAGTATTAACATCTTTATTCAAGATCATGGTGAAGAGATACAAAGCGTATTAGATTATCTTTGCTTCTCAGATATCCATGCTCTAATGAAGAACACTGTTAAAGTAGTAGAGCATGATAGAATGAGTACTGTGATCGAGGTCTGTACATGGGACAATGGCAGCACATAGGAAACAGAGTAGCCTCTCTGGGCGAGGAAACAGTGAAAGGCTTGAGGGAAGCAGGAATACCCCAGCTGAGTACTCAGGAATATAATTTATCTTACCAAAAGCACAGTCTATGGAAGTCAGCGTGAGAAGAAACGGTGAAGTTATTTGAAGCTAGAGAGCCCAAATGCTTCTGCACAGAAGACAGTAATCCTATGACTCCAAAGGGGGCGGGGCGTCTAAGTTTGTTTCTGCCTGAGTCACTGTCAGTTGCTGTGAGAAGACACCCTGACCAAGGCAAATCATAAGACAAGGCTTTGGATTGGGGGCTTGCTTGCAGTTTTAGAAGCTTAGTCTGTTATAGCAGGCAGCATGGAAACAGGTAAACATGGTGCTGGAGAAGTAGCTGGGAGCTACATCCTGATCCACAAGTAGAGAATGAAAAACTGGGTCTCACAAGGGCTTCTGAAACCTCAAAGCCTACCCTGAGAGACACCAAGGCCATTCCTCCTAATCCTCCTGATCTTTCCACAGAATGGCACTCCCTGATGAGGAAGCAATCAAATATAGCAGCCTCTGGGGCCAGTCTTATTCAAACCACCAAGGGTTTCTTACAGTAAAATTTACTCACCAAAGTAGAGACTGGTGGGAGATGATACCTGAGAGCTTTTCAGACAACTGTGATCAGCAAATCTTGAGCTTGAAATTAAAATCATAACTAAGGATTACCTAAAGCAATGTAAAACCAGAATAATTTGCCTGTAAGAGAAAGGTGCATTGTACCAGGGATTAGCTGACTATATCATTTTATGCATATATGGATGGCAACACCTGATGCTAAATCCTAGATGGAAAATTAGTTCAACGAAACTGTGTGACTAGCAGGATTTTTCTTTTCAGAAACCAACATGGCCTCCCTGAGGGTGGCTTCCACTCCACATGGTCCCGTTCCCCATTTCCTGACTGTGCTGCAAGAAGATGCACAGACTGTGTGGTGCCAGAAAAGTTTTCAAAACAAAAACAAAACAAAAATGGATAATGACCGCCTATGGGCCAGACATATGACAGAAGAAGTTGGGCAAGCCATTGTTCTCTGATACTGGTGGGGACTGAGAAGATCACTCTTCTGGTGTTTGAATCTATGGAGAAGAAAGAGGATTCTAGCTAGCTTAGAGATCTGAGCACTAGAGTTCACAGAGTTGGTGTTTTCAGAGAGATGGTGAGGATGCACTGCTGTTGGTCTGCCCCAGAACTCAAGAAGACACTGGGACTCTAGGTTATAGCTACCTGCTAAGAACTACTGACATGAAGACAATACACAGGAAAGAGATCAAACCACGTCAAAAGACTCAAGTCTTTTAGCAATGCGCCAATTAAGCACGACTGTCTGAGAGACTCGAACGCAATAGCAATTGTTGCCACTCTCTAAGGTCAAGTCCAGAAGTATGGACTTAAGCTGAACCAACTGAGGGAAAGCAAGAAGTTCCTTTGCTTAGTTAGCCAGGAGCTTGTTTATTTAACAAGCACAGAAAGCCTGTGGCTGCTCAGACATATATGATAAACTTGGTCAGACACTCCATCTCTGTGCCAGCTTTACTAAGCCAAGAGTGAGTATGAGAGTCGGGTTGCCTCGTGTCATTGTTGTAAGAATTAAGTTCATGTTGGTTAAATACCCTCAAGTCTCCACATGCTTGTCACACTGAGACTTAGTTATTGAGGCAGGATCCAGTCCTTTGTGACGCACTCCAACTTCCTCCTCTTTACTATCCATGCTTGGTTTATTTCTATTTGTGGGGAAAATAAGTACATTACCAGTAACTGTTCCCAGTTCAATAAAGAATATCATGTCAGGTATTTTACACTTAAGTGTTACTATAGTGCTTGGAGAGGAATAGTTCTCTCAATTTATGTATTGTTCAATGGTGCCAAACATCCTTCTACGTAGAAGGGGTGGCCAAGACAGAAGCACAGGTTGTGTGACATTAGGAAAGAGTTCTTACTTCCTTACACTGCCAGCAGCTAGAAAGGCCTATAGGAAGGAAGTGATGTCTTGGAAAGGAGAAGATATTCTTTTTTTAATGTTCTTAGCAGTGAAAAACATCATCATGATTCAGACTACCTGACATGCTGCATACACATCAGCTTTCCCGGCACAGTACAGTCCACACAATAGAAAATGAGACCATGTCTCTCTCACTGCAGCTGTGTCAAAGGCCTCTCAGGAACTGTAAGATTCCGCTGGATTTGTGTTACAATCCAGGCCATTATAGGAACTGTAAAGTAATTAGACTCACATCAGAAGGTGCATCTAGCCCATCTGCGAGCAAAGCAGACAGATGTTGTTTCTAGTCTAAGACCTCCTGTACGCATCCCTGGGCAGGCTTCACCTTTAAAACACCAACAAAGCAAGAACTCCACAATGTCAGGATTTCCTAAACACCGAGAAATGTGGACACTATCAATAAAGATCAACTTTGATGAGAAGAAATATACACAGACTATACAAAAGGAGATTGTGCAAGAGATCATATGCCCCAATACAGAGGAATACCAGGGCCAGGAAGCAGGAGTGGGTGGGTTGGAGAGCAGGGTGGGGAGAGGGTATACGGGACTTTTGGGATAGCATTTGAATTGTAAATGATGAAAATATCTAATTAAAAATTTTAAAAAAGAAGATTGTGTAAACATCTGAACATAGGTTGACTTAATCAAAAACAATTTCTTTTATTAGTCATATTTCTTATAGAACATCATTAACGTGATGGCAGGGAAGAGAACTGCACTGAAGAGTGAACGCTTCTTCATTTACTTCCAATTTTTATAAAAGTGACTTCCAGTTTTCACTATTAAAATAATCTTATGTGCGAACTATAAAGAAAGTCTTATATTGTACTATCTGGATTGCAGCAGATTCCTTCTGCTGTCCTGTGACATATTTTCCTTTCTGTATCATGGGGTGGAGAGTGTGAGTATGTGTACCTGTATGCATATGAACATATGTGGATTCCAGAGGCTGACATATAAATCTCTTATCTTCACTTTTCCACCCTATTTCTTGAGACATGTTCTCTGAGTGAAGCTGAATATTGCCCTGTAGGCTAGCCAGATTACCCAGTGAGCCCGAGGAATATTCCTTTATCTACCCAGCAATTCTGGGACTTCAGGCTCACACAGCCATGCTTGCCTTTCTCTATGGTTTCTGGGGATCTACCTAACTAAAGTTTTTATGCTTGCACAATAAGTACTTTCTTAACTGAGTCATCTCACTAGTCCACCTCATTTGTTTCCAATGACAAAAGATGTTTATGTAGAGAATATGTCTACATTTTGAGATAGTCAAATAATTATGAATTTTATAATTATTCATTTATTCCATATGTGTGAATTATAAAAACACTATTATTAGTACTTTTGGAGTTATTTCATAAACACAGAAACATACCAAAAAGAATGATATTTAATGGTATTCTAACAGCATAATAACATAATGACAACATAATTCAGAACAACATAATGACAGATTTCTCAATTTAAATAAGAAAAACAACATACTTTGTAGACATAGAGTAGCAGAGAAACCCAGGTTAGGCAAAATATGGAGTGAATTAATAGAATAATAAATAGCTCTGGAAGACAGCAGAAAGGTAGAGCTGATCTTCAAAATGAAATGACTCTACAGGCGGGGTTAGCGTTGCTCTGTCTGCTGGTGGGTATCTCCTGTTAGCCATCTCTGTAGCAGGATGAACTTCTCTGCTTCCCAGAGGTCATGATAGAAAACCACCTTGCACAGTTTCCACAAGGAAACAGCTTATCCATTCAGAATAATGACAAGGGCTGAGATCTTTAACCCCAGATTGACATTCATCTCTAGGCTGTGTACTAATATGGCAACTCTCTTGAATAAATAGGGATGGAGAAAGGCATGTATCCTAAATAGTAAGACAAAAAGGAGCCTGCAAGACAAACAAAAGCATCTATCTCCATCCATGTTCAAACCTAGGAAACAATAAAGCATCTTAAAGTATATTTGGCAAGTACATTACATCATGACTATGGAAGAGTTAATGACTGCTATAAACCATGGTGTAGATGTTATTCCCAGAAAATCGACCAAAATCAGACAGTGTAGAGTATTGCTTCCTGGAGAACCATAGAGTCTGTGAAAACAAATAAAGGAAATAAAGACCAAAATATGAAGTGTTATCCGCCAAGCGATTCTCTCTAAACAAAAATATCCATGCTCTTTTTATTCACCAAAATCACCATTAACGTTCTCACCATCTCCAAAAAGTCTCTTTTCTAAGAAAAGTCCGTGCCTTGTAAGAAGTTACAAGGGCACAGTGAACCTTGGGTAGAGTGAAAGTCTAACTTAACAGGATACAGTTGTTTGCAGGGAAAGCTCACCCAACAGTTAAAGACATGCAAATGGTCTATCAGAGGCACTGTAATGTATTCAGGAGTCAGGTACACAGCATTTTAAGCCAAGTTCAGAATTTCATTTCCATGGAATAAAAAGGTAATATTCAAAATATGTAGCAGCAACGGTAATCTTTCACTCTAGAGAAAGAGAAGCAGAATCCATAACTCTTGACAACAAAACCATTGCACATGTATTTGTTATTAGAGAATTTTGCCTCTCAGACTTCCACTGTAAAATGTAATAAAGCAACTATTTGACACCATAATCCTTGCAAGGACGTAGGAGAAAGAGATGGAAATCATGTGAGACGTAATAACATGCAGAGAGTTTCATAAGGAAAAGACACATTCCAGTGCCAACGTGACGCTTGAAAGTCAAGAGTGAAGGTACAGCCTGGAAATGGTGAGGCACTGATCAGCTACAAAATACTTGCCCTGCACAACTGGAATCAGGTCATATGCAAATCAGATAAGAAATGGAAAACAGTTTGTGAAGTTTTGAAGAAGAAAATGTTCTCTAAAATGACTGACAAACATGCCACCTGGTACTTAAGCTAAGACATTATTAAAATAAAACAGACATGGGAATAAAGAATTGAGCATTTTAACCCAGAAATTCTGAAACTTAGACTTTAATGTAGAGAGAATGTTAGATCCTTAGAATTTCTTCAAGAGTCTAGTGATTTGTAATGCTCTAAAGCTTGAGTAGAAATTTAAAATTTACAAATGAGACCAAGCTTCCACAACCTAACACAGATCATGGATCGCTGATCTATGTTTTACAAATATAGGAAGAAAATAAGTAATTGCAGACCTCCATAGAGTTAGAGGATCAGGACAAGGCCCAATAGGGTAACACACTTTGAAACGGGTCCTTACAAATAACAAAATTTATATTCGAGATCACAAAAAGAAAAAAAAGGAAAATACATTTTTATATGCAAAATAGAGTATTGTAGCACACAGCAAAGTTAACTGCTTTCACCTTTGCTAAATTAAAGCTTAAGCATTTTCCTGTGTGGAAATGGAGCAATCAATATCAGAACAAAGATGTTTCTTTGTTCTATTGACTAATGCATAGCATGCATCTAGAGTGGAGACAAGTTGCCATGTAATACTCAATAGATAATAGTCAGATTGGTTAGTAATTTTGTGTCAAATTCATTCTTCCTCAATGTCTCACAGGTATATATATTTTTTGCTTACCTTCTTCCTCTTCATCGTTTATTAGTTTAATGTTCAGTGGGTAAAGTTTTCTTAGTAGAAGTAAAAACAAAGCAATCACATCTTACCTGCCCTCTCAGTGGCATGAGCCACTAGAACCCTAAGGACTTATCAGAAAGAGGTTGATAATTATGACTGAGACCACAAAACCAATAGCATCTTATACCTCTGGGGAGGGAGCTACAAACTCATACCTTTCTCAGATCTCACCGTAAATATCAAGGTACTCAGACAGTCACACACTGCTATAAAATATAAATAATATTCTTATTAAGACACAGGAGAAATAATGACACATCCTACTTCAAATGATAAAAGCATTGCCTCTCAAGCACCTGCTAACATTATACTTCATTCAAAATAGAAAGGCAAAGATCCTTTTTATGATAAAGAGTCTTTAACACAGCTCAGAACACAGTAACCAGCGAGTTTATGAAAGGGAAACCTGAGCAGATATGAAGGGCAACATAAACTGTCATTGTATGTAAGAAAAAAAACCGCATGCTCTGCCTTCTCTTATCTCGATTCTTTGTTTCTCTGCATTGTATTTCTTCCTGTTAGACCTAAGTGCTGTGAGGAAAGGAATATTGATTTGTGTTGCCCACAAAACAAAGCACTGTGTTGTGTTCTGAATGATGACCCCCTCTGGCAATGAAGAAGTATTCAATAAAGTTTGTCAAATGAATGAACAATATGTGAAATGTCCATATGTTAATCAAACTGAAAGAGCCAAAATATTCAAGTAGTGTATATAAGACAACAAGAGAACAGAGTGCAGTCAATAGCTACAAGTATATTAATGCCATTGAGTTTCACTGTATTAGTTTGTGGAGCTGATTTATTTCTCATCAAGATCAACAAATATTATACTTTTTAACATAAAAAACACATACAAAATGCAAAGTTGTTATATTGAAAACATCTACCAAAAAGAGATATGTTGGCATATGCACACACATCTTAGTAGCTACTTACAGTGGTAGAATTTTATGAAAATATCTCACCCATTCAAAGAGATTAAACCTTTGCTGGACCTCATAACCAAGTTAATAATGGGCCTTGAGATCACCTAAGACTTAGCTTGATAGCCTACTGTGTACATACCCTGTTTGTTTAATCTGTCTTTAAGAGATCAATGTAATGACCACTTTTATTTTTCTGGGATATAACATGTAATTAGTTTATATCACCTAAGCTAATAAATTGCTTTAATCTTAAGGTATGTACTGTTTGATACCTCTGACGCAGGGTTGTGTGTTTATGTTTGTGAATATGTATGTGGTCACCTGTATGTGGTAGTAATTTGCTGAAAGCAGCCAGCAGGCTGAGTGCAATCTTATACAACCAATATTCATGCCACATATTGGAAATAATATATGCCTATAATATACCACTGCTTGTGGTACTGAGAACTTCTAAGTCGCCTTGGATCAGCAAAATAACTTAATCTCCTGAAACCCCTGTTAAAGACTCCCTTGAAGTTCCCCATCCCTTTCTCTTGACAATGCTTTTTACTCTGTCCAAGAAACTTCTGCTAGTGACACACAGGCATTATGGACAGATCAGACACATACCACAAGCAGATGACAGATAGGCCAGCAATCACAAACAATAGATGCCAAGAAGACATAGAAAGTAGAGAATCAAACAAAGCTCACTCTTGGTCAAGCTAATCCAAGAAGAAATATGTAATTCCGTCCCTTAATGTATCTGTGACACATTTTGATGTCTCTAGGTTATTGTTAATACATTTAGCCACACACCAATTTGTTGATATAAAATCTTGCTTCCCAAATGTTTACAGTTCTTAAAAGTAAAGATTGTGTTCTAATTTCCGTAGCAACATACTTTGCTCTTAATCTAGGAGCTAGTATTAAGACATTAATTAAGATAACACACATATACATACACAGAGGGGTGGAGAGACAGAGACAGAGAGAGAGAGAGAGAGAGAGAGAGAATTTATTTCTACTTACTGGTATGCAAGAGAAACATTTTTATCTTAAAAGAATTTGAGGGCAAATGGAGGCAAGAAAGGCAGTGTTGATGCAGTGTCCGATGTCAATAGACACTTTCTGACACCTTCGAGCCATGATAAAATGAACCTTATAAGCAATGAAAATAGAAATGTCTCACTAGTGAGATTTTGAGCAGCATAATTCCTGCAGGGGTCCCAGTGACCCCTCTGGAAGACTGTATCTGTGAATAAAAATGAAAAGCTATTTTACAATGATTTTAAACAATCTAAATCAAATAAATTTCATCAAAATAATTGAAAATACAAAATGAGATATTGGGACTTTTTTTTACTTGCAAATGATAAGAACTGAAATTGCTTTAATATTTGAGGGAGTGGAGAAATTATTTTTTCTTCATAAAGTTAGAGAAATGCCTGAAAATCAGGGAAATCCATAACCCTGAGATGTGTCTCCTGAAGGTTCCCAGGACTTCCCTCCAGCTTCTGCCGACATTTATCTCCACATGTTCACTGCCTTTTTGTCTTTGCATACCTCTTTTGCACCTGGACAAACGGAGCTGCCTGTGTGTCCCAGGTGTCACGTCTGTATTAGTTTCCTAAGGCTATGCTAACAATGGACCACAAACCAGATAGCTTTCAAAAAGAAGAAAAATGTATTGTCTCCCTGTTCAGAAGACTGCAGTTTGAGATTAAGGTGGTAACAGGGCCAGACTCCCTCACACAGCTCAAGGGAAAGATCTATTCTTGGCCTCTGAGTTCCTGATAGTTCCTTGGCTAGGCCAGCATGACACCAGTCTTCACCGGAAAAAGTGTGCTTTTGTGACCAATTTCCTCTGCAGACATATACACTTTTCTTCACAGAGGTTTTTGGCTTTGTTCCTTATTCTCCTACAGTGTTCTTCAGTTCTACTGCTATAGAATTCATAAATTAATGTACTTAATGTGCGCAATTTGATGTTTTATATACATGTAAGATGAAGACCACAGTCAACATAATTGAAATAATCATCGTAACAAAGCAACTTTGTCCTTTTGTATGTAAATATTGTGTGAATTTGGTGTGAATACTTAAGATTCTGTCTTCTTCACAATTTTCAAGTATATTTTCTTTTTTTAAAAAAGATTTATTTATTTATTATATGTAAGTACACTGTAGCTATCTTCAGACACTTCAGAAGAGGGCGCCAGATCTCGCTACGGATGGTTGTGAGCCACCATGTGGTTGCTGGGATTTGAACTCTGGACCTTCAGAAGAGCAGTCGGGTGCTCTTACCCACTGAGCCATCTCACCAGCCCCCAAGTATATTTTCTATAATGTATTAAGTAGAAGCTACTGAGGTTGCAAAGTAATAAAAAGCACTTGGTGTTCTTGCAAAGACCGTGAGTTTGATCTCACATCTGGTAACTTACAATAACTTGTAAATCCAGCTCCAAGGGATCTGATTCCTCTGGCCTCTGCAGGCAACTGCACTCACAAGCACATATCCAAAACACACACACACACACACACACACACACACACACACTTTTGGTCAGCTTTCCTTCAGCCAGCTCTCAGAAGCTCAGTAGAGCTGGTTTCAAGATATTTCATTCAAAGAATATCAAATAATAATACCTATTTGACATTGGATTTTAGGCAATAAAGTCACAGAAAAATGTAAAGAATTTGGAACTTAAAATTGAACTAGAAATGGTAGGATTCCTCTCAACATGGCCAAGTGTTCAGGAACAGTGAACAGTTCTTAGTAGTTAAAACCCTCTCAAGTTATGTACAGGCCATAGAATTCCCAATGGGCATCTGAGAAGTTAGTAGGACAAGTAACCGATTTGAAAAGGGGAGAAATATCAGAATCATAGAAATGCTAGCCAATTCAAAGAGTTTGTGATATTGTAGAAGGAAAGCTGATATTAAAAAAAAAAATCTTCCCAGGTAAAACATGAGAACATTGTGTTGTAACAGGAAGTCCATAGAAACAAAATTCAAAGCCATGATCTACTGGGTTTTAATGTCTCCATCAGTCCAACTTTATCCCTCTGAGTAGAGAAATTGCCATACAGTCAGAGGCCATACAACAAGAAACCAGCAGCGTGCTCTCATTGCTGATTCATGGCATTAAAGCACAACTCAGTAAATTGTGTGACTTGAGACCAAACACCTCTTCTCCATCACTCAGTTTCTAGTAATTTGTCTTCTTATGGGGGGATTACCCATCTCTGTTCTCCATGCCACCTAACCCAGGGCATTGGCTTATAACTCAGTCAGCCTACTGAATTTAGGAGGGGTGGAGGTTAGCCCTGAACCCATTGTCAGACAGTGGGATGTTCTATAGAAGATCAATCTCAGCAACTTGGAAAATCTGCTATATAAATGTTAGAGTTAATGTCATCTTTACTTCCCTTTTCATCCCAAGGGATAATCTTCCAGCGGAGATATAGCTATATAGTGTCACTAGGGTCTTTCATTACCAGTGATTGTTTTAATAACCTTATCATCACAGTGAAATAAATTACTGTCAGCATCCTGATGTTAACATAGGTAATCATTGATCCCCCCCAACATCAAATCATTAACTAATTAAAGAGATTAAAATAGTCCGTGGTATAATTTTTCCTTTTATGCCTTTGATCTAAGAGCTGTCCATGTGTTTTGGATGTACATAGAATGATACAAAAGCAGGCTGGAGAGACAGAAAGCTGCCTCAGCCTCAACACTGGCTGGAGTTATGTGATCCCCTGCTCGAGACCCTGTTGACTGACTGAGCTGGCTTGGTCAACCCTCTACAGAGACAAATGCTGAAAGAAGGTCAGACGGAATCAGGGCTGAGATTCTATCACATGAGGATATGATGAGCTTTTTGGACAGGGATCTTTATCCATGGAATCCCAACAAGGAAATTTGATCTGAAAGAGGCTTTATGTGTTGTCAGCAGAATATTACGATTCATGCTTCAATCCTGGGACACAATTACTCTGCCCCACAGGACCCAATACCCTGTCGTCTACCTGCTGTGAAAGTCTAGGCTCAAGAGCCTCTTCCTTAAAAACATCATTCAGAAGGGTATGAGTTCTGAGCGTAGGCACACTTGCCAAGGCCTTAAATGTGAGACCTCTAATAGATGGATTGTGGCCACTTAGGATATTGGATTAGCATACCATCAGGCTGATTCCATTGTCTAGGGCTTTGCAGCAGTGATAAAAACAGAAGGTGCTGGCATTAAATGTGAAAGGGGTACTGGAAAGGCAAATGCCCTAAGCGGGCCCCTTCCACCAGAAATGCCATCACCCTTAGGACATTCTGTCTCTGATCCAATGTGGACTTCTACTGGAAGAGAGAGCATCTCCCCTGTTATGATGAGGATGTTTAGCCACTGGAACCTTTAAACTTTAAATGGGGCAACCTTTAGCCCCTATAATAGAGGGAAATTTGATCTGAAAGAGGCTTTATGTGTTTCCAGCATCTCAGAAGGCTCCCACCCATAGATAACCATGAAAATAAGTGACAAACCAATCAAATGCCTTACTGATACTGCAGTACATAGAAGAATTTTAAAACAAGGATTTCTACAAGACTGAGAACTTATTCCCAGGTCCTTCTGAGCGTAGGAGGCTCCTCGCATGCTTTTACCACCAAACAAATCTACAAATGGAAGCCCCCACCCCCACCCCCAATGAGTCTACTGGCATGATAGTCCCTCTTGTAGCTAACATTTCCAGGAATCTTCTAGGATCTTCCAGGGTCCTGAAGGCTCTGGAAGTTACTCTCACTAGTCAACCAAAGAAAAATCTTAGAAGGGTAAATTATTCTACCTGAAGTAATAATTATCCTCATTAAAAAAATGTAAGTACCTGCCCCTAAGATACCTTCAGTTGTAAGGACTGCTGTTAAATGTAACACTCCTTACCTCTACTGCCAGTCCAGTGATCCTATCTGGGTTGAACAGTGGCCTCCATCAAGGGAGAAACTTGAATGGCTAACACAGTAATTAAAGAACAACTCCAACTCCATCATATCTGCCCTTCCAAAGTTCATGTGATACCCCAGTGTTTGTATAAAAAAGATCTCAGAGGAATAAAGACTGCTATAAGATTTAGGGGCAATTAATAAAGCCATATTGGTTTGGAAGTACCCCAAAAGGGGGTCCACACCTCCTATATGTCATTCCCACCAATGTTCTTCCTTAACAATAGACATTAGATCCCCCCCCCTCTCTCCTCTCAGGATTGCCAATACTTTGTGTTCTCAGGAACCACCAACACCCCCTGACAATTAACAACTCTTATTTGAGTGGAAAATCCTCCACCAAAGAATCAAAGGATGGCAAACAGTCCTACCATCTGCCAGGAGGCCATTGCCACAGCATTAAGGCCCTACTTAGACAAAAGTCTCCACATTTATTAGTATATGGAAGATATCTTGGTATAGGGAGACTCTTTGACTTCCTCCTTCCAAGTTAAGGATCAATTAATACATTCCCTATCATCTGTAGACTTTAAAATAGCTCCTCACAAAATACAGCTCATTCTAACGACTGCATTCTTAGAAACTGAGATTTCCCTGACCTCAATATGTCCTCTTAAACCCACCCTTTCCTTTCCTCAAACATTAACCTCACTTTTTGGGAAACCTTAATTGGTGATGACTGTGGCTTTCCCTTCACAGGAGTACCCTACAAGTTTCTCCTTAATCTTCTAAAAAGGGATAAATACACACACACACACACACACACACACACACACACACACTAACACACATCTCTCCCCTGAGGCAGCTGAAATTTTAGGCACTATTATACAGCCTTAAAAGACATAGAAATCATTACATATGATCCAGCCATGCTATACAGCTTCTTATTCTTAACTCCTCCCATACTCTGATGGGAGCACTGTACAAGTCCCAGAGAGTTCAGGAATGCCTCCATACACAGGTGAGTGGTATACCTAAAATTCTAACTGTGTTTTATGCACTCACTGTTATGATTTAAAATGACGCCCTCTGCCTCAGGAGAAGGGAGCGCCTTCTTGGTTCCAGGACTCCACCGAACTTAGGAACTTAGTCTGCACAGGTGAGAGTGTGCACCACAGAGGCAAACAGCTTCTGGGACAGGCTGGAGCCACAGAGCCGCTGAGGCAGCACCCTTTTGGGGCCGCAGACATCCAGCACCCTCCCAGCCAGAGGACAGTGGTCCGCCCTGCACGGGAGCCCTCTGCCTCAGGAGCAGGGAGCACCATCTTGGATCTGGGACTCCGCTGAACTTAGGAACTTATTCTGCACAGGTGAGAGTGTGCACCACAGAAGCTTACAGCTTCTGTGACATGCCAAAGCAACACAGCATCTGGGAAAGGTCCTGTTTTGGACCTTCTTCTTCGGCCAGGAGGAGGTCCAAACACCAGATATCTGTACACCTTCCCTTTAAGAGGAGAGCTTGTCAGCAGAGAGTGCTCTAACCACTGAAACTCAGAGGAGAGAGCCTGTCTCCCAGGTCTGCTGATAGACATTAATCAGAATCACCAGAAGAACAATCTCTAAACAGAGACAACTATAACAACTAAGTCCAGAGATTACCAGATGGTGAAAGGTAAAGGTTAGAATCTTACTAACAGAAACCAAGACCACTCACCATCATCAAAAACCAGCACTCCCACTTTGCCCAGTCCAGGGCACCCCAACACACCCGAAAAGATAGACCTGGATTTAAAAGCATATCTCATGATGATGGTAGAGGACATCAAGAAGGACTTTAATAACTCACTTAAAGAATTACAGGAGAACATTGCTAAAGAGTTACAAGTCCTTAAAGAAAAACAGGATAACACAATCAAACAGGTAGAAGTCCTTAAAGAAAAACAGGAAAAGACAACAAACCAGGTAGAAGTCCTTAAAGAAAAACAGGAAAACACATCCAAACAGGTGATGGAAATGAACAAAACCTTACTAGACCTAAAAGGGAAGTAGACACAATAAAGAAAACACAAAATGAGGCAACACTAGAGATAGAAACCCTAGGAAAGAAATCTGGAACCATAGATGCGAGCATCAGCAACAGAATACAAGAGATGGAAGAGAGAATCTGAGGTGCAGAAGATTCCATAGAGAACTTCGGCACAACAATCAAAGAAAATGGAAAATGCAAAAAGATCCTAACTCAAAACATCCAGGAAATCCAGGACACAATGAGAAGACCAAACCTACGGATAATAGGAGTGGATGAGAATGAAGATTTTCAACTCAAAGGACCAGCAAACATCTTCAACAAAATTATAGAAGAAAACTTCCCAAATCTAAAGAAGGAGATGCCCATGAACATACAAGAAGCCTACAGAACTCCAAATAGACTGGACCAGAAAAGAAATACCTCCCAACACATAATAATCAGAACAACAAATGCACTAAATAAAGATAGAATACTAAAAGCAGTAAGAGAAAAAGGTCAAGTAACATATAAAGACAAGCCTATCAGAATTACACCAGATTTTTCACCAGAGACTATGAAAGCCAGAAGATCCTGGACAGATGTTATACAGACACTAAAAGAACACAAATTCCAGCCCAGGCTACTATATCCAGCCAAACTTTCAATTAACATAGATGGAGAAACCAAAGTATTCCACTACAAAACCAAATTCACACATTATCTTTCCACAAATCCAGCCCTTCAAAGGATAATAACAGAAAAAAACCAATACAAGGACGGGAACCTAGAAAAAACAAGAAGGTAATACCTCAACAAACCTAAAAGAAGACAGCCACAAGAACAGAATGCCAACTTTAACAACAAAAATAACAAGAAGGAACAAATACTTTTCCTTAATATCTCTTAATATCAATGGACTCAACTCCCCAATAAAAAGACATAGACTAACAAACTGGCTACACAAACAAGACCCAACATTTTGCTGCTTACAGGAAACTCATCTCAGAGAAAAAGATAGACACTACCTCAGAAGGAAAGGCTGGAAAACAATTTTCCAAGCAAATGGTATGAAGAAACAAGCTGGAGTAGCCATTCTAATATCTGATAAGATTGACTTCCAACCCAAAGTCATCGAAAAAGACAGGGAGGGGCACTTCATACTCATCAAAGTAAAATCCTCCAAGAGGAACAATCAATTCTGAATATCTATGCTCCAAATACAAAGGCAGCCACATTCATTAAAGAAACTTTAGTAAAGCTCAAAGCACACATTGCACCTCATACAATAATAGTGGGAGAATTCAACACACCACTTTCACCAATGGACAGATCATGGAAACAGAAACTAAACAGGGACACAGTGAAACTAACAGAAGTTATGAATCAAATGGATCTGGCAGATATCTACAGAACATTCTATCCGAAAACAAAAGGATATACCTTCTTCTCAGCACCTCATGGTACCTTCTCCAAAATTTACCACATAATTGGTCACAAAACAGGCCTCAACAGATACAAAAATATTGAAATTGTCCCATGAATCCTATCAGATCACCATGGACTAAGGCTGAACTTCAATAACAAAATAAATAATAGAAAGCCAAAATTCACGTGGAAACTGAACAACACTCTTCTCAATGATACCTTGGTCAAGGAAGGAATAAAGAAAGAAATTAAGGACTTTTTAGAGTTCAATGAAAATGAAGCCACAACATACCCAAACTTATGGGACACAATAAAAGCATTTCTAAGAGGAAAACTCATAGCTCTGAGTGCCTCCAAAAAGAAACTAGAGGGAGCACACATTAGCAGCTTGACAACACACCTAAAAGCACTAGAACAAAAGGAAGCAAATTCACCCAAGAGGAGTAGACGGCAGGAAATAATCAAACTCAGGGGCGAAATTAACCAAGTGGAAACAAGAAGAACTATTCAAAGAATAAACCAATCAAGGAGCTGTTTCTTTGAGAAAATCAACAAGATAGATAAACCCTTAGCCAGACTCACTAGAGAGCACAGGGAAAGCATCCTAATTAACAAAATCAGAAATGAAAAAGGAGACATAACAACAGATCCTGAAGACATCCAAAACACCATCAGATCCTTCTACAAAAGGCTATACTCAACAAAATTGGAGAACCTGGATGAAATGGAGAACTTTCTAGACAGATACCAGGTACCAAAGTTGAATCAAGATCAGGTTAATGATCTAAACAGCCCTGTATCCCCCAAAGAAATAGAAACAGTCATTAATAGTTTCCCAACCAAAAAAAGCCCAGGACCAGATGGGTTTAGTGCAGAGTTCTATCAGACCTTCAAAGAAGATCTAATCCCAGTTCTTCACAAACTATTCCACAAAATAGAAACAGAAAGTACTCTACCCAACCTATTCTATGAAGCCACAATTACTCTGATACCTAAACCACAAAAATACCCAACAAAGATAGAAAACTTCAGACCAATATCCCTTATGAATATTGATGCAAATTCCTCAATAAAGTTCTTGCTAACTGAATCCAAGAACACATCAAAACAATCATCCATCCTGACCAAGTAGGTTTCATCCCAGGGATTCAGGGATGGTTCAATATATGGAAATCCATCAACGTAATCCAGTATATAAACAAACTCAAAGACAAAAACCACATGGTCATCTCGTTAGATGCGGAAAAAGCATTTGACAAGATCCAACACCCATTCATGATAAAAGTCTTGGAAAGATCAGGAATTCAAGGCCCATACCTAAACATGATAAAAGCAATCTACAGCAAACCAGTAGCCAACATCAAAGTAAATGGTCAGAAGCTTGAAGCAATCCCTCTAAAATCAGGGACTAGACAAGGCTGTCCACTTTCTCCATACCTATTCAACATTGTACTTGAAGTCCTAGCCAGAGCAATTCGACAACAAAAGGAGATCAAAGGGATACAAATTGGAAAAGATGAAGTCAAAATATCACTTTTTGCAGATGATATGATAGTATATATAAGTGACCCTAAAAATTCCACCAGAGAACTCCTAAGCCTGATAAACAGCTTCGGTGAAGTAGCTGGATATAAAATTAACTCAAACAAATCAATGGCCTTTCTCTACACAAAGAATAAACAGGCTGAGAAAGAAATTAGGGAAACAACACCCTTCTCAATAGTCACAAATAATATAAAATATCTTGGCGTGACTCTAACTAAGGAAGTGAAAGATCTGTATAATAAAAACTTCAAGTCTCTGAAGAAAGAAATTATAGAAGATCTCAGAAGATGGAAAGATCTCCCATACTCATGGATTGGCAGGATCAACATTGTAAAAATGGCTATCTTGCCAAAAGCAATCTACAGATTCAATGCAATCCCCATCAAAATTCCAAATCAATTCTTCAACGAATTAGAAAGTGCAATCTGCAAATTCATCTGGAATAACAAAAAACCTAGGATAGCAAAAACTCTTCTCAAGGATAAAAGAACCTCTGGTGGAATCACCATGCCGGACCTAAAGCTCTACTACAGAGTAATTGTGATAAAAACTGCATGGTACTGGTATAGTGACAGACAAATAGACCAATGGAATAGAATTGAAGACCCAGAAATGAACCCACACACCTATGGTCACTTGATCTTCGACAAGGGAGCTAAAAACATCCAGTGGAAGAAAGACAGCATTTTCAACAAATGGTGCTGGCACAACTGGCTGTTAACATGTAGAAGAATGCGAATCGATCCATTCCTATCTCCTTGTACTAAGGTCAAGTCTAAGTGGATCAAGGAACTTCACATAAAACCAGAGACACTGAAACTTATAGAGGAGAAAGTGGGGAAAAGCCTTGAAGATATGTGTGGCCTCCCTTCCCCCAGCCTGGAACCTGCCTGCTCAAGGGTGGAGCTACAGGCTCATTCGTCCTGCCACGCCCACTGCTGGAACCTGACCTTGCTGCCTGAAGGCACACACGTGTTCGTCCTGCTACTGGACCCTGAGTTACTTGGCGGGAAGTTGGGTTCCCTCCCCCTTCCTTTATAAACTGAGTGTCTGGAAATATTAAATTGAGTCTTGATCCGAATGTTGTCTTGACTCCATTGTTTCTTCCGCCCTATCTAGTTACCTCTCTTTGCAGGGAACTGCCATTCTCAGTTGAACCGTTCGTGTTGTGGACCGCGGGCGGGCCGCAACAGTTGGCGCCAGAACTGGGACCTGAAGAATGGCAGAGAGATGCTAAGAGAAACGATTGCTGTGTGGAGCTCCACAAGAAAGGAAAGAATCTTCGTATCGGAGGAGGAGCATCGGAGCAACGGACAGGTACACATGCTAGCGCTAGCCTAAAAAATTTCAGTTTTGAAAGTGTTTCGGGGATGCAGTAGGATACGAAGCAAGTTTGAAGCAGTGCTGACCCAACACTGGTTCTACTTGGGGTCAGCAGTTCGTAAATCGGAACTAGATACGGAGACAGGCGGTGTGCCGCAGTTTTTTTTAGAAAACTGCTTAGGTGGAAGAAAGAAGGGTTCTAAAACATGGATCAGGCAATTGTTTTTAGTTTTCAGGAGTTGCTTAAGGAAAAAGGAGTAAGGCTTGAAGTACAATTAGTAAGAAATTTTTTAGATAAGATAGATAGCTGTTGTCCATGGTTCAAAGAAGAAGAAACGATAGATTGTGGAACCTGGGAAAAAGTTGGTGAGGCCCTGAATATCGCTCAGACAGATAATTTTACCCTAGGTCTCTGGGCGCTTGTAAATGATGCTATAAAAAATGCAACTTCCCCAGGGCTAAATTGCCCTCAGGCGGAGCTTGTGGTATCTCAGGAGGAGTGCCTATCAGAGAAGGCCTCCTCAGGAAAAGATCTTCTTAACTCAAAAATTGATAATTGTGGAAACTCTGATGATGGACTGAATTTTAACAAAAATCACTCAGATAGAGGAATGGCCCATTACCCTAATGAGAATTGGTCCTCTTGCGAATCTCCCGCTCCACCCACAGTCACCACTTCGGGAGGTGCTACGCATAGGGACACACGGCTAATCGAGTTAGAATTTGAAATTAAGCTTCAGAGGCTGACTAATGAGCTTCGGGAACTAAAAAAGATCTCAGAAGCGGAGAAGAGTAACTCTTCTGTACTTCATCAGGTGCCGCTAGAAAGAGTTGTTAGTCAGACTCGTGGGAAAGGACAGAATTCGTCTAATATGCTGGCCTTTCCTGTGGTCGAGGCAGTTGATCAGCAAGATGCTAGGACCAGACATTACCAGATCTTGGATTTCAAGTTGTTAAAAGAGTTAAAGGCAGCTGTTGTGCAATATGGTCCTTCAGCCCCATTCACTCAAGCATTACTGGACACAGTGGCGGAGTCAAACTTAACCCCCTCAGATTGGAAGACTCTGTCCAAGGCTACCCTGTCAGGAGGAGATTTCTTGCTTTGGGATTCTGAATGGCGAGACGCCAGTAAGAAAACTGCTGCTTCTAATGCTCACGCTGGTAACCCAGACTGGGATACCAACATGCTTTTAGGAGAGGGTCCATATGAGGGACAGACAAATCAGATTGATTTTCCCGTTGCAGTGTACGTGCAAGTTGCGACAGCCGCACGCCGTGCTTGGGGAAAGTTGCCAGTTAAAGGAGATGCTAGTGGAAGTTTAGCTAGCATTCGGCAGGGTTCTGATGAACCATATCAGGACTTTGTGGACAGGCTGTTGATTTCCGCTAGTAGAATCCTTGGAAGTCCAGACACAGGTAGTCCCTTTGTTATGCAGCTGGCTTATGAGAATGCTAACGCAGCTTGCCGAGCTGCAATTCAACCGCATAAGGGACAGACAGATTTGGCGGGATATGTCCGTCTTTGCGCAGACATCGGGCCTTCCTGCGAGTTCTCGCAGGGAACCCACGCGCAAGCAATGTTCTCGAGGAAACGAGAAAATAATGCATGCTTTAATTGTGGAAGTTTGGATCATTTTAGAAGTAATTGTCCTAAGAACAAGGGCGCCAAGGGTAGACAAACAGGCCATACCCCAGGAATTTGTCCCAAGTGTGGGAAAGGCCGCCACTGGGCAAAAGATTGTAAGCATAAACCAAGGGTTTTGAGCCGCCCGGTGCCGGGAAACGAGGAAAGGGGTCAGCCCCAGGCCCCGAGTTACTCAAAGAGGACAGCTTATGGGGCCATAAATCTGCTGCCCAGCCAACAAGATCAGTTCTTGAACTTGTCAGGTCAAACCCAGGAAATACAAGACTGGACCTCTGTTCCACTGTCCACGCAGTATTAACCCCAGAAATGGGAGTCCAAACTCTGCCTACCGGAGTCTTTGGACCACTGCCCACAGAAACCTGTGGCTTTCTCTTGGGACGAAGCAGTTCTATTGTAGAAGGCCTGCAGATTTTTCCAGGTGTTATAAATAATGATTATGAGGGAGAACTTAAAATCATAGCCGCTTGCTCTCGTGGTGTTATAACTATACCTGCTAATCAAAAAATTGCTCAACTTACTTTGATCCCTTTACGCCAGTCACTGTATAGATTCCTTAAAAGTGAGGAAGGACAAAATAATTTTGACTCCTCGGGCGTAAATTGGGTGAAATCCATCACAAATCAGAGCCCTAACCTTAAATTGACTCTTGATGGAAAAGGCTTTGAAGGATTAATAGATACCGGGGCCGACGTAACAATTATTAGAGGGCAGGACTGGCCCTCAAACTGGCCCTTGACTGCTTCCTTGACTCATCTTCAAGGAATTGGGTACGCCAGTAACCCAAAACGTAGTTCCAAATTGCTAACCTGGAGAGATGAGGAAGGGAAATCAGGAAAGATTCAGCCGTATGTTATGTCAAATTTGCCTGTGACCCTGTGGGGAAGAGATCTGTTGTCACAGATGGGTGTTGTTCTGTGCAGTTCTAAGGAGATGGTGACTGGACAGACATTCAGGCAGGGACTCCTGCCTGCTCGTGAACTAGTAAAAAAAGGACAGGGAATTAAGACCTTTAAGGATCTTGAACCCCACTCTAACATGAGAGGTTTAAAGTATTTTCAATAGCGACCACTATCTTGCCTGCATCCCACGCGGAAAAAATTCAATGGCGTAATGATATTCCGGTGTGGGTAGATCAGTGGTCTTTACCTAAAGAGAAAATAGAGGCCGCTTCTTTGCTAGTGCAGGAGCAGTTAGAAGCAGGACATTTGGTAGAGTCTCACTCTCCCTGGAATACACCCATTTTCATTATCAGAAAGAAATCTGGAAAATGGAGACTGTTACAAGATTTAAGAAAAGTTAATGAGACCATGGTACTTATGGGAACCTTACAACCGGGGCTCCCCTCCCCAGTGGCCATTCCTAAGGGATATTATAAGATTGTTATAGATTTGAAAGATTGTTTCTTTACCATCCCTTTGCATCCAAAGGATTGTGAGAGGTTTGCTTTTAGTGTTCCTTCTGTAAATTTCAAGGAACCCATGAAAAGATATCAATGGACAGTCCTTCCGCAGGGGATGGCTAATAGTCCCACATTATGTCAAAGGTTTGTGGCGAAGGCAATTCAGCCTGTTAGACAACAATGGCCAAATATTTACATCGTTCATTTCACAGACGATGTCTTGATGGCGGGAAAGGACCCCCAAGAATTGCTTTTGTGTTATAAAGGTTTACAAAAAGCCCTAGCTGATAAGGGATTGCAAATTGCTTCTGAAAAGGTACAAACTCAGGATCCTTATAATTATTTGGGTTTTAGACTCACTGATCAAGCTGTTTTTCCCCAAAAGATCGTTATTCGTAGAGATAACTTAAAGACCTTAAATGATTTTCAAAAATTGTTGGGTGATATTAATTGGCTTCGCCCCTATTTAAAGCTTACTACAGGGGAGTTAAAACCTTTATTTGATATTCTTAAAGGGAGTTCTGATCCCACTTCCCCTAGATCCCTAACCTCAGAAGGATTGCTGGCCTTACAACTAGTGGAAAAGTCTATTGAAGAGCAATTCGTTACCTATATAGATTACTCCCTGCCGCTGCACCTGTTAATTTTTAATACAACTCATGTGCCTACGGGACTGCTATGGCAAAAATTTCCTATAATGTGGATACATTCAAGGATTTCTCCCAAACGTAATATCTTGCCATATCACGAAGCAGTGGCTCAGATGATTATCACTGGAAGAAGGCAGGCATTGACTTATTTCGGAAAAGAGCCAGATATCATTGTTCAGCCTTACAGCGTAAGTCAAGACACTTGGCTGAAACAGCATAGTACAGATTGGTTGCTTGCACAAATAGGGTTTAGTGGAATTATAGACAACCACTACCCTCAAGATAGGTTAATAAAATTTTTAAATGTACATGATATGGTATTTCCTAAGATGACTTCTTTACAGCCTTTAAATAATGCTCTATTGATTTTTACTGATGGCTCCTCTAAAGGGCGAGCTGGATATCTTATTAATGATCAACAGGTAATTGTAGAGACTCCTGGTCTCTCGGCTCAGCTAGCCGAATTAACAGCAGTGCTAAAGGTCTTTCAGTCTGTACATGAGGCTTTTAATATTTTTACTGACAGTTTATATGTTGCTCAATCAGTACCCTTATTAGAAACCTGTGGCACGTTTAACTTCAATACGCCATCAGGATCCTTATTTTCAGAATTGCAAAACATCATTCTTGCCCGGAAAAATCCGTTTTATATTGGCCACATACGGTCTCACTCTGGTCTTCCTGGGCCTCTGGCCGAGGGTAATGATCGCATTGACAGGGCTCTAATAGGAGAAGCCTTAGTTTCAAATCCTGTGGCTCTGGCCCAACGTGATCATGAAAGGTTTCACCTCTCTAGCCACACCCTAAGGCTCCGCCATAAAATCACTAAGGAGCAAGCAAGAATGATTGTAAAACAATGTCCTAAATGTATTACATTATCCCCAGTGCCACATCTAGGAGTCAATCCTAGAGGCCTTATGCCTAATCATATTTGGCAAATGGATATAACCCATTATGCAGAATTTGGAAAACTAAAATATATACATGTTTGCATTGATACCTGTTCAGGATTTCTCTTTGCTTCCCTGCATACAGGGGAGGCTTCAAAAAACGTAATTGATCATTGCCTACAAGCCTTTAATACCATGGGGTTGCCTAAGCTTATTAAGACAGATAACGGGCCATCTTATTCTAGTAAAAACTTTATTACATTCTGTAAAGAATTCGGTATCAAACATAAAACTGGAATTCCTTACAACCCCATGGGACAAGGAATAGTTGAACGTGCTCATAGCACCTTAAAAAATTGGCTTTTTAAAACAAAAGAGGGGCATCTATATCCCCCAAGGTCACCAAAGGCTCACCTTGCCTTTACCTTATTTGTCCTAAACTTTTTGCAAACTGACATTAAAGGTCAGTCTGCAGCGGAACGCCACTGGCACCCAGTTACTTCTAATTCTTATGCATTGGTAAAATGGAAGGACCTCCTGACTAATAAATGGAAGGGTCCAGATCCAGTCCTAATTTGGGGAAGAGGCTCGGTTTGTGTTTTTTCACGAGATGAAGATGAAGCACGGTGGCTACCAGAGAGATTAATTCGTCAGGTAAACACAGATTCTGTCTCTCCTCGTAAGTATCACCTTGAGGACTAAAATTCCTCTTGAGCTGGGAGTGGAAGCTCTCAAAAAACACTGTTTCCTCTGAGCCAATTCCCCTACAAAAGGCCGGAGATAAACTTTAGCTTTACAATTTGCATCCAAATAAAGTACCTTGACTTCTCCAAACAGAAAATTTACATTACTACACTCTAATTGTTTAGTATTCTTCCTTCTCTCAAGCAGGTCAATCTACATTCTCCGGTTCCCCGCCCCTAAGAGCAAACAGGTGGTTCTGCTAATCTCCCTTCCAGGGACATCCCAGCATGTGGCTTTTCAGTCTAAGATAAGATTTAGATTTACCAGGAGAGCTAGGGAAGTAGAAATTTCATATATATTTACAAAGATTAGTTCTTATTTTGATAGATATAGGCTTAGTCCCTTAGCTAGCCTCTGGCTTTTCACCCTTGCTGTTACTGCAAGGTGTCCTTAGTTCCTCAGGCTACTGGAAATAACAGAGATGAAAAGGAAAGACTTTCAGCTCCTATTTTAACCAAAATTAATGGTGTTAATAGTGACATAATTCTTGTCTAGGCCTTGCTAAATCTGAGGTTGACAAGTCTCACATAGAGACCTCGCAATAACTCAGAATTGCGATACTGATTCATAATCATATGAATACGGTATGGGTACCGCTTGGCGCAGGAGATCACTGCGGAGGGAAGGTCCAGTTTGACCGTTTCTGAGTTCCCTGTGCGACACACCTGATTTGAAAGAGGTTGGTATCTGACTCCAGCTAAACACTAAAAATACTTACGGCTCTGCCTCCCCTCCCCAAAAGATACCAAGAGCCACAGATGTGAGTTGTTACGATACTCACGGGAGGAATCAGGTTAATGTCCACCCAAGTCAAGGTTAAAGGCCCACTCATCTACGGATGAGAAAATCTTTGATCACCTCTGTTAAGCATTGCCTATTTAAACTTAATTAATAGGGGGGAGAGAGATTGGAGACCTTGCTGTTGTAAGAGCAAGCCCTTCACTGCCTCCCACCCAAAAAATAAAAAAGCCAATTGGCCTTGTACTAGGAGCCATCCAGTCTTAATCGCTTCTCACTGTTTCCCCTGCCTGTCACCCAAAATTGTGGATAATTATCAGTTCAGTGTTATTCTAAAATTGTTTAGCTAAACTCAGCCAGGGTTCCAACGCCCTACTTAAAAGGCAAACAGGTAGCTACCTATTCAGCACTAATTAGCATTATAAAGTCAGAGCCTACAGCCTTAGCCAGATACAGTTTACCATTAGAATAGTTAAGAAATCCCATGGAAATAGGTTTTTTCTTTAGCCCTAGGAACTTAGGCAGAACTATTGAACATAGATAATTTTTCTGCCACAGGCCACCCCTTTTTTATTTTTATTTTTGTTATCTAATGGGGGGAAATGTGGCCTCCCTTCCCCCAGCCTGGAACCTGCCTGCTCAAGGGTGGAGCTACCGGCTCATTCGTCCTGCCACGCCCACTGCTGGAACCTGACCTTGCTGCCTGAAGGCACACACGTGTTCGTCCTGCTACTGGACCCTGAGTTACTTGGCGGGAAGTTGGGTTCCCTCCCCCTTCCTTTATAAACTGAGTGTCTGGAAATATTAAATTGAGTCTTGATCCGAATGTTGTCTTGACTCCATTGTTTCTTCCGCCCTATCTAGTTACCTCTCTTTGCAGGGAACTGCCATTCTCAGTTGAACCGTTCGTGTTGTGGACCGCGGGCGGGCCGCAACAGATATGGGCACAGGGGAAAAATTCCTGAATAGAACAGTAATGGCTTGTGCTGTAAGATCGAGAATTGACAAGTGGGACCTCATGAAACTACAAAGCTTCTGCAAGGCTAAAGACACCATCAATAAGACAAAAAAACCACCAACAGATTGGGAAAGGATCTTCACCTATTCTAAATCAGATAAGGGACTAATATCCAACATATATAAAGAACTCAAGAAGGTGGACTCCAGAAAGTCAAATAACCCCATTAAAAAATGGGGCTCAGAACTGAACAAAGAATTCTCGCCTGAGGAATACCGAATGGCAGAGAAACACCTGAAAAAATGTTCAACATCCTTAATCATCAGGGAAATGCAAATCAAAACAACCCTGAGATTCCACCTCACACCAGTCAGAATGGCTAAGATCAAAAATTCAGGTGACAGCAGTTGCTGGCGAGGATGTGGAGAAAGAGGAACACTCCTCCATTGTTGGTGGGATTGCAAGCTTGTACAACCACTCTGGAAATCAGTCTGGCGGTTCCTCAGAAAATTGGACATAGTACTACCGGAGGATCCAGCAATACCTCTCCTGGGCATATATCCAGAAGATGTCCCAACCGGTAAAAAGGACACATGTTCCACTATGTTCATAGCAGCCCTATTTATAATAGCCAGAAGCTGGAAAGAACCCAGATGTCCCTCAACAGAGGAATGGATACAGAAATTATGGTACATTTACACAATGGAGTACTACTCAGCTATTAAAAAGAATGAATTTATGAAATTCCTAGCCAAATGGATGGACCTGGAGGGCATCATCTTGAGTGAAGTAACACAATCACAAAAGAACTCACACAATATGTATTCACTGATAAGTGGATATTAGCCCAAAACTTAGGATACCCAAGATTTAAGATACAATTTGCTAAACGCATGAAACTCAAGAAGAATGAAGACCAAAGTGTGGACACTGTGCACCTTCTCAGAATTGGGAACAAAACACCCAGGGAAGGAGTTACAGAGACAAAGTTCGTAGCGGTGATGAAAGGATGGACCATTTAGAGACTGCCGTATCCAGGGATCCATCCCATAATCAACTTCTAAACGCTGACACCATTGCATACACTAGCAAGATTTTGCTGAAAGGACCCAAATATAGCTGTCTCTTGTGAGACGATGCTGGGGCCTAGCAAACACAGGAGTGGATGTTCACAGTCAGCTATTGGATGTATCACAGGGTTCCCAATGGAGAAGCTAGAGTAAGTACCCAAGGAGCTAAAGGGATCTGCAACCCTATTGTTGGAACAACATGATGTACTAACTAGAACCCCGGAGCTCTTGTCTCTAGCTGCATATGTATCGAAAGATGGCCTGGTCAGCCATCAATGGAAAGAGAGGCCCATTGGACTTGCAAACTTTATATGCCCCAATATAGGGGAATGCCAGGGCCAAAAGAATGGGAATGGGAAGATAGGGAAGTGGGGGGGCGCTATGGGGGACTTTTGGGATAGCATTGGAAACGTAATTGAGGAAAATATGTAATAAAAATATTAAAAAAAAAAAAAAAGAACCAGGGGAATGCCAGGACCAAGAAGTGGGAGTGGGTGGGTAGGGGAGTGGGAGGGGGGTCTGGGGGACTTTGGGGATAGCATTTGAAATGTAAATGAAGAAAATACCTAATTAAAAAAATAAATTGGAAAAAAAATAAAATAAAAAATAAAAAAATAAAAAATAAAAAAAAAAAAAAAAAAAGAAGAAGAAGGAAAGATCTCCCATGCTCATGGATTGGCAGGATCAACATTGTAAAAATGGCTATCTTGCCAAAAGCAATCTACAGATTCAATGCAATCCCCATCAAAATTCCAACTCAATTCTTCAACAAATTAGAAAGTGCAATCTGCAAATTCATCTGGAATAACAAAAAACCTAGGATAGCAAAAACTCTCCTCAAGGATAAAAGAACCTCTGGTGGAATCACCATGCTGGACCTAAAGCTTTACTACAGAGCAATTGTGATAAAAACTGCGTGGTACTGGTATAGTGACAGACAAGTAGACCAATGGAATAGAATTGAAGACCCAGAAATGTTCCCACACACCTACGGTCACTTGATCTTCGACAAGGGAGCTAAAACCATCCAGTGGAAGAAAGACAGCATTTTCAACAAATGGTGCTGGCACAACTGGTTGTTATCATGTAGAAGAATGCGAATTGATCCATTCCTATCTCCTTGTACTAAGGTCAAGTCTAAGTGGATCAAGGAACTTCACATAAAACCAGAGAAACTGAAACTTATAGAGGAGAAAGTGGGGAAAAGCCTTGAAGATATGGGCACAGGGGGAAAATTCTTGAATAGAACAGCAATGGCTTGTGCTGTAAGATCAAGAATTGACAAGTGGGACCTCATGAAACTGCAAAGCTTCTGCAAGGCAAAAGACACCATCAATAAGACAGAAAAAAAAAACACCAACAGATTAGGAAAGGATCTTTACCTATCCTAAATCAGATAAGGAACTAATATTCAATATATATAAAGAACTCAAGAAGGTGGACTCCAGAAAATCAAATAACCCCATTAAAAATGGGGCTCAGAACTGAACAAAGAATTCTCACCTGAGGAATACCGAATGGCAGAGAAGCACCTGAAAAAATGTTCAACATCCTTAATCATCAGGGAAATGCAAGTCAAAACAACCATGAGATTCCACCTTACACCAGTCAGAATGGCTAAGATCAAAAATTCAGGTGACAGCAGATGCTGGCGAGGATGTGGAGAAAGAGGAACACTCCTCCATTGTTGGTGGGATTGCAAGCTTGTACAACCACTCTGGAAATTAGTCTGGCGGCTCCTCAGAAAATTGGACATAGTACTACCAGAGGATCCAGCAATACCTCTCCTGGGCATATATACAGAAGATGTCCCAACCGGTAAGAAGGACACATGCTCCACTATGTTCATAGCAGCCTTATTTATAATAGCCAGAAGCTGGAAAAACCCAGATGCCCCTCAACAGAGGAATGGATACAGAAATTATGGTACATTTACACAATGGAGTACTACTCAGCTATTAAAAAGAATGAAATTATGAAATTCCTAACCAAATGGATGGACCTGGAGAGCATCATCTTGAGTGAGGTAACACAATCACAAAGGAACTCACACACTATGTATTCACTGATAAGTGGATATTAGCCCAAAACTTAGGATACCCAAGAATTAAGATACAATTTGCTAAACGCATGAAACTCAAGAAGAATGAAGACCAAAGTGTGGACACTATGCCCCTTCTTAGAATTGGGAACAAAACACCCATGGAAGGAGTTAAATAGTCAAAGTTTGGAGCTGTGATGAAAGGATGGACCATGTAGAGACTGCAGTATCCAGGGATCCATCCCATAATCAGTTTCCAAACGCTGACACCATTGCATACACTAGCAAGATTTTGCTGAAAGGACCCAGATATAGCTGTCTCTTGTGAGACTATGCAGGGGCCTAGCAAACACAGAAGTGGATGCTCACAGTCAGCTATTGGATGGATCACAGGGCTCCCAATGGAGAAGCTAGAGAAAGTACCCAAGGAGTTAAAGGGATCTGCAACCCTATAGGGGTAACAACATGATGAGCTAACCAGTACCCCCTGGAGCTCTTGTCTCTAGCTGCATATGTATCGAAAGGTGGCCTAGTCAGCCATCACTGGAAAGAGAGGCCCATTGGACTTGCAAACTTTATATGCCCCAATACAGGGGAATGCCAGGGCCAAAAGAATGGGAATGTGTGGGTAGGGAAGTGAGTGGGGGTAAGGGGGACTTTTGGGATAGCATTGGAAATGTAATTGAGGAAAATACGTAATAAAAAAATATTAAAAATTAAAAAAAAATAAAATGGCAGGGATAGAACCATGCAAACCTGAGGAAAAGAACCCAAAATCCTTGTCACCCCTTCTCTCTACAATATTCAGTGGCTACAAGAAATCACTTCCACTTTGCTATCAACCTAATAGTATTCCCAGGGCAAACTGATAATCATTATTCTAACAAAAGATAGGTTTCTGTCCTACTTCTATTGAAGTAGGTACATGCCTTCCTCCCAACACACATACTCTGCAACACAAACCATCACCCATGATCCCTCAATATTTAGTGGTGAAGGAAAGAGGGTAGCCACAACAATAACATATTACCCCCCTGGAATGAGTCCCCCATTATTCAGTTCAGAGAGCTTCACCTTCACTCCCCCATATAAGCAACTATATGCATTCATGTAGCCCTCAAAGAAGTCAATGGCCCTTTATCTTTTCTCAGACAGGGAATATGCTGTGAATTTGCTTCACCTGTTATCAAGATCTTTTGTCAAACTAGACCCCAACCCACTATCCCCTCTGCTTGTCTATGACTCCACCCTCTTACAGGGAAGAGCCACCCTCCTTTCCATCCCTCATGTCAAATATCACAGTCTTCTGCCAGGTCTAATATCTGAGGGAAACTCCCACCTTGATCAGACCTCTGTTAGAGAAGCAAGCAGATCAATTATATTTACACACACTCATTCTGTTGCTCAACTTCAGAAGATAATAATGAGGAGTCTATGGGGGTGACCCTACCTTAGATTCCTATCAGAAGGGGGTTATAGAGACTAGAAAGGCCACCTCCAGATGCCAGGCAGGATTTCCAAAGGACAGAGGAGGACACAAATCCACCTATGAAACGTTGAACCCAAAATTTGTCTTACCTACAAGATGCTCAGGGAGACTGAGGGAATGGCCAACCAATGACTTCCCCAACTTGAGACCCATCCCATGTGAGAGGGCCAACCCCTGACACTATTAGTGATACTCTGTTATATTTGCAGACAGGAGCCTAACATAGCTGTCTCCAGAGAAGCTTCATCTAGCAGCAGATGGAGGCAGATGCAGAGATCCACAGCCAAACATCAGGCAGAGCCCAGGATGTCTTGCAGAAGAGTCAGGGATAGAAGTGAGCCAGTTGGAGTGGGCAACGATACCACAAGAAAACCCACAGAGTCAACTAACCTGGGTCCATGGTAGCTCATAGAGCCTGGGCCATCAACCAGGGAACATGTGGGAGCTGGACCTGGATGACCTTTGCATTAGTAGAAAACATGCAGCTTGGTGTTCATGTGGTTTCCCCCAATAAGTGGAACAGAGGCTGTCTTGGTCTCTGTTCCCAACCATTGGATCCCCTTCCCTGCTACTTTGACTGCCTGGTTGGGCCTCAGGGTGAGGATGTGCCTAGGCCTATTGGGATTAGATGCCCCAGGGTGGGATGGTACCCAAGGGGGATCCTCTTAGGGGCAATGGGGGGAGGGATTTGCAACAATTAAACTGAGAATTGAGGAGTGACGGGGATTGTGATGAAGACAGAACATGAATTAAGAAATAATTAAAAACAAAATAATACAAAACATGTTCCTCTTGTGCATCCCCTTATTACTACCTTAGCTTTGCAAACTATGGGCACTAACTCCCAGGTCTCAAATCCCTCTGGCAAATTGATGTCACTTACATTCCCCAATTGAGACAAGAAAAATATGTCTTTGTCACTGTTGACACATATTCCCATTCCCTATAGGCCACAGTCCAAATGGAAGGAGGCTCAGAAAGATTAATTCACACATGCTCTGCACCTTTGCCATCATGGGCATTCCTCAATAGACAAACACTGATAGTGCTCCTGCTTTTACTAGCTTCTAAATCAAGACCTTCTACTCTCAATGGGAGACTGCCCATCACACAGGTGTTCCTTTCAATCCCCAGAGTCAAGGAATCATAGAAAGAACACATCAAATTTTAAAGGCCCAGTTTAAAATAACAAAACAAACAAATAAAAACCAAATTGCCTACCCCCCAACATATAATTAGCACGGGCCCTAGCCATTCTAAATATATTTAATATTTACAAAGGCTCTAAAATCCTCCTATATCCCTCCACTGGCACACATCAGGAGCAACTCTTCCCATGCTGGTACAAGGGTATAATCCCTGTAAATTGACCCTCTACCCATGACAGGAAGGAGTTTTGTTTGTGTCTTTACACAGGACCTGCGAAGGCCTGTTTGGGTGCCAGTCAGAAATGTCTAATATCACCACACAAACCAGAAGATGGCCCATCTCTCTCTGATGGGTCAAGGATTGAGGAAGCAAAGGATATGCTACCTTGGATGGGACACCAAGATTTCCTGGAAGGACATCCATGACCTGGTGGCCTCTGCCCAGGCCATGTTCCTCCCATAGGCATCACTCCCCCATTCTTACTGCTGCCTTTGTTATTCTCCATTCTAACCTCACTCTCCTTATCCTTCCCAATACCCAGCTCTAGAGATTTTTTTTTCTAGAGAAACGTATTATGGACAGAACAAATTTGTAGAACCAGGGGATTTGTGGGACTGTGAAAGGCAGCCTGTTTTCTGGTTGGGCTAGGTTTAAAACCCTGGAGACTCAGCAGATAACTCTGCAAGGAACAGTAGGCGTTTGCCACACATCTAGACACTGGGCTCCTGACACAAGGCCTCAGCTCTCCATAATTCTGTGGCCATCAGGCATGTAAGAGTAATGCCCCCCAAACCCCTCCATAGGTAGTAGATGTGACCACCGATCACATAGCCTCAAGACACATCTCCATTTTAATGAGGTACCTGAAGGCCTGAAAGGCTTAGCCAATTAAGCTCTCCTTCCAAGACACCCCTCCCTGTAAAAGGGATTTAACCTCAGGCCCACCCTGAGAAAGTGGGGTACTGTTTCACAACTCTCCACCATGACAATAAATGCTTTAAAACCATGGACTGCCTCTTCTCATCGGACCTATCCTGAGGGTGTGGGGTCAGGGAGACAATGGAGCAGGTCTTCCTCTAACAAGCTCATCTAATCTCCCACAGAAAGCCTCACTGAGCTCCCAGCCACGGTTTCCAAGCTAAGCCCTCCCCCAACCCCCACCAAACAAGCTAAAGACTCTCATCCCCAAGGGACTCAGCTGGAGCTCTTCTTCTGCCCTTTTCCCTTCAGCCCTGTGCACCCACTCCATGCTCAGCTCTTCAGTGGCATCCAGCAGTGGCTGTGGTGCCCAAGACTCTGAGAGCCTGTCCTCCTCAGCCTCCATTCGAGCCAGGTTCCCTGAGTCAACTCCAGCAATTCTCTCTCCATGAGTGGCCCTAGCCCTGTGGCAGACCAGATTCAGGCACACCATTTTAACCCACAGGGATTGCCCTCCAAAAGAGTTCCAGGAGCCTTTAAGAATTCAATATACCCAAATTTTCTTGGTCTTGTGCCTGCCTGTTTCCCATATAGGCAAGCAAGCAGGGATAAATCTTGTCTACAAGATGCTGACACCTATGGGGGTTGCTGCTATTGGAATTACAGAGTAGAAATGTCAGGGTATGATATACTTGAAGCAACAATCAAACACCAGAGACCTGGAAGGAACATTGGAAGATGAGAGTTGTTGGCAAAATGTATTCCTATTTGTTCAATACCCTGCTGTTATCCATTTCTTAACATATTATTTTGGCTTCAAAAGGAGTACTTGTCTACAAACACATCATGAGCCAGGAAACCAGAGTCACCAAAGAGATCTGGGCAACAATACATCCCCCTAACAATTCACCCAAACTCCTCCCAGTGCTTCCTTCTCCTGTGTCTACTCAGCCCACAAAGGTTTAAATAGCCCATATTTCCCTACACACCCCATTAAAATGAACTATCTCACTAAAGTTGTCTCCTCTCTTTTCTGCCTCGTTCCCCTCTATCAATATCCACTGGCTCTGATAATGGCTTATCACACAGCTACAGGGTGAGGAAGTAGAGCCTGAAGGCAAGGGGCATATGTGGGAACTCTATCTACTATGTTATTCTATAAGGAAAGGAAAGAAAAGATACAACAAAACAAACCTATTTAAATAAAACTATTTGTTGATTTGCCTGTAGACACAACAGCTCCACAGTTTGTCAGGGTAAAGGAAGGGGAGGAACTTCTGAAAATGGACGCCCTGTTTTGAAGCCATCATGGGAACCACAGAAAGTTACTCTTTGCTTCTTCTTTCTAAACTCCCTTCAGTTCAGAGTAAAGCCTTGGTATCATCTATGGGGGCCCATTTGGCAGTAACCTAGTGTAATCTCTTGCAAGGTCCTCTCTCCCGTGACAATTGTTTTCATGATCTCATTCCGTTGAATACATCAGGACCCAGTCTATTATCTATTGTTCTCCTGGGCATGTGACAACACAGGCTAGTAACAGGAAAAGAGATACCATCTTTCAGGAAGTGCCTAGAACCCAAGTCTGAACCCAGTGAAACCAGACCAACCCAAGCTGTAATAGCCCCCAAAGAGCAATCTGCCATGTACTACACGCATGTCACCAGAGTCTCATAGCACAAAGTCCTCAGAAATGGGAAGGGGAGAGCAATCCACAGTCCCAGGCTGAATGGTCTTTGTAGTAATTCTTTACCTAACTGCAAACATGGACCATTAAGCTCAAGTTACAACTTCAACTCTATTAGTCTTCTCTCTCTTACACCTGTTGCAATTTCTTGAAGCCTGGGCTCCTTAATCACTCATATTCCTTCACTGGGATTTGGCATCAATGTGGCCTCACTTGGTGTGCCAGGAATGTCATAGTTTTGTTCTGAGAACGCCTGTCTCTGGGATCTCAAATAAACCCTTGTTTTCTTGCCATAGGTACTCAACCTGCTGAGGCCAGTCCTGTGTTCTGAGCAAATCATTAAGGGGCAGGGCAAAGACTGATCTAGATTCTGTTGAGGGTTTGATTAGCTCTCGGGTGGGTACAGGGGGAATCGGTTGGTTTGATATCTCTGGTTGAAGAAATGATTGATTCCACAGAGTGTGCTATAGCAGGCTCCTCAGTAACTGGCACCAGCATTAAAATCATGTCTTCCTTATCTAACTCCAGCTCAGAACAGTTCTTGTCCTTGTCCTGATTGGGCTTTCAAATTTTCAGTCCATCCTGTAAGTAGACCAAGGCATCAAAGATAAATATATCTGCACCTCACTTCTCTGTTACAGAATTTGTCACACTGTATAAAATCTTCGCACACATTAAAGAGGTAAGCATGCTATACTTGCATTTCTTCCAAGGACATAAGTCCTGTTACCAACTTCTGTGTTAGCTAAGGTTACTACTGCTGTGGTGAAACACCATGACCAAAAGCAAATGCAGGAGAGCGGCGGTTATTTGGCTTATGCTTCCACATCATTGTTCATTAATGGAGAACAGGAACTCAAGAAGGGCAGGAGCCTGGAGGCAGAAACTGATGCAGAGGCCAAGGAAGGATGCTGGTTAGCAGTTTATTAATCCTCCTGGCTTGGCTAATCTGTTTTTTTTTTTATAGAATTTAGAATCACCAGCCCAAGAGTGGGACCACATACAATGAGGTGTACTCTCCCCCATCAATCACTAATCAAGACAACACCCTACAGACTTGCCTATAGCCTTAATAAAGGCCTTTTCTCAATTGAGGCTCTTTCCTCTCTGGTGGCTGTAGTTCATGTGGCACACGTCTTTAATCCCAGCACTTGGGAAGCAGAGGTAGGCGGATTTCTGAGTTCGAGGCCAGCCTTGTCTACAAAGTGAGTTCCAGGACAGCCAGGGCTATACAAAGAAAACCCTGTCTCGAACCCCCCCCCCCCAAAAAAAAAGTTACTTAATGGTACAGACATTATTACCCAGGAAATAGTAATTAGAAGATTATTTAGTAAATAATAAAAAAAAAATTGTATATCCAGTGATGTCACTCCAAGGCACCTGTTTGCAGGAAATTAATTAATTAATTTTAAAAAGACCGTCAAGCTTCCTGCACTACTGCCAGGTACAGGCAACCCTCTGTCCCGTGGGGCTGACCAGCCATGCACTGGCAGGCAATGGCCGACCTGATTGTATCCAGTGGAGCCTCTCTGACTCAGAGCTCCAAGATCTCCCCACCTAGCTTTCTAAGTTCCTACTGGCAGGTTGTTACCACGCCAACCCCATGCTTCAAATCCCCCACAGCCTTTGTAGTGCACCTCAGGCAAACTCACACTTTGCCACCCCACCCGTACCTTTCTCTCTTGAACCCAGACAAGCCTCCACGTGAAGGAAAACGCAACAGAGACTTAGTTCAGAGATGACGGTAACTCAATCGCTGGGCACAGCAACTAAAATCCTAATCTTGTAAGCCTTATTAAATCTAAATCCTCCAGGAGGAGATCCTAACGGATCCGCCATTGAAACCAGGAGACACTCGTAGCTACACCTTGTCCTCACGCTATCTCTATCCGAAAGGCAATGATATGTTATCTCCACCAATGAAATGAACCAGTTCAAGCCAAATTATGTATATAAAGGCAGGCTTATTGGGAATCCGCTCTCAGGTGGGTTTACTGTTCCAAAGAAATGAGGCCAGGGAAGTATCCATGGGGAAAGATATAGAGGGGAGGGGAAGAAAAAGAAAGAAAGAGAGGAAGGAAGGAAGGAGGGAAGGAAGGAAGGAAGGAAGGAAGGAAGGAAGGAAGGAAGGAAGGAAGGAAGGAAGGAAGGAAGCGTGAGCACGCAAGGAGAGAGAAAATTCAGATAGATGGAGAGGAGAGACCAAAATGTCTGCCTTGTATATGAAAGGGCGTCTGGGGGAGGGGACGCCCAGCCCCTAAGGTGGAATGTTCAGCATAGAAGATGGAGTATGCCAGCTAGGCTGAGGTAGGCAGGGACTGAAGGATGCTAGGAGAACCTGGAGTCCAGGCCCACTTTGGTATGTACAATGTGCACCTCAGCAGTTTGCCCTAATATGTCAGTGGATGTTATCACCTGGAGAGGTCTGAATCTCACCAGTCAGTATGGAACTCTGATGGTCTTCACAATGGCTCGGTAGAACTGTTCTCTGTTCTGCACAAGAAGCAGGATGAGAGTGCCAAGCAGAAGAGGTAAGAGAGTCTACACAAACTCACAAAAGCTGATAAGGACCATTGCTTTCTCCGCCTTCTGTAGCTAAAAAGCCACAAGCGAGTGTCTCATTCTGTGATTCTTACATGTCCTGAGTGTACAGATTGGGCCCTGTGTACCTGTGCTCCTGGTAAAGTTTAATTTATAAACTACATCTAGGAGGCATTGACAACAATAACTAATATGCAAATAAAACAATTATAACATCACAGGGAAAGAAAAGTGATTTGAAGCCTGCCATTTTTCTGGAACTTTCCATGTTATAGTTTGGGACCATGTATATCTCAAGCAACTGAAATTCCACGCATTGGTACCAGGACTGAAAAGAGATTCCAGTCTGATATAGTGTTATAAATTTTTAAAATTCTCACGTTTGGCCTGTGGTGGCACACAAACTTAAACCTATTTAATCCTCAGGAGACAGAAACAGGCAAACCCCTGAGTTTCAGGCCAACATGGTCTACAAAGTGAGTTCCAGGCCACCCAGGACTAAGTGGTAAAACCTGTCTTGAAACCCACGACCCCCCATAAATAAACAAACAAACAAAGAAACAAACAATAAAGAGAAAGAATGAATGAATTCTCAAATTTGAGTCTTCTTCCTTTTCCAGGTGGGGATATATCTTATCTTTGATCTCACATTCTGAGATTCTTTCAAATAAAATCAGAGAAAGTATGTAACTCTTACAATTTGATTTGCCTCAAATAGTTTCACAGTTACTTTTATTACAATTAAAATAGAGATTCAAGTCATGTGTTAAAACTTACTTTGTAACTCAATTGAGGAGCAAATTTTTAAAGTTAAAAAAGAACTAGTTCTCTTGAAGAAAAAAATGTTTATATTTATTTTTAATATGTTGTTAACATGCTGTAAATGGTTATCTTAGCATTCTAAAGGTAAGTTCTCGAATAATTTTCTTATTTGAACTTTAATTTGCAAACTATTGTGTCCTTTTGCATACTTGGTTGCAAATTTGCATAAACAGTATAATTACAATTATCTGCTTTCCCCAAAAGATTAGAAAGGGAAAACTACTAATTAATCTCATTTACATGTGGATAAGGTTAATTGCTAAAACTAATTTTTATTTTCTCTTGCTAAGCTGTAATAAATGCGACCATGCTTATTAAGATACAGCATAGATATTATACTATGTGTCAAATTGAATAATAATTATATTTATGTACTATTTTTTTCTCCTTATCAAAAACCACAGAATCTAAGTAGACAGATGCTTTCTCTCTGCCAGAGAGATCACAATCTCACTTTCCGGGTACATGTTTCTTTGCTAGCCTCTTACCATATGTGTACTTTTCTCTCAAACGTGAAGTTAAATACAAAGTAAACATCTTGAAGTTTAAAACAATAAAATTGATATTAATTTTAATAAATAGAAAATAAGGACCTAATATGTCAATGGATGTTATCATCTGGGTAGGTTTGACTAAGCGTGGCCTCCATAGGCTTTGTGATGGTTTGTATATGCTTTGTGATGGTTTGTATATGCTTGGGCCAGAGGAGGTGTGGCTTGCTTGTAGTAGGTGTGTCACTGTGGGTGTGGGCTTTAAGACCCAAGTGCTAGCTGCCTGGAAGAGAGTATTCTGCTAGCAGCCTTCAGATGACAGAACTCTCAGCTCTGCCTGCACCATGCCTACTTGGATGCTGCCATGCTCCTGCCTTGATGATAATTGACTGAACCTCTGAACTTGTAAGCCAGCCTCAGTTAAATGTTGTCCTTATAAGAGTTGTCTTGGTCATGGTGTCTGTTCACAGCAGTAAAACCCTAACTAAGCCAGGCTTTATTTTTGAATATTGATTCCCCATCTAGTAGAACTGTTGGGGAAGAGTTAGGAGGGGTGGCCTTGTTGGAAGAGGTGTGTCACTGGGTGTGGGCTGTAAGGATTTTCATCTTGTGGATCACGATGTCAGCTTTCAGTTACAGCTCCAGCACTCTGCCTGCTGTGTCTTATTCCTGCCATGGTGGTGATGGACTCCTATCCCTTTGCAACTGTGAGCCCTGAATAAACTTTTCCTTCTGTTAGGTAGAGTTAAGGTGTTTTATCACATCAGGAAGAGGAAAACTAATTTGATATATGTTTCAATTTGGATTTATCTGAACATTTTTATTTATCCAGTTCCTCCTAAACATTTGCCCATTGATGCAGATCTTCCTCATTCTAATCTATGACTGTTACTTTAGTTCAGTCTTTCTCTCTATGTTAAGTATTTGTCTTCTGCCTGCCTATTGTAAGATTTGTTTCGGGTATGTAAGTTTTGTCTCCAAGTATGGATGCACAACATGTGCTTATAGGCGCCAGAAGAGGGCCGTCAGAGCCCCTGCAACTGGTGTTATAGATAGTTATAAATCAACATTTGAATGCTGGAGATTGAACCAAGGAATTCTGAAAAAGTAGTAAACATTTTTCACCACTGAGCCATCTTTCCAATCCTCGGGCTATTTATAGTCACCAACAAATACCAAAGTCATTCCAACAGACCTTTTCTCAGACCTTTACAAAACGTAAACTTCACCATACAACTTCATTTACTCATGAAATTCTACAAGATAGTCTATAAGGCAGCAGATAAGATCCTTCACTACATGGCTGGAGGTCTATATTAGTCTCCATCTAAGCTCCAACCCATCTTGAATTTCAGAAAAGTCATGGAACTTGAAGTTTCTAAAACCCAGAGTTCATGCCCTTAACTTAAGGAAACACAGCCATCTGGTCTCTCTTAGCTGAAAATTGCTAGGTGTTTTCAGATGGTATAGGAAGAGGAAGAAAGGCTGTTTGCAAGCAGGAGATATTTTCATGAAAGCATTTCTGTTCATTTCCTAATTAGTCTCAAAAGAGAGTTATCATTTCTATGCCTATAGTAATTTACTGTAGCATTTCATAGTTTAAAAAATATTCATTTATATTTTCATTTATATTTATCAATTTGAGTCATAGTTTTCAAAAGAATGTTCCCTACATTCTAAGCTCTGTTTCCCCACAATTCCCTTGTATTAGTGCTCTTCCTCCTTTTCTCCAGTTGAAACAATTCTCAAAGTTTAACATTCAACAGAATTTTTTCTTCTTGTATTTCTTCCCTCCCAATTACTCCAGAGAACTTCAGTGCCTCACCCCTCCCCATATCTAACAGGACACACTGCACTTTCTTCATGGAGTGCTTTTTTACTTTCATAAATTCTTTCATGTCTCCTTGAAGCAGACATGGCAGGAATGTGTGCATGCCCAGTCCTTACTGTGCCTGCCTCCTTTTTTGGAATTCTTACCGCATACCCGGATTCAGTAGTGGTGGGATGGTAGGTTTAGTTGTTCTTGTTCATTCTCCTATACCCGAAGGATTCCGGAGGCTCCTTTGTCCCTTCCTTTGATCTCCCTCTCAGCTCCACAAAGGCATCTCCACATAACCTCTTCTCCCATCACCAGAATCTCCCTCTTGGGCTGTCAGTCTTGATCTTGGGAACAGATGGCTTCTTTGAAGGACTTTCTTCCCTGAGGTCCTGTAACTTCAAAGACCCTAAGTCTCCATCCTTTCTCTCTTAGAGAGACTACAAGTTGCCTTCCAATCTGGTGTTGTGGGAAGATGACAGAGACAACATTCAGCTTCCCTCACAACATGGATGTGCCATTATCACTCATCCGTTCCAACAGAAGGAACGAGGCTGCATGGTCAGCTTACGATTAGCATTAATATTAAGATGGTGAATTTTCTCCTAGGATTTTCCTTTGTCCTTCTTGGTGAAATAAGACACATATTAACATATGACTTTTTCTGGTTCTTGAGCTAAAGTAACAGTTTATTGCTGGAGATTTTCACTCTGTACTTCCTACTCTGTGCAAGCTCTGAATCCAAGACACACCCCAATGACAGAGGCAGTGACTTAATCCCTGAAATACAAATTAGGTCAACTATGAAAATTCTCCTTAGATTCCATTACTTACAAAGTTTCATCTGGGAAGGGATGTTTGCACCTCCTGACATCCTGATGTCTCTCAAAACACTCAACAAACATTTGTGGAAATATGTAGTGAAACGAGTTTGATTTCCCAACTATTTAGCAATGAAACCCTGGATAAGTTGATGAAACCAGAAGCATGCATTTCATTCTTTCTTTCAATATAAACTCATCAGTCACAAAAGATATATTCAATACATAATTAATATTTTCTAGCAATATTGAATATGGCCCTTTTCCCAGAAAATATAATTTGTGTCATTCAAATTGTAACTGTTCAAAGTATTACTGTTTGGCACAAGGACATATTTACACTTCAGAGTCTCTATGACTCGGGCTGTCAGAGCCAAAAAATGTTTGTGAGTATCATGTGCATGTTAATTTTTCATTTTCAGCATTCATTCTGGATAATAAAATTAGCTCATAGTGTATTCCTGATAAAACAATACCAACAGTTGAGATATCCCTCACAAGTTTAATAGAATTTAAATTTAATCTACTTATTCTAACCTGCCTAAAATTATAATTAGGAAATAAGTTTTTTAAATTCTGAGTTTGTTCTCTACATCTAGGTTTCTTTTGTATTTACTTGGTTTGAGAAGTATTCAAAAATCTGTATATTTTTTTAAATTTTCCCAAGAGATTAACATATATGACCAAAGTTAAAATGTAAACAAGCAGGAGTGATAAAATGGGTTAATTGGTAATGGTCTTCCTGTCTAAGCATGAGGACCTAAACTCAGAAACACAGTTCCTGCCTACAATGCTGGGCACACGAGTGCCTAGTACTGAGAGGCTGAAACCAAAGGATAATGGGACCCATTAAGAACTTAATCTAGGCAAAATGATGAAGTCCAAATTCAGTGAGAGACTTATGAGAAAATGCCAATTTTATCCATAAGGCTTATGCAAGCAGGCTTTCCATAGGTGTCTCCATATGGAAAGGCAAATCTGCGATCGAGTCTAACCCACAGATTCCGGACACTGATGTTGACTGATTTTACCCAGACCGTGCTCCTAGCTCTGAACATGTTAGTGTGCTCACCCTGGTGAATGAGTGAAAGAAAGAAGTAGAACAAGTATTTAGCAGCCATGCCTGTTCTTGCCAGCTTGAAAGGACCCCATGTCAAGCAGGGAGCATGCTTTGCCCTCTGTAAATCTTCCGTAAGGATCCTGAACAAATACGCCTGAAGTGATGAGCTGCCAAGTGTTCAGCTAGAAGTATTTCATTGAATAAGTATTTGATGCAGAAGGGTTCAAAACACAAAGTCTTTCTTAAACAAGGGTTTCTGTAAATGTAGATATTTCTAACATCTAAAACAGAAAGTTGTTAGAAGTGGGTTTTTTAAATATATATACCCATTCATGAAAAATCTATTTCTAGAAAATGCATGTATAGAACTTTTAAATTTACTTTATTGGTTAAAGATACATTTTCTTTTACATGCATGGATATATTGCCTGCATGTGTGTATGTGCACCACATATGTGCCAGGTGCCTGCAGAGGCCAGAAAAGAGTTTATATTCCCTGGGACTGGAATTAAAGATGCTGGGAAGTGAACCTGGGTCCTCCAGCAGAGCAGCAATGCCCTTTACCACGGAAGCATCTTTCCAGACTCATGAAACTGTCTCAAAGAAAAGGGAGAGGAAGAGGGAAAGACAGAAGACAGATGTACAAGTAGAAAGAGTCAGAAGAGAGACAGAGGGAGTGAAGAGATGTGGTCTTATGTTCCACACTAAAGGCCTATGCCTGGAGTTTTTTGACTGCCAGATGTTTTTTTTTTTTTTTTTTTTTTTTTTTTTTTTTTTTTTTAAAGATTTCATCTATTATATGTAAGTACACCGTAGCTGTCCTCAGACACTCCAGAAGAGGGCGCCAGATCTCGCCGCGGATGGTTGTGAGCCACCATGTGGTTGCTGGGATTTGAACTCTGGACCTTCAGAAGAGCAGTCGGGTGCTCTTACCCACTGAGCCATCTCACCAGCCCTGACTGCCAGATGTTAACAAACAAAGCAAGCAAGGTAAAGATTATTATGATGTCACTGTCACGTGCTCTACAGCACTCAGGGCCCTACATTCCAGCCACCCCACCCTCACCACCCATCCCACCAAGGGGAAGCAGAAGGATGTGATCATTACTCAATGACATGAATACAAATGTCACCTGTGCCCGCACATCATGGAAATTCTCAATGGAGCCTCTTCCACTTCCGCAGGGACCACAAAGCTATGGCTTCAAGTGACAACCAGCCAAGTTAGAAAAATTAAATAAATGGAACCAATACAATTATTAAGGCATATTTGACTCATGAGATACAAATTTGTCATCTGAACTTCTGAGAGGCTGATTGTGTTTGTTCCAGAAGCTAGTATCAATTACAGTAACTGACGTAGTAGATGGGTGTTCTGATTACTCGTCGATTACTTTGATAAAATGCCTTGACAGAAATCAGCTAAGAAAAAAAGGTGTTTTTCTCTTATAATTCAGATTATAGTCATTAATATGGGTAAGTCAAGTTGACTGAAATTTGAAGCAGCTGGTCATTTCATATGCAAAGTCAAGAACAGAGAGAAATGAATTAATACTTGTGGACTTAACCTCTCCTAGCTCACTATCTCCACTCTTCTACGGTCTTGGAGTCACAGCCTAGGGAATGGCACCACCTACAGTGGGTGGTTACTCTCCCCTCTATGTAATCAGTCAATGTAATAAAGACAATCCCCACTGGCAACTTTTCAGGCCAAAGTTATCCAGAGAAGCCCTTCAGGGCACTCTCTTTATAAGCAATTCTAGATGGCTTAAAGTTGACAGTTGAAACAAATCATGACAATGGGTATGGGGTCAGATCTGAGATGTATGTAAATCCCTTTGCCAATCATATGTTGATATGTTAAGTTAGTTATGTAAGTCCCTCTGCCAATTGAATGCTGATAAAGTTAAGTCAGGTGTTAAAAGAATTAAAACTGGAAGGTGGATTAATGTAAATTTGGGGGCTGGGACATCAATGTCAACCCCCAAGGGCATTAGGGGGATTTCACAAGGTACTGAAAGCACCCAAGAGTTAATAGCAAGCACAAAATAACTTCTGAGAGCTTGAAATATTCCAATCCTCTCTTTCACTGGGTCTTCACATCTGGAGTCTATTTTATGATATTTTGTGACATTATTTTTAAACTTTAAAAAGCTTCATGAAAGTGGAAATCTTACCTGCTTCTTAACTTAATGTTATGTCCTTATTTATTGCTAAGTTATGAAATTCTGAGTGGGGTTGGAATAATGTTTGCTGGAAAAGTGTGAGCTCAGGAGTACGTATGTGAATAGGAGAACCTTGCTATTTCTTTTTAAAAGTATATGTGTGGGGAGAGTGTATTTTCTTTTATGTTGAGAAAGAGGACTGTGCAGGCATAGATGCTGAGGAGGGGGCTTAGTAAGGAAAGTGTTTTCCACACAAGTATTCCAGCTTGAGGGCCAGGGTTCCGACTTCCTGAATCCAGTTGAAAGCTGGATGGACATGGTGGTCACCCTGTAATCCCAGTGCATGCATTCTCAGAGAACAAATGCCAGTGAGAGATGACTATCTAATCTAGATGATTCATGAGCCTCCTGGGAAGACATCAGATCTCACACATGTGGCTTCACACATGCACACACATATACATTCATACATACCTATGCAAAACGGGATGGGGAGGAGACAGAGGACACAGAGAGTGTGAGAAACACTGGACCAATGTAAGACAGTGACAGCAGAGAACCTGTGAATAAACTGGAGAACAAAAACAAGCCAGTGTCTTTTCAACTGCAAGAGAAGACCTAAGGATGGATATGGGTCCAAGCAAATTTGCAGTAGATGAGAATTGCTTTGAAAGTGATCATATGGAGGACAGGTTATGGGTGGGGTCAACTCCCACAGACAGGAACGGTTTGGGGATGTTTATAGAGAAAAAAAAAAAAAAAAAAAAAAAAACATGCCAAGGAGATAGAAGCAAAGCAAGATGCCCTACAGGACAGCATTAAAGGTGCAGATTAGATGAGCGTCTATGAATTTTTAGACCATGAAAATCAGAAAGCAACATTTCACACTCATTCAACATGTATTTACTTAGCTTATTTTATTGTAAGACACGGCGATTGCTGCAGGGATCCAAGTGTGTTAACGATGGTACTGCTTTGTATTTATCGTGGGTGAGGCACAAACAATCCGTCTTCCCAGTGAAAACAAACCAACATATTAGTTGTTGGCAGGTAGACAAAATTATTGGCTGGGTGAAATTTTCCCTTCTCAGCCTGTTGTTTTATTGGAGTGGTACACCCAGGTTCCCTGCTTTATTACTCAAGTTAAGGCATTTAATGTGCACTCTCCCTGACCTTCAGTGGATAAATCACAAGGAGACTGACAGAGTCTGCAAACAAGGCTGATGAAACCTGGCTGTGGGGGAGCCATCGTCCTTCCCATCTTGCTTCCTAGCTGCCTTTGTGCCTCAAAAGTTCCATCTTCCCTTCCCTCTTTTTTATAGGCTAATCTCCATGTAAATAGTCTGATAAGTATGTTAATTCAAAACATTGACTCTCAAAGAAAATAGAGAAGCCATCAGGAGAAGCTGTTCACAAGCATGCCTGTGCTTGAGAGCACTGCCATTCATTTTCTGGAGCCGTAATATTAGACACCATGATCTCTGCCAGCCTAATACCTAGATATTAGGTCCATATGGTGCTGGCTCCTAAGAGTAGTTGATTTGGGGTCTTGGGAAATGGCTCAGAACTTAAGGGAACACATCACGATTCCAGAGGATCTAGATTAGATTCTCAGCACCCAGTCTGGTGGCTCACAACTGCCTGTGACTCTGCCGGAGTCTGACAACTCTGACCTTTGTAGGCATCTGCAGTCTTCTGCACAAGCTCACACACACACACACTCACACACAGAGAGAGAGAGAGAAAGAGAGAGAGAGAGAGAGAGAGAGAGAGAGAGAGAGAGAGAGAGAGAGAGAGAACACAACATAAAAATGTAAAAGACCAAATATGCAGGTTAGGCAGCTGGTGACTGAGGTTCCTGGTGCCAGCATGCTCATTTGCATCTCTCCAAGATGTTTGCCTCCCAGACCTGTAGCAGAGAAGAGATGTGCCTCCTGTTGCTATGGGATGTGCCTCCTGTTGCTATGGGATCTAGATGTTTCATGGCCTGCCTTCCCTGATTGGTAAAACAGGAAGCAGAGAGGGAATGACCAGTGAGGTTGGCATCAGCAAGACTTGAGTATCATGAGAGCCAGAGAAAGTGACAGACTTTTAATGTTGGTTAGTCAGAGGGAGATGAAGAACCCATGTCTTCTTCACAGTTGACTATGGGTCCACTGGTCGTATTTACCTAGACCACATTCATTGTCCATTGTATTCAAGAATATTATTGTCATAATTGTTTGGTTGGTTTCTAGAGAAAGACATAGTATATTTGCCCCAAACCCTTCAACATCAATTCTGGACATCAGAGCCAAAAGAGTATTGGGCAAATAGCTCTCCCATACCTTCATTTTCTCCTTACGGAGTATTGTTTTGAGAATGTTAAATGTAACTCGATGTTATGCTTTGTGATCTATGAAGCCAGCTTGGGGAAAATCACTGAACTCCAGTGGAGAGTTTGTCCCTGCATACCTTATCTCTCTGCTCCATTAGTGAATCAGCTCGAATGACCTGTGAATTATTCCACTGGAATAGCAGAATAGTAATAACAGTCAATTAAACTAATTTCCAGATTCTCCTACTAGCTTTTACCAAGGTCATTGAACCAAACAAAATTTCAGAAAAATTAATATTCTGTCTCCTTTTTATTAAGTCATCTCCAATGGGCTTAAGGAGAAAGAAGGGTTGAATGCCAGTCTGATTTTATCTTTTAAATCCTCCTCATCTCCTTAACTAAATCCACTGTTAGGCTTGTTAGAGAAGTAGAAGCAAGCATAACCCATGTAATGCACACAGGAGCAAGAGAATGGAAGGCTGCAGTGGATGCGATGTTTATCACTCCAGCACAGAATGTTTGTTTATACTCCTTGGTTGCTTGCCTTCTTGTGTGCCTGGGCTTTTGTATACAGCCCCCACCCTGGCTTCACAGCTATCTGTGTAAATAAGGCTGTCCTATGGGAGATGCAAAAAGGGAACACATGCTTTCCTGTGCTCCTTCCTATTAATATTACATTTAATTATTGAAGCTTATGCCATTGTTAGTTTAATCTAATTTCAAAGATATTTGCATTTTAAAATATTAATGTGGATTTTCTATGTATATTATTTAGATCCGACCTCTTGTATATCTATCTTTTGAACGACATATTTCTCTGAACACACTAACCTAGGCCGGTTTCCCATTTTCATCATTCCAGTTGCCACAGAAACCTGCCTTGTGAGTCCTTTCTCCCAACCATTCACTAAGTACTTCAAAAGTCTTGAAGACTGAATGCTAAGTGCAGTAAGTCAAAGGAAAAGAATTCCACATGATTCCATTTATATGATGTAGCTAAAATAGTAAAGTCATAGACTTAGAGAGGAATGTTGCTCGGCCTAGCTGAAGGAGTTACCAGACAGTGAGTATAATGTTTCAGCTAAGCAGTGTGAACAACCTTGCAGACTCACTGTGTACCACAGGGCCCACCATTAACACTGTAATTGAGAGTTGGGCAGTGGTGGCCCATGCCTTTAATCCCAGAACTCAGGAGGCAAAGGGGGGGGGTGGATCTCTGTGTTTGAGGCTAGCCTGTTCTACAAGAGTGAGTTTCAAAACAACCAAGGCTAAACAGAGAAGCTTTATATCAAAAATCCAAAAACAAACAACAAAACCTCCAAATATGCGCATGACCTTTAATAATCTGTGTGACAATTAGACCTCAGATGTTCTTAAAACAAGAAAAATGCTTTAGCTTCTGCCTGGTCCTTGCTACTGAGGCAGACTCCTAGTTGGTCTGCTCCCGTGAAGACACCAACCATATCTAGATCCATCCTATAGGCCCCGCTGCACTCAGAGCAGTTGCTCCCACACTCTCTCGAGTTCTGGAGCTGCTGCTGGGAGTCTGTGGACTTGGGACACATCACCCACCAAAATCCCTGCCCTCTTGAATATCACTCCTCTTCTGTCCCTCGCATTCCTTCCTCCTGGTCCTTGATGCTGGGGTAGATTACTAGTTGGTCTGCTCCCATGAAGACACCATAACCTCATCCATCCTAGAGGACCCACTGCACTCAGAGTAGTTGAACAGTTGAAGACCCTTTGCACTCAGAGCAGTTGAGGATCAGCTGCACTCAGATGAGTTGGACTGTTAACAGCTTGACTGCTCCACTGAAGACCCAACAGTCTGATGGCATCCCAGGAGATCTACTGCAGCCAGGTCAGCTTCTCTGCCCTCTGAAGCCATGTCAACAGATCAGCAGCTTCTTTGCCCCTGTGAAAAGCCCTCAGTTGGAAGGCCCCACAGGTGGTGTAAAACAGCCAGGGCCACAGGTCTACCAGGAGACCTGAAGCAACTTGGGGACAAAAGAGGCAGACTCCAGACAGTCACTCAGACCAACAAACACCAGGGATAACCAAATGGTGAAAGGAAAGTGAAGGACCAAAGGCAACAGCCACCAAAATACGTGGGCATTATAAGAACCCAGTTCTCCCACCACAGCAAGCCATGAATACACCAACACACCTGAAAATCAGGAATCGGTCCTAAAATCCTATCACATGAAGATTATAGATTCTTTTAAGGAGCATAACAATAACTTACTGAAAGAAATACAGAAAAATACGGGTAAATTGAATTTAGCGATCAAGGAATTGAAGAAAGCAATCTAAGACCTAAAAGGGGAAGTAGAAATAACAAAGAAAACACAAATGGAGTCAAACCTGGAAAAGGAAAACCTAGGAAAAAGGACAGAAGTTACAGATGCAAGTATTACCAACAGAATACAATACAAAGAGACTGAAGAGAGAATATGAGGTGTTGATGATATGGTAGAAGAGATTGACACAACTGTCAAATAAAATTCAAAACAGAAAAAAATCCTAACCCAAAGCACCCAGGAAATTCAGGACACAGTGAAAAGACCAAATCTAAGAATAATCTGAATATAGGAAAATGAAGATTCCCAGCTCAAAGGACCTGAAAATGTCTTCAACAAAATCATAGAAGAAAACTTCCTCAACCTAAAGAAAGAGATGGCCATAAAGGTACAAGAAGCCTATAGAGCACTAAATAAATGGGACCAGGAAAAATAAAATCTTCTCAGTACACAACTCTCAAAACACTAAATGCACAGAATGAAGAAAGAATATTAAAAGCTGCAAGGGAAAAAGGCCAAGTAACACACAAAGGTAGACCTATCAGAATTACACCAGACTTCTCAACAGAGATTATGAAAGCCAGGAAAGCCTGATCATACAGGCTCTAAGAGAAGAAAACTGCCAGCCCAGGTTACTATACACAACAGAACTCTCAATCAACATAGATGAAGAAAAAAAAAAAAACCTATTCCAGGACAAAACCAAATTCAAACAGTATCTATCTACCAACTCAGCCTTACAGAGGAAGAAAAACTCCAACACAAGGAAGGTACCTGCACCAAAGAAAGGACAAGATATGAAGCATCTCACAACAAAAACAAAAGCAGAGAGCCACAAGCACATAAAACCACCAAAAAAACCCCAAACATATCTGGAACTAACAGTCATCTCTCTTTAATATTTCTCAATATTAATGGACTCAACTCACCTATAAAAAGATATAAGCTAATAAGCTGGTTGAGCAAACAAGATCCGACATTTTGCTGCATACAAGAAACACACCTCAATAACAAAGGCAGGCCCTATCTCAGAGTAAAATGATGGAAAAAGGTCTTCCAAGCAAATGGTCCCAGGAAACAAGCAGGAATTGTCATCCTAATGTACAAAAAAAAAAAAAAAAAAAAAGACTTTTAACCAAAAGTTATCAAGCATAATGAAGATTGACACTTCATGTTCATCAAGGGGAAAAACCACCAAGAAAAGTTTCAATTCTAAATATCTATGTCCCAAATGCAAGAGCACCCAAATTCATAAAAGAAACAAAACTAAAGCTCAAAACACACATTGAACTCGACACAATAATAGTGGGAGATTTCAACACCCCACTCTCACCAATGGACAGGTCATTGAAACAGAAACTAATCAGAGACATGTTAAAACTACAGAAAGCCCACATACACATGGAAACTGAACAACTCTTTACTCAATAATAACTTGGTCAGGGATGAAATAAAGAAAGAAATTGAAGACTTCCTGGAATTTAATGAAAATGTTGATACATCATAACCAAATTTATGGAGCACAATGAAAGCAGTGCTAAGAGGAAAATTCATCGCACTAAGTGCCGTGGTAAAGAAACTGGAGACACCTTACATTAAATGCACTTAAATGCACTTAATGCTTAAATGCACACCTGAAAGCTTTGGAACAAAAAGAAGCAAACTCAGCTGAGGAGTAGAAGACAAGAAATGTTCAAACTCAGGGCAGAAATCAACCAAATAGAAACATAGAAAGCAATACAGAGTCAGCAAAACCAAAAGCTAGTTCTTTGAGAGAATCAACAAGATAGATAAACCCCTAGACAAACTAACTAAAGGACTGTGAGACAGTATCCAAATTAACAAAATCAGAAATGAAAAGGGAAACATAACAACAGAAATGGAGAAAATTCAAAAAATTATCAGATCTTACTTTAAAGGCTTATACTCAACAAAACTGGAAAATGTAGATGAAATAGATAGTTTTCTAGACAGATGCTACATACCAAAGTTAAATCAAGGCCAGATAAACTATCTGAACAGGCCAATATCACACAAGGAAATAGAAGACAATATTTAAAACCTTCTAACCAAAAAGAGCTGAGGGCCAGATGGATTTATTGTAGAATTCTACCAGACCTTCAAAGAAGACCTGATACCAATTTTCCTGAAATTATTCCTTAAAATAGAAAAAGAAGGAACACTACCTATCTCATTCTGTGAAGCCACAATTACTCTGATACCTAAACCAAACAAGGACCCAACCAAAAAAAGAGATCCTTAGACCAATCTCGCTTATGAATATCAATGCAAAAATACTCAATAAAATTCTTGCAAACCGAGTCCAAGAACACATCAAAACTATAATTCACCACTATCAAGTAGGCTTCATCCCAGGAATGCAAGGTTGGTTAAATATATGAAAGTCCATTAAAGTACTCCTCTATATAAACAAACTCGAAGAATAAAATCACATGTTCATCTCCTTCCTTAGATGCAGAAAAAACATTTGACAAAATACAACACCCCTTCATGCTGAAAGTATTGGAGAGATCAGGAATTCAAGGCCCATACCTAAACATAATAAAAGCAATTTACTGCAAACCAACAGCCAATATCAAATTAAATGGAGACATACTTGAAGCAATCCACTGAAATCAAGGACAAGAATGCCTAATCCCCCCATATCTATTCAATCTAGTACTCAAAGTGTTAGCTAAAACAATAAGACAATAAAAACAGATCAAGGGGATACACATTGGCGAAGAAGAAATAAAGGTATCACTATTTGCAGATGATATGATAGTATACATAAATGACTACCAGAAACTCCCAGAGAACTTCTCCAACTGATAGTTTCAGCAGAGTGGCAGGATATAAAGCTAATTCAAAATTACCAGTAGCCTTCCTTTATACAAATGATAAACAGGCTGAAGAAGAAATTAAGGAAACAACTCCTTTCACAATAACCACAAATAATATAAAATATCTTGGGGAAACTCTAACCAAACAAATGAAAGTCCTGTATGACAATAACTTCAAGTCTCTCAAAAAAGAAATCAAAGTTCTCAGAAAATGGAGCAATTTCCCAGGCTCATCGATTGGCAGAATTAACATAGTAAAAATGGCCATCCTACCAATGGCAATCTATAGATTCAGTGCAATCCCCATCAAAATCCCAACACAATTCTTCAAAGACATGGAAAGAGCAATTCTCAAGTTCATCTGGAAAGGCAAAAAACCCAGAATAGTGAAAACAATTCTTAACAATAAAATAACAGCTGGGGCAATCACCATCCCTGACCTCAAGATTTACTACAGAACAATAGTCATAAAAACTGCATGGTATTGGTACGGAGACTGACATGTTGATCAATGGAATAGAATTGAAGACCCAGAATTAAAACCACACACTTTCAGTCACTTGGTCTTAGACAAAGACACCAAAATATACAATGGAAAAAAACAAAGCATGTTCAACAAATGGTGCTGGTCTAACTGACTGTCTTTATATAGAAAAATAGAGCCATATTTGTTATCTTGTACAAAGCTCAAGTTCAAGTGTATCAAGGACTGGAACATAAAACCAGATACAGTGAATCTAATAGAAGAGAAAGTGGGAAAGAGCCTTGAACTCATTGGCACAGGGGGAAATTTCCTAAACAGAACTCTAATGGCTCATGCTCTAAGAGTAAGAATTGATAAATGGGACCTCATGAAACTGTAAAGCTTCTATAAGGTAAAGGACATAGTCAATAACACAAATCAGCAACCTACGGATTGGGAAAAGAATCTTCACTAACCACACATCTAATAAAGGGTTAATATCCAAAATATATAAAGCACTCAAGCAGTTAATGATCAAAAAAACCAAACAACCCAGTCAAAAATTGGCGTATAGAATTCACAACAGAGGAATCTATAATGGTTGATAATCATCTAAAGAAAATTTCAAAGTCCTTAGTGATCAGAGAAATGCAAATCAAAAGGACCCTGAGATTCCACCTTACACAAATCAAAATGGCTAAAATCAAAATCTCAGGTGACAGCACATGTTGGAGAGGATGTGGAGAAAGAGGAACACTCCTCCATTGCTGGTGGGATTGCAAACTGGTAAAACCATCCTGGAAATCAATCTGGAGACTCCTCAGAAAATTGGAAATAGATCTACCTGAAGACCCAGCTATACCACTCTTGGGAATATACCCAAAAGATGCCCCACAGGAGCACGTGTTTGACTATGTTCATATTGATCTTATTTGTGATAGCCAGAAGCTGGAAATAACCTAGATGTCTTCCACAGAAGAATGGAAACAGAAAATGTGATTCATTTGCACAATGGAATAGTATACAGCTATTAAGAATGAGGACATCCTGAGTTTTGCAGGCAAATGGATGGAACTAAAAAATATCATCCTGAGTGAGGTAACTCAGACCCAAAAAGGCGTGCATGGTATGTACTCACTAATAAGTTGATATTAGCCAAAAAACAAAAACAAATAAATAAAACAAAACAAAAAACTACAGAATACCCAAGATACAGTCCGCAGAACTCAAAAAGGTCAACAAACTGAAGTGCCCAAGTGATGATGCCTTAGTCTGATGTTGGAGAGAAAAGAAAGCAATCACAAGTGGTGAGGAAGGACCTGGGAGGGAAAGTGGACAGGGGAGGAGGAAGTGGGAAACCTGATCTGGTACTGGGTGAGGAAAAAAGACTGAAGCCCTGAGGGCCAGCGGAAAGAATGGAAACAGGCAACCTCAGGAGATAGGAGGTTGGGAGGACCCTCCAGAATGCATCAGAGACCTGGGAGGTGAGACAGTCTCAGGGCTCAAAGAGAGGGACCTTAGATAAAATGCCCAACATTAGGGAGAGGGAACGTATAGAGCCCACTTCCAGCAGGAAGACAGGATATCAAGTGGGGGATGGGGTTGCCATCCTATAGTCACAACTCTGACGCATAATTGTTCCCGTCTGAAAGAATTACAGGGATGGAAATGGAAAGGAGCCTGAGGATAGGAAGGTCCAGGGACAGGGCCCAAAGTGGGATCCAGTTCAAGGGGAGGTCCCAAGTCTTGACACTATTACTGAGGCTATGGAGTGCTCACAAAAAGGGACCCATTATAACTGCCCTTCCGAAAGACCCAACAAGCAGCTGAAAGAATCAGATGCAGATATTTGCACCCAACCAATGGACAGAAGCAGCTGACTCTTGTGGTTGAATTAGGGAAGGGTAAAAGAAGGTAGGGAGAAGGGCAATCCTGTAGGAGAACCAGCAATCTCAATTAATCTGGAGCCCTGAGGTCTTTCACTGATATGAGGTCCCCAACACACATGCAGTAGAGTACTTCTGGTTCTGTGTTTATTCACAGATAATGCACCTAACCCTCGAGAGACTGGAGACCCCAGGGAGTTTAGAGGCCAAGTGGGGTAGGGGGTGGGGACATCCACTTGGAGATAGGTGGGTGGGGAGGAGATATGGGATGTGGAACTGTCATAGGGTAGATGCGGGGTAGAGGCTGGGGAAAAATATGGAGTATAAAAAAGTTAAATTATTTAATAAGAAAAGGAAAGAAAAATATTTTAAACTCATTATACATTTCACAAATTCTTTTCTTACCTGGTTTATATCAAGTATTACCTAGTATATGTCGAAGTTAGATACTTTTAAGTCTAAGGTGGATTTAAAAGGAAGAGACAAGCAAAGACAAACTGATGAATTTCGTGCCCTGGCTTATGAACTTACGTCTTGTCAGATGTCTTTAGTTGGTGAAGCCTAGGACACCTATCTGCCTGAGCAAGGGGAAAGCCTGGAATACAAATGTCTGTCAAGTTTAGTTTACATAGATGAAGGATTCTACCAAGACTCAGAAAGTAGAGGGAAAAAGCATTTATCCCCCAAAATCAAAGTAGAGACTCCCTCTGGGCATCTCTCTTTCCATATGACCCTCATCATTGGACAAACTTGTCCTAGGCCTCTCACCTCCTGTGGAATCCACACTACCTTCCAAACTGTGTTCAAAGTTTCTGTAGAAAGTTTCTTCCATCCTTCCCCAGACCTTTACAGATGAGATGTTTGGATACCAAGGTCTAAGGCAGTTTCCAGCTACTGACTGTCTGTTGTAAATAAGGTTTTACTCAGAAATTAACACGATCATTGGTTTCTATTACTTCTTTGATTGCTTTTGGTGAGTTGAGTAGATTCAGAGGAGACTACAAAAAGCTAAACATTTACAACCTCACATTTTAGAGGGTAAAAAAGAAAGGTTGGTGACCTTGTTTTAAATGTTTTCAATTTGCACTTCAGGGCAATGCCTGGACCCTGTGTTCACTCTTCTCTCATTTTCTCTGTCACCCTCACTAAATGGTAACAAGCTTCCAGGAATACAACTAGGACACCAAAAATGTGACTTGGTTGCCTGACACAACTGTACTCAATATAAACATGATATGCAAATGAATTTATAATCCAGTAAGGTGAACAGCTGCAGGATACCATATCATCTCACAGTATAGTTTATCATCTATCAGGTTTTAAGAGATACAGAAGGGTCATGTACACCATAAACAGAAAAATAAATTTAGAATTTTCTCAAAGAGATTAAGCATTTGGAAGAAACCCTTTGAAAAAAATACAAGGGACTAGGGTAGAGACAGAGGGAAGATTTTGAACGACCAGTGCATGTGAAGGGACAGCGGTGGCCAGCAGGAAAATCAGGCTCCAGGTAGGTATAGAGCCTTTCTTTCTTTGAGCACAACAAAGATGCTTCATAGCATGGTTTCATTTGTCCTTCACCACCCTTCTGGGTAGTTCTCAGCTTCCAGTATAAATAAAAGAAGAGCAAATAATTTATATATGGAAGCTTGAGAGATTTCCATAACCCTGGCCACCTTCAAATAGTCACATGTCTTGGGCACACCATAAAAGACCATGAATGAGTGAATATAATGTTTCATATGTGAATTGAAATACATTGTAAGGGTCAGAACTTTGTTTCTACCATATGGGTCATATTTTAAGCTATGCATTAACAGCTAGTAATGTACAAGAAAACATCTTTGTTTCTCAGATAGAAAGAATAGAATGACAGAGTGAACGACACAGCTTGCTCTAGGGAATGCTCTTCACAATTGTGTTCCTGTTTAAAACGTGGAAATATACACATATGAATTACAGTGTGTGTGTGTATGTGTGTGTACACGTGTGTATGTGTGTAAGTTCATTTGCTTGCGTGTGTGTGTGTGTGTGTGTGTGTGTGTGTACGTGCATGTGCGTGCATGTGTGTGTTCCGGGAATGGAGAACCCAATTCAGGACCTTGTGCTTATTAGATAAGAGCTCTACCACTGAGATTACTCCGCAACTCTGGCTGGAACACTTTTTATTTTAATTTTAGTGACATGTTTGACAACTGCTGATCTAACCTTTAGTCTGTTCTGTTGATACCTCAGTAGGATTTATCAGGCACCTTCTCCTGCAGGATGTTCTACGCAGTCTCAAAGTGTCCTAAAAACAATGAACTGTGTATAAGGTAAGACAAGGCCACAGAGCCTTCCTTCCTTTTCAGAACTGAGAACTAGACCAACATCAAAGACATCAGTTTGAACTCCTGCCAGCATCAATTGAACTGAGACCATTATTTTACCATAATCTCTAAGGATTTAAGATTCCCACTTCAGTTCAAGAGGCCCTGAGTTCTTGGTGGTCTTGTTCACACCTCCTCTCACCTTCAGGTTTATTATATGCAGCCCAGCCTGGCCTTAAACTCATGATCATCCTGCCTCAACCTCCCAAGAGCTGGGATACCAAACGAGCACAGACAACACTAGTTCTCTGCTGCAAAATAATTTGAAGAGTGAAGATGCTACCACAAGAGATTAAGAACATTCCTCTCCCCGAGCACCTGTGAGCTGAGATGCACAGAGAGGGGTGTCCTTACTGCCTCTTTCTAATGTAGGCTTTTAAGTCAAACTAGAGCGACTGATTTTATGTGTTGGCTTGAGATTGGGCCCAAGGTATGCAACCATCTGGTTAAATATCGTTTACTGCATGCCTCGAGAATGTTCTGGGTAAGACTAGCATTTCCCCTGGTACACTGAGGAGAGCAGATTGCCTTTTCTGGCACTGGTGGGTGTTGCATGAGCCCTTGCTGGCATAGAGGATACTGAAGGGTTACCACAGAGCGGCCGCATCACTGGGAAGACAATTTAAGATGCCTCCATGGGATCCCCCACTCAGTTAACATTCCATACTTTAAATTTCTAACACCTCCCAGTGAGATCATAGGCCACTGGGGATGGGTTGCACTTGGCTAGTGGAGAAGTGCAGAAGGAGGTGGCTGAGATCACAGTTCACAGTCTGAAGACCCTTCCCAACCCTTCATTGTAAGGAAACATCAGCAGACCTCACCTTGAGCCTTTCCTATGAATTATCACAGCTGTTCAGGTTAAGATGGCAGTGGCTGTTAGGCTGAGAGGACAGGGTTCCACCACAGTGGGCAGCACAGAACCCAGCGAAAACCATAATAAAACCAAAGGCTGAGTGGATTGTTCTGTCTGTCATAGTCTGAGAGGATGGACCCCTACTCCCGGGCCTCAGACTGGAAATTCTTCCCTCAGCTCTCCTGATTCTCAGGCATCCTAACTCAATAGTACATAATGCCCGCTCTCTGGACCTTCTGTGGTGAGTGCAAAGCCAGGTAATTATCCACCTATTAGATGAGGCAGTGGCTCGTAATCACTCAGCCTATCTATTACCCATTGGGTCTGTTTCTCTTCAGAAACCTGACTAATACAGGGACCTGGTTTCCTATCTCCCTTATGAGGCTGAGCCCAATTAACCATTACTTAATCTTTGCACACTGAATGAAAAAATAGAAATAAAAACGAGAGGAAAGGAAATGACTGCTCCTAGGTATGGTAGAGCAGAAAGGTTTTTTTTTTTTAATGTCTATTTTATTTTATGTAATTTTAGTTAGCATGTTTTGTATTCAGGTTATACAGAATTCAAATTCAAACACCTCTTTAGGGAATAAATCTAGATGCATATTAGAAACTAATATTTTTTAGAAACTCATAATGTTTTCTGTCTTAACTTTTCCATACTAATTTTCTCCTTTTAAAAAAAAAAAAAAAGTTAACTATTATACTTACATCCCAAATGTTGCCTCCCTGCTTGGTACCCCCTTTCCAGAGCTTTTCACCCCATACTCCCTCCACTTTGCCTCTGAGAGGGTGCCCTTTCCTGGGCATCAAGTCTCTACAGGATTAGGTACATCCTCTCCCACTGAGGTCAGACAAGGCAATCCTCTTTGACATATGTTTATTACAGATATAGGGACGGCAAGCCACGCGGAGACACTCGGGAAGAGTCTAGAGTGGTCACAGCCTTGAACCAGGTATGGAGGGCGGGAGGGGAAGAGAAAGAGGAAAAGCAAGTACCTGAAGGGTGTGCCAGCAATACCCTCTAACTGGCGGGGACTGAGGGATGCTGGGAGAACCTGGAGGCCAGGTCTGCTTTGATATGTTAAATAGGCACCTCAGCTAATTGCTCTGGGTTTGAAACTAAACACCCACCATTGACTTCCTTTCCTCCGGGGTCTCAGATGTGCCAGCAAGTTACTTAGGGAATCCATTCTACCAATCAGTTTCCCTTGAGTGCCCATCGTGTTGCTTGTCACAGCAAACTCTGTGCATATTCAAGACAAAAGATTCCGAGGACACAGACGAACAGTTTCTCCGCAGTTTGTCCTAACCCCGGGTGCTTTCCAAGTGTGGGAGATGAAAAGAGTGTGCCCATCAGCCAAGCGGAAGAGACTTTTAAAAGCTGCAAGCAGGAATTTCCATTTTTAATCTCGATGAAGACTCGGGTAATAAATTTACCCTATCCTGCCACTACACATATCTGAGAAAAAGAAAAGAAAAGACGAAGACAAAGAAAAACAGTATCTAAATACCCAGAAAACAATGAGGAAAATATTGGATTTCAAACATTTCATCTCCGGTAAGCAAAAGGCACTGAGCTCAGAAAGCCAAGAGAAAGGTGGTTTCTATAACTGAACAGTCTACTAGCTTTGGGGAGTTTCTCGTTGCCCTGAATGGAAGTGCAACGCAAAATGAACGTTCTGAAATCTCCGACCAAACAAAATCCAAGCCAATCCAAAAGTACAGGGTGTCAGGAAAAATCAAAGAAAAGGCAGGATGGTGGCAGGACAGAAAAGTGAATCAAGACAAAAGAGTGAAAAGCTTAGAATTAAATGTGTGAAGCTGCTTTTGTTTCTTTGCCTCATTTTTTTGTTGTGGATGTGGTTGGGGGGTCAGTGAAGGAAGGGTTAGACCTGGCTACTGTAGACAGGAGGTGTCAGGCAAATCAGGTCCTAGATCTACCTGGTTAGAAACATAAGGAGGAGCTAAAAGGCAGGAGTGGGCGGAACAGCTGACAAAGTGGAAGCACGCGGATGCGTTTTGGAAGTTTGTGGAGATTTTCCAGGAATCTGGGCTCTCCTTTTGCTTCTTTGGTATTCTTTCTTTCTTTTTAAACTTTTTGGTTGTTTCAATTTTTTGAGACAGGATTTCTCTGTGATCTGCCCGACCGTCTGCCTACCTAGTGCTGGGATTAAAGGTCTGCACTTCCATTCTGGCCCTTTCAACCCAGATTTTCAGTTGGCACTTGTCAACAGTCACAGCCCTGGTGTGGTAGTTACATGCATGTGGTAATGTAAGGATTTAGAGGCTGTCTGGTCAACTCTGGCAGCAGGCTTCAACCCAATCAGCTTTAACCAACGTACCTAAACTGTCCTCTCATACAGTCTGACCTGAGACTTTATCTCACCATCATTAGCTGGACAAAGACCCAAATCTTATATATATGATGATGAGGGCTGCTTTCCAACGGGTTCCAATACACCTGCCGCCTTCAGAGTATATAGACACCTAGGTTCAAAACACATCTCACCTAAGAAATCACGCAAAGATGTTGGCTTAGATGATAAAATGGCAGTGTGTCAGGATGTCCGCTGGTTAAGGATGTGATGAAAGGATGCAGGAGCTGGGGACAGCAGGTGCTTGACAAGGGGTCCTTGATGGCCACTGGCTATACGTCCTTTCAGCTCCCTAATGATGATTTGTGATTCTAGCACCTTGGATGCCACCAAAGGTAGTAGATAAATAGAGGTCCCTACACATCAGAACTGCAAGTTGCTTTAGGATACCCCATGTTTGTATAGATTGGAGTTACCAAGAAGACTTGCAGGTCAGAGGCTTGTGTCTCTGGGGAAAAAAATGGTTTAAGCTAACAAGGTTGACTGTGTTGTTCATAACAGGGACAGGAGAATGAGCTGGCCGGAGGAGGTGGCTCAGTGTGGTAAGAGAGCTTGATGCTCTTCCAGAGGTTGGAGATTTTCAGGTTTTCCCCTGCCATAAAGAACTCACAACGAACGGTTTCTAACTACTGGGAGCGCCCTCATGTGCATGTACTTACATAAGTGTATCTCTCTCTCTCTCTCTCTCTCTCTTCCTTTCTCTGTCTCTCTCTCTCTGTCTCTCTCTGTCTCTCTCTCTCTCTCTCTTCCTCTCTCTCTCTTCCTCCCTCTCTCTGTCTTCCTCTCTCTCTCTCTCTCTCTCTCTCTCTCTCTCTCTCTCTCTCTCTCTCTGTGTGTGTGTGTATTTTAGAAAAACAGAGAGAGTATGAGAGAGAGATGAGGGATGGAGAGATAATTGTGATTCAGTTCCTACCATCCACATGGTGTCTCCCTACTGACCACAACTTTGATTCAGGGGATCAATCCGGCACCTTCTCCGGCCTACAAGCACACCAGGCATACATTCGGTGAACATGCATACATACACACTCATACACATAACATAGAAATAAGTCTTTTATTAAAACAGAAGCAAAGAGGGATTAAGCCAATTCTCTTAAAACATCGATGGCAAAAAAAAATAATGTGAATTTAACTAGTCTGAAGCAATAAATGCATACAAGTTCCTAGTTATTCCCTTCTAAAATGACACTGATGTCTACAAAAGTCAAGGTGTAAAAAGCCACGTTGGTTCTCTTAGGCCTGGCCATTTCCTGCGTCTTGTGGAAGGAGTAAACCTAGATTGCTTCTTTGTTTCCTTTCTATACTAAATTGCCATTTGACTTTAGAGTTAACATCCTGTACAAAGAGAAAAACTTACCAAAACACTCAGAAGAGGTTATTTTTAAAAATCTTTGATATGATGAAAGATTTTCCTTGCCTTTATTCCTTTTTTTAAAAAAATCTGAACATTTTCTCTAAGCAATCTGCAGCCAGAATGGCTTTCTCCTTAGTACCTATGAATATTTAGAAAGTTCAATGATCATGCTAAAGATGGCTACAGATGGATCATACGTAATCACTTAAAATATTGATTTGCTTAGATATTCTTAGATAAAACTTTACATTTTGAATTACATTTAATGTTATTTCATAATTGATTTTTTTTACAAATAGGTAATAAATTAGCCTTCTGTGTAGATGTGCTGGCTAGTTTTATGTCAACTTGATACAAGCTAGAGTAATTTTGGAAGATGGAACCTCCATTGAGAAAATGTGCCTCACTTGATTAGCCTACGGTGCATTTTCCTGATTTATGATTAGGCACAGGTCAATGTGGACGGAGCCACCTCTTGGCAGGTGCTGCTGGGTGCTGTAAGAAAACTGGTGAGCAAGCAACGGGGAGGGAGGATGCCAATAAGCAGCACCCCTCCATAATATCTGCATCAGCTCCTGCCTCCGGGATCCAACCTTAACCTCCTACGTTGACTTCCCTTGATGATGAGCTACACGTTGTAAGATGAAATAAACCCTGTCTTCCCAAGCTGATTTTGATCTTGCCATTTTATGCTCCTAATAAAAAAGTAACTGAGACAGGAGATAAGCAGTTTTCTCTGCCTATTTTATCTTAGCTAATATATGTATATTAGCAAATTAACTACCTACCTACATATATATATATGTACATATATATACATATGTATATATATAAAAGTCTGTGTGTATATATACATATGTTTATATACATACATATATATGTGTGTGTGTGTATATATATATATATATATATATATATATGTATATATGAAATGTTGAGTCTTAATTAGCACTGATGGTAATTGAAACACAACATAGACTTATCAGAAAAAAAAAGGCAGAAAGCAATTTCAGTTGACTCATTGTCTTTGTCTACTTGTTCTATGAATATGGCAGTAAGCTGCCGTTTTTGTCTTTATTGATATAGGAGGGCTCAGTAACTATCTGGGGCACCATTTCCTGGGCAGGTGGTCCTGGGATGTACAGAAAAGGCAGCTAAGCATGAGCCTGGGAATGAGCCAGCAAGCTATGTCCCTCCATGGCTTCCACTTAAAGGTTTGGCTTCATTCTTACTCTACCTTTTCCCAGTTGCACACGGTGTCAAGGACATATGAGAAGAAATAAGCTACTCTGTGAAGTTGCTTTTAGTTGGAGCCTTTCCTCATACCAACAGAAGGAAACTAGAACACTTGGGAACTTTTTAGAAATTTCTGTGTGGGTCCATGTGTGCAAGGGCATTATGATCTCCCAGCTGCTAGAGTGTCTTTGCCTAACAAACCATGGATATTTTTGTTCCTCATTGTGAAAAAAATACATCCCAGAAAGGATTCAGATTATTTTTTTATGTTTTGGATTTTTTTTAGGTATTTTCTTCATTTACATTTCCAATGCTATCCCAAAAGTCCCCCATGCCCTCCCCCACCCCCACACTCCCCTACCCACCCACTCCTGCTTCTTGGCCCTGGCATTCCCCTGTACTGAGGCATATAAAGATTGTAAGACCAGTGGGCTTCTCTTTCCACTGATGGCTGACTAGGACATCTTCAGATACATATGCAGCTAGAGACACGTGCTTCGGGGGGGTACTGGTTAGTTCATATTGTTGTTCCACTTACACAGTTGCAGACCCCTTTAGCTCCTTGGGTACTTTCTCTAGCTCCTCCATTGGGGGCCCTGTGATCCATCCAATAGCTGACTGTGAGCATCCACTTCTGTGTTTGCTAGGCCCCAGCGTAGCCTCACAAGAGACAGGTATATCAGGGTCCTTTCAGCAAAATCTTACTAGAGTATGCAATGGTGTCAGCGTTCTGAGGCTAATTATGGGATGGATCCCCGGATATGGCAGTCTCTACATGGTCCATCCTTTCGTCTCAGCTCCAAACTTTGTCTCTGTAATTCCTTCCATGGGTGTTTTGTTCCCAATTCTAAGAGGGGGTAAAGGGTCCACAATTTGGTCTTCGTTCTTCTTGAGTTTTATGTGTTTTACAAATTGTATCTTGTATCTTGGGTATTCTAAGTTTCTGGGCTAATATCCACTTATCAGTGAGTACATATCCTGTGAGTTCTTTTGTGATTGGGATACCTCACTCAGGATGATGGCCTCCAGGTCCATCCATTTGGCTAGGAATTTCATAAGTTCATTCTTTTTAATAGCTGAGTAGTACTCCATTGTGTAAATGTACCACATTTTCTGTATCCATTCCTCTGTTGAGGGGCATCTGGGTTCTTTCCAGCTTCTGGCTATTATAAATAAGGCTGCTATGAACATAGTGGAGCATGTATCCTTCTTACCGGTTGGAACATCTTATGGATATATGTCCAGGAGAGGTATTGCAGGATCCTCCAGTAATTCTATGTCCAATTTTCTGAGGAACAGCCAGACTGATTTCCAGAGTGGTTGTACAAGCTTGCAATCCCACCAACAATGAAGGAGTGTTCCTCTTTCTCCACATCCTTGCCAGCATCTGCTGTCACCTGAATTTTTGATCTTAGCCATTCTGACTGGTGTGAGGTGGAATCTCAGTGTTCTTTTATTTGTATTTCGTTGATGATTAAGGATGCTGAACATTTTTTCAGGTGCTTCTCAGCCATTCCGTATTGCTCAGGTGAGAATTCATTTTTTTAGCTCTGAGACTCATTTTTTAATGGAGTTATTTGATTTTCTGGAGTCAACCTTCTTGAGTTCTTTATATATATTGGATATTAGTCCCCTATCTGATTTAGGATAGGTAAAGATCCTTTCTCAATCTGTTGGTGGCCTTTTTGACTTATTGACAATGTCTTTTGCCTTACAGAAGCTTTGCTATTTTATGAGGTCCCACTTGTCAATTCTCGTTCTTACAGCACAAGCCATTGCTGTTCTATTCAGGAATTTTTCCCTGTGCCCATATCTTGGAGGCTTTTCCCCACTTTCTCCTCTATATGTTTCACTGTCTCTGGTTTTATGTGGAGTTCATTCATCCATTAAGATTTGACCTTAGTACAAGGAAATAGGAATGGATCAATTCTCATTCTTCTACATAACTGCCTGTTGTGCCAGTACCATTTTTTGAAAATGCTGCCTTTTTTCCCCTGGATGATTTTAGCTCCCTTGTCAAAGATTAAGTGACCATAGGTGTGTGGGTTCATTTCTGGGTCTTCAATTCTATTCCATTGGTCTACTTGTCTGTCACTATACCAGTCATGCAGTTTTTATCACAATTGCTCTCTAGTACAGCTTTAGGTCAGGCATAGTGATTCCACCAGAGGTTCTTTTATCCTTGAGAAGAGGTTTTGCTATCCTAAGTTTTTTGTTATTCCAGATGAATCTGCCGATTGCCCTTTGTAATTCGTTGATGAATTGAGTTGGAATTTTGATGGGGATTGCATTGAATCTGCAGATTGCTTTTGGCAAGATAGTCATTTTTACTATATTGTTCCTGCCAATCCATGAGTATGGGAGATCTTTCCATCTTCTGAGATCTTCTTTAATTTCTTTCTTCAGAGACATGAAGTTCTTATCATACAGATCTTTCACTTCCTTAGTTAGAGTCATGCCAAGGTATTCTATATTATTTGTGACTATTGAGAAGGGTGTTGTTTCCCTAATTTCTTTCTCAGCCTGTTTATTCTTTGTGTAGAGAACGTCCATTGGCTTGTTTGAGGTAATTTTTTTATCCAGCTACTTCATTGAAGCTGTTTATTAGGTTTAGGTGTTCTCTGGTGGAATTTTTAGGGTCACTTATATATACTATCATATCATATGCAAAAAGTGATATTTTGACTTCATCTTTTCCAATTTGTATCCCCTTGATCTCCTTTTGTTGTCAAATTGCTCTGGCTAGGACTTCAAGTACAATGTTAAATAGGTAGGGAGAAAGTGGGCAGTGTCTAGTCCCTGATTTTAGTTGGATTGTGTCCAGCTTCTCACCATTTACTATGATGTTGGCTACTGGTTTGCTGTAGATTGCTTTTATCATGTTTAGGTATGGGCCTTGAATTCCTGATCTTTCCATGACTTTTATCATGAATGGGAGTTGGATTTTTGTCAAATGCTTTCTCCACATCTAAAGAGATGATCATGTGGATTTTGTCTTTGAGTTTGTTTATATAATGGATTATGTTGATGGATTTCTGTATATTAAACCATCCCTGCATCTCTGGAATGGAACCTACTTGGTCAGGATAGATGATTGTTTTGATGAGTTCTTAAATTCAGTTAGTGAGAATTTTATTGAGGATTTTTGCATCGATATTCATAAGGGAAATTGGTCTGAAGTTCTCTATCTTTGTTGGGTCTTTCTGTGGTTTAGGCATCAGAGTAATTGTGGCTTCATAGAATGAATTGGGCAGAGTACCTTCTGCTTCTATTTTGTAGAATAGTTTCTGAAGAACTGGAATTAGATCTTCTTTAAAGAACTGATAGAACTCTGCACTAAACCCATCTGGTCCTGCGATCTTTTTGGTTGGGAGCCTATTAATGACTGCTTCTATTTCTTTAGGTGATATAGGACTGTTTAGATCATTGACCTGATCCTGATTTAACTTTGGGACCTGGTATCTGTCTAGAATTTTCTCCATTTCATCCACGTTTTTCAGTTGTATTGAGTATAGCCTTTTGTAGAAGGATCTGATGGTGTTTTGGATCTCTTCAGGATTTGTTGTTATGTCTCCCTTTTCATTTTTGATTTTGTTAATTAGGATTCTTTCCCTGTGCCCTCTAGTGAGTCTGGCTAAGGGTTTATCTATCTTGTTGATTTTCTCAAAGAACCAGCTCCCCCTTTGGTTGATTCTTTTAATAGTTTTTCTTGTTTCCGCTTGGTTGATTTCACCCCTGAGTTTGATTATTTCCTGCCTTCTACTCCTCTTGGGTGAATTTGCCTCCTTTTGTTCTAGAGCTTTTAGGTGTGTTGTCAAGATGCTAGTGTGTGCTCTCTCTAGTTACTTTTGGGAGGCACCTAGAGCTATGAGTTTCTCTCGTGAAATGCTTTCATTTTGTCCCATAAATTTGGGTATGTTGTGGCTTCATTATCATTAAACTTTAAAAAGTGTTTAATTTCTTTCTTTATTCCTTTCTTGACCAAGGTATCGTGGAGGAGAGTGTTGTTCAGTTTCCATGTGAATGTTGGCTTTCTATTATTTATGTTGTTATTGAAGATCAGCCTTAGTCCATGATGATCTGATAGGATGCATGGGAGAATTTCAATATTTTTGTATCTGTTGAAGCCTGTTTTGTGACCAATTAAATGGTCAATTTGGAGAAGGTACCATGAGGTGCTGAGAAGAAGATATATCCTTTTGTTTTAGGATAAAATGTTCTGTAGATATCTGTTAAATCCATTTGTTTCATAACTTCTGTTAGTTTCACTGTTTCCCTGTTTAGGATCTGTTTCCATAATCTGTCCATTGCTGAAAGTGGTGTGTTGAAGTCTCCCACTATTATTGTGTCAGGTGCAATGTGTGCTTTGAAATTTACTAAAGTTTCTTTAATGAATGTGGCTACCCTTGCATTTGGAGCATAGATATTCAGAATTGAGAGTTCCTCTTGGAAGATTTTACCTTTGATGAGTATGAAGTGCCCCTCTTCTTATTTTTGATAACTTTGGGTTGGAAGTCGATTTTATTAGATATTAGAATGGCTACTCCAGCTTGTTTCTTCAGATCATTTGCTTGGAAAATTGTTTTCCAGCCTTTCATTGTGAGGTAGTGTCTGTCTTTTCCCCTGAGATGGGTTTTTGTAAGCAGTAAAATGTTGGGTCCTGTTTGTGTAGTCAGTCTGTTAGTCTATGTCTTTTTATTGGGGAATTGAGTCCATTGATATTAAGAGATATTACGGAAAACTAATTGTTGCTTCCTATTATTTTTGTTGTTAGATTTGGCATTCTGTTCTTGTGGCTGTCTTCTTTTAGGTTCGTTGAAGGATTACTTTCTTGGTTTTTCTAGGACGTGGTTTCCTTCCTTGTATTGGTTTTTTTTTTCTGTTATTATCCTTTGAAGGGCTGGATTTGTGGAAAGATAATGTGTGAATTTGGTTTTGTCATGGAATACTTTGGTTTCTCCCTCTATGGTAATTGAAAGTTTGGCTGGGTATAGTATCCTGTGCTGGCAATTGTGTTCTCTTAGTTTCTGTATAACATCTGTCCAGGATCTTCTGGATCTTAGTTTTCTTCTATAATTTTTTTGAAGATATTTGCCGGTCCTTTGAGTTGAAAATCTTCATTCTCATCTACTCCTATTATCCGTAGGTTTGGTCTTCTCATTGTGTCCTGGATTTACTGGATGTTTTGAGTTAGGATCTTTTTGCATTTTTGCATTTTCTTTGATTTTTGTGCTGATGTTCTCTATGGAATCTTCTACACCTGAGATTCTCTCTTCCATCTCTTGTATTCTGTTGCTGATGCTCGAATCTATGGTTCCAGATTACTTTCCTAGGGTTTCTATCTCCAGCGTTGCCTCAATTTGGGTTTTCTTTATTGTGTCTACTTCCCTTTTTAGGTCTAGTATGGTTTTGTCCATTTCCATCACCTGTTTGGATGTGTTTTCCTGTTTTTCTTTAAGGACTTGTAACTCTTTAGTAGTGTTCTCCTGTATTTCTTTATGATTTGTTAAAGTCCTTCTTGATGTCCTCTACCATCATCATGAGATATGCTTTTAAATCTGGGTCTAGCTTTTCAGGTCTATTGGGGTACCCAGGACTGGCTGAGGTGGGAGTGCTGGGTTCTGATGATGGTGAGTGATCTTGGTTTCTGTTAGTAATATTCTTACATTTGCCTTTCGCCATCTGGTAATCTCTGGAGTTAGTTGTTATAGTTGTCTCTGGTTAGAGCTATTCCTTTCATGATTCTGTTAGCCTCTATCAGCAGACCTGGGAGACTAGCTCTCTCCTGAGTTTCAGTTGTAGAGCACTCTCTGCAGACAAGCTCTCCTCCTGCAGGGAAGGTGCACAGATATCTGGTGTTTGGACCTGCCTCCTGGCAGAAGATGAAGGTCCTAAACAAGGCCTGTCCCAGAAGCTGTTAGTTTCTGTAGTCCACACTCTCACCTGTGCAGACTAATCTCGGTGTGATCCGGGAACCAAGATGGCTCCCCCAGGTGCTCAGGCAAATCCCTCCCTGGTGGGGCATACACCTCTCCTCTGGCAAGGTAGGTGCCCGGATGTCTGGAGCCAGAAATGGGGTCTGCCTCAGAAGCTCTATGGCTTCTGCCTGTCCCAGAAGCAGTTAGCTTCTATAGTCCACACTCTCACCTGCGCAGACTAGTCTCAGCGGGATCCAGGAACCAGGATTCACATTTTAAGGAAACAGGGTTGTGCAGTATGAGGCAAATATAAAAACACTGATACCTTTACAACTGAGACTATTACAAGAATGATTCCTCACAAAGCAAGGTGAGACTACTCAGAAAGAACACTCGCATGAAACATTTATTGTGTAAAGCACTTCAGTGTCTGTGAACTTAGAGATAATTATCCCTGACCTTGCAAACTAGCTGGATATGCCAAACTCTTGTGCTTTTGGTCTGTTTTCCTGGTTTTATAAATGTCTTTTTAATTTTTAATTTTTTTTCCGGAAGACACAGTTAGTTTTGATAATAATAAAAAGTTTCTCATAAGAATCAATTTATTTATGTTCTATACATTGGATATGCAGCAAGTACTACGGAGTTACCAGTTGTCATATTAAAAACAAAGAAACAGACAAAACAAACAAACAAACAAACAAACAAACAAAAACAGTGAGTAAAACCAAAAACTAAAGTTTAATAGGATAATGGATAGGTGGAATTTTAATTTTAATTTAATTAATTAATTAATTAATTTATTTATTTATTTTAAGATGCAACTTTATGCATGTATTCAGAAATGTGATATTACTCTTGATGGGACAAAACCAAAGGCTACTCACCCTACATAAAGAACAAACAACAGACCTAAGTATGGATATCGCTAAAGTTCACCTTGGTGAGCCAATGAGTTTTATGGTGGTAACTTACAGGTATATGGGGGGAAGTTTACTTACAGAGCAGAAATGACTCAAAGACAGCTGCATCACCCAAACCACTGCATGAATGGTGAGTCATGGATGCTGGTAATCTGGTACCTACTTCACAACGGGTAGCCAGCCCAGCAGACTGAAAATTGTTGCTTTTAAGCAGCTCAGTAAGTCTGATCTCTTCTAGACAGCCACCCTTGTCTGCGTGTATCTATTAGCTGTTCTTACAGTTTCTGTAAACTTGGGGAGGGAGGGCCTACCCAGTCTTTTTCATGGACTTCTTAATGCATGGTCCTGATCAGCAGCAGCTTCCCTTTAGAGTGGAACATTCTGCCTGTCCTCGGAACAGCCTGTTGTTTGCCTTCCCTCTTAACAGCCCTTGTCTTAATGAGTTTACCTCTAAAACCGAGCTTTTAATCTCAGAGGAAACTACTACACAGCAGTATAAATGCAAAGTATTTGTTGAGAAAATTACTTTAGAGGGTTATCTTGGTCATAGTGTCTCTTCACAGCAATAGAACAGTGAGGAAGACAGAAAGCTGCTACCAGGAGTGTGACACTGCTGTAATAGGCCTGACCACGCTCTTCCTTGCAGGAATGTGAACGACTTTGGGAATTTGGACTTGAAAAGTATTTGTATGCTTCAAGCAGAGCTTAATGGACCATCTTAATAGCTGCATGAAAGACAGCTCTGAGAGGGATTTGAACTGTGGAGGCTTATCTCCAGAAGTTTTAGTGTGGAAGAATATTATTAAGTAGCCTAGAAACCATCCTTGTGATATTTTAGCAAAGAATATGGCTGCTTTCTGATCTTGTCCTAAAAATCTACCTGATGCTAGTCTAGCAAGGTTTGGATTAATGACATTGGCAGGATACAGCTACAGGCCTATGGAGGCCAGGGAGAGAATGTGGTATTTTCAGTAAGAATGGCTCCAGTAAGTTCCCATATTTGAATGCATAGTTAGCAGGGAGCAGTGCTATTAGAAAGGATTAGAAGGGTTAGGAGATGGTCTTGTTGGAAGAAGTGTGTCACTGGGGATGGGAGTTGAGGTATCAAAAGCGAGTCCAGGTATTTCTACCTCTCTGTCTAAAGTTTAGGATGTAGCTCTCCACTACAGCTCCAGTAGTGCCATGATGATAATGCACTAAACTTCCAAATCTGTAAGCAAGCACCCAATTAAATGCTCTTCTTTTTGTAAAAAGCTGTCTTGCTTATGGTGTCTCTTCATAGCAATAGAAGACTAAGTCAAGTTCCAATAACACCTACACATACAAAAGATAAAAAGGTTCCATATATCCAAACATTAGTCTGTTGTATTACTGTAAGATTTACCATTTAGTTGTAGAATAATCTAGACAATTATAATCAAAGGAACATACACTTCTGATTGGATAAACCTAGAAAAACGACAAACAACCAAAAGAGAATCTTGATTTAAAAATAGATTAAAATCTAATTTATTGCACTTCATCATAACCAAGAAGGCACTCCATAATTAAATAGTGTGGGATCATAAAGAGCTTTCTCAATTCCAGGCACGTAGACAGGTAGGTAGACCAACAACACATTGATAGTATCTTGACCCCAGAGAAAGGTCAAAAGTAAATTAGAAGCACAAAAATTTCGAATTCAGATCGCCAAGACGAGTCTATTATCAGTGGACACAACATTTGTAATTAATCTGAGCACTCAAATAGAAACAAGACAAACAGAAAGTACACATGAGATTGGATGTCACTTCTCTCTCATCAGAGAATGGATTTCTATTATCTATCTGACAGATCTCATCGAAGAGTCACAACGTAAAATCAGTTTTCTAATCACTTCTGTCACTGTGGAAGAATAAATTATCATATTGTGTAAACCACATCACACTCTCTCACACACCATTGGTGTGAAGGCATACAGAAACACCAGTGTCAGAAAAGATTGTGAAATAGAATTGTATTTGTACAAGTGTTTTGTCTGCACATGTGTGTCTTGTGCCCAAGGATGCAGGAAAGGACCTATAGATGCCCTAGGACTAGAGTTATAGAGGATGCAGGAAAGGACCTATAGATGCCCTAGGACTAGAGTTATAGAGGATGCAGGAAAGGACCTATAGATGCCCTAGGACTAGAGTTATAGAGGATGCAGGAAAGGACCTATAGATGTCCTAGGACTAGAGTCATAGAGGATGCAGGAAAGGACGTATAGATGCCTTAGGACTAGAGTCATAGAAGATGCAGGAAAGGACCTATAGATGCCCTAGGACTAGAGTTATAGAGGATGCAGGAAAGGACCTATAGATGCCCTAGGACTAGAGTTATAGAGGATGCAGGAAAAGACCTATAGATGCCCTAGGACTAGAGTTATAGACTCCATGTATAGAGTTGCCATTTGCGTGCTGGTGATCAAACTCGGGTCTGCTGGAAAAGCAGCCAGTGTTCTAACTACAGAGTTTTCTATCAGTATACCCTCGTGGCACCAAAGGTTTAAAGTTCATCGCTGTTTGGGCATTTCTTGGGATGTTTAAATATGAAAGGGAAGAAAGTAATAAAATAATAAAACACAAAGAGATATGAACCGAGGGTTAGAAAACCCATAAATCAAACATGTCAACAACCTAAGCTCCTAGGTGACTTCACTGAGAAGCCTGTGAAACTCTGAAACTGATAAAATAATGTTTCCAAAACAATAAGTCCATACCCTAATGTAAATATAAATATTGATTTTTGCATATTTAGCAAAAAACTAGTAAGTATTTAAAACTGTTTCAAAAGTAAATTCCAAATTTTATGTCAGTTTGTGCGTGTGCATGTGTGTCTGTGCATATGTGATGAGTGTACTATATCAGAAAGAGAAACAATTATGGTTTTGCCCTTTTACAATATCAAAATTTACTGAATATTTAATTCACAAGCTACAGTAGTTTCATTTGTTGAAATTTGCCAAGCAATCCTGATTTTCTTCAGTCAGTCACAGGCTCCTTTACTCCAGGAATAATTATTAGAATTAACTTTCAGATCACACATTACATTTCACATAAAAATGTCTTTATATCTTTACATACACACATACATATACACAAACCATACAAAGACACATCACACATACACATAAACGATAAACAAACCATACAGAGACACAACACATACATATCACATATACACATACACACAAAAAAGCACAAACATATGTATAAACATACATACCACACACATATCATATTACACCTACACACATTATATATATATATATATATATATATATATATATATATATCACAACATATGCATAATTGTGCCTACCACACACACCAACACACTACATAGACACATACACATAAACAATATAGTCCACACAAATACAACACACACATACAACATACAAATACATAAACACACCAAACACATATACACATCACACACATACATAGACATATATATACCTACATACACACAGAAAAAACACATGCACACATACACATACATACATAGCATACATAGTACACATATACAAAATACACACAGACACTCATATACACCACACACATAAACATATACACACACAAACCATATTACACACACACACATCACCTGTAAGGTCAGTGGTGGCCTTGACATTATATTATTGCTATCCCTGTCTTTTATGTAGTCCAGTTGCATCTATTGTACCCTTTTTGGCCTCTTGTTTGATAGATTCATGTTCCTTCCTTCCCTCCCTCCCTCCCTCCCTCCCTCCCTCCCTCCCTCCCTCCCTCCTTCCTTCCTTCCTTCCTTCCTTCCTTCCTTCCTATTTCTTTCCTTCTGCCTTTCATGGTTTTAAAAGGCCTTTGTGCTCTTGTCTTTTGGATCAGGTATCTTTTTGCTTGTAGGAAAAAGTTGTTTATCAGTCCATGCTTCATAGTTCCCATGAGGCAGGTGGTGGTATCTTTGCAAAGGAAGATGTAGAATTAATCTGCAGTTGAGGTTAAAATGGAGCCAACTGCCGGCTTGTAAAATGTAGTCTCCTAGGGCAAGGCACAGCATGAAAGACACTGCTTTCTTCAAAGTAGGACAGAGCCTGTTCTCCACAGTAAGCATATTGCACACATAGATATACAGTGTTGTACACAACATATCTCTCTCTCTCTCTCTCTCTCTCTCTCTCTCTCTCTCTCTCTCTGTCTCTCTCTCTCTCTCTCTCTCTCTTACACACACACACACACATCAACATCACCATCATTATCGATGCTAAAACAAATTTGTCAAGAGAGATGACTACACTAACAATTTCATGACCCAGAATCTGGTGTGACTTCTCTATTGGTATTTGTCTTTTCTGCATCTATTCGCTCAAGTCAAGTAACAATTTTTGTATTTACGGGTAGGAACTGTCCTTATAGATCTGAATTTGCAGACAGATCATGTTCTAATCTGCTCTCTGTTGCAGTTATAACTCTGACCAGGAGCAGCTCGGTGAGGAAAGGCTTTGTTCTGTTTACATTTCCAAGTTGTAATTTATCAGAGAAGGAATAAGGACAGGAACTTAAGTAGGAGCTGAAACAGAAACCATGGACACACACTGCTTACTGCACCACTTCCCCCTGACCCTCAGCCATAGTTCTTGTCAGGGTATAACCACAGGCAGGCCTATAGAAGGATGGCACCGCAGTGGGATTGGCTCCCCTTGATCAATCAGACAATATCCCTACAGATACTCTCATAGGTCAATTTGATCTGGACAATAAGTACATCAATTGGGTTTCCTCTTCCCATGTGACTCTAAATTACCTCAAGTTATAAGAAATATCTGTGTGTGTGTGTGTGTGTGTCTGTGTGTGTGTGTGTGTGTGTGAGAGAGAGAGAGAGAGAGAGAGAGAGAGAGAGAGAGAGAGAGAGAGAGAGAGAGATATCGAGAGAGATCCCAACCAGTGCTCATAGTTCCTGGTTCTCTCACTTCCCTTTTGTGTCAATAAATAAATCAATTACATCATGTTGTTAAACTGAGCTTCCACCGATGGGATGAGATTCAATCACCATCCAGGTCATATATTTTTTAAAAAGGACATTTAAGAAGTATATTCATTAGCTCAATTTGGCTTCTAGTACCCTTTTTTATGAAAAGAAATTGTGCTGCTAAGTTATTTTGTGTGTGTGTGTGTGTGTGTGTGTGTGTGTGTGTGTGTGTGTGTGTGTGTGTTCCTTTCTGCGACACTAAGCTTATTCTTCTCCTAACAAAGTTAATGATAAAAACTAACCTGGACAGATGCCAGATGTTTTAGTATCCTTTAGGACAATAACATGAAGTCTTTGAAAGTATGTTTTCTAAAAGCAAAAGTCAAGTGTATCACTACACAAAATTTTTATTTTGATTTATAAACATGCTAATCATTTGTACTATTGTAACCATTCCACAATGTAATGAGTTGGAAAGAAATCTAGTAAAAGATGCACAAATGTGCCATAGATGGAGAAATGACCAAAGGGCAGCTGGAGTATGTGAGTAGTAAAGTCACTGGAATCCACCTAGCAAGTTTATTCTGACCACTTTAAAAGTGTTTCCCTTTTTTTCTAAACCAATCAAACAAAAGAAGACAAATATTGACCCAAAGGAAGTGGGGTTCTGATGGTGGAGAGAGCATGCTCATTAAAAAGACAGGAAGGATACAAAGGCAGAGGGAGAGTTGTGCAAGACATGATGTCACAGAACAGTGTAGATTATTCAGATTGTTGGACAGTCTGCAGAGTTCAAATGTGACCGTTCAGCCATGGAAGGTGACCCTAGAAAGATATGAGAAATTGAAACTATTTTTTTTTCTGTGTGCTACTATTTGTAATCAGAAAATGGCCTTATGTGAGATGACTATATCCATCTATCTATATAAGTGTGGTGCATATTAACACACTAATATATTGTAGCCACTTAAACATATGTAGAAAATGCTGGAATATTATGGAATATATATATATGTATATATATATTATGTATAGACTGATGGAGATGAAGAAGAAATATCAATGCAAGAGCAACTCCAGGCATTGAGTAGGATCTGAGAGACTTTAGAAAAGAAGAAGTCAGTTTTACGTTTGCCTGCACAAGTCAAGACTCCTTTTGTTCATCTTGGAGCACTGCCTTAGCCTATAGCAAGTGCAGGTAGACTGGAATTTACTGGGTACAATTTGCACATGAATGTATGTAGCAGGTGACTTGTGACTGAGACACATCCATATCTAGGAAGCCACTGTTAAATAACCTCCATTATAAAGACTTCATTGTAGAGAGGGGTCTTTTATATGAAATTATCTGAGCCACCAAAAACCGAATAAAAGGTGTTTGGTTTTGTCACAATATATGGGCCTAAATTTTAGAAGGAGCATAATACAAATTAGTATATCAGAATTTAATAGATATATTTTAACTTCATAGTTAACTTCATAGTAAAAAGTGACTGTCCCCCAACCATATACCATTATTATCAAGTAGAGCCTTTATTAGTGTTGTCTGCTTAGCAATATGAACCATTATATCCTACAGAAACATGAAGTAGATATTAGATACTTTAAAACTTATAATGGTTACTTTTATAACAATAATTCAATAGTGCAAATTATTGCTGCTTATTTTTAGATGTGTTATAAACATATACATTTGTGAATCAAACTCTAAAAATAATAGAAAACTATCACAAACTATACTCCATTTCTCTTGACAGGGAGAGACTGATGTTGTGACACAAATGACATCTTTCTGCCTCCCCCAGAATATTTTTAACTGAGAAGTCATGGAAGATATTGTAGTCATAAAAACACAATTCAGCAATGATTTTATTATAGCAGAATTTTTACTATAAAGATGTTAAGTCAGGAGAAATGGTTTATGGCACTGCTGTTTCTAAAACCTGAAGAGTGTTCTCCTCCTGCTTTTAGAACAGTCTAATATAAAAGACACCGAGACCTTGCTGAGAACAGAGTGCTAACGGTTCTTTTATTTCTCACATCTTCAATCATGAATTTACAACATGACTTTGAAATATAAAGCATATTTCAGTAAAATAAATTCGATCTTTGAAATGTCTGATATCAAAGGCTCTCTCTAGTGCTCTTCATGATAAGAAAATGAATATCAAGTTTTTCAATTAATAAGAGATAAGGTAATCTGTCCTAATTGATGAACTGATTTTCCTTGGAAGAGCAAGTGTGTGGCATTATTTAACTGCTAATCTAGAGTGGGAAGTGCAGATACATGGTGTGAACTCCACTGCTCATGTAATCTTGTTGCGACCTAGAAGATTAGATCTCAGGGCTAGACCTAGCTGGTGATTTAGCAATGAGCCTTTGTTCACCATGGCTAGAAATGACCTCAGAGTCATCCTCTAACCAGTTGTAGCCAGCACATGAAAGAAAAGCTATTTGCTAAGCATGGTATAATGGTCTAGCAGGAATCAAATAATGTAAGTATGAAAATTTTATTTCACATAGCATGTTTGCCACTATAACAGGCCTTCTTAGTCTCCACTTACTGCTATATTACTTTGAAAAATAAATGATAGCCCAAATAACTATATCAAAAAATTAATATGTAATGGTTACAATGATTGGATTCAATCCTCCATGTTTCTTGACATTGATACTGTTTATAATTTCTGTGGCTATAGGTAATTTCTCTTACCTTTTCTACCAAATATGTTGATAGATATAGTTATTTAGTTTCAAGATTTGAGAAATGTTCCATACAAAATATTTATTGTAAAAACTAAATACAGGCAAGAACACTAATAAATACATTTTATCTGATATGCATGAAAGTACATTTCTGCTTAACTTATGTATGTAAAAATATGCTTTTGTTGGTTATCTATACACATGAAAATATAATTTTATCGGGGAGGGGAGGGACAATGTTCTATGATTTTTACCTAGAGACATTAATTGTAAACTTTAAAATAAAGTAGTTACAAAGTAAATAGGCAAAACACCAAGGAATCATATATTTATGACCCTATTATTGACATTGAGAACATGAACTGTGGTTCTTGGAATAGAAGGCAGATGTAAGAGCATTCCCAATACAGATTTATAGCCTCAGATCATGAGTTTCTCTTTGGATGAATACATAAAATATGACAGGAGAATTCAAATTACTCAATAAATATTAGCTGACCATCTTCTCTTTAGATATGAGAACTACATCTTATGTCCTTATTCATGACTAAAGTGTTATCCTCAAGACAGACAATGACATTTGTGGTAGATAGATTTGTGGGAATGTTATTAAGAACAGATTAGATTACCTAGAGCAAGAATTCAAGTATCCCAAGTGGTTCTAACAGCGACCGTGTCACCTTATGTGCTGATCTAATGTTAGTGGGACACAGTGGAAGAGGAGACAATCCAGCTAAGGTGAGTATTTCCTTTATGCAACTCACCTTAAAATCCAGGAAGCTGTGACCTACACGAACTTTATAGGCCTTTGTGTTTACAAAGAAATTTTAGTGATAAATCAGATAAATGGAAGTAGCAAGGACAGTGTAGTGATCTAAATGAAAATGGTCCACACATACTTATAGGAAGTGACATTATTGGAGGTATGGTGTTGGAAGAAGTGTGACACTGGAGGTGGCTTTGAGGTTTCAGAAACTCAAGCCAGGCCCAGTGGCTCCCTGTTTCTTCCTGATGCCTAAGATCCAGATGCAGGTCTCTTAGGTATAATTCCAGCAGAATGTCTGCCTGCATGGTGCCATGTTTGCTGCTATGACAGTAATGGAATGAACCTGTAAGCCAGCACAGTAAAATGGTTTCCTCTGTAAGGGTTGCTGAGTCCACGCTGTTTCTTCACAGCAACCCTAAGACAGCCTTGTAGGGTGAGAGTGTTTAAGAGGATGAGCCACCTCAGGAGAAGGGAGCGCCATCTTGGATCCAGGACTCCACCGAACTTAGGAACTTAGTCTGCACAGGTGAGAGTGTGCACCACAGAAGCTGACAGCTTCTGTGACCTGCCAAAGCAACACAGCATCTGGGAAAGGTCCTGTTTTGGGCCTTCTTCTTCGGCCAGGAGGAGGTCCAAACACCAGATATCTGTGCACCTTCCCTGTAAGAGGAGAACTTGTCAGCAGAGAGTGCTCTAACCACTGAAACTCAGAGGAGAGAGCCTATCTCCCAGGTCTGCTGATAGACGATAATCAGAATCACCAGAAGAACAATCTCTAAACAGAGACAACTATAACAACTCCAGAGATTACCAGATGGCGAAAGGTAAACGTAAGAATTTAACTAACAGAAACCAAGACGACTCACCATCATCAGAACCCAGCACTCCCACTTCGCCCAGTCCAGGGCACCCCAACACACCTGAAAAGCTAGACCTGGATTTAAAAGCATATCTCATGATGATGGTAGAGGACATCAAGAAGGACATTAATAACTCACTTAAAGAATTACAGGAGAACACTGCTAAAGAGTTACAAGTCCTTAAAGACAAACAGGATAACACAATCAAACAGGTAGAAGTCCTTAAAGAAAAACAGGAAAACAGATCCAAACAGATGATGGAAATGAACAAAACCATACTAGACCTAAAAAGGGAAGTAGACACAATAAAAAAAACCCAAAATGAGGCAACACTGGAGATAGAAACCCTAGGAAAGAAATCTGGAACCATAGATGCGAACATTAGCAACAGAATACAAGAGATGGAAGAGAGAATCTCAGGTGCAGAAGATTCCATAGAGAACATCGGCACAACAATCAAGGAAAATGGAAAATACAAAAAGATCCTAACTCAAAACATCCAGGAAATCCAGGACACAATGAGAAGACCAAACCTACAGATAATAGGAGTGGATGAGAATGAAGATTTTCAACTCAAAGGACCAGCAAACATCTTCAACAAAATTATAGAAGAAAACTTCCCAAATCTAAAGAAGGAGATGCCCATGAACATACAAGAAGCTTACAGAACTCCAAATAGACTGGACCAGAAAAGAAATACCTCCCAACACATAATAATCAGAACAACAAATGCACTAAATAAAGATAGAATACTAAAAGCAGTAAGAGAAAAAGGCCAAGTAACATATAAAGGCAAGCCTATCAGAATTACACCAGATTTTTCACCAGAGACTATGAAAGCCAGAAGATCCTGGACAGATGTTATACAGACACTAAAAGAACACAAATTCCAGCCCAGGTTACTATACCCAGCCAAACTCTCAATTAACATAGATGGAGAAACCAAAGTATTCCACGACAAAACCAAATTCACACATTATCTCTCCACAAATCCAGCCCTTCAAAGGATAATAACAGAAAAAAATCCAATACAAGGACAGGAACCAAGCCCTAGAAAAAACAAGAAGGTAATCCCTCAACAAACCTAAAAGAAGACAGCCACAAGAACAGAATGCTAACTTTAACAACAAAAATAACAGGAAGGAACAATTACTTTTCCTTAATATCTCTTAATATCAATGGACTCAACTCCCCAATAAAATGACATAGACTAACAAACTGGCTACAAAAACAAGACCCAACATTTTGCTGCTTACAGGAAACTCATCTCAGAGAAAAAGATAGACACTACCTCAGAATGAAAGGCTGGAAAACAATTTTCCAAGCAAATGGTATGAAGAAACAAGCTGGAGTAGACATTCTAATATCTGATAAGATTGACTTCCAACCCAAAGTCATCAAAAAAGACAGGGAGGGGCACTTCATACTCATCAAAGGTAAAATCCTCCAAGAGGAACTATCAATTCTGAATATCTATGCTCCAAATACAAAGGCAGCCACATTCATTAAAGAAACTTTAGTAAAGCTCAAAGCACACATTGCACCTCATACAATAATAGTGGGAGATTTCAACACACCACTTTCACCAATGGACAGATCATGGAAACAGAAACTAAACAGGGACACAGTAAAACTAACAGAAGTTATGAATCAAATGGATCTGGCAGATATCTACAGAACATTCTATCCTAAAACAAAAGGATATACCTTCTTCTCAGCACCTCATGGTACCTTCTCCAAAATTGACCACATAATTGGTCACAAAACAGGCCTCAACAGATACAAAAATATTGAAATTGTCCCATGCATCCTATCAGATCACCATGGACTAAGGCTGATCTTCAATAATAAAATAATAATAGAAAGCCAACATTCACGCGGAAACTGAACAACACTCTTCTCAATGATACCTTGGTCAAGGAAGGAATAAAGAAAGAAATTAAGGACTTTTTAGAGTTCAATGAAAATGAAGCCACAACATACCCAAACTTATGGGACGCAATGAAAGCATTTCTAAGAGGAAAACTCAGAGCTCTGAGTGCCTCCAAAAAGAAACTAGAGAGAGCACACATTAGCAGCTTGACAACACACCTAAAAGCAGTAGAAGAAAAGAAAAGAGGAAGAAAATTTACCCAAGAGGAGTAGATGGCAGGAAATAATCAAGCTCAGGGGCGAAATTAACCAAGTGGAAACAAGAAGAACTATTCAAAGAATCAACCAATCAAGGAGCTGGTTCTTTGAGAAAATCAACAAGATAGATAAACCCTTAGCCAGACTCACTAGAGGGCATAGGGAAAGTACTCTAATTAACAAAATCAGAAATGAAAAGGGAGACATAACAACAGACCCTGAAGAAATCCAAAACACCATCAGATCATTCTACAAAAGGCTATACTCAACAAAACTGGAGATCCTGGATGAAATGGATAAGTTTCTAGACAGATACCAGGTACCAAAATTAAATCAAGATCAGGTTAATGATCTAAACAGTCCCATATCCCCTAAAGAAAGAGAAGCAGTCATTAATAGTCTCCCAACCAAGAACAACAGATCCTGAAGACATCCAAAACACCATCAGATCCTTCTACAAAAGGCTATACTCAACAAAACTGGAGAACCTGGATGAAATGGAGAAGTTCCTAGACAGATACTAGGTACCAAAGTGGAATCAAGATCAGGTTAATGATCTAAACAGCCCTATATCCCCCAAAGAAATAGAAGCAGTCATTAATAGTTTCCCAACCAAAAAAAGCCCAGGACCAGATGGGTTTAGTGCAGCGTTCTATCAGACCTTCAAAGATCTAATCCCAGTTCTTCACAAACTATTCCACAAAATAAAAACAGAAGGTACTCTACCCAACTCATGCTATGAAGCCACAATTACTCTGATACCTAAACCACAAAAAGACCCAACAAAGATATAAAACTTCAGACCAATATCCCTTATGAATATTGATGCAAAAATCCTCAATAAAGTTCTTACTAACCGAATCCAAGAACACATCAAAACAATCATCCATCCTGACCAAGTAGGTTTCATCCCAGGGATGCAGGGATGGTTCAATATACAGAAATCCATCAACGTAATCCAGTATATAAACAAACTCAAAGATAAAAACCACATGGTCATCTCGTTAGATGCGGAAAAAGCATTTGACAAGATCCAACACCCATTCATGATAAAAGTCTTGGAAAGATCAGGAATTCAAGGCCCATACCTAAACATGATAAAAGCAATCTACAGCAAACCAGTAGCCAACATCAAAGTAAATGGTGAGAAGCTTGAAGCAATCCCTCTAAAATTAGGGACTAGACAAGGCTGTCCACTTTCTCCATTCCTATTCAACATTGTACTTGAAGTCCTAGCCAGAACAATTCAACAACAAAATGAGATCAAAGGGATACAAATTGGAAAAGATGAAGTCAAAATATCACTTTTTGTAGATGATATGATAGTATATATAAGTGACCCTAAAAATTCCACCAGAGAACTCCTAAACCTGATAAACAGCTTCGGTGAAGTAGCTGGATATAAAATTAAATCAAACAAGTCAATGGCCTTTCTCTACACAAAGAATAAACAGGCTGAGAAAGAAATTAGGGAAACAACACCCTTCTCAATAGTCACAAATAATATAAAATATCTTGGCGTGACTCTAACTAAGGAAGTGAAAGATCCGTGTAATAAAAACTTCAAGTCTCTGAAGAAAGAAATTATAGAAGATCTCAGAAGATGGAAAGATCTCCCATACTCATGGATTGGCAGGATCAACATTGTAAAAATGGCTATCTTGCCAAAAGCAATCTACAGATTCAATGCAATCCCCATCAAAATTCCAACTCAATTCTTCAACATATTAGAAAGTGCAATCTGTAAATTCATCTGGAATAACAAAAAACCTAGGATAGCAAAAACTCTTCTCAAGGATAAAAGAACCTCTGGTGGTATCACCATGCTGGACCTAAAGCTTTACTACAGAGCAATTGTGATAAAAACTGCATGGTACTGGTATAGTGACAGACAAGTAGACCAATGGAATAGAATTGAAGACCCAGAAATGAACCCACACACCTGTGGTCACTTGATCTTCGACAAGGGAGCTAAAACTATCTAGTGGAAGAAAGACAGCATTTTCAACAAATGATGCTGGCACAACTGGTTGTTATCATGTAGAAGAATGCGAATCCATCCATTCCTATCTCCTTGTACTAAGGTCAAGTCTAAGTGAATCAAGGAACTTCACATAAAACCAGAGACACTGAAACTTATAGAGGAGAAAGTGGGGAAAAGCCTTGAAGATATGGGCACAGGGGAAAAATTCTTGAATAGAACAGCAATGGCTTGTGCTGTAAGATCGAGAATTGACAAGTGGGACCTCATGAAACTGCAAAGCTTCTGCAAAGCAAAAGATACCATCAATAAGACAAATAAACCACCAACAGATTCGGAAAGGATCTTCACCTATCCTAAATCAGATAAGGAACTAATACCCAATATATATAAAGAACTCAAGAAGGTGGACTCCAGAAAATCAAACAACCCCATTAAAAAATGGGGCTCAGCAGGGCCAAAAGAATGGGAATGGGTGGGTAGGGAAGTGGGGGGCGCTATGGGGGACTTTTGGGATAGCATTGGAAATGTAACTGAGGAAAATATGTAATAAAAATATTAAAAATTAAAAAAAAAAGAAACAAAACTAGTAAAATTTAGAGGCCACCAGTTCAGAACACGAGAGTTCTAAAGTTATGGATCATTCTCAGAAGGCAAGGTTTATGTATTTACACGTTGACTCATTAAAAATAATGGCTATGGAATTTCATTACAATCTCAAATAGTGGTACTTATTAAAATGTTGGCATCCAAAAAAAAAAATGGGGCTCAGAACTGAACAAAGAATTCTCACCTGAGGAATACCGAAAGGCAGAGAAGCACCTGAAAAAATGTTCAACATCCTTAATCATCAGGGAAATGCAAATCAAAACAACCCTGAGATTCCACCTCACACCAGTCAGAATGGCTAAGATCAAAAATTCAGGTGACAGCAGATGCTGGCGAGGATGTGGAGAAAGAGGAACACTCCTCCATTGTTGGTGGGATTGCAAGCTTGTACAACCACTCTGGAAATCAGTCTGGCAGTTCCTCAGAAAATTGGACATAGTACTACCAGAGGATCCAGGAATACCTCTCCTGGGCATATATCCAGAAGATGTCCCAACCGGTAAGAAGGACACATGCTCCACTATGTTCATAGCAGCCTTATTTATAATAGCTAGAAGCTGGAAAGAACCCAGATGCCCCTCAACAGAGAAATGGATACAGAAATTATGGTACATTTACACAATGGAGTACTACTCAGCTATCAAAAAGAATGAATTTATGAAATTCCTAGCCAAATGGATGGACCTGGAAGGCATCATCTTGAGTGAGATAACACAATCACAAAGGAACTCACACAATATGTATTCACTGATAAGTGGATATTAGCCCAAAACTTAGGACTCCCAAGATATAAGATACAATTTGCTAAACGCATGAAACTCAGGAAGAATGAAGAACAAAGTGTGGACACTATGCCCCTTCTTAGAACTGGGAACAAAACACCCATGGAAGGAGTTACAGAGACAAAGTTTGGAGCTGTGATGAAAGGATGGACCATCTAGAGACTGCCATATCCAGGGATCCATCCCATAATGAGCTTCCAAATGCTGACACCATTGCATACACTAGCAAGATTTTGCTGAAAGGACCCAGATATAGCTGTCTCTTGTGAGACTATGCAGGGGCCTAGCAAACACAGAAGTGGATGCTCACAGTCAGCTATTGGATGGATCACAGGGCTCCCAATGGAGAAGCTAGAGAAAGTACCCAAGGAGCTAAAGGGATCTGCAACCCTATAGTTGGAACAACATGATGAACTAACCAGTACCCTGGAGCTCTTGTCTTGTCTCTAGCTGCATATGTATGGAAAGATGGCCTAGTCGGCCATCACTGGAAAGAGAGGCCCATTGGACTTGCAAACTTTATATGCCCCAATACAGGGGAATGCCAGGGCCAAAAGAATGGGAATGGGTGGGTAGGGAATTGGGGGGCGGTATGGGGGACTTTTGGGATAGCATTGGAAATGTAATTGAGAAAAATACGTAATAAAAAAATATTAAAAATTAAAAAAAAAAAAGAGGATGAGCCACTTCATGAAGAAGTGCAGCCTGTGCAAGTTCTAAGGCGACCCCTGATGAGGTCTATAATGTTATTACGAGGATGCAGGAGATGAATCCCTGGTGCTACTGAAGACTCCAAGAAGCCCCGACTTGTCAGATGCCTCATATCCATCTTCACATCCCAGTGAACTGAATCAGAATGTCCCCAGAGATCAGGTACTTTGACACTTGGTCCCTGGTTGATAGCCCTGTTTAGAGAGATTTAGTTGCTACAGCAAGTATGTTCCTGGGGGAAGTCTTCAAGAGTTTATAGTCACACCCCACTTCCTGTTTGCTTTTTTCTATTTGTGCAAGCAATTAAAGTTGTGATCCCTCTGTTTCCTGACTCCTGCTTGCTGGATGCCTCAGCGACATGACGGACTCCATCCCTCTGAAACTGCAAGCCCAAATAGCCCCTTTCTTAAGTTGCTTTAGGTCATGGTGTTTCATCATGTCATCTGAAAAGTAACGTTAGGACCCTGATATAGCTGTCTCTTGTAAGACTATGCCAGGGCCTAGCAAACACAGAAATGGATGCTCACAGTCAGCTATTGGATGGATCACAGGGCCCCCAATGGAGGATATAGAGAAAGTACCCAAGGAGCTAAAGGGAACTGCAACCCTATAGGTGGAACAACAATATGAACTAACCAGTACCCTGGAGCTCTTGTCTCTAGCTGCATATGTATCAAAAGATGGCCTAATAGGCCATCACTGGAAAGAGAGGCCCATTGGTCATGCAAACTTTATATGCCCCAGTACAGGGGAACGCCAGGGCCAAAAAGTGGGAGTGAGTGGGTAGGGGAGTTGGGGGAGGGCATGGGGGACTTTTGGGATAGCATTGGAAATGTAAATGAGGAAAATACCTAATGAAAATATTTTAAAAAAAGAAAAAAGAAAAGTAACTCCAGGAAACATGTTAGTCACCCACTCTGTTTTATGACACTGCTGACTTTAGGCTTAAAGTATGATATGCATGCCAGCTTGAAATGCCTCTTTCAAGGATCCTATCAGAAATGTGAATCCCAGCATCGTGAGTTAGGAGGTGGGTGGGCTAGTTAAGCAGTGACTAGTTTGCTAGCATTCTGCCCGCAAGGATGGATTTATGCTGTAATTGCAAAGGTGGCTTTCTTGACCTTACACTATTTCACAGATGACATCTTTCCCTAATGAGGTTTGTTTGTCTATAAAAGCATTTTTGCTAAAGTGTGTTCTTCGTTTGTATAAATCCTCACTGATATTTCCTATGGGTGACATAGGAAAAGGGTGCTTGTTGGAAAGTGCCACTATAACATTGATCTGTAAAGATTAAACCCCTGCTCTTTATAAATCCTCCAATGACAGATATTCTGTTAGAGCATTAACCGTGAGTAAGACCATGTCTACTGCTTCAGCTCAGTCTCAGGGAGTTGGGTCTCCACAGCTTCTCTCCCAGTAGCTAATGTCGCAGGATCTGTTACTTAAATAACTGTTTTGCAGTAAGAAAATGTCATGAACACTGGGCTTTCAAAAATGTCATATATTCATGAATGAGATTTGTGGAGGAAGTCTTAACAGGAGGATTAACAAAGCACTCTCTTTTTTTCCTTGCTGGTCTTATTAAATTTTTGTGCCTTTGATGAAGGATCATTTACAGGAACCACAGGCTTCCCTGAAGAGAACAAGAGAATAAAACTACCAACTATTAGATGATTATGCAGCTAATTCTTGGGTTAGCGTCTGTGAACTTTGCTCTTCACTTTTAGTGCCCTACTGTTATTTTATTGATTCCCTCTTTTTACTAAGGTTTTTAAGGTACCATGTTAGAAGAAAAATAATTTTAATGGCCACTCGATATATTGAAAGTTTAGTGTATGTTTCCTCTTTGCATTTCAAAGCAGCTTTGAATTCTTATATTTTCTGAAACACAATCAAGTCTACCTGTAGATGTTGTAGAAAATTACTGCAAACATTGAGGTTTAAATGAACAGAAATGTATTTATGGTTTTTATGTAAGGTTTACATTGTTCTGAAAATTAAGAGACACAATTTGGTCAAATGGGGCTACTGTTAAGGCACTGAGAAAATGCACTTAGTGTTTCTAGAGGCTCCGAGGGCTAATCCATTCTTTGTGTGGCCCTGCTTCTGCAGTAGTGGACCTGCATCCTTAATGTGTGGCTCCCCTCCAGCAGCCATGCTTTGTGCTCTGATTCTCTGATGCTGCCCCTCTGCTTTTTACCTATTTGTCCCCTTAGGATGGTCATGGGCCCACCTTGAAATTTCAAGGTAATCACCTTTTTTTCTTTTATAGAAGATAGATTTTTTTTTCTCACATATTATGTGATGATTGCGGTTTCTCCTCCCTCTACCTCTCCATTCCTGGATCTATAGCTTTTCTCTCGTTAGGAAATAAACAGGCTACAAAGTGATAATAGAATGAAATAACATAAAATGGAAACTAACACATCTAAATCAGACAGAACAAGCAAACAAGAAAGAAAAGAGCCCTAGAAAAGCCTTGCACGCATGTGCTCGTGAGTGCATGCACACACATACACACACCACTCACTCACACACATGCACACATACACAAACCACTCTCATAACCGTACATGCACACACACACAGCACTCTCACACACAGGCACACACACACACATGCAGACACAAGCCACTCTTTCACACATGAACACACACACGCACACACACACAAATCCACAGACCCACTTTTTCACACACCCAGGACTCCCATAAAATGTAATGAACTGGAAGCCATAACATACATGAAAATGTCCTGTAGAGCAAAAGAAAGAAGAAAAAGTATTTAAAAATGAGTTAACTTTAAAAGAAAGTTCTGACATATGATGTAAATGTTGTTTTTCTTTCCTCAGATGATGTGATGAGACCAGAGCCATACCCAAGCTATGCACACACCTGGCTTGGCCTGGGCCCAGAACATTTCTATACAACTGTCCCTAGGCTTAGACCTGGAAACTTTTAGCCTCAATACAATCTAATCTTCCAGACCTTGAAGGCTTCAGCTTCCAGACTGCTAAACCAGGCCTAGAATGTTTCAGCTGTCAAGACTTACTGCTGAATATACTCACCCTTCCTAGCTCTTCCTGAAGTCTGGTAGGCTGAGTCAACTCAACCACTCTGGCTTAAACTCCTCTCCAAACTGACTCATTCAAACTGACTTCTCTTTGCTTCTGTCTGAATTGCTTTGCTTGCAAAACTGCCTCTGAACGCCATGAAATGAACCTCTCTGAATTCATCTTCTCTGAATTGACCCAAATTGTACTCAACTGAATTCTCCAAACTGAAGTGAAGTGTTAACCTTCCCAAACTGAGTTCCACTCTGCTGGACTCCCTGTACTGACTCCCGGCTGATGGATGCTCTCTGCACTGTTCTTAATAGTGTCTCTGTCCTGCACTGCTCTCCTGAGAGTTGGACTAATTCTTTCTCTGACACATTCTGCCAAATCTTTCTCTGATTCATAACTTTGTATGTCCCTTAATTAGATGTCAACTTCAAACATGGCTGCTTCCTTCTATAAACTAAGTTTACCTTAAAGGCATGTACTGAGGATGTGTCTGTGTGCCAGCCAGAGAGATTAAAGGTATGCCATTCCAGGTAAATCTCTCAGAACTAGCAGGTCTTTGGCTATGATCCCTTGCCAGTCACATTCCTGGATTAAAAATCCTCTATGATATGAGTGAAGGAATCTACAAAGATGCTATGAGTTCATTTTCTGTTGGCCATCTATTGCTAGTCATGCAGCCTGGCTGCCCTTAGGAGTAGTTAGTTTCCCTAATAAGACTACCATGGAGGAAGCTAAATTTTCATTTGCAAATGGTGTTGTCACTTGGAGATAGCTTCTGAGGTAGGATGGGGCCATGGGTCCACTTCTTTTGCCTCTAGGACCCCATCTGTTGCAGACCCACACAGGTCCTGTGTGTGCTCCCTCAGAATGTGCAAGTCCATATGTGTGCCTATCATGTTGATTTAGAGGGTCATGTTTTCTTGGAGTCCTTGATCCCCTCTGCCTCTTACACTCTTTTTGCCTTTTCTTCTGTGGGATTTCCTGATCCCTGAGGCTCCAGAGGGATTTGATGGAGATATTCTATGATGAATGTTACAAGTAAGGACTTGTCTGAGGGTCAAAATTTTAAAGACCACATCCTTTAACATAATCTGCTAAAGTGGCAAGATATACATTTTCTTTATCCTCATTAAGAGTTCAAATAAGACTGATGGCAGTAAAAGAAAGACCCTAGCCATCTTATTTGTAATAGCCAGAAGCTGGAAACCACCCAGATGTCCCTCAACTGAAGAATGGATAAAGAAAATGTGATACATTCACACAGTGAAATACCACTCAGCTATTAAAAATAAGGACATCATGAAATTTTCAGGCAAATTGATGTAACTAGAAAATATTATCTTGAATGAGGTAACCCAGACCCAAGAGGACATGCATGGTGTGCATTCAATTATAAGTGGATATTAGCCATAAAATATAGGATAACCACACTATAATCCATAGACACAAAAAGGCCAAATAACAAGGAGGGTCTAAGGGAAGAACACTGAATCTTTCTCACAAGGGAAATAAAGTAGATATCGGATGTTCATGAAGAGAGAGAACTGGGTGGAAGAGGGGAGGGGGAGGAGAACCTAGCAGGCAGGATTAGGTGTAGGGAGAGTGGGAAAGAGAGCACAGAAAGGGGTCAGGGACCATCTCTAGGAAGTGCCACAGGTCTGGGACAGAGGTGTGAAGGGGACTCTAGGGTGTCTATGGGGGCAATTCTAGCTGAGATTCCTAGCAGTGAGAGATCTGGATCCTGAAGTGGTAACCTCCTGTAGGCAGGCAGCCAGTGGAGGGATAAGGACAGCAACACACCTATAAAGTCTCTGACTGAAAATGTGTCCTGCTGATGAGATGTGAAGAGACAAAGATAGAGCAGAGATAAAGGGAATGGTCAACCAATGACTGTTCCAAATTGAGACCCATCCCATGGGCAAGAACCAATCCCTGACACTATTAATGATTCTCTGTTATGCTTGCAGACAGGAACCTAGCATAAGTGTACTCTGAGAGAGGCTCTATTCAGCAGCCAATGGGAAGAGATGCAGAGACCCATAGCCAAACATTAGATGTAGTTTGGGGAGTTTGAGGAAGAGTTGCTGAAGGAGTAAGGAACTTGAAGAGGACAGGGACTTACTGGAAGAAGAACAGAGTTAACTAACCTGGACCCTTGGGGGTTCCCACACACTGAACCGTGAACCAAAGAGGAAGCATGAGCTGGACCTACACATATGTAGCAGAAGTACATCCTAGTTTTCATGTGGGTTCCCAGCATCTGGAGCTGGGGCTGTCCCTGAATCTGCTATCTGCCCATGGATCCTGTCTGGCCTCAGCTACAGAGGACGTGTCTAGTCCTGCAGAGGCTTTATGACCCAGAGTGAGTCATGGGGGTGAGCATGCAGAGAAGGGGAGAGTGGAATCAGGCTAGGATCTCTCAGGGGGTTGATATTGGGATGTAAAATGAATAAATACATGAGTCTTTTTTTTAATGAAAGCAAAGAACACAAACTCATGAAATAAGAACATGCTTCCAAACAGCTAACCCTCCCACTCCATCAAACTTCTTTCCCAACAAAGGATGTGGATTCTGTTTGTGGCTCTTAAGTGAATGAATGCTGATATTGTATACACTTTTGTATGTACTATATTTTAAAAATATTTTTAAACTTATAGGGTGTGCAGCCATCATTGGCTACACATATCACAAAGCATCATACAGTTTGGAATAAAAATATATAATGATTTTACTACTTTTAGAGATATAAATTATGTTTTATATACCAAAGGTTTTCCAAGCAATTAACATCTTTTTATAACATTAAATGTGATAAATCTCTGATGTAAGTTTAAGCTTACTGTCTGGAGAAAGCATTTGAGGTTCTATAACATGAATTTACACAAATTAGAGACCTAGTAGTTTGAAAGGATAGAGTTGAGTTAAAAGTTGAGACAGCTTTAAGAACAAACCTCACTCCACACTTGAAAGTGCAGCCTCGTGTACACACAATTTTTATGATTTCTTTAAAATATCTTATCCTATTCTTTTAAAATGAACTCTAATAGAACACCTTTATTCATTTACAAAATTGAAACTTTCCTGCTGACCTTTCACATGGTTCTGAAAAAGCTAAGACATGTTTTCTTGTTGACTTCATCGAGAGGTTGTGACCGTATTATTGCTGTCTAGTGGGAATCAACAGAGGAAAGTACGGAAAATAAACAAGTTAAGAACCTTCTTTGTGAGGTAACATTAAAAAATGAATATTTGTTCTGCAACTGATGGTCAGTTAAAATACTACATTACATTATCGAGAAGTGAAATTTTCTCCAAAATGGGTTTAGTGAGTTGACACATGCCGTGGGGTTGATAAGGTGAATGTTGAGGCCAAGGTCAACCCACTACACTGATCTCTTTATGTATTCTCCACTTTATTAGTTTCTGAAATCCCGAGTGCCTGTTATACTGAATAGTGGGTTTCAGAATCAGGTTTCCGTGCATGTGATAATTTATTTTGGTCATAGCCTCTGTCCTCTTCCTCCTCCCATTGACCACTCTCCCTTCCCAACCACTCCTCCTTCTACTTACTGCCATCCCTGTTCATGTTTGCTTTGATGACATTTGATGAGTTTAATTAGGGTTGCTGACAGTAGCATGGATAAAGGGTTATTTATAAGAGCAGCCACAATTTATCACTGGCCCTATTTCTGAAGGTATCGTCTTCCTTAAGGTTCCCATTGCTGTGAAGAGTCACCATACCCAAAGCAACTCTTAGAAAGACAACATTTAATTGGGGCTGGCTTACAGGTTCCGAGGTTCAGTCCATTACCATCAAGGTAGGAGCATGGCAGCTTCCAGGCAGTCAGGAGGAGCTGAGAGTTCTATATCTTGTTCAGAAGAAAGCCAGAAGATTGTTTCCAAAGCAGTTAGGAGGAGGGTCTCAAAGCCCAGCCTCACCCTCCTCCCCAGTCATACATTTCCTCCAACAAGGCCTACACCTAATCCAATAAGGCCACACCTCCTAATACTCCCACTCCCTGGACCAAGCATATTCAAGCCACCACATGTATGATCTTCCCTTTCTCCAGCAACCACCTTGTGCTAATATTGCAAGAAGGGGTGGAGACTGATGAGCATCTTCCCCAACCATGAACGTTTAAGAAAGAGCCATGGTGCACAGTGCCTTGAGGAATTGTGAGAGAGACTCCAAGATAAGAAAAATTTTTACCTCAGATGTGTTTTGTTTCCTGGATTGTTCCTGTAGGTAGTTTCATTCATCTTGTGACAAACATGTAAGTTCAGTTTATAAGATGTGTTTATTCTTTTTTTAAAATTTTTTATTAGGTATTTTCTTCATTTACATTTCCAATACTATCCCAAAAGTCCCCCATACACTCTCCCCCCACTCCCCTATCCACCCACTCCCACTTCTTGGCCCTGGCATTTCCCTGTACTGGGGCATATAAAGTTTGCAAGACCAAGGGGCCTCTCTTCCCAACGATGGCCAACTAGGCCATCTTCTGATACATATGCAGCTAGAGACACGAGCTCCAGGGGTACTGGTTAATTCCTGTTGATGTTCCACCTATAGGGTTGCAGACCCCTTTAGCTCCTTGGGTACTTTCTCTAGCTCCTCCATTGGGGGCCCTGTGATCCATCCAATAGCTGACTGTGAGCATCCACTTCTGTGTTTGCTAGGCCCCGGGATAGTTTCACAAGAGACAGCTATATCTGGGTCCTTTCAACAAAATCTTGCTAGTGTATGCAATGGTGTCAGCGTTTGGAAGCTGATTATGGGATGGATCCCCAGATATGGCAGTCTCTAGATGGTCCATCCTTTCATCTCAGCTCCAAACTTTGTCTCTGTAACTCCTTCCATGGGTGTTTTGTTCCCAATTCTAAGAAGGTGTTGCGGCCTGCCCGCAGTCCACAACACGAACGGTTCAACTGAGAATGGCAGTTCGAACTGAAAAGAGAGGAATCTAGACGGGGCGGAAGAAACAATGGAGCCAAGACAACAAACATTCTGATTAAGGCTCAATTTTACTATTTTCAGACACTCAGTTATAAAGGAAGGGGGAGGGAACCCAATATCCCGCCAAGTAACTCAGGGTCCAGTAGCAGGACGAACACGTGTGTGCCTCCAGGCAGCAAAGGCAGGTTCCAGCAGTAGGCGTGGCAGGACGAATGAGCAGGAAGCTCCACCCTTGAGCAAGCAAGTTCCAGGCTGGGGGAAGGGAGGCCACAAGAAGGGGCACAGTGTCCACACTTTGGTCTTCGTTCTTCTTGAGTTTCATGAGTTTCACAAATTGTATCTTATATCTTAGGTATTCTAAGTCTCTGGGCTAATATCCACTTCTCAGTGAGTACATATCATGTGAGTTCTTTTGTGATTATGTTACCTTACTCAGGATGATGCCCTCCAGGTCCATCAATTTGCCTAGGAATTTCATAAATTCATTCTTTTTAATACCTGAGTAATACTCAGGATGTATTTATTCTTATTCGATGTCAGAAAATAGCTGTTGGACCCCTATGGTCGGTGTACCCTGAATCTGGACATGGTTTTCTACCTTGATTTTGTGCTATCCCAGATATAATCTATAGCATGTACCAAGCAATTGTGTTTAAATTGGTCTGTCTTGAGAAAGTTCTGGGAAAGGCTGCTCTACTAATATTTAGTATGTGCTTACTGGCATTTATTTACATGTTTTTGTTTTTGTTTTTTTTCTGACCATGTGTTTCTAAACTCAAACAACTTTCCTTGAATCATTGCTTTCTTTGTTGCCTTCATGTGGAAAAGTAGAGGTAAAGAAATTAAGCTAAGTTTGTCTCTAGCATCAGACTGTAGTTTTCCCCATTGTTTCAGATCCTCAGATCCCAGGTCCAGCAGATGAGGTCTGCACAGGTAGGCAGAAAAGTCGGCAATAGGGAATTGAGATGGTTCTTTTTGTGCAGGTAATCATAGCTGCTGTGAGTTCATGAGTACAACATCAATGTCAAGCCTAAAAATGATGTTCAAAATGTTTGCCACTGTCTGTGGATTTTACCTTATTCCTGCATCCTTTTCTGTGATATTCTTGGAGCCTTGAAAAGGAGGATATAGAAATCACATTGAGGTATCCACATTCAATAGTCATTTATCCTCAGTCTATTCTATAGTTATGGATCTCTGGAAAAGCATGTGCCCACTGCCAAAAGTAGTGTCTCTGACTAAAGCCATCAGTGTCACTCATCTACAAAGCATGTTCCCAAATTAAAACGTTAGCAGTAGCTTCCCTACTAGGTCTATGGTCCCAGCTCTAGGCTTTGACCAGGTTTATAGCATCAGGTATGGATTCTCTCATAAGGCTTTAAATCTCATGAGAAAGTGGTTGGTTAACCCCATAATAATCATGCCATGGGCACATCTCCTGGAGCCAGCCAGTGGTGCAGCACATACGATTCATAGATAGGTAAGCCATCCGATGACTTTTCTTCCTTGCCTGCCTGAATCACACCTACTGCCACCCTAAAAGCTAGCCAACAACGGGAAACTTGCAGTGAATTTACAGCTTTATTTCTGCACGTCCCATGGCCCAAGCATCATGACTTCAATGGTTGTTCTTAACACCTAGTTCTGGCAGGGAACCAAGAGCAATAGCAATAGGCTGAGTCATTTTGAAGGACTCAAGGGCTCTGTGATCAAGGCCTCATTGAATGGTATACCATTCCCAGTGCTGAGGCTTTCATTCAATGACTTGTGGCTTCCAGTAGCAGCTTTATCTACCCATATAGCAAAAACCTATGTGTTTTTTTTTTTAGAGTTAATTCTTTTTAATTAGGTATTTTCCTCATTTACATTTCCAATACTATCCCAAAAGTCCCCCATACACTCTCCCCCCACTCCCCTATCCACCCACTCCCACTTCTTGGCCCTGGCATTTCCCTATATTGGGGCATATAAAGTTTGCAAGACCAAGGGGCCTCTCTTCCCAATGATGGTCAACTAGGCCATCTTCTGATACATATGCAGCTAGAGACACGAGCTCCAGGGGTACTGGTTAATTCCTGTTGATGTTCCACCTATAGGGTTGCAGACCCCTTTAGCTCCTTGGGTACTTTCTCTAGCTCCTCCATTGGGGGCCCTGTGATCCATCCAATAGCTGACTGTGAGCATCCACTTCTGTGTTTGCTAGGCCCCGGCAACCTGTGTGTTTTTAAAAGTATGTCTGAGACAAAAAACAGCCAATCTATCATCGTGATTTCTTCTTATCCAGTTTATATATTTAAGCAAATACAGTCTAAAATAACTCAACTTAAAAGAACTGCAGACTGGATACTCTTCCAGGTAAAGACATACCTGCATTAAAAAAAAATCATGAGAAGCTTTCCCTCCAATACTGCTTTAAGACCAAATAGGCAGTACATTTGTAGAAACAAAAAGTAGCAACAAACTGAACTAAAGTGATAGATCAAGAAAGACTTTCAGGTCTGCCATATAGCATCGCCAGGATCAGAAGCTATGACAACCCATAGATAGTCCTGCCTACAGTATATCCTGTTCACTACTGCAAACGACAGGGCCCTCTGTGGTTTGGGGTGCTTGTTGTGAGTTGTTGGGGTGCTCTGTATTTTTCCAGTTTCCCTCTGAATAGGGTGTGCAGAACTAGATATGTAAGGGTCCTGACTTTTCCTAAGCTTGGAGGGCCTGTGCATATATTTCATGTGACCCGTAGGCACAGGAAGGAGGTGGGCATGTACTCTTAGGAGTACCTACCTATACCTCCTGCCATCACTCCTGAGGTGGTGGAACCTTGGAGAATGAGTTCAACTAAAGTCTCAAGCAATTGCCAACTTAATTCAGGCAATTTATTCTCTGAAGGTTAAGAAAGGTCACAAAAGTAAAGTTCTCATGAGTTTAAGCTGTGTACTATCACAAGGACCAGCGCCACCTGGTAGCAACATGGGTTTTGTTGTTGTTGTTGTTGTTGTTGTTGTTGTTGTTGTTGTTTTGTTTGTTTGGATTTGTTTTTATTGTTGTTGTTGGTCCATAGAGGCAAATAAAGGATAGCTTAAACGTTTAATTAAACAACAAAAGCAAGATATGCATGAGTAATGTGAAGTAAGCCCACTCTTATCCACTCAGTCTGGAAGAACCACAAAAACGCATTCCAAAAACAAGTCTGTTTTGAAGAAATTGAGGTTACGAGATTCTTGTCTTGTTTTCTTAGGGTGTTCTCACAAGCATTTCTCCTCACGTGACTTCATTTGCGGGCTGTACTCTGACACACGATGGTTTGGGTTGAACAGATATTTGAAGTGGTTTAATACATATGCAGTCATTCTTGGTCCTCACCTGGTTGTTTGTATTTATTGAGGGTTGTTCCTTTGTCCTCAGTAGGGAACAGTACCAGAGCATCTTTCTGTGCCTGTCCTTACTAACTTAGACCCATGTTTGGAGTCCTGGGAACTCATGCTGTAGAAGCCCCACTGCGCATGGTGATGGCTGTTGCTCTCAGTGTCAGTAATCTGTAATTGAGATGCAGAGTCTGATGACTAAGATGTGAGAGGACCTTCTCATCTGAGCTGTGTTGATAACCCATGTGTTATATGTCTTGGGTCCCCTGAATAAATTATTCACAATCTGGAGCTATCGCCAGCTCACTCTGTTCTAAAAAACTCATTTTCCTTCAGCTCAGATCTAAAACTAATGCCTCCTTTCTGAGATTATCCGGGATCACAAATTCAGAAGCTGATACAGTAGGCAGGCAATGCCAGGGTCTCCTGCCAACCAGAATTAGAAGGCAAGGGAATTGGCCATCAAACTAGAAGGCAGACTTTGAACTAAACAAAGCTTGATTCATTGCTTACACTTTAGCTAAATGTCCAGTCAAAAGTGCTTTTAATTGTTTTAACTTTAAATTTTCAATTAATATAAAACTATAGCATTTCCAAATCTCTTTTTTCCCTTTAACACCCCCCCCATATGCTACCCTAGTCTCTTAAATTCATGGCCTCTTTTTCTTTGTTTTTGCTACACACAATCTCTCTCTCTCTCTCTCTCTCTCTCTCTCTCTCTCTCTCTCTCTCACACACACACACACACACAAACACATTTCTCCTGCTCTCGCCATTCTTTAATTGCCTGGAGTTCTTCATGTAGGTATAGGGCCCCTGGAGATTTCTGACATTCGTGTGCCTATTGGTCCTGTCTTGTTCAAGCGCTGTTTAAGCAGCAACATTGTTGAGGTACCTTGGTATAGTTATTTTCAGGAGACACATTCTTACAGCAGATTTCTTGGTCCCCTGACTCACACAATCTTTCTGCTTCCTCTTCAGGAATGTTCCCTGAGCTTTAATTGCAGGAGTGTCTTAGTTACATTTTCCATTACCACAATGAACACCATAAACAAAAGCAACAGAATAATAAAGGGTTGTTTCATCTTATACTTTTAGGTTCCACTTGATCACTGAGGAAAGTCAAGGTAGGAATTCAAGGCAGGTAACTGGAAGCAGGAACTGAAGCAGAAGCCATGGAGGAATGCTGTTTTCTAGTCTGTTCTCCATGGCTTCTTCATCTTGTTTTCTTAAACAGCTCAAGACATCTCCTTGATGTGGAATTGCCCACTATGGGCTCATCTCTCCTTTATCAATCATTGAGCAAGAAAATGTCCTATGAAGTTCCCTATGGGAAATATGGATGGCAGCATTTTCTTATCTGATGTTCCTCTTTCCTAATAACTCTAGCTTTCATCAAATGGATGGAACAAACAAACAAACAAACAAATAATAAACAAAACAAAACACAACTGAGAGAAGAAGTATTGTAGATGTATCAACTGTGACCAGACACTTAATATGCATTTCGACCAGTTATAGTTTTATATAATGGTCCCTATCTCTTGCAAAGAGAAGTGTCCTTGATGAAGGGTAGGGGCTACACTTTTCTGTAGGTATAAGGAGAAGCATTAAGAATGCAGTTAGGGTTTCTCCTGGTTTAGTGCTTTTCGATTCTTCTCTAAGATCTGTGACTTTACTAGCTTAGGTGGTTGGCTAAGTACCAGGCATGTCTTAACTCCCATTGAAAAGACCTCAAGTACAATGAGACAACTGTTAGTTACTGAGAAGACGTGTGTGCCTCTGTTGTGCTTTAGAGCTATCACGCCATGGTCGTCACTGTTGGACTTCAAGGGTGTTAGAGCTGGGTAGAATTAGTAGTTGGTTTCCTTCCTTGGCAGCTGACATGGCACTTTCTGGTACCATGGAGTCTAGTCCTCATGGAGGAAGGTTTCAGGTTGTATCCAGCTCAGATCCTTTGAGTCTTATAGCCCAAGTGCATGGTATCTTCAGCAACAGGGAATCACCTTCAACATCTAGGAAGCCATCAAAGATAACAGCTTCATCCTATACTGTTTTGGGGGTCACTTGGACTCCCTTGGCCAACACAGAAGGGGGCCAATTCATGTATTTTGTTAGTCTTTAACTTGTGTCAGCTCAAGTAGGATAACATCACTTAGACTCTATATGTATACACACACACTTGCATGCATTGTATGTAACTATAGGTAAATAAATGCACTGTGGCATTTTCAAGCATCCTGAGTGTTGTTTGTTCTTTTTTCCCTCTCTCCTTCTGTACTGAGTTCTTCCTTCCTACCTTCACAATTAAATCCCCAGGTTTTCCAATTTCTCCCTTCAACATTTAATATTTTTCTTGTGATTTAAAATGATTGCACTCTTCGCTGTTATGTAAAGTCTCATAACGTGAACACACACACACACACAAGTCCATAACTGGGACTATCATTTAGGGCTATTTAACCCTTTTTGAGCAAATTTCATAGCTTACTTTCATAGATTCCTGAAAATTACTCCTCCCAAGGAAGGGGGAAGTTAGGATGGAAAGAGACAACCTTCCTGATGCAGGTTGATTAATATTCTTCTGCAGTGACCCAAGTAATCACCAAACGTAGAGTCTCCCTGGGTCACTGCCCTTTTCGCCTCTCGTCAGGGCATTTGCAGTTTGTTCCCTTCTTCCACATATCCATGCGGAAACAAAGAACTTACTCTGGAGTGGGAGATTTGTCTGAGAAAATTCTTATGCCACTAAATTTACCTAGAGTTGGCAAGATTAGCTTTTTCTCCCTCCTGAGCATAAAAGAGACTTAAAATAGAAATTAAGTTCCATTACAAGAAAATCAGTTTCATTTCTCACACTTGAATTTGTGGCCTGAGAAAACCCATGACCATTACACAAATAGAACACTTTCCATCTGAGCTGCTACAAAGGCAGGGGACGGTGACTTAGCATGATGGCTAACTAATCATTTAAGTCAACTTGAGCATGAGCCTGTCACCTCAAAGCAAGAGACAGAAAAGAAAATTCTAGAAGTCTTCATGCGAAGTCCAAAGCCGCCTTCTAGAGATTTCACTTTGATGATTTGACGGACTGCGTTTCTACTGAATGGCAAAGGCTGTGTCATTCATTATGAAAATAGACTAGAAAATTATATTCTTTGTAAGTGAATTCATTATGAAAGTAATTTACAAAATACATTAAGCTCTTTCACGATCTTTCTAAAGGGAAAGCCAAATAGTTTTAAATATATTGCAAGGTCATTATCATTTCTGTCTTAGATCTGACTTTTCATTAGTTACTTTGTGAACTATGTGTTGCACGCATATCTAAATTTGCTTAGGCTTTACATGACACAAACTGATTTTTATGTGTGCCTTGGAGAATCACATTTCAATGATGGCTTCATTGTTTAAAATAAAGATGAAATTCCAGTTTTTAAATTACTGCAGTAAAATGTTCTTTTTCTTTTCTTCTTCCTCTCAAATTTGTATAAGCCGACGTTGCTCCATGGAGACTGTAACATGATCCTTCATCTTTTGAATTTTTGTATCAAATCACCATTTTAAACTCCTGAGAGCAGGAGAAGCCAGGCAAGCCCGTTACACTTTTAAAATAATGTTGTTTGACCCTCTTTGGAGTTGAAAACTCAGTTATCAACTTAAATTAAGGTGGAAGTCAGAGCAGATTTGGTGTCTCTCTAAGCGGTGCACACTTACAATGCTGTTCATTACCAAGAACATGCCAGTACATGTTTGTTTCCCAGGAAAAATAAAGCCCTATTCATTATTCACAGAGGTCCTCCTGTACAGTAACGACATTCATTCTCTAATGGTTCTATGACTGGGGTGTTGTGAAGCCCAAAGATGTTATTTTTGGAAGATAGTCTGCCAATTAAAAGCAAACAGCACTGAATTGCTTAGTAATGTCTTCAGCATTGATTGCCTGTGACTGCAAATGAACAGGAGAGAAACCAAAGGCACACCGTCTCCTGTTCCCATGCTGCCTCGCTTCAGCTGCCCCCTTGCAAATACATCCTTAGTAGATGAAACTTCCAACTTAAAAGCTCAGTCTTTTGCTCCACTTCATGTCCCAAGTAACTTGAAAAAACACTAAATTCATCCTCTTACAAACATTTAATCATCTCACCCTGAGATGTAATAAAATGTGTGAAGTTAATAGTAACTAGTGTTAGGCGTGATTACCTGGAGGTGAGTTCAGGATATAAAGACAAATATAGCCATATTCTTTAACGGAAAGACAATATTTTATATGAACTAAATATATTCTCCAGTTTTGTGGCTTCTAATACATGGAAGAAAAACTGCATGGAGGTTGATCCCCACAATCCTATCACTTCAGAGACTGAGGCAGGAAGAGCAGAATTTCAACGTCATCCCGAAGTGTATGGGGTGGGGGTGGGGGGTGAGGTGTGAAACCAAACCGGGAAAAATTAGAACCTGTTTATGAATACATAAGAAAGTAACTGAAGATTCTGGAAACAAAGACTCTGGGAGGGCGAGGAGGTCAGCATGGGGGGGGGGGGCGAGGAGGTCAGCATGGGGAGCCTGTTTCAGGAAAACACAGAAACAAAGACGCAAAGGCAGGGGCAGAACGCTGTCCAAACATGTTTTATGTAAATTATGTGCCATTAAACTGGTCTAGATTTTGGCTTACCAAGTAATCGTACAGATGAGGCTCACTGTGACTTTCTTCATCAAAGTTCTACGAGTTCTGGTATTTGGTACTTTTGGACCAGCCACAAGCCTACTACTGACCTATTTCTCTTTTGTTTAGATCTTAATGTTCTATTAAAGTGTTTAATAAATTTTGTTTTATGTGGAACACAGGAGTGCATCCCTGAATATTTTAAGGGCCCTACAAAATAATTATCTTGCACTTCTTTATAGTTTAAAAGATTTTATCTTTTAATATTATCTGACCCCTCTGGCCTTCTGGAAACACACACACACACACACACACACACACACACACACAAACAAGTGCAGTACTCTTGGAAGCCAGCAGAAAGTGCCAGATCTCCTGAATCTAGAGCTACAGTTGACTGTGAGCTATTGGATTGTGGGTGTTGGGAGTGAACTGGGGTGCTCCACAAGGAGGCCCTTATCTTAGTGCTCCAGATGTCCAAGTATTTCCAATCATGATGGGAAATGATCTGAATTCGGAAGTTCATATGAACTTGAAAACTTTTCCTTTCACAACTCCCCTAAGCATTAACATTCACTCTTAAAGGACCAGTTAGCATTTTTTTTAATGAATTATCTCAATATTTACAAAACAAATCACCAAATAAAATGATTACTGTCTTTGCCAAGGAAGGAAGCAACATTTATCAGGGAAGTTGCTGGTTTGTTCTGAGATTGACGTTATTGAGTTGGTTCCATGAAGGTTCTGGGCTCTCTTGGCAGAATTGGTACATTAATATCATAGTTTCAGGACCAGCAATAGTCATTTGGATGGTCTCTTAGGTGTGTGTTACTGCAGCCAATGAATAGAAGAAAGCTATGTCTGCTGTTTTGGCTCAGGAATATTTTCCCTAATCCCTTCCATTACTTGCCACAGAAAAACAACCTCTACTTTATGATGTAGTGACGCTCAGCAGAGATTTTTTTTTTATTGGCCTGTACTTACAAGTATGTGTAGCAAAATCCACTTTGTGTAGCAAAATCCACTTGAAATGTTCACTGGTTTGCTTAGTCATTTTCAATAAATTTGATGACCTTAATCTTTGTATTTTGAGGTTATAAGCCAAATTAAATTTTAAAACTTTGACTATTTTGGTTATTAAAAAAATGTTTGGATCACTTCTCATCATTAAACTAATTTTGTATCAGTTGCATTTATAATAATAAATAGCAATGCTTATTCCTATCAGTATTATAAAATTTTCTTTATGTTTACTTTTTTGATTACTAAAACAATTCAAGAGATTTTATAATTTATTTTCCTATGTAACTTTTTGTTTTAATCTTTTTCCTACATAAAGATATTAAGTTGAATAAAATAGCTTGGTCAAGACATTATAAATACAGCACAGTATTTTTAAAGTTCCATAGGAAATAACTAAAAGATTGTAGGCCTCTATATAAAAACTAAATAATAAGAGTAATATGTTGACTGTGAACCATCCTTTAGTGTTGTTTACTCAAAAACTAAGTTGGGCGCTATGCTTATTTAGTTTTGAAATAATTAATGACAGGTTATTAACCTAGGGTCTTTAATGTGTGATAAGTGATTTTTATAAAGAGGGATTATTTTCAACTGATGGAAGTCAGTAACGTGTGAAGCAATTGCCTTTAAGGAATGCCATTGTTCCCAGACAGATGATCTGAGAGCTGTGCAAAGTTGAGTCTGGACTGCCAGATGCAGGTTTTCAATAGTCTAGGTACGCCAGGCCAATGGTACAGCCACAGAACTGTCTTTCACAGACCTCATAACTGAATTCATAACGAGCTGCAGAAAAACAAGGTGATCCTTCTGCAATGAGATTTTCATTTGTGCTCATCTTATCTGTACATTGCTGATTTGGAAACACTTCCAAAACACATGATGGTCTTTAAATAATGACAGTCTTGAAGGAGTCTACTAATATAGGTGAAGAATCAAATACAAATTACGCCTTTCCTGATACTCATTGATGGAGGAGAAGGGCACTCAAGGAACTATTACCTTGGCTAAGACTTTCCAAGGTATACAGTGGAGTTAGTAGCATTTTTTAGAGTAAATATTTTGTTATTTAATATGTAGATGCACTCAATAGACTAAAACCCATTTCTAAGTATGAAAATTCCTTAAGAATCAATGGAGAGTAGATATTTGGATCATAAATAAATATGAAAATGGGAACTGCCATTTTAAATCATTGTAATGCTTGAACATACTTTATCTTTAATGCTCCTAGATGACTGATATTAGCATTTCAAGTCAATAGAGTAGTGTTTATGAATATGTGAAATACTCTCATTGTCTGTGTTTCAAACAATTACAGCTCTTCCAGTCCTTTTGGATAAACATTGCTTTGGCTATTAGGCAAAATTGGATTTAGAAGTTCTCGTGATTTCCTCTCTGAAGGAGAGCTATGGCTTCACAGTCTTGGAGGAAAACCAGACAAGAAGACAGACAAGCAGAACCTTTGTCCTTGGTGCCTAGATCATCCCGTTGAATCTAGGAACCCCACTGGTGCTGGGATGTACTAGAGATAAAATTGTACTTGGTGTCTATGGGCATTAAGTACTCACTAACATTCCCAAACTGTGGACTGAACGCTTAGTGTTCAGTAGATCATAGTTTACAAAAGGAAATATAATTTTTGTTCTTTCTATTTTCTATTCACCATCCTTTACCTTTTCTTTCTCTGTAACTCAGCAGCCTTCCATTGTCTGGGTATCTGGCAGAGTCCCTCTTCAGTTTCTGATAGCATTTTCATTATAAAACCTGCTTTTCAAGAGGCAGGCAAGTTGGTTAAGCAATGCTGATTCATGCAAAGCTACAATATGAGAGAGACACACACTCAGATTCATTCTCTTTCCTTTAGAAGATGTCATTTGAACTTATTTGTCCACTTTGATCTAAAACACACACAAAAAATAGAAGCTAAAATCCAACCAGTTTCTCATTCATGAAATAATAAAACTGAGCAAAGCAGTTATAAACTTTGTAATCCTGGCTCTTTATTTCCCCATTTGACCCAAGTCCATGTTTTAAATATACTTTTAATGTTTTGAGATTATAATGTAATTTTAAAAATTACAAGTCTCAAAAGTTACAAGAAAAATGTCATAGGTGAATGTTGTTTCATATGGAAAGATGCTGTTTGTTTCCATGTGTAATACAATGGTGAGAATTGATATTTTGCTCTGTAAAATATGTCAAATGGATTCAATAAGAGTGTGACGTTCATTTCAAAACAATGTAATCTTTCTTATTAAAAAGTTGAATTTCCTGCAGAAAACATGGATTGGGCAGAAGATAAAAATGTAAACTACTCTACTGTAGAGCCTGAGACGGGACTTCAGTTCATTGGATCGCTGGTGGGAGTCTTCCCTAAAGTCTACAAGACTCTTGTGGAAAACACACCTGAAAACTGGCAGAAACCCTGTCTGTACAGTCAAAGCTTTTAACCTTTGTACCTAATGTGGTCTAGCACACTCCTCTGGATGACACGAATGCTTCTCTGGGGTTCCCAGTAAGCCTCTTTATCATCCTCACAGTACCTCTCTCTGTCTTTGATGCTCACTGCAATTGTTGCCATGCTGGAAAATCTCCTGACTTGGATTCAACCAGGCTACCTCTAATTTGTTCTCTTAGATTTGTCTCTTGCCTTCAATTTCTCTTGTTCAAGCTTTAGATTGGTGCCCGTGCTTATATTGTTTTCGCTGGAAACGGCAGAAAAACCAAACTCTAGTATTCCTAAACTGCAGGGTACTTATTGATTATGTAATAAGAGGTCGAGGGTCGGATTCGTGACTCAGATAGAAAACCAGGAGCTTTGAGCATCTCCGCCCTTCTTCTCTGTTACCTCTGTGAGCAAGGCTGTGCTTCCTATTCACATTTCAACCATCTACCTCTAAGGAGTCAAGAGGTGAGGGGAAAAGACCCTTCTGCTTTAAAAACAAGATGGTCTTCACACACACACACACACACAGAGAGAGAGAGAGAGAGAGAGAGAGAGAGAGAGAGAGACAGACAGACAGACAGACAGACAGACAGACAGAGACAGACAGACAGACACAGACACAGACACAGACACAGACACAGACACATTAGTGTTTCTATTACCGTGATGAAACACTGTAACACTGTGACTAAAAGCAACTTGGGGAGGAAGTTTTCCTGAAAGCATATGGGACAGGAACTGAAACAGGACAGGAACCTGGAGGCTCATGATGATGCCGCGGACAAGGAATGGTTTTGTTCCCTGACTTGCTTCCTAAGGCTTGCTCAACAGTCTTTTTTAATGAACCCAGGACCAACAGCCTGGCTATGGCACCATCCACAATGGTCTGGACCCTCTCTTATCAACCAGTAACAATGAAAAGGCCCTACAGGCTTGCCTACAGCCCCATCTTATGGAAGCATTTTCTCATTTGAAGTTCATTCCTCTCAGATGATTAGCCTGTGTCAAGTTGACATAAAACTATCCAGCATGTTTTGTGTGTGTGTGTGTGTGTGTGTGTGTGTGTGCACATGCTTAAAGGGAGGACTGTTCTCCATGGAGCTAGAGTTCTAGGTGGTTGTGGTTCACCTGACATGAGTGCTGAAACTAAGCTTGGATCTCTGAAAGTTCAGTAAGCTCTCTCAAATAGTGAAGCCATCTTCCTATATTTATCTTGCTTTTCAGTCAGGAAAATATTTCTCAGAAATCTCATCTTAAATCACTTTAGTCAGAAATGGTTCCTCCACCCCAGCTCTACAGTATTTAATCGGACAGGAGAAGGATGGCCTGCAGTGACTTAGGTCAAAAGAGATTCTTTCCTTGGGTTGGACACGTTTCGCAAACACATTTCTCAGGGTGATTGACGGAGGATGCCTGATTGGCCCGCCACCCTTGGTTGCTGAAGACCAAGTTGTCTCACTAAGACTCAAAGTCTCTAAAGTTCTGTTTATATTTTGACCCCAAGGATTCTGAAAAACAGCTGGGCTTAGAAAATGGATTGGAAACAGGAGTCTTAGTGGCCATAATCTGTGTTTCCAACAAGACCCGATGTCAGCATTTCAATAATCTTTTTTTTTTTATCTATTGAACCAAACATTATATCATACAAGTCCAGTCTTCAAAGCTTATCTTCACACACATTCTTCCCATTTCCCATCTTCCTAGCTTAAGCCTCAAATACCTAAACCTGTCACAATGATTTCAGTGTACCTTCTAGCCGCCTACTAAGTCTCCTTTCTCTGTTTGCTTCCTCTGAATAATATTCTTCAATCGTCCTTTTCCTTACTGTGCCTGGTATAAACATGGCAGCTGTCATTCAAGACCTTGGTCAACAGGTTTACCTAAGTCATAGATACTCTCTTATTCTCAACGAATTTCTATCACATCCCCTTCCCATTGCCTCATGAAGGTATGGCCTCAGGTAGGACTCTGGCTTCATTCTTTTAACACTACTTCAAACAATGCCATATTACACAATATGTGGGCTAGGCAAATTACCTAAGTCTGACTAAAGTTCACAAAACAGCCCTAAACTTGTTGACCCTTCCAGTAGAATTAAGCTCATCTATTTATGCTTGGTGAATCTAGTAATGTTCTGTGTGTTAGCCTTCTTACAAGTCTACAGTGGCAACAACTACTGACTTATAGGAGTATGGAGTGCTCATCAAATATTAAAGGGTTAGCTGATCTCCAGGTAATCAGCATAACACGTCTCAATGGTCTTTTTTATGCATGTGTGTTTGCCAGTGTACACACAGTGTTTTGGTGTGTGCTCAGAATTGCTATCTACCTCCTTGAAAGTGTGTGTGTGTGTGTTTCCAGAGGCCAGAGGGGTCAGATATCTCTGGAACTGGAATTACAGGAGTTTGTGAGCCATATTGTTGGGGAGCTGAGAATCAAACTCTTGTCCTCTCAAGAACAACATGTGATCTTAACTGCTGAGCCATCTATCCCTTTCGCCCCCTGACTACCTCCTTTGAGGCTGACTGCAAAAGGCTTAACGCTCCTCAACTAGACTAGACTCCTTTCTGTTCCCCCAGCGCTAGCATTTTGTATGCATTTTTGAAGATGCAACAGGCAAGCACTCTATCACTCTATAAAGATGATGATGAGCTAAAGAGGAGTTCTTGGAAAAGAAGATGTGCCGAACAATTCTGACAGTATCGAAGGTGCCCAGGATAGAGGCAAATGCAAGGATTTCGGCTTCAGGAGTCCCTCTGGTCACTAGTCATCAGGAAACCAGCATCCTGCAGAGTTATACTTCAGTACTACAGAACTAGGCCCGACTGACCCCGTACTGACTTCTCAGGAACTGGGAGACCAGTGTCCACAAGGCCTCACTACTGGATAGCACTTCTTTTCTTCTTTTTTCTGATTGGTTAGTTTCAGGAGCTGTGGGTTTCAGGGCAGACTTAAATATATTTGATCTCTGTGCTCATTAGCGTGAAGAAAAGCTCAGGAAGTTGATCAGACCTGAATTTTCACTTGCATCCCATTTCACAGACCTCTGAGAACTTGGGAGAAAATGTTAAGGTTCGCGTGTTTGAGAGAATCTGATGAGAGAAAATTAAGACATTGTGTCCCTCCTGGGATCCTGTTTCTTGCATGGCCAGCGGCCATTGTTTTATCTTCATATGGCCTAAGTTTAGGAATTTAAGAATCCAGTGTTTTGTAGGTGGGACCTCTCTCTCTCTCTCTCCTTCCCTCTTTGTGTGTGTGTGTGTGTGTGTGTGTGAGAGAGAGAGAGAGAGAGAGAGAGAGAGAGAGAGAGAGAGAGAGAGAGCTGGGGGAAGAGGAGTAAAGACCTATGGCACTCTATCCGTTCTTAGGAAAAAACAAAACAAAATAAAACAAAACAAAACATTAAGACAAGCAGAAAGCAGCTTCCACCTAGAGAGGTGGCTCTGGCCCTTTCCTAGGTTTCTTTTCTGCTCATTTCTTCCCTGGCTTTGTGTTAGGTACACTGGGGCAAGAGCAACAATTGGAAATGCAATATTCTTTATCTCCAGAAAAATATAGCGTGATCACATTTACTCTCCTCAAACACTTTGTCTTTTTTGGTGGTTTATTTATATCAGGAAAGGGAACATCTCGGAAGTGTGTGGAGGCCATAAAGTGATTGAGAAAATAGGGACCTTTTGCTGGTAATCTTTCCCCTCCTGCCTAGTGGCTCGCGATCCATTCCAGGTTTTGCGGCCGATTCTGCCTCTGAATTTCGGCTGTGCACTGGGTAGCACGTTTCTCCCTCTCTCCCTCCCCTCCTTTCTCCTTCCCTCTTGCCTCCTGTGTCAGTCTCCAGGATTTTCTCTCTTCCTATTTCAAGAAGACTCTCACTGGCTCCCTCAGTCTATGTGAAGCTGAGGTTTCCCCTGGATCCCGTACATCTCCATCACATACCTCCACGCACACACCTCCCCGAGAGCCCCGCGTTCACACCCACAAACACGCGCGCACACACTCGCGCCGGCCTGTCCATCTCCCTCGGGGTGGGGGGAGCCGGCGCGCGGTCCCACCTTCGTCGCGCACACTGGATAGGCGAGCTCGCAGCGCTCCACGACTCTGCGGCTCGGAACTCGGACCGCAGGGCTGAACACCCCCACTGTGGTGTTTGAAAAAAAAAAAAAAAAGAGAGACATTTCTTTGCCTTTTCCTCTTTTCTCCTCTTTCTCGAACGGTTTTCTACCGGAGTGGCTAGCGGAGCCGGCAGCCTTCCCAAGGCAGCCCTGGTTGGCTTGCCATCCTCCATCTGGCTTATAAAAGTTTGCTGAGTGCAGTCCAGAGGTCTGCGCGGCTCGTCCCCTCGGCTGGCGGAAGGGGGTGACGCTGGGCAGCGGCTAAGGAGCGCGCCGCAGGCTCTGGCGGGCTTTCGGCTCGAGGGGCAAGGTGAAGAGCGCACAGGGAGCTGGGGGCTGCCGAGGTGGACTTGCATGTTGCACCATGCCTTCTTGGATTCGGGCTGTGATTCTTCCTCTCTCCGGGCTGCTGCTGACCCTCCCGGCCGCGGCGGACGTGAAGGCTCGGAGCTGCAGCGAGGTCCGTCAGGCTTACGGTGCCAAGGGATTCAGCCTGGCGGACATCCCCTACCAGGAGATCGCAGGTAAGCGTGGGCCCGGGGCCCGCTGCAGCCCCGAGAGGCGGCGGGGCGCCCTCTCCCTACCCCCTGTTGCTCAGTTGGTGCTCACTTTCTGCGGCTACCTCCCAGGGACCCCGCGTCCCTGCATCCAGGCGGCGGAGGCTGATCCCGTTTTTTCGGGCGGGAGGAAGGTGTGCGTGCCCGCCGCCTCATTGTGTGCACACGCGGGAGCACCCTCGTCCCTCGCCCCTCGCTCCCTGCATTTGCTCCCGCGCCCTGCTACCTCCGTGGCTGGCCTAGAGCCGGGCCGGGCCGCTGGAGCAGGGCACGGTGGAGTGAGGACGGCTAGCGGAGGCAGAAAGCGGAGCCGGGCGCCCATCGCATCCCCCTCGCTGGGGCAAACTTAGGAGAACTGCGGCCACAGTTTGCTCAGCGCCACCGTCTGAGTGGCGCCTTCTCCACTCCCGCCTTCGCGCCGGCGGGGGCGGTGGAGAGACGCGGAGATTCCCCTACTCCAGCTCTCTGCTCTCCAGGTCCTTTCCAGGGACTGGGCGCCCGGCTCCTGGGCTGGGGACGGGCCACTAAAGGGACCCATTGCTCGGGTCCCTAGGATCTGCACGTTGGAGTCCCGAGGCAGTTGGAGGAGGTGTCTTAGTACTCTGTCTGCTTCAGATTTGGGGCGGACTTTCCCATTAGGGTGCCCTAGTGCTTCCCGGACTGCGGTTGGTCACTCGGGCTGAAGAGACAACCGGGCCACCCGGCGTGGCGCCGGGTCCCGAGCATGGCCTCCCGCTCTGGCCGGCTGGTGCACGCGGAGCCAACTTAAGCAAGTGACCCGATGGGGGCGTTCGTCTCCGGGGTCTGCACTTCAGGTTCCGCGGCTCGCCTGGTCACAAGCATTCCTTCCTCCCGAGCTCTCGAGCCCCCACCCTCTGCCGGAGCAGCAACTTGCGCAGCAGCCTGGGTGTGTGTTTCCCAGCTCTTAGCGCCAACCGACTCCTAGCTTCTTTGGGGCTCCGTGAATGAAACGTGTCGGGGACAGATAATCCTTTGGCTGCGAGGGAACCGAGCTGAAAGAGGCCAAGGGGAGACTAGGGATGCTGTGAGGGCGCGGGCTGCTCAAACCGGGTAGCTGAAGTCGTCCTATGTGACCTCAGATCCCTGGATCTCCACCAGACATTGTTTTTCCAAAGAACTGGTGGATTGATGGAAAACACTTGCAAATATCTTAAAACATCTTAGTTTTCAATACGTTGTGGAATTAATGCTTTATGAACGATCGGCTTCGCAACGCTGTGGGTGAGGGTCTTTACATACATTTCTATCAATTTGGGTATTACTAAAAGGAAAACAAACCACGCTCATGTATCATAAACAGCGTGGTGCTTTATGTAGAAGGAGCCCCCCCCCCACGCCCGCGCCCTCTCCCCAATTCACAGCTAGGTGTTCCGTTCCCTGGATCTAGTAAGCTTGAGAAAGTGTAGTGAATTATAAGACGACTTACTCTTCAGTCTCCAGGATTTCGCCCACCCGACTTGAGCACTCCCTAATTTGTTAATCAATGACTAGAAAGGCAGTGCTCCTGCAACTCCTTAAGTTTCTTAACCACCATTCCCTTTGTCTACTGTTATTTCATTCTTTCTAATTAATTGATAAGGATCAGCTTCACCTTTTTAACTCACCACATCTCAGGAAATTCAACTTTTAAAACGTTTAGAGTTGGGCTCCCTTCTAGGAACTCGTTTTTCTCTTCTAATCTGGCCATTTTAAAACTGCATCTTTTAAACACGCATATTTCCCAACATGATTTCAGATAAGATATCTTCAAGAAGAAAACAGCAAAGTATTTTTAAATTGCATCGGTATTCCTTAGTAGATACTGAGACTCTCAGGAGACTTGCCTTGACCCTCGGCACCATCCGGGCGCCTGGCTATGGGGCAGATGGCCATTGTAAATCATTTCTGTAGTCACCAATTACTTTGCTGGAGACCATTCTCAGTGGCTGTACTCATTCTCCAGTAGTTAACTGCAGAGGGTTTTGCTTGTATACTTTTTTGTCTTCCCCATTGCTTTGAAAAATCACAGACTGTTAACAGCTCTGAGTTCCTGAGTTATATCCACCCCACTGAAATCACCTCTAGCAGGATTGGGGAAGAACTGAGAACTTTATCTCAAGCCCGGTGTCCTACAATGCTGGTGGATAGGATCAAGGTTCATAGTCCCATGGAGTCAAAGGCACATTGGGTAGGAAAAGAATGGATTGTGAGATAACTGAAGGGCTTGTATTTGGGGGCAAAGCTTTTTGTTTTTTGTTCTTTTTCCAAAATAAACTTTACTCAGCGCTAAAGTACATTGCATTTACTATTGCTGTTGGAATAACCACTTAGGAAATATGGTGTTATTAAATAAACACACTCTCCCTCTCTCCCTAGCTCTTGGCAACTTTTACATTTCATTATGTAGTAGAGGGAAGAGTCTGTGTGGTGGTTATCCTATCTTAAACCCTGAGTCATCCATTGCCTTGCTTACACATCCAGTGGTTTGCTTGAGAAATGGCAGGAATTTAAAAGAACTGCTGTTCAGGCTCCAGATTCCAGTTGAGCCATGTTTACAAGTAGCTTGCTTAGTGAAAATAACTGCGATGTAATAAGAACATTATATTTCATCTCAACATTATTAAACTTTTACTCCAAGCTCACCATTGTAGAACAATGTTGCCCTTTTCGGGGTAGAGAGAAGCTCTTCTAACTGCCAGAGGGGGGACTCTAGGTAATATATAAATCTAGGAAGTGCCTTCAGAGGGAGAGTCTGCACCATCAATCTTCATGCAGCCTTGATTTTAAACCCATGCCGGCAGATTAGATAGACTCTCCGATTTGGAAGGTTTCCAGAGGAGCTGACTCTTGAGCCCTTCTCAGCGATCCATTCTAATAATTCAGAATTCCTGTGGTCCAAGCAGTGTTTCCTGACATCTAGCCAAAAGGCTTCACAATAGCCTTGCTTGTTTTTTCTTCTTCTGTGTCCTGGGAAGATCCTAAGCTTAGAGCATCAGGAGCTTGGGTAGGAACAGTCTTATCAAGAGCTCACTACTCCCTCAACACTCAGCAATTCCCATTTCTTGCTGGTGCTACACTTCTCAAAGAGCAGATTATAGTAACTGTTTGTGCTAGAGTACGGATTATCTGTACAATGCTTGTCTGCTGTGCCCAAGGCACTATGTCTCTAGCAACACATGCATACCTTTACACATACACTCACTCACACCCACTGATGCACGCACACCCACATTCACCCATTATCCCCAACAGTGAAGCATCTCACCATTATAAATATGGGAATCCAGAGACTGTTATTGTAGGGTTTCTTTTCTTTTCTTTTTTTTTTTTTAAGATTTATTTATTTATTATATGTAAGTACACTGTAGCTGTCTTCAGACACTCCAGAAGAGGGCGCCAGATCTCATTACGGATGGTTGTGAGCCACCATGTGGTTGCTGGGATTTGAAGTCTGGACCTTCGGAAGAGCAGTCGGGTGCTCTTACCCACTGAGCCATCTCACCAGCCCCTATTGTAGGGTTTCTTACATGTAGTCTTTTTGAGATCTTAAGTTGTACTATTTCTTAGATCAGAGTAACTTTGTAGCTTAACATGGTTCTTTTCTCATTGATCTAATGTAACTTTGTGTAATGCTTCAAATCTATAGAAATTCTGTACCCATCACCTATTCATATTCAGTACTTAAGCAGGCCATGTGGCTCAGCTGGTTAAAATGCTTGGTGCCAGACCTAAGAACTTGAGTTTGATTGGTGAGACCCACCTCTTTGTAGGAGAAAACCAATTCTCCCAAGCTGTCCTCTGATCTCCATATGTGGTCAAAGATACCTACATAAACACATAAACACAAGTTCGAGAGAGAGAGAGAGAGAGAGAGAGAGAGAGAGAGAGAGAGAGAGAGAGAGCGCACTACCAAAGTTTTGATATTTGATAGATAAAAAGACGGCGACTATTTTTTAAACATCAGGCCCATGAGTGGCTCAGCTAACAATTGTTGAGACAAAAACTGAAATCCAGGAGTGCTGGTTTGACAGTTGGTCAACCAATCTCTAGATTGGTCCATTATTCTACATAATTAAGTCTCCCGCATTTGTCGGATGCACAACATACAAGACCTAATCTTTACCCCTCTTATATGTGTTGTTGGCCAATACATCCATCTATATATTCTTACAAAGTTATGTGTGCTGAATTTATATTGAGTTGCAACATCACTCCCCAAATACCTTGAATTTTGATTTTAGTTTCCTGGGAATTGGTCACCCCCTACCAGTACCACTTAATAATGCATCTCTACATTTCCCAACTCATTTTTATTGTATTTATATGGTTCTATAAGGCACATGCATTGGTTTTTTTCTGTGTACTGGGTCTACTAGAGCATTAGCTTAGTCCAAGTGGAATATTGGGTTAGCCAAACAAAGTTTATAATAGATTGTTACCCATAGGGTAGAAGCTGGAGCAAAGTCCTATTTCCACTGACTGGGACAAAATTTAAAACCAACAATTTTTAACATGTGCTTTCTCTCTCTCAGGTATGTCTGGAGTTAGGACACAGTTGAACATTAAGAATGCATTAAAATGTCTCTGTCTTTTTATGCAAATTTGTCAATTAGCTATGTCAAGATCTATGGAGAAAATAAGACCCCCCCCTCATATTCTGGTGATCTGGTGCTCTAAGTCCTTATTCTAGCTTCAAGTATGTATATGTGTGAATTCTTCATATTTGTGTATGCATACACACAACACATACGTACATAGGCTTTAGCTTTGTCTCATTGATCATTAACACATTTTCTTTTAGTTCATATGTAGATACTGCATTAACATAAGTGGGAAAGCAGTGTTGAGTAATTCTTACCACTTCTCAGCTGTGCTAAAAGTTTTAGTTTTGGATAAATGGTTTAAGTTCCATTTATCTGCTTTATTCAACGATTTCTGATCCCTGCCCCCTCCTTTGTTAATGGATGGCTACCTTTAAAGCACTTTGGACGAACAAAGTGAATCATAAATTAATTAGCTGAATTTCAATTTTTTATTTCTATGGTTTGGCAAGTCACTAGATTTCTAAAATAATTACTCTATTTCCAGGTATCAAAGCCATCTGAAATCCAGGTTATTAGGAGTTCCTCCTGTTAAATCTTTGATTTGGGAGTCAGTTGAGAGTGTTCCTTCCAAACAAAGTCAGTTCCGCTGATTTATTAAGAGAATAATTTCTTGTCATTTCAGGGCTGACACACTTTTTTTTCCATAAGACTCACTTCTGTTATTATACTGTCTCTTAATAGTTTGTGACTAGAATGTAGGCCGCTGTCAAGGATTGGTTCAAAGCACACAGCATTCTGTTCTTAAAATATTGAGGTTAAGAGATAGTATTCATTTATATAAGGAAACAAGTGCTTAAATGTTTGAACACTCATAAAATACAAAATTGTTGTTTCCAGCTAGGTGGTCTACTCTGTAAAACTTGTAGTAAAATAATGGTTAATAAATGACTTGGTCCTAATTTCTGTCTTATTTGAACTTTAAAAGGCTAACATTATGCAATTCTTCTATAATTTACATATCCCTGAAGAGTTCTAGAAAGGCCAGTGATTTAGGGCTGACGAGCTAGTATAAACAACTGTTTTAATATTTTCAAAATCTGGATGTTGTCTTACTTTACCTGCTAAAGTAATCTGTTATATTTTTTTCACTGCATATAACATAACTTTAAATTATATACCAATTATCCAAAATTATCCAGTTATCTGGTTGACAGTATTTTACACAGCCCCATTTGGAAAGTATTGTCAAGCCAGGAGTGGTGGGCCTGCATCTCAGCATTCAGAAGTTAAAGCAGGGGATCTGGAGTTCTAGGCCAGCCTGGGCTATGTGGCCACACCCTTGTCCCAAACACACACACACAAACAAACAAGAGCAATAAGGACAGACAGAAGACAGCCATCCAAACAGGACAAACAGAAGACAACCATCCAAACAAGTGCACAAATGTTTATCTTTGGGCTGGTAAGTATGTAAGTAAAATAACTAACAGTGGTAAATCTTGCATAAAATTTTCTAAATTTTAATAAATTAGGACAAAAATAGGTTGTTATTGTCACCTAATTATCGTTGTTCTTGAACTCTTGGAACAGCAACAAAGAAAAACAGAAGTGGCTACATTTCAACAGCCTCTAGTTTACTGATCATCTCAGGCCTTTCCCTCGTTCACGTAGTGAGCAGGCTGGGTGCTATGTATAAGCCCCTGAGTTTTGTGCTCCCTCTGTAATTCCAGGGAACTTTGATCCCATTGAAAAACAAAAGTTTCAACAGGGTACGGTTGAAAACATAGTAAATCGAACTGAGATAGGGTGTGCATCATTAAAGGCAAGCAGAATCATGGGATCATGTTATCTAAGCAGAGGGCCTTACATGTGCATCACTGAGGAACTGCAGTGTGACCTGGACTGTGAGAAGCTGTCTAAGAACCCTTGTGAACTACTGTTCTAAATCAGACACTGAGACTAGAACCCTAATAAGCTAAGCCTGTTGTAGCTCTCTGCCCTAGAGACCTCTACCATGTCGTGAGAACTCTACCATGTTGTGAGGATCCATCACACACACACACACACACACACACACACACACACACACACACACATACACAGACTTCCTATGTTTGCTCACTCCCCTTTAACCACAGAACTCCCTGGGACCTCCTGCCCTGCTTCTCGATGGCGACTGGACAGTGGGGAAGAATTCTTTCTCTCCCATCCAACCAACGTGACCATCCTATCAAGTCAGTGAGTGTTTTCCTTTGCTGGGTCCTAAAAAGCCTTAATTTAAACTCCCTGCTGAAGCTTTACCCTTTCATGTGAGAGCAGTTGGGATCCCTTCGAGAAGTATTGCAATCAGAATAGGCCATGACTCTGAAATATTGCTTTGACTTCTTTTAGAGGAATTACTAGAAGGGAAAACCACAAACACAAAAAGAAAGGAGCTATCACCTTGAACTGAAGTACAGACTGTTGAAGTAGGAAAAGGGAATCCTGAAATATTTAGATTCTGTGGATACTGCCCAAAATTATTAGTCAATCAAATATTACTTATATAACTTTCACTGTGTGATTGCCCATGGACAGTGTGGGTGAGTGTATGGGAGAGAGACAGCCAAGGAGAGAGAGAGAGAGATTAACAGAGAAATAAATATCCATAAAACACTCACTGTCTTACCAAGGCAAGGCAATTTGGCCTCGTTTTATCTGTGTTTTTTGTTAGATACAAAACTCACTATCGTCATTAAGTCAAGAACATCAGTGTTGTTGATAGAGATTCCTCAAATAAGCGCTGGATGAATTATTAATATTTAGAAAGTGTCAGGTTACCAAGAGTCAGGTCATCAGCCATACATGTCAGAAAATTTCATTCACAGATTTTTTGTTTTCGCACTGTGGCAGTATAAAAAGAATTTTAAAAATTTCAACAAAATAGAGAACTAATTCCACTTTATCATAATCTCCCTGGAATTTAAAAATGTGTTTTGGAGTTTGTCTACCTCTGAAAGCTCATTATTGATGATCGGACAGGAATCAAAGTATGAGGTGGCCAGATGTAAGCAGAAGCCTTGAAAGATGGGGAGTGTTTTGTGAGGGAATGGCAAGGGAAGGTGGAAAACAGGGTGGAGTGAACCGAGGCCTGTGAAGGGCAGCAGAGACAGGAATTTACTTGGGATGGCTGAGACATTGTGTTGAGCTACATGGGTGTGGTGGGGGTTTTAGAGATCTCTGGATGTCCTCAGCTGACTATGGTGGGAATTAGGTCATCATCCAGGGTGGTTGGCCCTAAAGTGATACTATGGAAGTATTGTTTTTGATTGGTTAAACACTATAAACAAGATGGATTAGAGAGGTTTTTCTTAGAGGCCCCATGGGCGAGGACAGCAGAGATGCTACATGGGCTCTTTAGGCAGGAAGTGGACAGTACTAGAAGAGGGTAAGGGAAGAGAAGGAGCAAATGGGGCTATCAGAAAAGTGAAAAACTTAACTACAGTGAACTTAAAATCTAGACCCAGTTGCACAGAGGTTCCAATACAAGCATTGAGAGAAGATGAGTTGTTGAAATCTTCACCTAAAATAATCTGCTTCAGCTACTTTTGGCTGCAGGTCACAGAAATCCTGGCTCAGTTGGCTTACACACCCATCCTTTCACACATTAAGAGTCCCAACAAAGGTCAGGGAGAAAGAAGTGAGAAGAGAATGTTTTTTATAGGATCTGCAGGGCACTGTGCTTGTTCTTCTTTCTGCTCCTGGATCCTGTTCTAACGCATCCCCATAATGGGCACAAGACAACCGCCGGAGCACCCGGAGCCAATGCCAGAGGCAGCAAAAGGGATCGTTTTCACCACATGTGTCCACTGTAAAGAAGTAGATGGACATGTGCTGCTGATTCCAGAACTGATTTCTGTGGCCATGCAGGAAAAGGAAAGGAAGGGAAGGGAAGGGAAGGGAAGGGAAGGGAAGGGAAGGGAAGGGAAGGGAAGGGAAGGGAAGGGAAGGGAAGGGAAGGGAAGGGAAGGGAAGATGATTCCAGAAGGAGAATAGTCATAGTTACACCCAATTTGGTAGCTGATGGTTAACTGATAGCTCGATTAATGTTCATCGTTTTAAGAATAATCCTCCAGAACTGAATGGTGACAGAGGCATTTAAGAGAAACTGTGTAGGCTGTGTGCACTGAGTAGGTGTTTTCCATGCTATCTCTCAAGTGTGGCCAGCGGTGAAGTGATGAGTAGTCAGCTGTTCTGGGAGAAGTGAGAGCAGTACTCAGTCTTGTAGCATTTGTCTGTGTGAATGTTCTCACCAGCACCCAATCCACATGGCCAACAATAGCCAAAAAAACCCAAAACCAAACAAACAAAAGGACAGATGGCTGTTGGGAATTTTAAAGAGCCCGGGTCATCTCAGCGGGTACACATGGAGTCAGCAGAATAGCTAGAATCCTCCAACCTTTGTGTTCTTCAATATTCTGATTCCTTACTCTCTCACCCTTTTCTTTCCATCCTGTTCTTGATATAATCACATTATATGGTATCCTTCCATAGTTAGAGGCCTGTGGTCTGCATCAGAGTTTCTCTGTGAACTTCCCATGTTGATGCCACTGAAGGGCCGGCTACAGGCAAATGTCTGGGTCCAGCCTCACAAAGTATCTGACGGAGCACAGATGGATTGTGCCGACAAATCTGTATTCCAGGAATGTTCCTAGGCGGCATCAATATTGTTTCTCTCGTCCTCTTTGAGTCTCTTTAAGAGCAACACTGAGTTCCATACCAAGTGGGGTTTTAAATACATGCTTCTGCCAGCATGAACAGTTAAATGCCAGGTAGTAATTTCTGTGACCTTTCTACCTAGATGGTGAATCTCCAATAGAAGAGTATTCTGATACTCTAGATTGTACTGATTCTATCTCTCTATATATCTATATCTATATCTATATCTAGATAGAGAGATATAGATATAGATAGATATAGATATATACTGGACCCAGACATTTGGCTGTAGTCAGACCTTCAGTGGTATCAATATGTGTGTATACACACACACACACACACACACACACACACACACACACACACACCATGGCCATTTGAGGAAGTTGAAAGCAGCCATCTTCCCTTTGCCTAGAACTTTCCCAAAGGACTTTCCTGTTGTCAGTGAGCTGCCCTCATTAGTAAAGGGACCCTCTTTAGTTTCAGAAGGAGAAAAGGGTAATGGGAGGGAAATTTTCTTCACTGTGAGGTCCCTGGTGTTCCCTGCTATACTGGCATGATTCCTTTCAACACATAAGTCTTAATATATGTGTTCTTTTTCTGTTCTGGAAACATTTTATCCCCTACCTTCTCTTTGAGTTATTCCCACACTGACCTCCAGGAATAGGACTAGCTGTTTCTCCTGACCTATATATTTGTATGTAAGGAGACAATATACAGAGCTGGTCATTTTTCATTTTGTATTTATTTAATTACAGATGAGCAGATCCACTCTGAGCATGCCCACTAGGGTTCCCTAGCCTCACCACTGTCAGGAGAGCCCCTTTAAGATACCTCTGTGCCCCCAGGACCGCTGTGCTCAGGGGCCAGTGTTCCTCTTGGGATCCCAGGGAACTCGAGATATTGCTTATAAAGTCATAGAGGATTTAAGGCAACTATTTTCTTTGCAAGGGAAAGAAGCCTTTTGAAGTCTTCTGAAGGGAGGATGAATCATTTTCACTTATTTTCTTAATGGGTCAGAATAGCTTCAAGTCAATAGCACTTGTGAAATGGACTTCAGAAAGGTCACCATGCATGGAGCATACATATGTTCCAGTGAGAAGCTTTACCACGATCTGGAAAAGGAACAAAAGGAGTTACTGTCCTGTGTCCGTTTGCCTCTCCAATGATGGACAAAACAGAATGTAAAACATCAAAGTGATGTGGTTTTATTTTCTCTCCCAAATCCTTAACCATTCTATCTTCTTAAAGGGCAGTGTGGTGATTTCTTGTCAAAGGAGCAGTAGTGGGACACAGCTTATGAAACAAGTTACCCTTACCATGTCTCCCAGTCATTGATTTTAGAAGACAGACGCTTGGTTGAGCTTTACTACAAGTCAGCTGTAAACACACCAAGATTTGGACAGCAACCTCTGTTTTCTGTTTGCCTCAGAAAGCCTTCAGAGCTCCATTGGAAGAGTCAGACCTCAGTCCTAACGTCCATTGTCACGTCATTGGAAATGTAGGCCCCTTGCACACTCTTGCTTGGCCATTGGTTTGCACTGAACTTGGGGAAAACAGTTCCCTCTTACAGTATCAAATGCTAATCCATGAAATGCTGTGGGTGCTTTTACTGCTCGCATCCTTAGGTGACGTCTTACTCCAGACTTGGGGGTGTCAGGTATCTGGAGGTCAAGTAGGATGCTAATAGCTTGGGCTGATCCTTTTATAATAGGACACTGAAGAATCTATCCATTTCACATACATCGCCATGTGGTTCCTGTGAAGGCTAGTCTGTACCAGATGTGAAGTACCATTCAGAACTGCCGACCTCTGACACCCACAGACAAATCTGCCAAGTGGAAGCTCTTCATACTTACTGCCTTCTTCTCTGCCAGCAAACATACCTTGGAGATATCTTAGAATCATTTACAGAAATTCATTTCGTACTTTGAAAGGTAGAATCTAAAGGCATCCAAATGCCCGCTTCTGCTTTGACAGAAATGTGTACTATATAAATCCATTTAAACTGGAGGTAAAAACATGTGAGATAAACCTGATATTTGTGACAAAAAAAAATTTGATAATGTGCATTTTTTCATTTTGTTTTTAACAGAACATTAACACTTGAGGTTGAATCAGTTTCTCAGCCTGGCTTATTGATATAAAGGTAATATCGTAGGGAGTTGCATGTATAAGCAACTATGATTTCAGTGGTAGGTTCTGTACCTAGAAGCTGGGCAGGCTATATAAAAGATTCCCAGTGAACAAAAGGTTGGCTACTTGGTTAGAATGATCTTAATCATAGATGGTAACCAAGGTTGCATTTCGTAGCTGGAAGGCAATTTCCTACCACTGAAAAGGCTATACACCTTGTTTATTGTAGCAGCCTAACCGTTAGCTTACAAAGCACAACCCTTGACAAAACCATTGTTAACCCTCTGAAATATATTTTCAAAAACATGACTTTATGTTTGAAACAAAATTTTAAAATGCTCTGTACAGTACAAAAGTCCCTGAAGCTGTTTTATTTGGGGGAAGAAATGAGCATGTTTCACAATTACTATAATCGGAAACAGGAAATGGAACACGAATAGGCAAGAAGAGGCTTTGTGTAGCCCGACATGTCCAAAAGCTAATTTCATTCAGAGTGACAATTTTGATTTGAACCTAATTAAGCATTAGAGAGAACCAGTGTCCAAAAAGATAAGCTCGTGGGTTCCTGAAAGTTCCAAGCTGCTGGTAGCTTCCAGCTCTGCTCGGGAGCCGTTTGGGACATCTGTAAGGTGCCACACATGCCCAGAAGGAGGCTCTGCTGCGCAGTGCCTGCCCGTAGGTGCACCACCTTCAGCTGCGGCTCAGCCTGGTTACTGTGGAATTGATTTTCACGGCTCATAACAGAAGCTGTTTTCAGCCCATGAGGAGGAAGTGGCTGAGGCTGATCCTCCTAACACAAACAGCAAATTGCTCCGTGCCTTCCATAGCTTTCGAGGTCTGTTACCTTAAGGTTCTAATGGTCTTTTAACAGTGTTTCCAGCTGAGCAACAGATGTAAGTATCCTGAACACTGAAAGCACACCCCCCCCCAACCTGTAGCTCCCTTAAAGAATCTTAAAAAAAAAAACAAAAAACAAAAAACAGGCATCACATTCTAGGATTTAGTCAGCACCACTTCAGATTTGAAAAATCAGAAATAAATCTCAAACAAATACTAAGTATTATCTGTCACCGGATTGGCCTGTCCCAAGCTGCAGGACAGGAATTGAGGTCACATTGCTCACTATTACAGGTGGCCCTTTGGAGTAATATACCCTCAGGGGGAAAAATCAATAAAGCGACCCCAGGAAGCTTCTCAAATTCCTCACGCTGTAGGTTGTTTCATTTCAATACTGAAAGACGCAACACTGTTTTGGAAACCAGAGCGTTTAATTTTGAGAATTACTCCTCACACACTTGGGTTTTGCTTTGTGCTGGTCTGCATGTTTGCCCTCCCTTGCTCAGAAGTGGGAAGTGTTTCCCAAGTGGGCACCTGGGTACTCTGAACAGAGAACAGCAAGGCAGAACTGGAAATGGTAGAAGTTTGGTATGTGAGTCTTGTGGACTTGGGTGAGGGTGTGGGTGTCACACGGAGGAACTGGTGTCAAACTGTAGTTCTTTCCATTTTAAGAATGAGTACAGCACTGGGGTCCCTGATGGAAGAGTTGGAGGAGGGACTGAAGGAGCTGAAGGTGTTTGCAACCCCATGGGGGGAGCAATGGTGTCAACAGGCCAGATCCCCTGGAGCTCCAACTAAAGAGTACATAGGGAGGGTCCCATGGCTCTGTCCAAATATGTAGCAGAGGATGCCCTTGTTGGACATCAGTGGGAGGAGTAGCCCTTGGTCTTATGAAATGTTGATGCCCCAGTGTAGAGGAATGCCAGAGCAGGGAGACAGGAATGGGTGGGTGGGTGGGTGGAGGAGCACCCTCATAGAGGCAGAGGGAGGGGTGATAAAATGGGGGGTTTCCAAAGGGAAGACCTGGAAAGGGGGAAAACATTTGAAATGTAAATAAAGAAAATATCAAACAAACAAAACAAAACAAAAACAAAAGCAACCCCCCCCCAGTACAATAGTGTGCCTTTTGATTTCTCGGAGTTTGCAATGGTAACCAGAGCACTGAAGGACAGATGAGTCATCAGAGCAGTCATCCCCTTCTCTCCATGAACCTGCCCTTCTCAAAGGAGCAAGTGAGCTGCCACCACATGTATGCCCAGAGAGTGTAGATGTCTCTAGTGTAACACTATTGAAAAGTGATAGGGTTTCCTCCTTTACCTGGCCTCCTCACTACTGTAACCAGCCCGTCCGATTTCTCAGGAGCACCCACTTGTTGGGTGTAGACAGCCACAGTGAATCCAATTTAGTCCAATACAGTTGAAACTTGAGTGTGAGCAGCCTGTCCTCTGGGATGGCAGTGTGTTTGAAGGATCCTTGTGATGGTGAAGTGGGTTCACAGAGGCCAACTCCTGTGGTTACTCTTCACCTTGCTCTGAACTTGTTTGCACTTCTTCTGCTGCTGCTGCTGCTCCTGCTCCTGCTCCTGCTCCTCCTGCTGCTCCTGCTCCTGCTCCTCCTGCTCCTGCTCCTCCTGCTCCTGCTCCTGCTCCTCCTGCTCCTGCTCCTGCTCCTGCTTCTTCTTCTGCTTCTTCTTCTTTTAATTTTCATGTGCAAACAGAAATAATAGAGTCGCTACCTCTCATCACTGCAATTGAATTAAATTAAATTTAATAGTCATAAAACCCCTAGCATACTCCTGAACTGTAGTCAAGGTCACAGAAATGCCAAGAAGCACAGACAAAAATAAGAAAAGCAACTAACTGGGGTTTGGGTGCCCTTCTGCTGTGGGAGGAGGAGACTGGCATCGCACACTCTAGGGAATTTCTGCTCTGCACTGCTTATTCCAGCTTGTGTATGACTGGCTTTGCTCAACTTGAGAAAAGCCATGACCCATTTCCAGGAATATTCACCCTTTCATTGTCCTTTGTGGTCTGAAAACCCCTGTGTTACTGTCTTCACTTGCCTGGTCTTTGACCTTGCTCACCTGCAGTGGTGACATTCATACGCTTTCTGGGTCTAGGCGCAGCTACTCAGTTTTTGGTTAGTGTGTTTGTTTGTTTGTTTGTTTGCAGAAGGCTGGAAGGGCAGAGGGGCTGGGCCTCTCCACTGCAGTAAGATATATAGCCTTCCTGCCTTCAGTATTGAAACTTAAGACTTTATTCTAGGTTGCCTGTGGGGCAGTTCTTCCACAGGGTTCTAGGAAGTCCTTGTTTCCTGAGGTCAGGTAACAGACCCTCACACCCCTAGTGTTTACAACAGAAAATGACTTAAGGCATGAACAACCTAGACCCACTTACGTATTTGCCAAACATTGTCCCCTATGTCTAGGCAGCATGACAACTTTTGAAGAGTCATGGAAACAGAAAACTGGGGGCTGTGTGAATCTTTCTTTACAACACAGTCTCTGGGCTTCAGGGCACATGCTACAGAGGCTGAGAGACCAAGACCTGGCCTTATACTTACAATGTGATTATTTCACGGAGCACCTACACCTTGACTTTCCTTAAGTACAGGAAAAGGAAAGTAACAATAGTTGACTCATGACAATTTTCTGTGACAGTTAAGTAGCATGCTTCACGTGAGCATCACGAAGAGAGGAATCTTCAGGAAATCGTAGTTCTCTCTCCCCGATTCCTGTGGTATGTGCATGCTGATGAGGTCTCTATCTCACCCAGAAGCAACAGGAAGGCCAGTTCACTATAATTTGCATGGTCATTTTAAATTTCCTCCAATGATCAGCCTCTAAGAGAAAAGCTATATTCAAGAAAATTATTTCTTTTTTTAATATTTTTTATTACGTATTTTCCTCAATTACATTTCCAATGCTATCCCAAAAGTCCCCCATACCCTCCCCCACCACTTCCCTACCCACCCATTCCCATTTTTTGGCCCTGGCATTCCCCTGTACTGGGGCATATAAAGTTTGTGTATCCAATGGGCCTCTCTTTCCAGTGATGGCCGACTAGGCCATCTTTTGATACATATACAGCTAGAGACACGAGCTCCGGGGGGTACTGGTTAGTTCATATTGTTGTTGCACCTACAGGGTTGCAGATCCCTTTAGCTCCTTGGGTACTTTCTCTAGCTCCTCCATTGGGGGCCCTGTGATACATTCAATAGCTGACTGTGAGCATCCACTTATGTGTTTGCTAGGCCCTAGCCTAGTCTCACAAGAGACAGCTATATTATCTAAATATTAAGTTCTTCTCTAATTATTTCTCTATGTGTGTGTTTATGTGTACATGAGTGTAGAAGCCACTGGAAACTGTCAGAGGGCTTTGGTTGCGCTGGGGCCCGTGTTGCCTGTGTTCTGCTGTATGTGGACCTTGCCAGGTCCTCGGCAAGACTAGTATTCACTGTGAACCACCAAACCCTGCCTCCAGCCTAGAGCTCTAAAAGGTGGTCTTGACGCATCACTAAATGCCAAATAGGAAAAACTTTTATCAATGCACTCTTTGTCCTATTTACTCTCCAACTTGGAAATGACTGGCCGTGTTCTCTCTGTTGTGCTGCCTCACGGGTGTCAGTTCACCATAAGCAGACAAATCTGACGGCTTGCATTATTTTTTATTATACATGAATTTATTTATTTTCAATTGGCATAGTAATTGTGCACATGTGTAGGCATATTTGACAGTTCAGTATACATATACAGTATGAATTAATCAACTCAGAAGGAACCAATGGCATGCCATCTGCTGGCGCGTTTGTTATTTCTCTGCATTGAGAGGCTCTGCCCATCTCCTCTGGTTCTCCATAATTGATGGTAGCAGGCTGTTTAAAACTGCACTCACTCTTCTGTGATACAGGATGCTAGAATAGATTCTTCCCATCTCTCTGTATTTTGGTACCCATTGCCAAACTTCCCTCCCTCCCCTCCATTTCAAGTTTCTAGTGGTGGTCAGCATCTCATTCAGTTCTGCTCTGGTCCTACTTTGAGACCATGTCTATTTTTTTGTAGCTTTCATTTATGAAAAGTAGGTTATTTTTCTTCTTGTGTCTCCTATTTCTCTCACATAAGCCCTCCCCCAACCCTACCACCAGGTTCCGTTTGTTTTGCTGTAAGGTTGAATAATATCCCATAGTTTATATACCTGTGGGAATTTCTTTTTCCACATATGTACTGGCAGACCCCACAATTGATTATATATTTTGTCTTTGTAAATGAGGCAGTAACAAACATGAAATGTAGGCATATTTTAATAAGAAGACTTTGTTTCTTTGGATATATAGTAAGAATTTCTGGGTCATCTGGAGTAGCATTTTCTGTTGTATCCTGGCTACCACATACTTCTGTTTTGAGAGCAGTTGCGCCAACTAGTTACTATTTCTGTGGTTTTGGTTGATGTACCCCTAAGGATTCCATGTATCCTGTGTTTTCCATAGACCTCTTGGTAACTTTGATTTGTTTAATCAGTATCTCTCAAACTTAAGTGAAAGTTAGAATCACCCAGGGTGCTGGCTGAAACATGGGATACCAGGCACCAATTTGGTTGTTTCTAATTCATCAACTGGGGGAAGGGGCCCTTGAGTCAGTCTGAAGACATTCCTGAGCATGTTGGTGGCCTTGCTGTGGGGACACACTGAAGACACTCACTGTCTGAAATTCTCAGACCTAGGTTTTCTAGTTAACGGTGTTCTTCATTGCCCTCAGAATAAATACAGACTTCTTGGTTTAACAGCCAAGAACGTAAGCCACTTTTCTAATTTATTGCCAGGCATGCCTCTTCTAGAAACTTCCATCTCGTAAAAGCTCTTTCAACAAAGTTACTTCTCTCTGAGCTTCTGTTCTTTGCTCACAGTCCTAACAATGCCAACCTGTCCTTACTCTTCCGCCAAGCCAAGTTTAATCTCATTAAGTTGCCCATACCAATCACTCTCAGATTCATCAAATTCCTCTGTCCAAGGCTACTTCCTTCCTGTTTCTGCCTTTACTGACCTTCAGTCATTTGTCTCTTATTTTGGTAATTAATCCAGCTGTGTTCTACTATTTCTTGTCTCCTTTAAAAACGAGACATTTATTCTTTGTTTTCCACACTTGCCCCTGAGGTATCCGAGGACACTCTTCCAATTCCACTTCTCCCAGAGCACAATGCCTTAACATACATGCTATGCAATAAATAATTAACTATTCCCTGATAGGAATTATAAAAAGTATTCCTTTCTCCCTGCTGGGCAAGACTTAGTCAATTTCAGTAACACTAAAACTAAGTGGTTTAATGTAAAGATACTCTCCTGTTTCCTTCAAAAACTTGGTACCCATAATCTATGTTAGCTCAAGGCAGTGGAAATCAATTTACGAAAGGATGAAGCAATGGAGTTTACTGTGTGGAACAGGGGATGCGCTGCTTTCATTTGGTGTTGAAGAATAACCTACGTCCCAATGAAACATTGCCACTCGTTGGTACGTGCCTGTTTAAAATGTCCTTTAAAAAGAGAGTGGTGCGCTTTCCAGCTTTCCACATCTTTGACAATAGTTTTAGAATATCTGAAAAGATTAGGAGAGTTAAACATAAAGAATATTTTAAATGACAACAGTATTACCTTGAAGGTGAAGACGTTGATAGGAAGGAACATTTCTTGACAGAGTTGACTGGTCCTAGGCATGGAGCCATCAAATGGCCTAGCTTCTAGAGTGATCTATTTATGGTGGAGGCTTTGAGTAATAAATTGAGCTCCTGGCGTGCACACAGGAACCGCTTGTAGTTCTGTGAATTTCATTGGTGGCCTTGGCCTACTTAAGACCTCATTCATATGTCAGTATAGGTCAGGAAAAATTTATTTTTAATTGCCTGTTTAAAGGAGAGGTACTTGGAGTTTTCCTGCCCTTGAGGTCCACCTAGAACAGCGAAGACAGCTACAGAGGAGGAGTCAGTGTAATGCAGAGAGGAGTGATGGAGGTTTAGAGAGGCAGGGCCTGGGTGGGTAATTAGTGCCTCAGAGAGGGAGAGCCTGAGGCATGAGAGCTTTGGTCAGCTTTTCAGTTGTTGAAGTGGCTTTTTCTCTTTTGCATATGAATCAATTTAAAATGTATCCTTAAATGCTTTCTTAACTTAAAAGATGTTGAAGTTTATCTATTTTGATTTTGTGTGTTTTATGTGTATGCCTATGTCTGCATTGACTGCAGAGACCAGAAGAGGGCATCAAATACCCTGGAACTAAAGATCCAGATGGTTGTAAGCTGCCTTGTGGGAGCTGGGAACTAAACCCAGGTCCTCTAAGGAAGCAGCCTGGTCTCCTAGCTGCTGACTCACTTCTCTGTCTCTCCAGACCCCTGCACCGAACCTACTCAAGACAGGGTAGCACTATTTTCTAAGGCCGAGAACCTTCTATGTAGAGCAGGCTCCCACCTTTACCTACTAGTTCAGGAATTAAAGGGGCATACCCCAATACCCGGCCCTAAACGCTCTTATATATAAGTGGAAGAATTGTATCTAACAAGTTGGAAGTTGAGTCAATTCCTCTCTTCAGTCTATCAATTTTGTGAACTTGCTAGCAATGCATAGCTTTGGTGTTTTCCAAGACTGGACCAAATGATCTTTGCTGCAGTCACCAAACTGCATAAACTTATTGAAGATGGTTAACCTCATTATCTTTGTTCTCATGTCTAAGAAAATTTCTAGTGAAGTTTTGGGGAAATGACCACCCTTATTTCAGATGATAATCTCCACTAAAGATGATGTTTTAAATGTGCTAATCCATATGAAAATACCCCTTTCCCAAAACAGCATACTGTGTATTTAAAAACTCATAGGCATTGCAGTATCCTCTGTGTCTGTGTGTGTGTGTGTGTGTGTGTGTTTGTGTGTAAATGAGTGAATTTGTGTAATTCAATCCCCACCTCCAGTTACTTTCTTAAATTGTTTATGTTGTGTTAAAAAGACAAATATTTTGATAGTGTGAGATGAAACCACTGATGTGGCTGTTATTTTATGATTTAATATTGATATTATATTATTTACAAAAGCAAATGGTGTGAAAAAATGTTTGTGTTGTGATCCTTTTTGCTATCTTTCTTGTGTGGATGGTGCTCTGCCTTGGGTTTTTTGTTTGTTTGTTTGTTTGTTTGTTTGTTAGTTCTGTGTTTTCTATCACGATGGAAACTGTGAGGTTAAGCTTGCACTGGTGCCGCTTGCCTGGGAAGACGTTTGAAAAAATTTCTGGAGTTATAATAGAGAAATGAGGATGCATTGTCGACAGTAAACAGGAAAATATCCTCCTTTCACGGAAATCCTTCCTTCCTGGGAGAAGAGCAACCACTCTCTCAAAAGCAGCAGCTCTAGGATCCCCCAAGAAGCCAGAACACACTAACAATCTCAGCAGTAAAATGTGTTTTGGTAGCTCTACAGAGATTTAGCTGTTGCTGACAAAAAGATCAAAATCTAATTTTATAATGAATGTGTTTAAACAAGGCACAAGAGAACCTTATTCATGGTGTTGGAGGACACACCAGGGCACTTAAAAGTCAGTCCAGGAGTCTCTGCCTGACTGACTATTCCTTGCTCAGAGCTGTCTGGGAGAGGCTGCGCTCAAGCATCTGAATTGGTGAGCTGAGCTACGAACACTCACTGACTGGTTCAGTATTTCCCAAAGTTGGTACAAAGAGAAAATAATAGCCACATATTATTTTCTTTTCTGTCTGTCTGCCTGCCTTTCTTCCTTCCTCCCTCTCTGCCTCCCTTTCTTTCTCTCCCTTTCTCTCTTTTTCTTTCTTTCTTTCTTTCTTTCTTTCTTTCTTTCTTTCTTTCTTTCTTTCTTTCTTTCTCTCTCTCTCTCTCTCTCTCTCTCTCTCTCTCTCTCTCTCTCTCTCTCTCTCTCTCTCTCTCTCTCTCTCTTTCATACAAATTGTTACTTCCTCCTGACAGAAAGGTTCAAAGGGTTCAATTCTTTGAGGCTCTTTTCCCTCTGTGACTTCTCACTGAGTGAACAGCGTGCACCTTGATGTTTGTTTGCAGTATGGCTAATGTTTCCTAGCTGGTAGATGTTTTAGAAGTGACCTGTTTGATGATTGGTGGGTGCAAAACTGCATTCTCCCGAAACCACTGACCATGCATTCTTCTGACACCATATCCGGGATAGTTGGCCGATTTCTTAACTCTTCCATGTACACCCACGCACAAAACATGCTTCATGAACTGGGGAATGTGTGTGCTTATGTGGTGTGATCAGTTATATCTTAAAAACAGTTTGGAGTGGAAATCACATTCTAACATGGCACTGATGATGTAAAATATAAGTACCAGTATCTCTTATGCTCTAGACTCCTACAAGGACTGCATCTGATTTATCTTTGTAAGACCTTCAGTGTCCAACTCAGATGATAAGTGTCCCCTGTACCTGTAATGAATGTGACAAAGAACTACAATGACCCAGACTCCACTGGCTTCTAGAAAGCAATCTTCATGAAGATTTTGGCTAACTGGCAGGCATCATTGATTATGAAAGCATTTCTGAATGTTCTTGGTTAGAGCCTAACATTATATTATCAGTTTTTATTTCAGTAGATGATTTGTTTTTGGTGGCTGTGAACTCCTGACCCTCAAGGAGCTCGCCCAGTCTTAGGGTCCTCGGTGGAAGTTGTAGTGGAAAGTGTAATTTCCAACCAGGACTGATGGTAAACATGAGTATCCAGAGAAACGGTTGTTCGGAGATTAAACTGTTCTTACTGTTACTAGTATGTTGGAACAGAGATAAGTAAGCTATGTATACATTATTGTTCTTACTTTAATCTTTAGAGAGATCATCTATCTATTTTGCGTCTGCGTTTGCTTCTAAAAAAACTCCATTGTTATACAGCCTTTAAGTTTGCATCAAATCGAATGATCTATTGTAAAGATCTTTTGAAAATGATAAAATAGTATCCCTCTTCTCTTCTCTCTTGCTATAACAAAAGTATCAAATGATTGACCTTTTGATACAATTGAGAGTTGTCTCTTAATGAGATTAAGCCTAAATACTATGCTGAGGTTGTTAAAAATCAACTTCATGTTACAACTGAATATAAATTAGGACATTTATTGAGTTCTTTCTAGGACCCACTTATTGTTCTGAACATTATCTTATATAATCCTTACATAATTTCATTATTCATATAAATCATTCACATTTAATAAATTTAAAAAACCGAGGCAGGGAGCATAAAATTAACTTTTGAGGTAATTTTCTTAAATCATTTGACTAAATACAACTCATTATCATTCTGTCCACAGTATTAGGGAGCCCCAAACACATAGTTTCTAGAAAAAGCAAGAACATAACAGAAATTATCTCAGTACTTGCTATCTTCATAGTCTCCTAGGAAGAATACCTAATTTACTACTAGAAGGGCTTTAGAGTTATCATATGTAAGCATGTACTGATACATCGTCATTATCCTGATAGATTTCTAGGTGGGAGAAATCCCCGCCCTCCTTGTCAGAGTCAGTCTTGCCTTGCAGCCCGTTCCCGTCATTCTGAAAGTGATGGTAGGCAGAGATACTCTACAGTTACAGGAACTGAAATTGGCAGGTGCTGGGCTCCCTGCTCCTTTTCATCTAGGATATTGATCCATGATTTGTAATGTACTGGTCTTGGTCTTCGAGTTGGCCACTAATACTCAAGAAGCAATGGCAGTGATGTCTTCATTCAGGAGAAAGAAGTGGCCTCAGCAAAGCTCTGGCAGCATTTTCAAGCATCCCTGACCAAAGGCCTGAGGTGGGACTTTATACTACCAAGCGTTCACAGGCCAGCACAGTCATATCCACGGATGACCCTCAGGCTGTGCTGTTGGCTGCAGTCTTAGCTGATGCTCTGTTTGCTTCAGTTTCTCTTATAGCCCTAGTTCTTCACTTCCAGGTAGCGGTCAATAAATCCTTTTCTACTTAGAGCCGGCAATAATTAACTTGTGTTCAGTGGGGGTAAGCATACAATGGTGGCGACCGTGAGGGGGTGAGGGTGGGGCAGCAAACCTTAGAGTATCTTTTACTTAAACATTAGCTCCAAGGCTATTCTCGTTGCCAGAAAACAATGGTGTGTAGTTGGCTAGTCCAAACAAAGAAAAAAGCAAGGAATCCCTTGCCTTGATACAGGCTGAGGTGGAGGTGCTAGTCTCTATGCCAGTTTGGGAACTGTATTACAAACATACTCTAGTTTCCTTTCATTTTCTTTCAACATGATTTCTCAACCACTGCCTTTCTAATCTGTATTCAGGAACTATCTAAGAGATGACTCATAGTTGCCACCCTGTGAAATTCTTGTCCGCAGGCATCCCATTGAGCCTGGTTTTCAGACCCTATTGGTGATTTTCAAGCAAGTTCTAGGTATGGTTGAGTCCTCAAGAGACAGATGGGAGTTCCACCATCTGGGAACGAAGTGCTCAAACTCATGAGACAATGGCGGACATTCTAGTGCACACTAGCACAGGGGCCTGAAGTGCCTAAACTTTGGAAAGCACCTTGACGTCAGACTTTATAGAAAATGAAGTTTAAAGATAAAAGACTGTCAGAGCACATATCTTTCGTTAGTAGACAGTCTTGGGACTTGCTAGTGCCACTTGCTAGAAGGCTGTTTTCATCACTGAAGCTGAGCAGTAGATGACTACAGAGCCACTCAATGAGCAATATAATTGGACTATAATACCGCCTACAGCATGATTATAGTCACGTCACACAGCAGCATACATGGCCAAAGCATCACCTTACAGGAGGAAAAAATCAAAAGCAGACTGTTCAACTTAACTTATTATGGACCTAAACTTCCTTTGGCTTTTTGAGCAAGAGACAACACATAGTTGTTTCAAATGGTGAAGTGGGAGATGCAGACAGAAAGCCAATGCCAGATTACCAAAGCAGACAAGGAATGTGTTTAGGGCCCTGGTATGGAAAAAGTATTTGGCAAAGCTGGTGACATATGGACCTAGGAGGTCAAGAAAGGAGGGTCAGGGTTCAAGGCCAGCCTTGGTTACATGGTAAGGATGAGAAGAGCTCAGGCTACCTGGCATCCCACCTCAGTAAACCACAAAAATGTAGTTGAGAAAATAGTATTCCAAGCAGCTCAGTAGTGATTGTGACAAAAAGTATAATTTGACTGTTTTTGTTTTAGCTTAGTATTAGTTTACTTTCAAGCTATGTGCAGTCATAATTTAAAGGAGTATAGCTTATCTGTTTTAGACAGTATCAGACACTTTCCCAAGCCTCTTTGAAATGCAAAGCAAATTCTTACAGTAACAGATAAAATTTCCAAAACCAAAAGGAAGGCTTTTATTTTTGGAAATTTTTGGTTTCGTTTCCTATAGACCGAGAGACCAGAGACACTAGCAGGTTTCGTTTCTCTCCCATGGGCTCTATTGAATATTGAACATGCTTGTTCCTATCACAAAGCAAAGCCCATCAGGTATGGGAAGTTAAGGAGAATGGAACTTATGGATCAGGAAGCTGGAAGAGAGAGAAACCAGAGTGATTGCAAACCAACATTGGGACTGTCAATCCTGTTCTTCCCAACTCCGAGAAGGACCTGAGCCTTAGGTTTCTCCAGGCTTCCTATTGTTTTCAGAATATTTCTGAGAGTAGGGACATCCACTACAGTTTAACAATGAGTTCATCTGTCATTTTTTTCATTTAGTGGTACTCTATCCTGCATTATTTATTTGAAATAGTTATGTATTGATGCACCGTGATTACTTCTCTTTGATGTTCAAATGGATAAAACTTGACACATAATTTTATAAATCTCTCCTATGGAAGAAACAGGAACCTCCGAACTCTTAGGGAGATTACGCAGGACCCACCACTGCAATGTTCTTTGAGAGATAGCGTTGCTCTTTGAGATGTTCAGCTCCAGGCCAGACAGATGCACACAGCTTCTGTTTAACATGCACTTTGCCCAGGGTTGAACACACAGACAATCCTCTTAACTGGCGGGTTCAGCTCTCTCTTCCCTTCTGCAGTGTTAACCTAGGGTTTAGTGAGCATAGCCAATGCTGCTTTGAAAAAGGGATTAATGAAGAAGAAATAGCTGATCTGCCTGACACCTTTCCTATGTAGCCTTTCTCTCTTTTTCTATTTGTACATAAATGGTGTTGATTGTATTTAGGTATCACATCATTAATGAGAGTGATGTTGTTGAAGCTAATGTTGTTGATGTTCTCTGATTATAAGGCCGGAGCATGTTGCCAGAGAAACCATACCTTCAACCCTCACTTCTCATCTTTTCACATTTTAGGGTAAGTTCTTCCCCCTCTATCTTTTTTTTTTCTTTTGGCATACAGTACTTTTCTTGAGGCAGAAATAACACTTGCCTTTCCCAGGTTCTGACTTCAGGGGTCTGCAGTGACAATCGCTATGTGAACAATACTTTCAGGTATTCACTCAGAGAAGAGGTGACCGGATTCTGGGAGAAGAGTGGGTGAGCAAAGCAATTGTAAGAAGTGGAGAGAGTTCGCATCCTTTGATGCTGGGTTACTCTCATCTTCTTGTATACATAAATGTGACTGCGGGTCAAAAGCTCCTTGAGGCTTGAATACTTGGCATGCTGTGACAAAGCCATCCACAGGCTTCTACTTTTTGAAATGTATTTTTAAACTGGCAATACAATGTTCAAATGGTACAAAAAGACTGGCCTCTTCAAAGGCATTCATCATTCATCCTTAGAGGTAGTGGTGACCCTGGCATTGATGGCTTCCTTATGCACAGATGTGTTTATATAGTAACCAAAAACATGCCATCTTCTACAAGTTACTCAAAAAATTTTTTTCATTCTCTTAATGCATTCAAGGATATACTTCAATTCCGTGCTAAAGAACTGGTCTCCTATACCCTCTTCCCAAAGAGCATTTGCCTTTATTTCAGTGTATTTCAGTGCATCCATACTTAGTGACAGCTACCGGCATATGCTTGGGCATCCAAGTTAATTCTTTTTGTTTGTTTGTTTGTTTGTTTTGCTTTTGATATTATAAACAACAATATAGTGAATATTCTGACAGGCTCATCATTCTACTATACTGAGCATTTATCTTCCTCAGAATTTCACTGGCAATAAAGTTACAGAGCTTGAAATCCTTCGCAGATATTGCCGCTTTTATTTCCATTTCTTTTTGGGCCAATTTGTTCTCACTTCAACCACAGAAGAAGACACCATCTTACTTAAGATTGTATGGCATCTGTCACATGATGATACCTGTGGGTAGAAGTATGATGTCTGCTAATCTCGACCCCGTTTGATGACAACTCGTTTATCTTATGCTATTACAGTATTTTATGTTTTGTTCTCTTCAATTTTTTTAATTTAAATTTTTTTTTTTGTTGTTGTTTTTTTTTTGTTTTGTTTTGTTTTGAGACAGGGTTTCTCTGTGTAGCCCTGGCTGTCCAGGAACTCACTCTATAGACCAGGCTGGCCTCGAACTCAGAAATTTGCCTTCCTCTGACTCCCAAGTGCTGGGATTAAAGGCGTGTGCCACCATTGCCTGGCTCTTTTTTATTTTGAATACAACAAGAAATTTATTTAAAAAGAAACAAACAAACAAAGAAAATTCCAAAACTATTTCAGCAATGTAGTCGGAGCCTTCATGGGATGAAGTTGGACCATCAGATGGAGCAGTACAAAACCCTCAGGAAACATACTGTTTTTCTGGAGGTTTACTATGCACAGGATCCTGGGATTTGTGTTAAGTTACCAAGGTAAATCAAGTGCAGGTTTGCACTGAGAGGGGAAAGCTTAGTTAGAGAATTGTATTAACAACAGAAGAAGCCATAGAAATGCAACATCCCGTCATGGATTCTTCAGGCTGCAGGGCCAACGCTGCCCTGCTGATCTGATGGATTTGCTACTGATGATTCCAGAAAGGGACAATCATCACCCTGAACTGTGTGCTCAATTAAAGGAGCAAAGTCTTGTCCTCAGAGGTGCATTGTACGCTTTTTATGTTTTTCTTTTTCTTTTCTTTTCTTTTTTTTATTAAACTAATAATATTTATTTTAAAATATACAACTCAATATTAACATTTTTAACTCATCAAAATAATTTATAATTGTTAAATGCCTCTTGAATATACATAATATCTTCTGAAGCTAAAAGTAATATGCACTCAACCAGTTTTTAAAATCTATTTGGAACATTAAACATGATAGAAGCAGAAAAAATATCTTATGAATTCCTCTATGGAAAAAAATTGAGACGAGTTCCTGATTAGACAGAAACCATTCCATCTGCAAGGGAAAATATGCAGTGTAACTGTGACTTCATAGAGTGAATTGGGTCGTGTTCCTTCTGTTTCTGTTTTGTGGAATAGTTTGAAGAGTATTGGTATTAGGTCTCCTTTGAAACTCTGATAGAATTCTCCACTAAACCCATCTAGTCCTGGGCATTTTTCAGTTGGGAGGCTATTAATGACTGCTTCTATTTCTTTAGGGATTTGGAGACTGTTTAGATGGTTTATCTGATCCTGTTTTAACCTTGGCACTTGGTATCTGTCTAGAAAATTGTCTACTTCATCCATATTTTCCAATTTTGTTGAGTATAAACTTTTGTAGTAGGATCTGATGATTTTTTTGAATTTCCATGATTTCTGTTATGTCTCTCTCCCTTTTCATTTTTGATTTTATTAATTTGGATACTGTCTCTTTTTCCTCTGGTTAGTCTGGCTAAGGGTTTATCCATCTTGTTGGTTTTTTTTTTTCTGGATTTCTAGACAGAATCTGTCTGGAAAATAGACAAATGTATCCATTCTTATTGAGTTTTGAGATTCCTTTCTCTTTATGGAGGCTACACAATTGCTTCAGAAAGTCATGGTCATAAAATAGACTTGAAACCAGGAGTGGTGGCCCACGTTTCTAATCTGATTACTCAGAAAGCAAAACCAGATGGACCTCTGTGTGTACAAGGCTGGACTGCTCAAAACAGTAGATTCGAGAACAATGAGGGCTGTATAAAGAGATCTTGTCTTGGAAAACAAATAGAAAGAGTCAATAAATATATTACATCAATGGCAAGTAGAAAGTGAGTACTTTATCTCTTGTTATTCTCTATCCACGTGAGCAGTTCTCCCGTCTTCAGCACACACTGATAGGAGCTTGGAGAAGGGTGGAGAGTAGATCAGAGTATGACATTTTTCTGAAGTCAGTTACCCCAGTTCTCAGATCTGTCCTGCTTTGTTTCCAACAGCAACATTTGGGCATAACTGATTATATGCTAAATGCTGGTGCATTTCAAACTCTTGAGGTAATTCTATAAGACAGAGCAGAAGCAATTATAATAATATATGTGGTGGGAAAGACAGATGAAGCAAAGCACAATTGTAACTCTTAGGAAAAAAAACCACTGTAAAATTTGAACATAACCAACCCAGTGTTTGAAAATGTAGAATCCATCACAACTATTACAGCTAGCCTGGCTGTTTATGCTTTTTGATTTCCCCAACACAAAACAACTTCAGCAAAGGTAGGAGCTAGTTTCATCTTATTTTCTCAGTAAAGGCCTATGGATACGTTACAGATTGACGTTGCTTACGGTAAGTACAAATATTGACATATACCATAGTGGGTTCTGTTTATTTGTATACAATTTCTGTTGCTTGAATATTTTTATGACAACATAATATGTTAATATTTTATATACACACTTTCAGCATGGTTGGCCAATATTCACATTAGAAGCTTGTGGGCTGAAGAAATAAAAAGGTTATCGCATGAGTGATTGTAAGAATCATAATCTATGAAACTAAGAAACATACATTATCAAGGCAGAGAAGTGATTAGACTTTGTTTGACACAGAAGCCTCATTTATGAGAAAGAAGAATGGAACTTAATAATATGAGTATTCATGTGTCAATATTTGTATTGTCCTGACCTGGAATAGCCTGCATTTTAAGTGCTTTGAATCTTAAGAAACTTTAGGGTTTGGGGCAGGCAGGTTGGGTAGCCTCTAAAGGTTGTATTGTTAAGTTTCCGCTCAGTGTCAGAATAAAGGCAGTGAAATGTAAGTGATGTTAATAACTTGATTAGAATTTAAGGAGATTAGATGTCAGAGTGAGGGCTCTGCTGGTAAATATCACTTATGGAAGGCAGAAGTAATAGAGAATTATATATAGCCTTGCAGCTCCTGTCATTCTATAAGTAGTAAAATGTGATTTAGTATTCTGTAGTCTGTCATGTATTACTCAAGAGGCACAAAGAAATGATGACTTAGAATTCTTGCATAGAAATGAACGGAGGGATTCATGTTTTCAGGATGTGAAGAGATTATAAACACAATGTGACACCTATTTCAGTTTATGACTTACCGATCTATAAAGAAAATAATGTGCAAAGCTCAAATTAAGCTGGAGTAATGACAGTTTGGCAGTAATGAAAGCCAGCTGTATCAGGTTCTTTTCATAGGGATAGTGCCGTCTTAAAATATGAGGTTGACATGTTGATCCTTCAGAATATGCAGGAGACTTGGGCGGGGTGTGGGGGGCAGGGATTCATTCACATTCATTATAAGCTACTTTATTCCAATTTTAAAATTAAAGTTTTCTTAGGGATGCTGTTGTCTTTGAACTGGAAACTGAAGGCAGGCCTCTTCCCAGAAGGCTCCAGGCCGGATCCTTTGCAACAGTGCAGCTCCTCCCTTGATTTCTTGGTTAGGTCATCTAGTTCTCAATGGGATTTTTTTCTTATCAGGAGCTTGAATTCTTCATAATTCCTTGCCATTTTCTTCCTGCATTTTACCCTGATTATTCATTTTAAAATCTCTTTATATTTGAGGTTGTAAATGAGATTATACGTGTTCTTCCAGATCCCTGGACAAACAAACAAACAAATAAACAAAACCCTCTAATACTTTAGCCTTTAGTGTTGGTCTTTTATTTCTGAATGACATTGTACAAATGAAGAGGCTGTATGGATTATAAAAGGCTAGACAAGTGCAAATATCCCAAGCAATGCTCGCTTTCATAATCCTAAGTCTAAAATATTTACTACAGCCTCTAGAATTTAGAAAAGAGAAAGAAAGAAAGAAAGAAAGAAAGAAAGAAAGAAAGAAAGAAAGAAAGAAAGAAAGAAAGGAAGGAAGGAAGGAAGGAAGGAAGGAAGGAAGGAAGGAAGAAAGAAAGAAAGAAAGAAAGAAAGAAAGAAAGAAAGAAAGAAAGAAGGAAGGAAAGAGCCCAACTCTCATTTAAATATTGCCCAATGCCTTCTTTTTTTTTTAAAGATAAATTTGATAATTTGACTTGGCCAAATGAACAGTTTACTGGATTAGTCCTCAAGGCCACCTTGGGCTATTGGTTAAAAAAGCTTCTATTTTTTTTTCAACAACTGAGTTTTAATCTAATCAGTGAAATTGAAAAACCACTATATGAGTTTAGACTAGCGTACTTATATCTCTGGTGGATCATGGAGTCTATCTTCTCTGTGGATACAGCATGTGAAAGCTTTTGTATCTGTTGACCAGTGCTGACTTAGTACAGTTGCACTGTACCCACTCATCCTCTGTATCCCTAGGCACTCTGCTCTTAATTTAGATTATATTCATTTTAAGGTAAAAATAAATCATTTGCCATTGTGTAGTTTTCTCAGGGCACGTTTGTTTCTACCATTGCAGTGCTGTGTAAATGATATTCTGAATACCATTGCAGCGCTGTGTAGATGAAATTCTGAAGTGGGTTGTGTTAAATCCCACAGGGAAGAAGAGTTCTGGGATAATTGTTTGGAAAATAAATGTGTACATTTCTCTATGGACCTACACCCAGGGTAGTTGGTATGCAGTTCATGGGTAGGATTTGTTTGTAGTAGTATTATTTTAATAATATTTATATAATTTACTCATATTGTGTTATGATGTCATGTATGATGTTAGTTCATGGCTGTATTACACAGCACACATGTGACATGGTGAGCATGGGGAGGCAGAGGTCAACATTTGATGGAGTCGCTCCTCCCCTTTTATGTGCAAGCCCATGCTATAAGTGCCTTTACCCACGGAGCCCTCTCACCTGCCTTGTGGCAGACCTGTTTCATGAGTGACTGTGTCCTGCATGGGTGATGGGGAAGGGTAGGCTAGGTTTGGAATCTCATGCAGCATTGCTTTATAGTGTGCGTTAGTAAAAGCAATACAGCAAAACTTGATTCGAATCTATTAAGCCATATCTAAGACCCATACTTTGCACAATTAACATCCGAATGGCATTCATCTTAGTTCCATCATTTGCAACTATGGCTGCTTGCTTTTACTTTTGTGTTCATCAACAGACACTGTTGATACATTAACAGACACTGATGGTGCAATGCACCCCACTGTATATAAACAAAATTAAATCTGGCTAGAGGCTTAGCCATTACTAGGAACTTATTCTACTTCCAAACACACCACTTCAAAAATCCCAACAAGTTTTGTTTTGTTTGAGAAGTAGTGTGGAGAACAATAAATTGAGCGATTTTTGAACAACACAATATTTAGAGGAAATAGGACAATGGGGGCGATTTATTGACTGTGGACATGTTCGAATGGTTGGCTAGGAGGAAGAGCTTCAGTTTATTAGTTGTGTAAAATACAGACTGTTGAAATACAACCATCTAGGTTGTGAAGAGTATTAAATCATTCATGTAAGATATCAGAGTGGAGCTCCCACAATTTGTTCTAGTCTTAGTTGGATATAATATCTGTGAGTGATTCAGCAAATGAGGTCATAAATATTCATCTGTTTTATGACGGATGACAGCTGAGAATCTTTGCACAGACAGTGGACCATGTGACTTCTACCCCAGACTACCTGTGCCTTCCTCTTTTCCAACTCCTTCCCATGTGAGGCAACAGCAGCTCAGGGATGTTTATGTTCGCTGCTTGTAGACAAATTTATATTTCACTGTATTGGAATTTGGGGAAGCCGTGCCTGATTATCTGTAAAACACCAGGCTTGATTCTCATAAAAACCCACGGCAAACAGAAAGATAAGCAGTGCTTAAAGCAAAAGTGAAATTTCTTCACCTCCTTCTCAACAAACTGTAGGACCTAGGATACAATTTGTAAAGCAAAATGAATCAAACTTGTGGGAGAAGGCAATGTGTTTCTGGAAGGTCAGGGAAAATCTCTCAGTTCTCTCTGAAATCTAGGAATAAATTTTCAAAATCACTTTTATGAAACAGCCGGAGTCATATCTATGTAAATAGAGTTCCACATTGTTGGGAAGATTTGTTTAAAGTTGAATACAAAAATCCATTAATAATGTTCCTGACATAACAATATATTCATAGAAGTCTTCGCTGCTAAGCTAATAGAACCAATTGCCCTAAAAATCTGTTTGGCTTTTAACATTCTATTGTTGGTCACTGCAGGTTGAATACTTGGTTGCTGGGAATATCTTCTTTTATATGAAAGATTAATTTTTATAGTTTCTACATAAAGTATGAAACCATTTACCCATATATGCATTCATTCATTCATTCATTCATTCAGGAATTACCTACTGAATACAAACAATATTTACAGCAATATATTTATGAGACCCACAAGGTATTCTCTGTGGTGAGTACAGCACATAAATAATGAGTAATATGGAATTGTGGAATGTAGCAATGCTATTTTGTAAATGATTTAGATGAGTTTTTTATTATATATATATGAGTACACTGTAGCTGTCTTCACACACACCAGAAGAGAGTACTGCATCCCATTACAGATGGTTGTGAGCCACCATGTGGTTGCTGGGAATTGAACTCAGACCCTTTGGAAGAGCAGTCAGTGCTCTTAACCACTGAGCTACATCTCCAGCTTTAGATGAGTTTTTACTCTGGCAAGTGTCCATGTGGTAAGTATATATTCAAAGCAATGCCACCATTAGTATATTCTATTCAATGCTATATCGAATAGATTTCAGAGGAAGATATGAGATTTTGCCACACAAACTTTCATTCTAAAATGTTTGCAGTATTAATAAAATATATGATTCTATACAATCGAGGGACTAACAGTTCTATGTCCTGGCATTTTTTTTTGTCAGGACAAATAAAAACATTATTTACAAATTGTTCAACATGCCTGGAATGGGTATTACACTTTCAATCTCAGCTCTCAGGAGGACGGAGAGGCAGAAACAGGCTGCTCCCCATGAGCTATAGGTCAAGTTGGTTTACATAGAGAATCCCAAGTTGTATAAGGAGCTCCTGCCTCCAAACAAACAAACAAACAAACAAACAAACCACATGCATGCACGCATACACACAAAAACCCAAAATGAATAAATTAAAAAATAAAAAGCTTCCAAAGCTATAATTGTTTGCAAACCGATTGCATGTAGAACTTGATTTCAGATAGTTTAGCTAATTGCCAAATTTCTTCTTTGGTAATGGCCTATGATTTTATACTAATTCTAATTTTGATATAATTTCGTGTACTTCCAGATGCGTTTACATGGCCACATCAAATAGCAAATTAGGCTTTCTCCTGGGACTATTTGAAAGACTAAGATAAAATAAGAGATGGAGGAAATAAAGCAAAGGAGAGAGGAAGGACTTGGAGTTAGAAACTGGAGCTGTTTGAGCACAAGCCCAAGTAGCCACACGTTGTGATTGTCTATTGAAAGTAGCCACGAGTTTTAATTGGCTATTCAAGCCTACTTAAGCTAAGCATTTGTCAAAAAAAAAATTATCTGGGACTGTTACACACTATGCTTCCGAGTTTAAAGCCTCCTGTTGGCCAGCCCTGACATACTGGAAGCAGATGCTCGAAGACACTGGAGTCCTTTTCATCTTATTGGGGAGAGTCTTTGAAGGCTCTTAATGGTTGTTTTTCTAAAAATGGTTCATTTAAGACCTTAATTGGGTCCATGAAACTATTTTTCTGTCATCAATTCTAGGCTATGCACATGTGCAGATTTTTTTGTTTTAGACATGACACAGTTTTATGAGTCACGGAAATGAGAAGTCTAGATTCTTTAGAACGCACATTTGACTGAATCAGTGGGCATGGCGTGAGCCAGAGCCTAGAATGTGTTCAGTGTGTTAGGCTGCTGGGACTACCTTGTGGAGTAAAGCGCTGGACAGTGGAAGTCATAGGAACTTCTTTCCCCAAGGGTCTAGAGATTAGTAGAGGCTGGTAAGGCATTATCCAAGGGCCTCTGTCACTGTGTGTTTACTTGTGTGTGTGAATGCCAGGTTAGGCATCTCTGTGAGTCCAGCTTTTCTCCTGTCATCCCCTTATGAAACAGCATGGGTGAGAAGTCCACACCTTTGTCCCTCATTTTATCTGAATCACCTCTGTTCTCAAATGAAATATTCCGATCACTTAAGAGTGAGGGTTCCACATAGACCTAGGAGACGTGGTGTAACCCATTCCATAATAGAAGAGAAATGTTACATCTCTTTGGTTTCTTTATAATGCCCAAGGTGAAAAAAAAATGTATGTTGAATCTAGCAAGTATCTAGCTGGGTTCTGGAGCCACAGATGACTGAAAGGGAGAAAGCATGTCCTAAAGGGTTCTTCTGCCCAGTGTAAGTTCTGAGCACATATTTTCTCATTTGAGGTTTTAGAAACAAAATTTGAATATGTCAACTAGAAGCCATTATGTTATTTCTGTAAGAGATTATTTTATGCTGAGTTTGAAAACAAAGAACTAAACATACAAGTTTAGAAATACCATTGGGCTTTTTGCCAGCATGTTCTTCTTACATTAGGGGTGTTGAGGTCTGGAGGCAAGTTGGGTGGTGTGTGTGTGTGTGTGTGTGTGTGTGTGTGTGTGTGTGTGTGTTGGGGGGTACTGTGTATGTACATGGGAAGAAATCACAGGTGGGAAATTTAAATGAACAGAATTGCTGATCTACCTCAGTCATGCCTGGATGTCTCAGTTTCTCTTATGAAGAAGGATCACAGGATGCACGTGGAAAGATCCTCAAACTCAGGACAGATTGGCTAAGAAGTCACCATTGGTGATTTGCTGCCAGCTTTTATCCTATCTGTTGTGAGAACTGAGATGTATGGTAATGGAGACCCTGTGACTATGCCTCTCTTGGAAGAGGCAATAAGGTGAAGTTGCAGAGGGCTGTCTATTCTAGAATCTCTTGCATAGGTGTTTGCCTGCTGACTTGGTCTCCTACCAGCCTATTAAGGGCACTTGATATTATTTTCTATCACCTATTTACATTGTATAATCAACATTCATTAAGTCATTCGAGATTGAAGCTCCTGTTTCTAAAATGTTCCACTTAAATGTCTCATAAGTGGAATAGGTACATAGATTTGAGATAGGAGAAAAATCCCAAAGAATAGACACCTTCCTTGGTGTTATTTGCCTGTTATGTTTGTTGGAGTCCTAAGCCAGTTCATAAGTATGTAATTTTCTGTTAATTATTAGTTTAATTATAGTGCCTTACAAAGGTTGCCTCTTAATTTTCCTGTAGCTGAAGTAATTCACAAATAATAACAGCAGGAAGAGAAAATCTGGTCTGTGCTCGCTTTGCAAGTAGTAAGCAGTGACCCTTCCCCAGTTACTTAATCTCTCTCCATCCCAGTATTTCATCTGTAAAAGCATGAGGATAATATCTGCCAACCTAATTAGGAGCAGTAAGGATCAAGTGAGACCATGTCAGAGAAAGTGCTTTATAAACTGCCAGGCACTGTACAAACTGCAATGATGGATGCTGGCAGAGAAACTCAAGATTAGGTTGGAGGCATTAAAGGCTTATAATAAATGCTTCCACGACTCCAAAACCTTGTCTGATCCGACTAAACCAAGGTGTCTTTATTAGAATCCAATTCTTCAAATCCTGATCTGAGCATGAACCTGAAATGTTATGATTTGTCTAGTGCCTAAGAAATGGTTAGCTGTACTGTCAGGTCCTATGACAGATTACAGTCAAATGATCAACCCTCACGTTGGTGGCTGTCTTCTAGCTCTTTGTTTTAAAGGACTCAATGTTCAGTCGGGTCTACTTTTACCTTTGCATATCTTTTTGATGTACTGGTATTTCCCCTGGGGCTGTTTCATAGCTTCATCTGTCAATTTCACAGTCCTAGAAAGAGGCGACCATGACTGAGGAATTGCTTCTATGGGATTGGCTTTTGAGCATGTCTGTGAGATAATATCTTGTACCACTTTGGGTGGTAACATCTCTAGGCTTGGGCTGCCTCTAGCAAGCCAGTAAGCACAGGCACTGTGTGGTTCCTTCTTCAGTCCCTATCTATGTGTTCCTACCTTGATGTCCTGCCCTGTATTCCCTTGGACTGGTATGCAGATGTATATGCTCCCAATTCTGTGCCCTACTTCCTGATGTTTTCCCTCAGTGCTTTAGCACAGCAACAGAAAGCTGAACCGGGACAGGCTGGAATCTTTTGCCTATGTTTCTTCCATGATTATCCCAGATTAGCTGAATGCCTAGAGATTTAATACGAATCTATATAGTGAATGGCAGGAGTAACTTCCTTCAGCCAACTTACAGGCTCCCATGTTTATTTTCCTAACATAAACTTAGGATAGGAACCTCCATCCCTTCCCTTCACACCCCTTCGTTTGGAAATAAGTCCATCTCATATCTCCACGAATTAAGTAGCTTTTCTCTTAGAACTGTGGATCTTGGGGAGAGCATATTGATATTGAAATAATGTTTGCTTTCAGCGCTAATAACTTTCTGGTGACTCTTCTGTTTGTCTTATTGACTTTATAGTTTACTTTGTAAAACATTTGATTCAGAATCTGACCTTAGAAGAGTGTTGCAGTGACACATGGCACATTCATATCCAACCATACAATACCCCACCATGCTTACTCGCCACTGGGTCAGATGAACAAGGATTTTCAATTTTTGAATTATTTAACTGGGGGATATTAGAATCACTAAGGATGTCAGTAAGACAGAACATTGCATTTCCATAAGCCTGCAGTGCTCCAGTGTTAGGCCATCACTCGGCTGTGCTACAGGTCTCCATATTTTCATTGTGTAAAACTGAAACTCTAACCTCTGAATGCCTCTGCCCTTGTGCAGTCTCTATTCTGTGCCCTCGAGCCCTGAGTGGGCACCCTCTGCAGTTTTGATTCTCTGATTTTGATTTTTTGGGGGTACATCCTAAAGGAATATTTTGAGGAAGAAACAAAATAAAACAAAAAAAATACAGATACTGGTAAATAAGTTCTGATTTCTGTTTTTATTTACATCTATCAGTGTTAGAGTAGACATTTGGATTATTTAACTTCCAGGTAATACAGAAGAAATCTGTGTGTGTGTGTGTAATACATATAATATATATATAATATAATGTAATATATAATACATTTATATATTAAATTAGCATTATGAATTTTTCTCAGCAAAGAGAAAACAGTAAAATTATGAGAATAAAAGCACTTAATGTAATTTATTTAATATGTAAATGAATAGCTTTTTCCTAAATCAAAACATATAGGTAAAGAAGAAACCGTATCTATGTATGTATATGTACATATACACACATTTATATGAAGACATATTGATATAAAGGTGCCTGTTATTAAAGACTTACTTTAATTTGAAAACCCTCTCTAATGTCTATGTTAGGGAACACATGTTTTCACTTGTGGAGGATCTCAAAGATCACTGGTTTCCATCTTGAGTGTGTGTTAGAGTCATCTAAAGACTTTTAGATGCAGCTGTTGGATCATGCCTCTAGAATTCTTAATTCAGTAAGTTTTAATGATGTTTCTAGCTCTAGTCTAGAAGGGCCCAGGACTATACCACATGTGAGCCATTAGGCTTGGGAACCCATTCCTGAGGTATGCTACAAGGCAGACAGAAACAGTTGGTCAGAACACGCTAGCCAGAAATGCACTGCTGCAAACCATCTTTCAGGATTTCAGTCGCAACCATTTTGGTTATGAGCTATTTCTTTATATATAGCCTCAAATGACTTCTTTACTAGAGTTCCCAGTCTTTCTTTCTGAGTGCACTCTTTTTTCAACCAACACCTAGTGCTTTTGCAAGGATACTCATATTGTTCATATTTGAAAAATATTTCTTAGAATAAAAACTTAGGAAAACACTAGGATCCTAGTTTCAATACAGGAACTATAGGTTTGGAGTGTCCTGGTGGAACAGGTCCCTATGTACTCGGGTTGGGAGTGTCCTAATGGAGGAGGGCTCTAGGTAGCTCGTATCTATTGTTTGTCTTCAATATCAGCCGAATACAATGCTGTCTCCCAAACATAGGTGGGAATATACAGGATGTGTGAATAAAAGCTCTGTGTACTCTTCAGAAATTGAAAGTCAGGAAAGAGTGTTAAAGCTTTGCTTACTTTAATTCCAAGATTTGCTTTGAGATTTGTCACTGAAACTTTCTTGTTTGAGCTTCTCTTGTGACTGGTATAAATGTCACAACTATGGATGCACACATATTAGCTGAAAATAGGGATATTGTGGTACAATACCTAGCCTGATGCAAGATTCGAGATTCGACAGATGATATGACGAGGTGGTCTGCACTGGGGCAGTGCTGGGGCAGTGCTAAGAACACTCCAGTATGCACCAGGCTTCCCGAAGGCATCTTTTTACTCTTGTGTGTGGCACTAGTATTCTGCCTATGTCATCATTTTTTCTAGAAAGCCCAGGGCCATGTGGAAAAGGATCAGAACAAAACTTTCTTTGTTCTGTGAAGGAAGTCTACACCCAGTGCCAAAAACAAGCCGGCTTTGTTAATTTTTTCAATAAATGTGGGTTAGGAAACATCATTTTTGTAGGTATGTAGAGAACATTCTGTAGATTTTTACAGGTTTTTATTCAAGTGAAGGAAACAAAGAGAAACCTGTAAATAAATGGTTAACAGAGGTCCGAGACTTTTGTAGAAAAAAAAAAAAACCTGAGCAAAATGAATGTTGATGACATTACACGCTGGTCATCTCTTGCCCTGCTTTTCCCTAACCTTCATGTGGATTCCCTTTTACCTGTGAGGTATGCATCTGTAACAGTGTAGGCATGAAACAAGGTTTTGCTGAAGTGTTCTGCTCTTGTGGATGCTGAATGCCATGGAGCATCTTTACTCCTGCTAAACCAAGTGTGCTGGAGAAAGCACTGACTGGAAAGGCTGCCTTCCACCCACTCCAGACAAAGTCTTCAAGGCAGATGGTGTTACCTTCATTTTAAAGTATACAGTGATCCAGAGGTCAGGGTCATAGCACTAGGAAGTGGTGAGAACAGATTTTGAATAAGTACTTGGCTTTCAACATCTTCTACCTTACAATTACTTCATTTTGTGCTGAAGGAGGCCAGAATATCAAAGCCTAGATTGATGCTTATCAGGAGAACAGATTAAAGTTTGGAAGCAGAATAAATGCTCTGCTCCCATCAAAAGGATCCATTAAAGTAGATAAAGAATAAACTAAAATCACTAGCTATAATAGTGCAGTGTTAAATGAATATCAATGTATTAATTCCTAAGGTTATTCTCGAGAGAGCTTTGCATGAATGGAACTCCAGTCTGCAACGATTTTGAATCCACTGAATTGGAAAAGTTGAATATTCAGTACATAGACAAAAAAATATGAACATTTTATTACATTTATTCTGAGTTTATTTCTTGACAGTAATGGAAATATAAAAAAGATGAAGTATACAGGGCCTTTTTAGCCTCATATTTAACTATTGTTCATATGAATGTAGCTAACCTCAATAGAATAGAATTAATAAGCAATCATATGTATGGGTACAAGCTCAATTTTTAAACATTTTCTAAAATAGCCAGGAACATAAAAAATGAAAAAAAAATGCTCAATAAAATGAACATTTATAAGTTGTTTTCCATAGGTTATTCAGAATTTAGATGTTTTTGAAATCAAAAGTGAAACAACCAGGAGACAAAGTGGATACAGAGCTCCCTCCTCACAAGCACGCTGTTTGTAATTAATAGGCAATGGAGCGGCACTAGGTTCACGAATAGTTGGCCAGCACAAGTCAGACTCCTTGATTTTAGTGATTTGAATTCCCAGTTTTCTTTTTAAAGATAGAGAAAGACTATGAAGCTGGGTGAGTAGGGAGGAATTAGAGAGTCTGTGAGGAGTTGGGGAACAGGCAAGAACAGGATGAAATAGAAAGTATAAAAGTCTCAAGGTTTATTAAAAAGTAAGATGACCAATCAGGACTGTACAGAACAGACAGACCCAAGGGCTCTGTGGAATGGCCCAAGTGTGGGGAGACTGGTCCACATTAAGCAGAATTGTTTCAAGGGGAAATTTTCTAATTATCACTTGCATCCTTTTCTTAGACTCTGGTACCTCTGGGAATACTAGTGTCGTTGAAGAGGGTGGCAAAGTATTCTAAGAACAATCGCTCTGGCTGGATCTGATTCTTCCAGTTTCCGAATTTAGCTGATCTAATGAGTTAGGGTGAAAGAAACCAAGAGGGTTCCTATCAGACTTCTCTCTGGACTTGTTCTTCAAATCTAAGAATAGGGCAAATAAGAAAATTACTTTGTTAAAAGGAGAAATGTTAGAAATATATATTTGTATTCGAACAATTAAAAGACTCAAATGCTTTCTACAGAACAGTTCCCTGACAATTCCTTTTTCCTAGCCCACCTCCATCAAAGAGAGTCACTCAATTTAAACTCCCCTGGTAACACAACCAAATCTCTACACTGCACAATTATTTTACTACGTTACACCTGCCTGGTCCTGGCCAACTGTGTTGAGAAATGGGGCATTACCTATACCCACTTAAAGTCCAGCCATTCCAGCCATAGTCTCTGTTCCTATGTTACTTGTTATGATCTCTAAGCTAGGAATCAGTATCTGCTAACACACAGAGAGGGGAGTTTTTTGGAATAAATGGAACAAATTATTAGGTGAAGAAAGGTCTTACCAAATGGCCTTTGTTTTCTTAATGAATGATAAATTTTCCACTGTGGTGCCTATCAGCATCTCTTTAAAATAAATAAAACAAACCATTGCTCCAAACAAACGGAGAATGGCCAACTGGTCTAAACTGATAGACCAGTTCTCCAATGACCATGCATATTTATGGGACGGTGGGATTCATTCTTCCTTATTTGCAAGAACAAAGAAAACTTTAAAAAGCTAACTGGGATTTCTGTAGTTTAGTGTCTGGGAAGTTATCCATACTGTCTTGGTTCAGTACCATGTGGTACAGGATCAGAAATCGGTCCAATGGTAATGCAAAGCTTCAAAAAAACTGTAACTGGGTAGCTGGGATTCAATCCATGCTCTTGTGTGTTTGGATGAACATGTATGCTATCATTGCATTTATATTCCTCCCGGTTTTTGCTTTCATTTGATTAATATTTAATCAGTGTCCTGAAAGCTCATAAACAAACTGGAGGAAGTTCATAACTCAGCATGTCTCTGCAGAAAACCCCACCCTCAAGTTTACTTTCCCTTTGGGCAACTTACCAATAGACAATCTGAGAAATGGTCACCAACAAAATGGCCTGTATACATTAAGGTATATATTATTGAGGGCAAACATATTTTTAAAAATATTGAATGTTGTTAGCTTATTTTGCTAGGTTTTCTTTTTGAGCAACTGTAATGATCAAGTTTGCCTCATTGATTGCAAATGGCAGACTAAAGCACACACTCTTTTCTGCTTTTTAAAGTGAGTCAGATTTTATGTTTAAATGTCTGTGCTTATACTGAGGAAGCAAATAGCAGTGTGACTGCATAGGAGAATCAGAGTCCCCCCAGGGCACAGTAACAGTGCAGTTAGCAGTGCTTTTAATTGGACACCCAAATTGAGCCAGCCTCACGTCATGTCTGTATCTTACAAACGGGCTCAGTTCTGCCCTTGAAGTCCTTTCAGAGCCTTATGAAGACTTACACCAGCAGTTAGTTGCTTTGTCTGAGCTACAGAGAATATTTAATAGTTTTTGTGAGGATCAATCAGCAATAATGTCTCAGCAGATGACGTTCTCTAGGTTGCACACTGTACTCATTTGATACTTCCTGTGTCTGCCTGTAGTCCTGTCCATCACCAGAGGTGATCTTTGATAGGGGACTTTGCTTTTCTACAGATCTGTCAGATACTCTTGTACAGAACCTGTGTAGCATAGGTCTTACTATGGACACATTTCTTGGAGCCATAAACTAAACACATAAGCCATGCAACTCTTTTTTAATATAAAAAGTTGATTACATTCATTGAACAAATACTGAGAGTGTACCTACCATGCTGAGCTGGAGATAAAGTGACAAATGGCATAGTAGGTAGGGTCTGTAGAGGAATAAGTGTCATGGGAATACGGTGAGATACATCGGGGCAATTTGGCTAGGGAGCGAATTCTGTATGCCTGAGAAATGACCGAGGCTTTCCTGACAAGTATGAATTGAAGGTGTAAGTTGGGGATGGGAGGAGACATGTAAGGAGCATAGGGAATTGGGCAGTGGGGTGTTCTTTGGTAGAATGGAATAGAAGCCTTTTAAGGAAATGAGTAAACGCCTTTTAAGGCAATGAACGGAAGCAGAAGAGATTACAGCAGAGGAAGGGTTTATAACCAGTATAGGTAGCCTGTCGTGTTTGTTCTTGTTCCTAGAGTAATACATGTCAAAACACTGAAGGACTAAAAATACTGATAGAGAGATAAACATCACAGATTCTCTGATTACCTATAGCATCTCTACTTTTAACACTGTAAAACCATGATATTTTTATTTCTGTGTGGAGAAAAAGAAATGGGCAAACAGTTACTCTGGAGCTGTGTGAAGGAGTCAGTACTGCTACCACACTTTGCCAGTAACATTGGCATAGAAAATAATTCATAAGCTAAAGAATGTCATTTCTGAACATGGTAGCTCTGTTGACACTATCAATTATAATTCTGCTGAGTTATCGTAAGTCACACTTGTCTGTAGAAAATTAATTGGTGTATTTTCCAAGTCCCAAAATGAGGTTACTTTTCATCAAATCTCTCTGTCTCTATCTCTCTCTGTGTCTGTCTGTCTGTCTGTCTGTCTCTCTCTCTCTCTCTCATGATATCAAAAAGTCGAGATAATGTCAATTTCTAAAGAAAATTAGCAGAACTAGAGTGGTCTTTGAAGACAGAAGAAAGCTAGGAAAATTAACAAGGACAAGAATTTCTATTTTGAGAATATTTCAAATCATTGTCACAGTTTATGTATTTCTTCGTATTTAGCAGTTGACTATAGACAATTGCACTAGATAAAAATCAAACTTATTAGGAAATACAGATTGAAATATGTTGGATGGAGGTGAGCGAGACTAGTGGGAGTGTGAGTGCAGAGCTTTGTAGTGTAAACGTCAGGCCTCATGCTAAAACCCATAGACTACCAGGTGTGCAGGGGCGATCACAGAGCTCCCAGAGAGCAAGACAGATCGCCAGGCAGAAGAACCCCAGGCTGCCCCTGAGCTTCCGTCTGCTTTTCAGATGCCAGTGGGCTCAAAGCCATCCTTTGCGGATGAGGAATCTCCCTCTCTTAATGTAGAAGGCTACCAGCCTGTGGACTACATGGTCTTCTAGACTTTGTGCTTTCAAAACTCCTTTTAAGCAAAAGATTGACATTTTATGCAACTTATTGCAGTGTGTTCTAGCTGTTGTCTGTCTGTAAGGGAGACGAATCAGACCAGGAAGCCTTTGTTCTGAGAGGACAACCCCAGCACATGGCTTTTTCCCTGGCCAGATGAGGCAGGTGGAGTTGAATGTAAGCTGTGGCCATTTTTATGATCCCTCCCTCCCTCCCTCCCTCCCTCCCTCCCTCCCTCCCTCCCAACCCCCCTTCCTTTCTCTCTCTCTTTCTTTCTTTCTTTCTTTCTTTCTTTCTTTCTTTCTTTCTTTCTTTCTTTCTACTCTACCTCCCTTTCTCCCTTCCTCTTCCTTCCCTCTACAACCTTCTCTCTCCCTTCTTCCATTCTTTCTGTTTTCCTTTTAGCTTCTGCCTCTCACTCCATCACTTCTTCCTCCTAGATGCTCATGTTTAATGATAGAAAAGAGCCTAGCAAAAAATGTAACTATAGCTGAACAGTAAATTGTGCATAATTGCCATGTGACAAGAAGAATCTAAAGGATTCTGTAAGAAGTTTGGTCCAAATGAGCAGACACTGAAATGACTTTGTCTCTCAGCAGGGAAGGCTAGTCCCAAGACAAGTGTCACTTGGTGAGTCTAGGCCCAGGAGACTGGCTTGCAGCCTTCAGTACATTTTGTTCTTTCTTTGAAAAGCTGGGTAACTCATGTGTTTAAGCACAAGCCTTCTTTTCATCTCAAAGACTGTTATCATCACTCAGACATATTCAGAAGACATCAGAGAAGAGATGTGGATAGAGAAATAACTAGGAATGTGGCACACATTGCACGTGTAAGACACATCAATCAGATATTGGGAGGTGTAATCATGTCTGCTGCACATTTTGCAAATGATATCTCCTTTAATTTTTAAACCCATATGTATTACAGGGGAAATAGTATCCATATGTTTAATTTCCTTGCATAGTTCATTAAAAGATGTGTTAAAAACTATTTTTAAGTTGCATCTCAAAGATAACTCCTTTTTTCAAAAAAACCCCTCAATCAGCAGAAAAAATAAAATTTTTGAATAAAAAAGACTGTTTTGAAATACCTTTTTATGGTGATGGCTGACTCTAGTTTATTAAGCTATATATTAGAGCATATAATTACCAGTATTTGTGCCAAGTATATAAACAGGGTTTTAGCATTAGGTGTATAAACTCCGCAGACTTGACCATCCCAAGATAAAAAAAAAGTCTTTTCTTGTAGATATGAGAAAGAGTACAACCAGAGACATCAGTGAGATTCCAGAGCAGAGAATGTAGTAGACTGAACAGAGCCAGAAGAGTGGATTTGGTCAAGGTCAAGAGAGTGAGGATGGGGAGACACACACACACACACACACACACACACACAGAGAGAGAGAGAGAGAGAGAAAGACACTGAGAGAGACAGAAAGGCAGAGAGAGACAGAGAGACAAAGAGAAAGAGACAGAAAAAGAGACAGAGACAGACAGAGACACACACACAGAGGGAGACAGAGAGAGAGAGACAGAGACAGAGACAGAGAGACAGAGAGAGCGAGAGCCACCTCTCTGTGAAAGCAAGACACCCCAAGAGACCCTAAGAGTTTCTTGATCGATTGCAATGTGTCAAACTGTTTTCAAGTTTCAACAGTTTGATTTCCAATACAACTTGGAAAGGTACCACTTACTAAGATGTATCTATAGATCATCCATAAGGAACAGCTGGGTCCAGAGCTTCTCATATTTCATTCAATCTTTTGAAACTGCAAATTAACAAAGTAATTCTTCTCCAATTAAAATAATTTAAACAGATAATTAGCAGAAATCTGTCCACAATAAGACAATCAAAACCATTTGGGCTTGATCATACCAAAATAAAAGAAAAAATGTAGATCAGTGAGAACACTCAAATCAGCCTGGATGCTCTCCCTTAATTTCAAGTGTGGATATTTTTAAGCGCGAAGTGATGTGATCAAGTAAATTATCAGCCTCACTCTGGTGCTCTGCATCAGCTTAATTTAACACATCTGTCCAGAAGAGTATCAAGTAATGAATTGCACTAATCAATCCAGATAAAAGAGATTAATTAACATTAACAGCTCCTCCAGGTTCTTTTAAATTCTTTTTTGTTTTGTTAATCAGGAACTATTTGTAGTTTCCGTAAAGATAATGAAAAAGTATTTTCAAGGTACATTTTTTTTTTTATTAAAGGCATTTGAAATAGTGTGGGGATGATGTGAAACCTTCCTTTGTGTCTTCTAAAAAGGAGTATCATTGGTAATCCTCCTTTATGGCAATGTCTGGGCATCCCACCACACAGCTATTTTCGGGGGGGGGGATAAAGATATTCAATACGTATCTCGAAAATATGGGAAATATGGGTGACCGTAACAAAATCCTTAGTGTTCCAAATGACAATTTTAAAATAAGTTTTCAGACATAGAAGCTTGGCAGAAGGAACACCCTTGGGTGACTGTCAGAGCTGCGTGTGTTCTGTACAAAGTGATAAATCACTGGACACACACCCAGGAATCATCGAATTCACATCCTCCACACAGTAGTTTCCTTGGTCAAATCAGCAACTGAAGAACTGGGAAAATGAAGTTTAGATCTGGCTAGCAACTATGTTCATAGTTCTTGATTTGGTCCAAAATGGGCAGTAGAGACCAAGATCACGGGTGGCAGTGTGCGATGCTTTTAACGATAGGCTGACCCCACATATGGGGTATGTGAATACCACATTTAAGCTCCAGTGTGAGCAATGGGGATCAATTTATCATGGCTCCTCCCTGGAAATACTGTAGAATGTTAGGAGACAAAGGACAAGACGCCAGAGTCAGAATATACAAGACCTAGTCTATGCCAAGTTATTTAATCTCTCTCCATGTCAATGTTTGCAAAAAATATTTGTTTTTGAAATACATATTGAATGAAATGTAGCAAATACTGTTATTCCCTTCAAAATGTTCTCAAATGTTCAATACAGATTTTTAACTCTTGTGCCAGATTTTAAAAAATGTAAAAGATGAGATTTCATTTACTGTGGTAACAGTATGAGAAAGATATCAATTTATTAGTTATATAATACTCTAAAACACAATCATAAAGAGTACTAAAAAGAATGTTTATATATTTACATAAAATTATATTAATTACTTCTTTAATGGCTCCTAACTTTTTATTGGACTTTAGCAGCAAAGGACTATTACGAAAGGCAATGTGTGCTTTTCTAAAGAAGGAAAAAGGGCAAAACAGAAGAATGTATATGTTTATACCTCCTAAAAAAACCTATCAGAGCAGACTTTATTTGATTTAGAACCATCTCGTATTTGACTGAATTATAATCTTTACACAAAACTTTTGTTTATGTCTGCAGTTCTCATTGCTTTCAGGGTCAGAAGGTGAACAACGTTTGCAAATAAACACTATAGATATGGAAGCTTGTTTTACATTTCCTGATCCTGGATTTTTTTTCTTCCCATTCAGGAGTGATATTTCATAGCAAAATAATAGTCCCTGCTTTGTCAAATAATCTTGTGAGACACATTATACTCAAAGAGAAGAGACTTTTTTTTTTGTTATTGGGATATCATTTCAACAGGAAGTTAGTGAGAGACAGAATGTTCTAGAATTTCTTCAGTTAGTATGAGGGATTATTCCTTTTTGTCTCATAGTGTTGGGTCTGGGCTGTAAATAAAGCTTGGAAATTAATTTAATGAGATTCTTCATGATCATCCAAGGGCAATTGCTGGCTTGCTTGGGTTCAGGTGCAAATTTGTCAAGTCATCTAAATGCTTGTCCAATCCATAATGTTTACACCTCACTGTTTATTTTAAATCATGAAAATGAAAATTGCGGATGATATCTACTGGGTTGAAATCAGATAAAAATAACACAAATTAGCAAGAGGGTGGTTGCAGATGATATTGTTTCTTGGGCACAGAAACGAAGAACCATTTCTTCCAGAAACACAATCATTATATAGATTATGTGATGATCTTTTTATTGTGGATTGAAAAAAAAGATGGAAAAAATGAAGTTAGTTAATGGATCGTTTCATTTATGATGACGAAGCAATCTGACTGACACCTCAGTGATGCACTCTCTGCACTGGGAGACTTTACAGAAATAACGGTCTTTGATATATCCTGTTTCCAAAGCTACACAAATGGACAGCCTCCTCCTCTTGCTCAGAGTTAGATTATCGCCGTCCATTCTGACTAAGTGCATTTGTCACTACGTTTCTGTGCATGGAGACACACTGCCCACCTCTGTGAAACTAGTGTAACTTGAGTGAGTCATTTGTTCCAACCTTCAAAGGAAATGAAACTTCTGGAACCCGTACTGATCTCATGATGACTTTATCTTCCACACGATGTGCTCTTAGTTTTGTTAGCTATGGAAAAAAAATCAGCTGACTTTAGTAAATAAAATACTTTAAGGAGAGTGTGAAAAGGTTTGCATAAAAGTTGTTACTCAAAAATATATTTAATAGTATGGTCTATATCTCATGTTGTGTTTTCGTTGTTTTTTATTTTTTATTTAAGACTGTTACTTACGGAGTTGGAATAGAAACAGAACTTGTCACCAATGACTCTTGTGTGATGAACATTTTCTAGTATTTATCTTTTTTCCTTTTTCCTCCTGCCTCCTCTCCTCACAGCTTTTGCCTCATGCCAGAGTGGAGATGGTTGTCAGCGACTTTGTAAACAGGATGATGTCCATTCAATGCATGGCTGCTCCCTGAGTTTGTTTCATCCTTCTTGTCTGTGTCTCTTAGAGTAACTGGCCCGTGTCATCAGTACACAGGGTTTGGGAGTGTGCTCCTTCATGAGTATAGGAAGTGGGAATTTCAGCTCTATTTCCCTCAGAACCCATGACTTGGAAGCACGGAGGAAACAAGGATTAGAGTTTCTCTGTACAGACATGTTTGTTTCCCAAACGGTTCTAAACCTTGTTTGTATTCCATGTCAGTATCACTTCACATCCGCTTTGACCCCAAACCAAGAGTTATTTAGAACAACAATAAGTTTGTTGCAAACACATTCTCCTTATTAGAGGATCTCAGTGCAGACTTGGTAAATGGGCACTCATTTGGTACAAAAGCATTGAGCTGTTACCCTTTAATCCAACACTCCCTTAGATTGCAAAAATGAAGATATTCTAAATTAAAATGGATACATTATGTCCTCTGTTAAGTAGATTTAATAAATATCTATTAACGCAACATTTCAAATACAAAAATAATTACATTTTACCCACAGACTTATGTTGGTTTTTGATTATTTGACTCGTTTGGAGCAATCTCTTTGGCAAAATGGTGAACCTGTTACTAGGATCTAGTCACTAGTTTGAAATGACTAAAGAGTCCCGAATAATCTTTCCCTCACACCTACTAATCCAAGAAGCTCAACAGAAGGAAGCGAACCCCAGACGTCCTCTCCCACAGGGAGGAGTGGACTTGGTGTCTTTAGAGGGCAATTCATGTACTTGCAACATAGGGGCCGCTTCTGGCTCACACTACACCTACAGAAGGAAGAGCATCACCTCTCCTTATCTTGATTGGAGTCTGTACACAGTAGCTACAGTGCTGGACTATGAAGGAGATAGCAAAGATACATCCCTCCCACCCCCCATTGCTGGGTTAGCTGTCTTTGTCTTTGTTCCTCAGTCTTCATCTCATGAAGTGATGGGTGCTGTTTCTGTCTTTGTGACTCAAACCATTGTCAGTTCTTTGTCAACATATGTCAAGATACCTAGTGGCCACTGTGCTTGGGCATGCAGTAGTTATCTTACACATGGGCTGAGTCCAGGGGCTATGGAGTTGGCACCTTTACCTAAGTATCCAGTAGTTTATCAGTTGGCTTTTTTAATGCTGTCCTCTGTGGAGAGACTGGAGCTCTGGTCCTGAATGGTTTTGTGTTACGGATGTGAGACAAGACTTTAAGGAATAGAAGAGTCTTTATGAACAGATAATTTTAGAAAAATGTTTCTAAAAGCAAACTCTGAGCTTGATGGTATTAGTGCCGTCATGGCAAGATAAGGGAATATAGGTTATTAAACGTCAGCTTCATTTGGCATGAGCCTTTAAAAAAGTTCTCTCTCTCTCTCTCTCTCTCTCTCTCTCTCTCTCTCTCTCTCTCTCTCTCTCTCTCTCTCTCTAAAATATATCTTGATAGCAAGATTGCCAAACACCAACAACAAAAAAGGCAGTCTCTTTCCATTTTGCTGACACAGGCACTCACTAGTCCACATCTGGAATGAGCTCATTTCCAAGTAAAAGAAATGTTTAGAAACAAACATGCACAGTGACAGTCCCTCCCAAGCCCAAGCCGCCATACCATTATGTATGACCATACTCACCACAAATACTCAGAAAGCATGAAGAGTGAAGGCCCTTGGCCTTGGCCTCTCGGGGCTCAGGGTTTTCCTACCTACTGCTCAGTGTTTCTCCCCAAAGCTGCACTTGAGTTTGCTTTTCCATTTTTAATCTCCTGGCTATGGATGTCTTGCTTCATGTATGTCTTCCACCACATGGATTCAGTCTGTGGAAGCCAAAGATGGCATTGGATACCCTAGAGCTGAAATCGCAGAAGGTTGGAATTGAACCTGACTCCTGAGAGTACAAACATTGCTTTCAACTGCTAGTCATTTCTCTATACTTTTATTTTTTGTTGTTGTTGTTTGTTTTTAAAAGAAAAATAAGCCTCATGATCTCACATGTAATATTTGTTTCCCTACTTAGTTCTTTGTCACAGATTATGTACTCTGTGTGAAGGTATTTTCTGCAATGAGTTAGATTATAAAGTCCTGAGTTCCTTAATTCCTAGACATGATATTGTAGGGTCAAGCATTTCTTCTGCTACTTTCCTTCACTGTCTTCAGACAAATCAAGATTCTCTAGGGATGAGTTCATTTGTTTCATGAATAACACTAAGTGGTTCTTGGTCACTTAGAAAAATATATCTGAGGTAAGAAAATGAATGATCTTGACTTTTGCCAAATTGACATAAAATATTTTAACCATAAAATTAAACCAGAAAAATCAGTTTCATTGCATGATTCTGTTGTAAATGCTCTTGAATAGCACAGCAAAATATTAGGCAATATCTCTGCCTGCATGAGTACTTATTACTTAATGAAGCAGATACTATAAATAAAGTCTGGAAACATGTAAAGCCCTTAGCACAAAACCTGGCACAGATAGATAGTCATTACATTTTCTCTGCTATTAATTTTAAATTGAAAATGCATGCAGCTATTTTAAGGGTGCTATATGCCAGTGTCACTTGTAGAAAAATTATAAAATTTAATTTTCTTTCTGGTGCGATTACTTTTCTAAAAGTTATAAATTATATGTAATTAGTAGTATCAATGAGAAGAGATCAGGTACTGCTCTTCAAGGCCTGAATTAATCATATGAGTAGTTAGTCTCTAAGTAGATATTGCGTCATACATCTATGAGAGCCTCTTAAAGTATTCAAGATTAATAAAGCAGCAAAGACATTAATCAAGGATGGTATCTAGCTGATTTGCATAAATTAATTAATGACAACAGCTACAGCTACAGCAAGCAGCAGCCTAGCAGCACCTGGGAAAACCCTTCCTTCCTAAGAAAATGAGGTAGTGAGCCCACAGGGAGAGGGACTCTTATCTCTAGACAAAGCAAGGTCACCATTTACATGCACAGTGACAACAAAAGCAAGCCACTGGAAAGAAGCGACACATCCCTTAAAGCCATGGGGAATGCACAGCCACTTAGAGGTATCTTTAGTGACTTCTCTGGTGTCTATGACCTAACATTCCATTAACATTCTCTGTTTAGTGATATTTTGCTTAAGATAAATGTTAATCTACATTTGTTTAATCAACAAGTTAGGTTTTTGTATATGCCTTAAGGACTGTGAATAATAATGCCTTGGATATAGCGTCCGATTTTTGTCCCCTTAAGTTTTATCTAGGTTCATGGATACAGTTCCTTGCATGAATTATTCTTTGCATGTACTTCAGTCATTTTCAATTGACATACATCACCTTAGTATGAGCTTGATGTCACTGTTCACTCTCTGTCTACTGAATCAGTGTTGTATGAATCCTAAAATAACAACCATCATTTTACTTGATGCCAAGTAAAATGCAAAACTCAGAGTCTCCGGTTGACAAGGCAGGTTCCAAGTCTGCAGCATGGTACTCTGTGCAAACACTTCGTCACAGCCTGGCAATGGCAATACTTATAAATGTGTAACTGGTCCTTCCAGAAGAAAACTATTGAAATTCTCACATAGGAAGATTTGGGATAACAGATAAATTGCTGGAGTAGCAAGGTGAGAAGAAAGAATATTTTAGAAAGTGGGAACACTGCCTCATTATTCCTCAGAGTAATTAGTCACTCTCTCCATCTATTTGCTCAGTCGGGCTTTGTGAACTTAAGGATATTTGCTAATTTATGCATCAGTGAGTCATAAGGAGAAGCGAAGGAAGTGCAGAAAGGAGACATGGCTCTGCCATCACCTTGCCTTTCTGGTACCCACTTACCACTGGCATATACTGAATGGTGGTTTATTTACCACCATTTAGCTCAGTCTTCTTGTCTCTAGGTGACCAAGACTTGCTTACATCTTGTAGGGGACTGGAGAAAAGCCCCTGATAGCACTTCCTACTTTGTTATTAAAATTGAAGCCCTGGGGAGAAAACCTTCATTGTGTATGCTGTGGTCAGTGCAGAGCCTTTAGGCCAACTGCCATGGTTCTTTTTGCCAGACCCAACAGGATTCCCTTGATCTCCATAAGTGTTCAACTTTCTTGAGAGATCACAATAAAAGCTTTGATAGCTTGCTCATTGGGCAAAAGGAACACAACATTTTAGTGGGAATAACAAGATTGTACCAGCATTGTTGACGCCCTTACAAAAGCTTCCTCTTGTGGCCTCGGTTTAGTTATATAAACATGAACTATAATTTATTCAAGCTTCTGAAGAAATCCAAAGTGGGTCACTGTGTATTTTCCTCTGAGAGTCAAAGACGTGTTCGTCACAGTGTTTTGGGGGAATGTTTGTAAGCAGCATCGGGACCTGGGAATGCTGCAGGAACCCTTTCTTGGCTGGTCAGTGGCTGTCCCTGTTCTAACAGTTTAATCTTCAAATGTGTGGGCTCCTGTGCCGAGTTGTGTGAGTGCTGGGCCTCTTTAGCAGATACTGATGATGGATGACCTAATGTATGCTTAGTCGGTTTCTGAAATGCCTTTCTGGTCATCTGTTTCCCTTTGCTTCTTCCTACCCATGCCCCGTGAACTTCTGTAAGCGTTGGAGCGCATTCATACTCTGGAATGTTCTTTTAGATGATCACTTTGTCAGTGGAGAGCACAGAGAAACGCTGAATTGGGTCATTTATGGATACTGTATATTATCAGAAGAGTAACTTGGTTTTTTATGAAAGCTGAATGTCCTAAAAGAGTCACCGTGTTCTTCATAGGGACAGAGAATGCTTTAGCAAATAGGAAGTCTACGTGTGTAAGGAAATTCAAGGGTTCGACATGTCTGCCACTAGAATCTGCTGTTAGTGTCGCTTGAACAAGACAGATTTTGCATAAGAAGAAGCTTTAAGAATTCCAGAGGAGACTGTTTCACACTCCTGGAGGAAACTGTAGAATGCACAGTGAAAACAAACTTATTCTGAAGACAGTAACCGCTGCCATTATGGGTACCCTGTCCTAGTGTCTGCTCTCTGTGACTATGGAGCATGCGCATGTGAGACTCTGACTACGGAGCATGCGTATATGCTCTCTGTGACTACGGAGCATGCGCATGTGAGACTCAGACAGCACAGCCAAAAAAGTTCATCTAGGGAACTAATGCAGGCATCTGTACTGGTAAGTAGCAGTTGGCAGCCTTGTTTTGAGGTGCTTTTTCTGATTACCACAGAGACCTACTAAGTTTTCTTGCAAATCAGTTTGGAATTGCCCACGTTTGCCCAGGGCTGGTGTGATCTGGCTGTGTCTCTTTGAGTTGAAGAATTTCTTGCTCCATATGCAGATACCTTTCAGGATTTGTGTTCTACGAAATTTTGAACATGATTCGAGGATCATAGAAATTGTTATTGAGGAACTGGATCATGTTAGGAGAGCAAGACAGATTTTATTCAAGCTGTGATAGCAGAGAGAAGAGGATAACACTGTGTTCAAATCTGGATGCAGCAAAGCAGATGGGGATTCACAGCTAAAAGACACAGTGATGGGGCCAATACATATAATGGTACTTAGAACCTGAACAGAAATCAAACGTGGTGGGGATGAGTTCTTGATAAACTTGATTCAACAGGCAATATACAAGGGCCAGTTGACAAGAGAGCTTGAAAGAGATTGACTAAGGTTGGCTAAGGAATGAGTCTTTGTTATTACAAAGTAGAGCCTTCTATGTTCAAGCATCTACTTGTGTGTTGGCTGTGATGCCACACCCCCTCCTTACCCTGTCTGTCAGGCTCCTTTCACAGACTTTGACTCTCCACTTTCACAACAGGACTATTCCTGACTTTCTAATTGGAATTAGGTGTTGGGAGAAGGCGATGGAAGCCAGGATCCAAATCAGGTATGTCGAAATTAGGATAGTTTAAGACAAACAAAACATGCTAAATAAAAATCTTCCACTTGGATTCAATTCAGGTTAGGATAATGAAACCTGAACCTCTAGAAGAGAACCAGGCGCTGTGTGTTTTACAAATCTTTCTTGGTGAGCTTGTTGAGCAGCCTACTGAAATCCCACTCTCAATTGGTTGGCGTCAGTGGAGCTCAGTTGGCTATTGTTCTAGGACCACGTGGAGTTATGACACAAAGCAGAAATTCTGGTTATTGTGAGGCAGTCACTGTGTTCGCCAGAAGAATTGGGTCACTGATGTCAGGTGACAGAGGTCAGAGGTAGGAAAGGGGCTGGAACTTCCCTGTCTTTCTGATGTCTACACACAAACGGCGCATGTCCCTGAGAGCCAGCAGCTACTTCCACGGAAAGGAAGCTTCCTGTTCTGTTCTTTGCATCTTGTTTCCCCCTAGATGATTTTTCCTCTTGCGCATCCTCTTCTTCTAGATACATTGTCTTAAATCAGGGATTCACAGATGTGTTATGAATGAGTTAACAACTTTATTCTTCCAAACTTTTCAGATTGCCTTTCATATGGAAAAGCACTCCGGATTTGATTTCAGTTTTCTCATATTTCCTAAACGACTTTATCAAGCAATCTACTTTCCAGATTTGTTTTTATTTTTCCTCATATTTTCTAAATGCGCTTATCAAGCAATCAACTTTCTGCATTCCATATGCACTGAACTATATTAGAAAATAAAATATTAAAAGCAAAGACCAGAAAGTACAGATTATACCAAAAAAGGGGGTGGTTTAAATTTGCTCATTTCCTGTGGAAATGAATATAGGGTTAGTATAATCAGTGCAAACCATGATAAAGAGTATGAATGCTTAAGCTTCATGGCAGTCTGTGTATGCTAATCATGCTCAGGGGCCTGGGAGCTCACACCCCAATAACTGTTATCGAAAGACTCTTGATCAGAGTGCAAAGTGCAAGCCGAATGAATATCCAAGAGAATGTGACTTCATGGTGAAAGATTGGAAATGTGAAAACTAATGGTGCTGAGTTCAGGAGTGAAGAACTCGGATATGAAGGCAAACGTTAGGATTCAAGGTGATGTCTTTGAGTGGCTATCCAGGAGCAAGAATTAAATCAAAGCCAGTTTTCTTTGCCCACTATCAAGTTAGACCTTGAAAAAAAAAAGTTAGACCTTGAATCCACTCAGACAGAACATGTGTTCACCTGTTTCCACATGTCAGATAACCTCTTTTTCTAAACAATGATTCACAGAGGATAACCAGTTATGATAGATAATTGTATAGAAAAGAATAAGCAGATTTATTGCTTCACCCTTGTAAGAAATTGTCAAATATTTCACTAAATAACTGCTCTAAAATCTCATCTCAAATAAGTTCCTTTCCTTATTCAAACAAAATTATATTACGAAATAATATAATTCATTCAGTATTAAAAGGAACGTAAACATTTCCATCTATAGTATCATCAGGAATCTTATACTGACAAGTACTCTGTCTCTCACAGCATGCGTTCTTTTGGTGAGTTTCCCATAGTGTATTGCTATTTTCCTGTGTAGATATGCTTATGCAGTGCCTAACTCCCATTGCAGTGACGCACAGTCCATGCCTTCTCTCTCCCTTTGAGCTTGTGGTACTACCAAGAAACTAGAAGATCACTGGGGTTATAATATGGGTTTATAGATAAATGCCTGCTGAAATTTGATTTAATATATTTCCCTCTGCCTTAAAAATCTTGCAAGTGAAAGAAGTATCCTAGATTCCTTTAGTAGCTAGTTATAGAAATATATATGTGTATATATGTATATATAATATATAAAAGTATATATTATATTATATATTATATATTTTATATATATACATATATATTTGCTTATACTTAATCAAAATATTTTGAATTGGAAAAACACATAATAGATAATATATTTTGAACAAAATATAGCACATCTCTCCGTGTAGTAGAAATATAATTCAGATTATGGCTGGTGTCGCAGTCTTACATCTGCCTTGTCATCGCAAATTCTTGATGCTAAAATGGGGATATGTACTCTTACTGTGACTCTACAGCTGTACATTAATGGAGTGTTTTATTTGCCTGTTTAAATAATTAATACTTTAAAAAGAATCAAATAGCATACAGGATTAAATATATCCTTGCTCTGTAATTTTAACCATTTACCAAGTTCTCTCAGTATTTCATTGTGCAAATAGTAAAGTGTAGATATGTGTGAAGATCTTAAAGTCACTGTAACAAATTATACTAAGTAAAGATCCTCAGGAGCTGTGCATAAGCACACACAGATGAAGTTGAATGCGTTCTCAGTACTAAACACACTCATACGAACTCAGTGTGAGCTATACCTTTTAAAGATGTTTTCTAAAATCACATGCATAAATATTAGAAACTGTAGAAAGTAACAAGTGACGCACATTATAGCATTTCATAGCATCAGTGATAGTTGAGATCTAGTGAACAGGATAGTGACAAGAGCTGATATCACATTGTGATCCTGAAAAATGGTAAGAGTAGGCATGAAGTCTACTGATGGCAAAACAACTATGTGAAGTAAGACATATATTAAATTGAAAAATGTAATCATCCTTCCCTTTCCCTCCTTTTCTTCCCTTTTCTCTATATACATATATATCCTATATATGTATCATATTAAATATATACAAATATATTGAATGTAAACATATTCACATATATTTGTGTATATAGACACATACAAATATATTTAATATGTATATTAAATCAGCATGCTATACATGAAACATATGTTTGTATTTACCTAGATAAAGAACAAAGAGAAAGGTCATTAGAGCACTGATGATGGCACTGGCTGTGGTGGAGAAACCTTTAGCCCTGACACTTAGGAAGAGGAAGGCCAATCACACCATCCTGGCTTATACAGTGAGTTCCAGCACAGTCAGAGCCACATAGTAAGACCTTATCTCGCAAAATGAAAAACAAACAAACCAACAAACAAAGACAATGGGAACACTAATAGGAAGCTGATATAAAGGCCTAACTCACAAGGACTGTTATCCCTACGATCTAAGTTGTTTGCAGTCAAGTCCTCTGACACTCAGTAAAATTCCTCAACCAAATTTGTATGATTGAAGCCACACCCATGTACAATTTAATTTCCAATACTTTGGTTTATGAACAAGTCTTAAGGTGCCACAAATAAATTTTTTTTACTAGCATTTGACTAAAGAAATATTAGGAGGGTAATGTAATACTATGTTTTACATGGATCATTTCCATTAGAAATACTAATGTTATTCATATTTTTAGAAATATATATATACACATACGTTTATGTTATAACAACTAATGAAGAGAAAAGGGGAGGTTATAGGAGCATTCAAAAGTAAGGAAATTCAAAAGAAATTTCAAAAATAAATGAAAAAAGAAATATGAATGAACATAGTAGATCCAGAAATAAACCAAGTATCTAGCAGTCAGTTATTGCAACATACATGATGATCAATCATCTTTAATTTTCTTTATTAGGAACCTGAACATGCTAGACAGGTGTTCCATATACAGGTAGTAGCATCCTGTAATGTAAGCATTTTCTTGTGAAGTTCTGCTGGTTCATTGATTCACAGGGCAGTGCATGTACTGATCACGTAATGGACAGACACAGTTGTGAAAGCCATGTAAGCCAGAACTGTGCCCTGGAAGGTAACAGTGGTTATGTTACCTTTTGCGGGGTCTTCATCCTTTTTTTTTTGAGAAAAATATAAAACTTCTTAGCAAGTTACATAAATGTTCTTAGTCAAAGCATAAACAATGGACTTCTTCCAAGGAAGAATTTAAAGATGATGGCTATTGTGACTAAAAAGGGTATAGTGAACAATTTCATACATGAATCTCAGAATGGCTTACATAGCAGGTACTTTACCACTAGATTAGAACCGTGAACCTGAGTAGTCACCAGTGATCCTTCTGCCGTGGATATGACCACATCCATTCACACCATTTCTCATTGTGGTGACTGATTCTAACAGTACTATGTGTGTCAAGTCACTTTGAAAACAAGTTCTTACCATAAGACATTATAATAAATATATGATATATTTACATAGATATTCCTAGCTTAATGATACCTTTAATTTAATAACACATGTTATTAACCATAATTGGTATAGAATTAAAGTCTATATGCTTTCATATAATATAGTCATGCAGGAAATATATTACTTGGGAAAATACATAGAAACACAGCAAGCTATAATTATCTTTATGGTGGCACAAGTTGAAAAAAATAAATATAGAAGCAAAAAGCCCAGGATAGAAGAGGCTCTATTTGGAGATACCGTGCATTTAATGGTATTATATAATCTCATCGCTATGGTTGCTCTTTGATGACCCTTATTTGGATGTAAATCCCATCATTGATACTTCCAGCCTTGCCTTTGGCAGTCACACCTAGCTTATATTGATTGGGATATGTAACTGAAGCATCTAACTCTTTGAACAATGACACATGGGGTCATTACAGATAGCACAGTGTGACAATGGCTATTTGTAGATGACTTTTTTGCTAATATTGGTGTGAGATCTTAGGCTTCGAAGAAGCCTGACTTGGTCAGTTGCCATGGTGAGTGACCATTTTCTACAGATCCATATAACTGACATTTCTGGTCTCTAGTTGTAGGTGAACATTGGACATTTCTCAGATATCATTACCTAGAAAGTAGGTTCAGCTGTGTCCTCTTCACAATACAGTTGCATTTTTGCCAGAGGTACCCCTAGATGTTCTTCACCATATCATCGACTTCTTTGATTTAAGATGTTTGAAGGTCCTTTAAGGCATGTCCCAGATGAAAATCTTGTATGTACTTTTCTGAGTTTAAAAGCTATTGTGTTAAAAAAAAGAAAAGAAAACTTTCCCCCATGCTTTTATTATACAGTAAAGTTTTCAGACATGCTGAACAAATTGGGAAAAATACTACACTGCTAAAATCCTACTGCATTGTTGTTATATTTCAGCAGGTATTGCTTACGTCTCTAACACATCATGAGACTGATGACTAGGTAGCTTCTGTTTGATACTTTGCCTCCATATGTTCTTGCAGCTGTCTAGCTATGAGTTGTATTCTTGGCCCAAGCATTAATTGACTGAAATGCTATTATGTTCTTGAACAAATTTTATAAAATGAGTTTATACTGTATTTTGAAGTTAAAGCATTGTTCTCATAAGATGTGTAAGTAGGTAGAATATATTACCTATGAATATCGCTTGTGGCATAACAGCAAGAGTTGGGTTTCAATCAATTAACTGTGGCTGCACCCTTCCTGCCTGAAAGGAGAATCGAAACACAACTGTCTGCATGGCTCTGTAGTCTCCTTCAGAATTGGAATAATGGAGACCTGGCTTCTAACTTTCTGTGTTTATGGCGGGTAACCTCACTGGTTTTTCTTCTGGAGAGCTTTGAGGTTCAGATAACTAACGCCTTTCATGTAATAAGTTGCACTTACTCATGTAAGGTGCTTAATCGGTTTTCACTAAAGAAAACCAGCATTTTCTTAGGACAATCCTGAGATATTTGGTAATCCAGTTCTCCAGTGAATATCTTTAGGTTTTGACTTATCTTCAGTCATGGCGTGAGGTACTTCCCCTCCAAACACAGGCTGCTATATTCCCCATGATTTCTCTCCAGTGCAGCATTACCTGTGTGTTTAGTTCTACCAGCCATGTAGGAAGTCTTTGTAAATCAGCCGCTACCTCCTATGTCTACTGTAATCACAGTAGTTAAACTATACTTTCTTCAAATGCCCTGGGGTTATTTTGCAATTCTTGGAATTGACAGACACCTAGAGACTTAATCCCTTTTTAAAGAGGAACAAACAGCAGAGGGTGCTGTGCAAAGCAGAGTTGTCTGTCTTCTGGATTTCTGGACTGTAGATGAAGTGCTGACCAATGGCAGGGCCTTCAGATTCAATGACAGCTAACGTGTCAAGAGCCGCCCAGGAGTTAGCCTATGAACCTCTTGCTTGGATGCTCCGTGAATCCTTCACAGTTCCTAAGATGGAAGAGTCTTTGAAGGAAGGTAATCAGTAGTCATTGTAGTTGGAAAGGAAGCGTCAAATGAAAGAGTGCATGGGTATTATAATATAATACAGGATCTATGGAAAGTTATGTGGAATATGATTTAATAGTGCATGATTCATATAACTCATTGTGAAAGTTAATTTGGCAGTAAAATAATGCGGGCAACCTAAGTACATAGTTATTAAACATGTGTCTCAGGTAGAATTGGCCATGGTTAGGAAAGTATTACCCAGCCAGACGCTCATAGTCTTTTCAAAATAGTCATTTTTCTCTCTGTAAATTTGAATTATTTTCTTTTGTTGAAATTGATTTTTTTAGTGCTTCTCATTCTCCAGCGGATTTTCTCCTTGTTTATTTCTCTCCACTGTCAATAGATTCTGAGAATATGGTACACACATATCTTATATGTGGTGTTAAGACAAAGATCCTATCCTAAGTCCTTTTTTTTTGAACACTGTATATGTTTGTGTGTGTGTGCGTGTATGTTTGTGTGTGTATGTGTGTTTGTGTGTGTGTTTGTGTGTGTGTTTGTGTGCATGTGTGTGTGTATTTTTGTGTGTGTCTGTGTGTGTGTTTGCGTGTGTGTATGTGTGTGTCTATTTCTCTCTATGCTAAGAGGCTTCCTTCTTTACAATTTTACTATTTAAACAAAAATTGAAACTCATTAGATTCAATTTGTTTACTCCATTATATCTTGTTATTCTTTTATTATATTTTTTATTTAAAAAATTCTATGCATTTGCTTAGGTGTCTATATGTATTCCCTATGAGTACATTGTCCATAGGGGCCAGAAGCTGTTGGACACCTGGAGCTGCAGCTGTACGTGGTTGTGAGCTACCTGTCATGGCTGAGGAGAACCAAATGGATCTCCTGGATAAACAGCAAGAGCTTTAGTTGCTGAGACGTCTCTCAGCTTCTCTCCTTACTCTTTTATGGCTCTGTAGCTTAGCTAGGATCCTTCCTTCTTTTCCTTTCTTGCTAGCACTTCATATAATTTCACACAGCTCATGATCACACTGTCAAGGCTGTGCTGTTCTTTTATCCTTAAATATATTTTTCTTCTCTGATTTGATAACCTGCTTCAGGTCCCCATGTCAACAACACTGCAGTGAGCTATTTATTGAAGGGTCTTCAATTGAAAACAGCAGAGCCATTTTATGAAGAATAATTGGTTTTGTGGAGCACCCAGGCTGGTTCAGAACACACCAGAAACTCATCAGCTCCTTCCCAGGCTAGCTTGTGATTCTGCCTTCTTGAAATCCTGTTGTGCACGGGTAGATTTATGTTAGCAGTAGATGGCTTAATTTGACTTTAATGATACCCTATTTGGCTCTGTAAACCCTACTGAAGCCATTTTTGCCACATAGTTAATAATGCAATCTAGTCTGTAATACTATTATAATGCGATAATAAAAGCAGATATTAGAGACATCCCATTTTCATATTTAATGCAGAAACAATGTCTTTTAAGTAATGAAGTTAACATTTCAGCAGGATCTTCTCGGCACATGTTAACTGTGTTTTGGAATACTCATATTTGGGTTGTGGTGATCTAATTTGAAATATCCATATACCTGCTTATCTGGCATGTGTTTTGTTCTTGTGTTTCTGGTTTGACAGCTCCCAGGGTCATACATTTGGCAAAGAACAAGAATAAAAACAACTCCAAACCAAACAAACACAAAAGCAAAGCTAATAAACACTCAATTGTCTGCAATTTAAACTGTAGAAATGAAGTAATGACTCCCTTCCACAGATGAATCAAAGCCATGGATAATTTGAACGAAAACAGCTAGCAACATTTGGATACTTATTTTTTGTGATGAGGTAGGGCTAGTTTTCACCAATTTCACTGCCTTTTGATGGCATTTCTGAGATGGCTGTAGAGTGTGACTATAGTTTGACGCCCATGAAATAACTTAAAACACACTCCTTCTCACCCCAACCCATCCTGTGTTTGGGCTCTAAAAAGTGCTTTAATTGAGTAAGTAATGTGTTCCCAGTTTCCAATATGGGAATTGGAAGTTCACATTCTCATTCACCACAATGTATGCAATATAAATAAGCCCAGGACAGAGTTTTGTACTCTATGTCACCAGCAATATACATTAGAAACTTTTCCTTTTTTCTTCTTTTTCTTTCTTTCTTTTTATTATTAGATATTTTCTTTATTTACATTTCAAATTTTATCTCCATTCCTCATTTTCCCTCTGAAAATTCCCATCCCATTCCCCCTCCCCCTGCTCACTAACCCACCCACTCCCTTTTCCCTGTCCTGCCATTCTACTACACTGGGGCATTGAGCCTTCCGGAGACCAAGGGCCTTTCCATTCGTTGATGTCCCACAAGGCTGCTACATATGTGGCTGGAGCCTTGAGTCCCTCCATGTGTACTATTTGGTTGGTGGTTTAGTCCCTGAGAGCTCAGTCTAATGGTTGGCTGTGAGCATCCACTTCTGTATTTGTCATGCACTGGCAGAGTCTTTCAGGAGACAGCTATGTCAGGCTCCTGTCAGCAGTTCCTCAGAAAATTGAACATAGTACTATCTGAGGACCCAGCAATACCACTTCTATGCATATACCCAGAAGATGCTCCACCATGTGATAAGAACACATGCTCCACTATGTTCATAGCAGCCTTATTTATAATAGCCAGAAGCTGGAAAGAACCCAGACAACAGAAGAGTGGACACAGAAAATGTGATACATTTACACAATGGAGTACTACTCAGCTATTAAAAACAATGACTTCATGAAATTCTTAGGCAAATGGATGCAACTAGAAAATATCATCCTGAGTGAGGTGACCCAATCACAAAAGAACACACATGGTATGTACTTAGTGATAAGTGGATATTAGCCAAGAAGTTTGGAATACCCAAGATACAATTCATAGACCACATGAAGCTCAAGAAGAAGGAAGACCACAGTGTGGATACTTCGATCCTTCTTAGAAATGGGGATACCCATTTGAGGAGACACAGAGATAAAATTTGGAGCAGAAACTAAAGGAAAGGCCATCCAGTGACTGGATGGTAAGTATTGGAGTAGTATGCTGGAGACAATGACTCTCTATAGATCATAGCTACAAGAAAGAGGAAGAGAATGGGCTTGACTACACCTGGTATTGGCGAATGTGGAATCCAGGAAGACACTTCAACCTGACTTGAGTCCTGTCTTGAGAGGTGAAGAGACTGGTTCTCACACTGCACAGCAAGTCATCTCAGAGAAGGATTAACCTGCAAGTAGAAGGCAAAGCCTCTGGACTTTGTGAATAAATGGATCTCTCCTTTGCTTAGGCCTGAAGCTGATGAGAAACTCAGCTCTTGTGATAGTAGCCGAAATAGAGCAATAAGATGTTAAAAGTATTAGTACCCAAAACTGAAGGTCGAACATGCTAGTTTAGGGGATGATTAAGGTGGCTTCTTATTTTGGTTATCTTGGAGGTGGACCAGACCAAATATATCTATTTTAAATAAGTACATACTTTTCTGGAGCCTGTCCTAGCAGCTCAAAAACAATCGTTGTGTAATGAAACTACTTTAAAATGGGCAATTAGCCACGGCTTGACCGTGCATGCATCTGTGGTGCCATTGCCATAATGCTGATATATGTGATACATATCTATCATTAACAGTTTTCTTGTGGCCCCCAGTAAACTGACCTCCTGACTTTTCTTTGATAACCTACCTTCCTTCCTTCCTTCCCCTTTCTTTCTTTCTTTCTTTCTTTCTTTCTTTCTTTCTTTCTTTCTTTCTTTCTTTCTTTCTTTTTCTTCCTTTGGTGTTTAGAGACAGGGTTTCTCTGTGTAGCTGTGGCCCTGGTTGTCCAGGAATTCACTTTGTAGATCAGGGTGGCCTCAAACTCATAGAGATCAACCTGCCTCTGCCTGCTGACTGCTGGGATCAAAGATGTGTGCCACCATGCTCTGCATCTTTGATGAGGTTTTTAGCAGAGTATGTTGCTCTTCTTTCTTGGATGTTTATTTTCTTGATATAGAACTTACAGTATACCTTCATGTGGTCTAATATAGTTTCAAATGTAGGAAAGTGGATACACTGGTGTAAGAAACTAACATGCCTGCATCTTACACAGATACACATGCTTCATACTTCCATGGGAGGAGCAGCCATGTTGGTCTACACATTCAACAGATCCCCTGAAAGTAATGTGATGTAATTGGCCACAATTCCCATTTGATTTATTAGTGTTCTTAGCTTATAGATCCTATGTTTTCTATTTCTCATTATATATATTAAATCATATGTGTATGATATGATTACACTCTTTTGGTATTGTGCTTTTAAAATTAGTAAGTTGTTGGTTATTTAAACTTATATTTAGACATTCAAGTAATAGACAAGACTTTATATGCAATTATTTTATGCTTAGATAAACTATATTTTAAAGAAACTTTTGACTTGCATCTTTAGAGTCTTAAATCAAACATTAATAATTAACATCCTTAATATATTTTTACATTATTTTACAAACAAATGACCAAAATTGTATATATAACCAGTAGTTAGGGAGTTTTGCAAAATCATGTTTCATAAGAAAGCTTTAGAATATTATTTGGAAAATTAAGTTTTCTTGTTTTTATTATTGCCTCATATTGATCAAGTATTACTAAAGAAAATAAGGGTTCTTTTTCCTTCTGCTTCTGCTTATCATTATATTTTAAAGACTTTGTTGATGTCTTACGTACATGTGCTATTTGGGCAAAAATGGATGGCCTGGTCCTCCAGCTAGTGTGTATTCATATACAGAAAGGAAAAAAGTGCTTGGATGCTTTTAGTATGGGTACTGCTTTTTGTTTAATTAGTCTGTTCTGGTGATGTTTTCTACCATGGGATCTTCTTAAGTTATGACAGCTGAGGCTGTCAGTATTTAGGCCTGAGGTTGGCTTAGCAATGTACTTGCTTTACCTACAACTGAATGCACAGGGCATCACATCTAAATTCTACCCAAAGTCATCACTTTATTTGGATCCTCTTTAGCAAAGTGCTCTAGGCAATGTCTAGTTGATTAGACATGTTCTTTGAGTGACAACTATTTCATATTCATTTTCTCTTCTGTTTTAAAGGCAAGAGGTTCAGGACAGCCCATCATGCAGATGTAGAAATAAAAATCAGTATTCCTTTCTGGATTTCCTAACAACTGGGTGCGGGCCAGTATCCACGTGTGACATTTGTCTCATAGGCCAAGCCAGATGTGTGAGCCACAAGAGATGCCTCATAGCTCATATTTCCTAGATTTCTAGTAATTCGCTGTCAGATGTTGGAGAGAGACCCATGAAAAAAGTCCCCAGTCTGCACTTGGAAAAGTGTTGGTAGGCGTGACACATGAACATGCTGGTGGGGACAGAAGGAGAGAGCCAGATTCAGCGTTGGCACATCTACACGTTGCGATACTATCTGCCTCCCAAAGCAGAAACTCCCAAACAGAACTCTTTCTTCACTCCTAACTTAATAAGAGCTAAGTGAATGAAGCATTTCCTTAGAGCCAAGGACAAGGTAGGCAGTTGCAAGTGTTAGCCATGCATTCCTGGAAGCCTGGCATTATAGTATTTGGTGTTGTTGAATAACAGTGCCAAAGACGCCTCTATTGTAACAAATAGGAGCCTTAGATGCTTATCAGCAGTGGAATGCACACATTCGAATTTCATTGCTCAGCATCTACTTCTGTGTATTTAGCTTTTTGGAGAAGGTGTCATACCTTGTTTTCATTTAATTTCTACAGTGGATACACTTAGTGTGTAAGTTGTCACTATTTGATCAGCATGTGAGGGGCAAGCTATGTTAATGCTTTGAGCCATTCTCATTAGCAAGTCAATAATCATGGCAGTGCTTCCAAGAGTGGAGCCCTGTGCTATAAATGCTAGGGAAGGTTTAGGAATGTAATGAGAGGGTGCTTCCTGCTCTCATCCTTTGCATCACTAAAAATTGTCTTTCAAAACATTCAAAGACTCCTTGTTATGTAGTCCAGCCCTTGGAGATCAAATTATAATGTAAAAAAATTCTTAGCATTTCCCCACTATAATTACAATGTGCACATACCAGGCCATGTAGCCCCACATGATTGGCCATTGTAATTGACAATATTTGATCAAATCATTGATCATTGCAATCTTTCTCTGAGCAGAAAAGGAATGGCTTCTTTCGGCCAGACAATTTAGGAAAGTTATGCTTGTGTGGATGTCTTCTTGCTTTTGTGCACAGTACTTAGGGCTCTGAGAGCTTTTTTTGGTAAGTAGTCTATAGTTTAAACTCATAGTATGCTTCACACCAAAGAACACTTGCCTAACTTCCTTCATTACCCAGGACCCAATATTTTTATGAGATGCTTTTTCTCTTTTACTTGTTTTCTGTTTCTTCCTCTCTTTTTCCGAGTTGAGTTTATGAAGCTTTTAATCTTAAGGAAGGAATCTCTCTCTCTCTCAACAAGCAATGCTGACTTACCATGACCCCTGCATTTACTTTTTATTGATTTCAACAGAAAACTGACTGGATCATGGTGAATTCTCAGTTGACTTTATTAGGATTGTCAATTAAGAGTGAATCTCCTGGAGTGGGCTCGGACTCTGTAGAGTTCCTTGTGAAATGCTTCTCCTTGTTACAAACTTTGCATCCTGTTCTGTGTGCAGGCCTGTGGCGAATGCTGTGCTGTGCTAAGCTCATCTGCGATCTCGGTACACTGCAAGGGAGTTTTAATGAAACTGTGGAGGATACAGGAAGAATGATGCAACTAGGAAACTTGGTGCTTTTCATCATTGGTCATGGCCTCTTATTCCATCCAACATACTTATTCCTCAATAAGTTTGGCCGTCACTAGGTGGTGTTGCCACTTTGGGAAGGGAAATTAGCAAGATCATTTCTGTTGGATGACTTTAGATTGAGTGGGAGTGTGCATTTGTAGCTGATGGATGGCTTTAGTGTTAGAAGGAAACTGTATAAAGTGGACACAGTAGATATTCTTACTCAAGACTCCTCAATCTCTCCATACAACCAAAGGCAGTACAGGTTGCTGAATTGTTTGCCAAGAGGTTACATGATAAGGGTTTTTGCTCCTCCTGGTTGTTGGTTAGCTTTTGTAGTTTGATAATGATGGATAAACCAATATTAGCGATAGTCAAAAATAATGCCAAAGGAACAAACTTTAATTTTAAATTAAGAGAATAAGAAACACAATTCCTTTCTTTAATAAAATTTAAACATTATTTTCACTGGAAGTAGCACTCTTTGGGAGATTGTTGCTACATGATCAAGCAATAAGTTGAAGACAAGTAAGAAAGATTAAAATAAATAAAGATTTCAGTTCAAAATAACAACACTGTAAATGTTTTTGTCAGCAGCTCATTAAAGAGAGGGATAAAACAAATATTTAGTGAGAATATAATATTGAGTTACAGCGCCACAGATTTCTGGAAAGTCTAAATTGTAGGAGGAGTGAGGCGAACAGAGAACTTTGTAATGTAATTTCAGATGGAAATGTCTATGAGCAGGAAGCAGGTTTATGCTTCTGAACCATTCGAAGGACAGGAATTGGCAGAGTCATGTATTGTAGAATCTATGAGTGAAACACGAGGAAAGACAGGGATCTGGTTGGGTGTCTAAAATAGGGTACATTCTTTCTGTGGGTTCCCCTCCCCTACATGACATATCTTACTATTGCTTAGCTCAGTTGTCCTAAGATGAGATTTAGCTTATGGAGACTCTGAGCTAAAGAGACAGCAGACATGCATATGCTGTGAGTAGCTCAAAGTGAAATCCTTGTAATAAGGGCTCTTCTCAACTGTAGCACCAGACCTGTGGTTCCTTTTCTATCCAAACAGAGTAGCAGAAGTCTCTATTCTAGATCCATTCCCTATTGAAGACCTGTTTACTTTGTGGTGAAACTGGTGGTTGACAATCTGCTTCCCTACAGAGTTCTCAAACTGCATTTATTTTCCCACTTTTAAGTATATGCAGGCAGTTGTAGAACACACTGGCAAGAAATAAATAGGCCACAATAACAAGGGAAAATGGTCTACCAAAGGAGCTGGCAAAATCTAAAAAGAAATGACTGCACAAGAGAAAACATCTAAATAAGCAATAAAGAAAATTAACTTAAAGAAATAGCAGAAATTGTACTTAAAGAATGTGATGGTATTAAAACCAGAACATTTAGGGAACAAGAGAGGCCTTATAGTAACTAAAACATTGAAAGGAAGCTGCCCCAGAGTTTGAACACTGAGAGAATGGTTTATGAAATATAAGTGGGCCATAAAATGTCCAGTTGATAGTTCTCTTAGCAAAGAACAAATGGAATGAACAAACTTCTTAAGATAATGAAAACAAATAAACACAACCACAGGACAGGATCATACAGATGCCCAGCTCACAGACAAATTACAGGAAGACTATTATCATGAAATTTCAAAGCCCTGTCAGTCGGTATCATATCCTCATGTTTTTAAATGAGAATAATAAATGTCTTTTATGCAAACATTAAGGATACAAATGACTTACAATGCCTTAATAGCCATATAGAAATTTTACATAACCACTAGCTCAATTTGACGGGACCAGAGAACAGCCATTCAAATACAGAAGAATAATTAGAGGCTCAAGGAGTATGTATGACTTGAAATTTTTTTGTCATATGAAATTTGAACACAAGATGCTTTTTTAATGCTTGAGAAATTTAGGAGAGTTTAAACAATGCAAAAAGGGAAGCAATACACAAATTCAGGAAAAATATAAAGTTGTATAAAAACATATGGATCACAGTGTAGAATTTGGCTCATGGGCAAAAGTATGCCCAGCATGAAACAATCCTAGTAAGCTAAGAAATAGCATGCTTTGTTTGCAACGAACTCAGTATTTCCTATTAGGGGACAAATAATATATTTATAAAAATTTGTTTTTTCTTCATATTGAAAATGTCACATTTTTGATGACATATTTTGGGTCATTTTAGAACTGCTGTCATAATCTAAAACAATTCACTCTTTATCTGTTTATTAAACCACCAAACAAAATCCCCTAATTTCTTATATAGCTTTACAAATAAGAATTGCTATTTATCAGCAAATCTTCACATCAGGCAAATAAGTGATTTTTAAAGACAGGTGGAATATGCATTTCTAATTGCCAGCTCAGCTAATTCCTATTTTAACAATAGCAATTTCAAAAATTACAGTGGTTTTGCCTTTTTCTCTAATCAGCACCATGCTGGCTATAAGGGAAAGGTTCATTTACATAGTTTTTGGTCTGTAATACACTTGATTGTTAATTTCCAGGTCAGCATCTAGCCTGCTAAGGTTTCACGGGGTGATAATTTATGCTTATAATGGACTTTCTATTTAAACTATGATGAGGTCACCTGTCTAAAGCAGTTGAAGTACTGTATCCCATCATTCCATGTTCTCCCAATCACATCAAGATAGGGCTTGCTAATTTCCCATCTTCAGTGACCAGGGTTGGTTCAAATGAAATTTTCAGCTTTCCACAGTCCAATCTATCAAAAGCAGATTTCATTCTATTCATTTGTCAGACAAATTGTGCAAAAATTTCCCTTTCTTGGCTCCCTCCCTCCCTCCCTCCCTCCCTCCTTTCTTTCCTCCCCTGACTCCTTTCTTTCCTTGCTTGCTTCCTTCCTTTTATTCAATATCTTTCCACTATTATGGTATCAATTTGTTTTTCTCAGGTAATATCTTCTTCCATTCTCGGGTTCAGAGGTTCTCATAGTGTTCTGTATATAGTGTAACTGGTTGAAAACACCTCAGATTCCAGATTCATAAAAAGTAATTCCAAAACTTGAACAAGTCATGGAGTTGAGCACATTTTTATTGTTAAATGAACCACAGAATCAAAGAATCAGAACTGAGGACACAACAGGGCCCTTTGGAAGGCATTTTCTTTCTATACATTATATTCAATAATGTTTTCTATAATGGGACATTTTCCTTGTAGACAATTGTGTTGAATATGCTCTTTCATATATAAAACCGTTTGTCACACCCAGGTGGGATTCCCTGTGAGCAGGCTAGACAACCAAATACCACCTCCCATTGTAGACAACCAAATGCCACCTCCCATGGATCTCTCCCTGGATGTTAGCCCAGTTCAGCTCCTAGTGAGAGCAGGCCTCATGGGCACTTTCTGCAGGGGCACATCAAATAGCATCACTTTTCTCAAACTCTTCTCCGCTCTCCTCTGCTTCTCTTTTCTCTTCTTAATCTCCTTTCTCTTCCTCCATCCAACCTGGGGCAACGAGATTCTTAGACGACATACGGTGAAGTTGATGCATGTGCTTCATAGGATGGCAAGCATGAGTCCTAGATTTTAAATATTAGATTGAATAGAAATGAAAACATGAACTTGCTGCAACAACAACAACAACAAATGGAAAAAAGAATCCTTGTTCTATCTTTATTAAATTCCTGTCAGGCAAGGGCATTTCAGTTTGTGCCACAAACTTCAGTCAACTTGGTGGGTAGTAATGAAAATGAGATTTCCCCTCTCTTTTTACTCAAGTTAAACCACCCACAATAATTACCTGTAAATACAAATGACTGATGTATATATCGAATCCTTTTTCTGACTCTTTTGTCAGGTTGCAGAAAGCACATTTACTTTGAAATATATCTCATCAAGAGTTTCCTAGTTAGCATTTTTATTGCGCTGACCATGCAGAGATCCATAGTAGCCCCATTGAGAGCATGTTGATGTTAACTGTGTAAGAGGACAGATGCACGTCTGCAGAGCGGACAGGATATTCCCAAGGCTTTTGGGTACCATTTTCCTTTATTTCTTCCCTTTCTTCTCTGACATTCACTTTCATAGCCCATGCCTTTTTGAGACTGTCCTTGTCCATAGCTTTGCCACGGTGGCCTGTCTGAAACTGTCATACAAGTCCAGGTCTCCCTTCTTCTGTCCAGACACTGACCCCAAGATCTTTATCTCACATCACAGAGACTTCTGTTCTCACACGGAGTGAGACTTCCTCATCAGTACTGTAGTTCAAGGCTCCCCGTGGGGCCTCTTCACTGAGTAGGGATTTCTTTGTCCATTTCAGGTGTCTGAGAGGAAAATATACAGCCAACATAGATCCTTAGATGGTCGAGTAGATAAATGTGTGTATGAATGGTTTGCTGTTACTTGCTATTGAACATTATGAAGTGTTGTGGGTACAAAGAATTTGTGTTTCCCACCACATTGGAGCTGCAGTGGGATGATTCAGTGTTGGAGAATGTGGGGGTTCTGTGTAATAGTGTAGTGTAGGACAGACGAGAAAAGATATTAAAATGTACACATTTGAGATGCCGGTTTTAGAACGAAACATGTAGGCACCAACCACCTGTATAGCTTGAATTGTTGCTCTGTATTTTATGCCATTTTTGGATTCCTGCACTAGGACTCAAAAGTGACTTTTTTTTCTTGTGGATGTTTCATAACTTTTAAAAAAATTTTAATTTATTTTTATATTCCATATTCCATTTCCCGCATCTCCCATCCACCTTCCAACTGTTCTACATCCCATACCTTCTCCCCACCCTACCCTGTCTCCTGATGGATGCCCCCACCCCCCCACCCCACCTGACCACCAAACTCCCTGGGGCCTCCAGTCTCTTAAGGGTTAGGTGCATCATCTCTGAATGAACACAGACCTGGAAGTTCTTTACTGTATATGTGTTGAGAGCCTTATATCAGCCAGTGTATGCTGCCTGTTTGGTGGTCCAGTGTTTGAGAGATCTCGGGGGTCCAGATTAATTGAGACTGCTGGTCCTCCTACAGGATCACCCTTCTCCTCAGCTTCTTTCAGCCTTCCCTAATTCAACAACAGAGGTCAGCTGCTTCTGTCCATTGGTTGGGTGCAAGTATCTGCATCTGACTCAGCTGCTTGTTTGGTCTTTTGGAGAGCAGTCATGATAGGCCCCTTTTTGTGAGCTCTCCATAGCCTCAGTAATAGTGTCCAACCTTGAAAGACTCTGCTAGAACCAGCAATAACATTTCTACAGTATTAGCTAGAAGAAATGTATTTAATACACACTCATGCATCCTCTACCTCACTGTGCCCCTGGTCTCTCAGCATCCTGACAATACGGACACCTGATGCAGCTTCTCAGCGAAGCTGGAGCTATTTCGATCTGCATAGGTTTACAGGTGACATTTTGTAAGCTGGACCGTCAGCCACACCTGCAACCTTGGGAGTGTAGAGAGTCTCTGTTAGGGACCCCTGTGCCATCCCTATCCCCTCTTTCTCCTGTCTCCTTCCCATCCTGCTCCCTCTCCCCCTCCCCACTTCCTCCTCTCTTCTATCCCTTCCCTCCCTCCCTTCATTCCGTTCTTCCCTCTCTTTCTCCTCTCTCCTCCCCTCTGCTTTTCTACCATCCTTTCTGTACACACTAAAAGGTGTTTCCATATCCCCACCTCCCGCTTGGCCTTTCCTTCACAGAGCCGGTTATCTGGAAGGCATTTCATTCTATCCGTCATGGACAGAGCATATTTTGTTGATTTTTCTTACAGTTGTCAATTGGGAATAATGAACCCATCTTTACAGATAACCATTTCCAAACCATATGTTATTTTCAAGTTCCGACTTTTACTCCAATGCATAGTGTCTGAAAGGCAGTGAAACAGAAAATTCAGAGCATCCGCCACACCACAGCGCTGGGCAACGGGCTTCTGAAATGGCAGTGCTTGGTAGTATCTGTTGCCTCTGGGAAGGAGATAGCATATGCCATTTGTGGAATAAATACAGTTGTGTGTCAGGTTTCAAGCTGCTCTGCAAAAGTGGAAGCTGCTGTTAGCTTTCACAACCCTTTGTCTCACCAGACAAAACACTTGAGAAGCAGTTCTTAGCATCTCAGATAAGAATGAAATGAACAAAGAAAAAAAAAAGATGAGACTGGAAAAGATATTTTCCAAGTTGCAGAACAACAGGTGAGATTCCTTTGTATCGTTTTTTCCCCCCTTTTTGTGCGTGAGCATGATACTCAGGTGGACGCACACATGGAAACATCATGGAGAAAGCTCCATGAACCTTGTACAGTTGGTATGAGTAATTGTAAACCTTCCAGCAGCTGATGGCATGGGTCAGCATTACAGGCACTGTCTGCTCTTTATGAGGGCCCTGTTTGGTTGTTTTCTAAGATCATAAAGAAGAAAACAGCAACCTTATCTCTTCGTTTTTGTTTATTAGATATTTTCTTTATTTACATTTCAAATGTTATCCCCTTTCCTGGTTTCCCATCTGAAAACCCCCTATCCCTAACCCCATTCCCCTGCTCCCCAACCCACACCCTCTCCCACTTCCTGGCCCTGGCATTCCCCTACACTGGAGCATAGAGCCTTCACAGGACCAAGGGCCTCTCCTCCCATTGATGACCGATTAAGCCATCCTCCGCTACATGTGCAGCTAGAGCTATGAGTCCCACCATGTGTTTTCTTTGGTTGGTGGTTTAGTCCCAGGGAGCTCTGGAGGTGCAGAGAGATGGTTCAGCCATTAAAGCTAGGATCACAACCAAAAATATAACAGGACACTGGTTTTATCCCTAGCAGTCATATGGGAACTCACAGCCATTCACACCTCCAGTCCTAGGGCATGTGGTGCCTTCTCGGGCCACCATGACTCCTGCATGTACATGGTGTGTATACACCCATGCAGACAAAAACAAAAACGAAAACCATACACATAAAATAAAAAGAGAAGAAAAGGAAATATATCCACAGTTATCACAGATCACAAAGAGTTTCTAACTTTCATATCTGATTAATGTAATGAGTAATATCTTACTCTATTCTTCTCTGCTTTTCGTTTTCTCTCCCCCAAACGCCTCCGTGTGTATGTATGTGTGTGTGTGTTTGTGTGTGTTCCACAGTGCACATGTGAAGGTCATATTAAGGCCTGCAAGAGGTGTTTCTCCCCTCTGTCAGGTGGGACTCAAGAGACTGAACCCAGGCTCTCAGATCTGGCAGCTGGTACTGCTGTCCACTGGGCTGAAGAGTTCTTTTTTCCTGTTAAGTTGGCTGCTGTTCAAGCTGGTCTAGATTCCCACGCCATCATGGTATCCCATCTTGCTCTCATGGTACCCCATTGGATCACATCTTCCTTTTGTCCATTATCCAGATACTATGGGACTGAAGCAAGTGATGCTCCCTCCCTGGGAGTGTTTTTCACTGGAATACTAGGTCCTGTGACTGCTGGGCGGTGCTAGCATAATGCATTCCGTGTGACAGCAAGAATATTCAAGAAGGAAGACTCTCCTCTTCACACGGGGCTTTGTACATTTACATGGTCTCACACTTGTTCATTGATGCTACTGTCACTTAACAAGAACAAGAAATCAATTCCATAGAGGAAGATAGAGATGTTTCAGCCTCATTAATAGACCAGAACCTAATTAGAGAGACAACGATTATGTAAAGAAAGGTGCTTAATGTCAAAATACCTGGATTAAAATCTTGGCTCTGCTCCTGGCCAGTTTAGTAATTGTCTCAGAGCCTCTGTGTCGTCAACTGGGAATAGATTGGAGGCACTGCACATTGACAGTGGACTAAACGGGTTCGGGTACACAGCCATTCCCGTGAAATGCCTCAGACTTTAAGATGTGTAAGGAATACCATGAACGCTAAGTGCTTAACTAGCATAGCTCATCATGTGAGGTACACATTATCAAGAAACACTAACTTCCCTTTAAAATGTCTAAACGTTCTGACTTGAAATGAGTAGCAAAAGATTTCTGCTACTTTTAAGAGAAAAGAAACATATATTCTGTCAGGAAGAGTGTGGACTCAAAGGAGTACAAAGCTTTGGAAAATGTAGAATAATATCAAGTAGCTCGTGAACAGTGATTCTTTTGGAGGTCTGGGAAGATGGCTCAGTGGTTAGGAGCATGTGTCCTTTGCAGAGAGCAAGGTTTTGATTCCCAGAACTCACGTGGTGGCTCGCAATCATCTATAACTGATCAATTCAGGTCTAAGGAAGCCCACAACCTTTTCTGGTCTCCAAGGGAACTAAGCACATGCATGGTGCACATATGCACATGCAGTCAGAGTGCTCGTATACAGAATTGAATAGGTTTCTTTTAGTGAAAAATGATAATTTTGGAAATAGTGACTTTTACATTAATATTTACAACCCACCCAAACTATTAGACACTTTTTTTCTAGTACAATTATTGTAAAATGTACTTTTCTGTACTACTGTGATAGCAGAAATATTTGTTTCTTGTTTAGGTTAAAATTTTCACTAAATATATAAAAACATAAATCAGATTCCAAGAGACACACAAGTGAACAAAGTTCAAAGCAACTCAACTGTGACATGTTTTATTGTATTATATACTACAACAGACTGCAATATCACACTTCTCTGTAATATGTTTGTGTATTCTTTTATATTGAAAACAAGCTAATTTGCATTAGTAATCAATTCTACTGGTTTCTGTTTGCTAAAGAAATATGTAAATTTGGCTCAGGTTGAGAGGTTTATATATTTTTAAATTAACCCAGTCAATAGTCAGAATTTTTAGACTATTCAAAACTGATACATGTTGATTCCTGTGTATTTACTAAGTGAATATTATTATTGCGTAGTCATTTGACTGTGTAGAGAATTTTCCTCATGACTTAGCCACATATATACAATTTGTGTTTGTACAAACTGTAAATTATAGGACTATGGGAAGATTTCCAGATATCAGTTAGGTCTCAGAGCTGTGACCGCTCAGGCTGTACATAGAACAGTGATCAAAGGGACAATGTATCTCTGTGGTCCTGAGCTTCACAAAAACCTTTACATGAGAAGTTCCTCAACATCTTCTCTCTTGTGTCAACAATATTAAGACTTGGACCTTGAGACCTTTTATCTAAAAGTCTTAAAGAATTGTTTATTCCGCTTAATAGCCCAGTCGCAGGGAAACTCAGGCACCAAGATTCTCTAGGTTTTGTGGTACACCTAACTGTCCACAGGAAAATTTTCTTACTTTTCCTTCGGATTCTAATCCTAATTTTAAGCATGAGAATTAATGGCATGTAGACAACCTTTTGGTACTAGTGCAATAAAGTAAAAGCTAGCTAACTGGCCATTGTTGGCAAGACATTTATGTCATGAGTTGATTAAAATGGTAATAACTATGTTACAAAATGCTTTAGGCTTTTCTTTATTTCAGGTAAATTAATCCAGTTTGATTTGCTATTAAATCTATTAAATCTGTTAAATCTATTAAATCTATTAAAAGCAAGGTTGTCTGTTCTCTACAAACTTTCTTCCTCTTTCTGGCTCTGTGAGCAATTATTATATAAAAAACTTATGTTGTGTATTTGAAAAATCCAGGTTGATCAGTCATAGGAATTTACGTTATCTTCTAAATGTCAGAATAGGAAATTTATCAGCAAATAACCATTTGTGAATTTAATGGAAAAAACTGGGTTAAAATATGGAAAGCTTTTATCATTTCCCTGCACACAGGGATAGGACATTTCGTTGAGATGTGTAGAGTGGTCTCACTCTATTTCCCACAAAATTTTCCTCAATATTGGATACCAGAAGTTTCAGTGGAAATAAATTCTTTGCACTGTCATGTACATCAAACACCCAAAGTTCCAGTTCTTTTTTTTTTTTCCTGGCTGCCTAAAGCCCTTCAAATGAAAGAACAAGCAGCAAACACTGTCTTTGTGAAGGTTGCTGAGCATTTAAATGTCGAAGATTTAAATTATAACTACTTCTATTGTTTATAAAACTCCAGGGAGGCTCAGGTCCTGTTTCCATTACTACTGTTGCCCTTCACTTCCCAGGTAGGAGTTTTATGAGTCTTGGAAGTCCCTGGTGAATTACTGCAGAATAATTAGGGTCAGAGTCAGCATCAGCATAAAGAAGACTGGGCATATAGGGCATTTACCCAGGGACAGCTTTTGTTGTCTGTATGAGGAGCTCTTTCTTATGAGAGGATGTCTTGCATCTTATAGGATGATCAGGGTGTCTCATCCCCGTTCACAGCACTTGGTAACCAATAACACTCTCAGAGATTTCTAGAAGTTTCTAAGGGTGCTGAAAATTCATCCACCCGAAGGCATTGCTTTCTCACAGAGATTTACTCATGTTGCTTAAATTCCCCCACCACATTTTCAATTAGCCTTTACTTTCTACCCACATGTGATTGTCAGCTCATCCCTCCCTCTTTTCCTCACTGTAGAGCTCTCCACCTACCAAAGATTCACTCCGATCCTTTATGCTTTTCTTTTCTGGCTGTCTTATTTTGTTTTCTAAAGTGAGCATAAAGCATCTATGATTGTGCACAAATCTAAACACTACAAAAGAATGGTAAAGGCCTGCGTGTGGACGCTGTTTCTTCTTTACACAATTTGTTCTTTATGAGGTGCAGCCACCAAGAGTTAGTCTTACATGCCTTGTAAAGAATTGAGAAGAAGAAATCACACCTTGCATGACAAGCATGCAAATGTTGTACCAGTAACTACTATGACATCAACACTAGTTCTATTTTTAGGTGTTAGAGGTGACCTTAAGGTGACCGAGTTGTGGATCTTTGATTTAATATTATTTTGCTGTGTACAGTCCATGAGAAGCATTGTACTTTAAAATTAGTTTTTCCATCCTTCTGTGTTTTCATATTTTCTGAAAGTACTTTATTATTAGATGTTGTTCAAGTCCCCAAGAGTCTAAGGTTAATTGCATATCCATTATTCCTGTATATTAGGAAGAATTTTACTTTTTTTGTGTGTAAATGAAAATTCTCCATTCTCAGTGGCATCCCTCAAATTGAACATTCCTTTATCCTGTTATTTTTTTTTCTTAAGTTATGCCTTCTACTCTCTTTGTTAAGAAGATTCATGAAAGATGAATCATCATGAAATTGAAAAAGGCTTTCTGTGGAATAAAACTTCCAAGATAAATGTCAGTAGATTTTATCACCTTTGGAGCATTTAAAAAAAAATTCTGAAGCCGGGCGTGGTGGCGCACGCCTTTAATCCCAGCACTCGGGAGGCAGAGGCAGGCGGATTTCTGAGTTCGAGGCCAGCCTGGTCTACAAAGTGAGTGCCAGGACAGCCAGGGCTACACAGAGAAACCCTGTCTCGAAAAACCAAAAAAAAAAAAAAAAAAAAAAAAAAAAAAAAAATTCTAATGTAAGGATTTAACACTTGGAAGACCTGTTTGAATACGATACTTTCCAAAAATAAAAATCAATCCTGGAACTAGAAAGATGGCTTAGCAGTTAATAGTGCTTGCTCTCTTCCATAGCCCCAGTTACTTTCCTAGCACCTCTTTGGGGTAGTTCACAACTTTTGATAGGTTCAGATCTATGGGATCCAACACATTTTTCTGATCTCTATTGGCACCTATGAGCATTGAAACCTATGAGTCAAAATATGCCTGAAAGAACCTGTAGAGTAAATAACCTGATATATGTCATGAGAGTGATGAAGACCTTACATAGTACTCCCATCAATGACTATTAGAAAACTCATGCAAGAATTACGTTAAGGCATTGTATGTTACATTAGAATTGCTGAGTCATAGCACTTGCATTGGCTTGGATATAGCAAAATTACTGGACTGTTATCTGGAATGGCTGTGCCAATCAGTTAGTAATAGGTATAGATACCATAATTTTATTTCTAACCAGTGCTTTGGGTTTAGGGTATTCAAGAGTTATGGCACGCACACTCCTGTCAAACTTCCTCCAAATACGTTCCTCCTCAGTTCGTCTATATCTGTTATTGTTATTTATGTATTCTGGACGTTAATCTTTAGTTTTTCTGTTTGTTTCTTCAATTCTCTCAGCTGTGGCTTCTGTCATTTCTTCCTCTGTGGTGGTGTTTTTAATACACAGGGCAGAAAATGTAATCATATTCTTGTTTGCCAGCCTATTCTTTTATAATAATTTCTGTACAGTGGCTAATAATTTCCCTCTTATATCTTCATAAATATTTTATTATGCACTTCTTTGAAGTTTTAGTTATTTATGTTCAGATTACCAGTTTCTGTCAACCTCATTGGACACGTGATCTGTCTTTTTCTCCTCTGTATGTTATGCTGCCATGCTGTGTTTTACATGTACTGATTTCTGAGCCAATCCTGCGATATCAGTCCATTGTCTGAAGGTGAATCAAACATGATTTATTTTGACTTCTATAGTTTTTATGGATACTTTTGCTTCTTGTATATCCTCCTTTTTATGGCCTTTTACTTTTAAGTTTGTCATATAGAATCAGCAATTGCAATCTAAGAAAATTTCTGTTGACATTTGAGTTGTAATCACAATGTCTCTGTATATCAGCTGGGTAAAAGCTGCCATCTGTCTTATGGGGCTTCTTCTAACATAATGATACGTATGACTTATCATCAATTCAAGTTATCTTTAATATCTCTTAATAAAACTTTATAAAATCCCTTATAAAGCCTTGCACAAAAATTATGGCTCTTAATTGTTTAATGTTTTGCTAAGTGCTTTCAGGTGCTCACCTTCATATATTGCATACTTTAAAGCTGTTCAACCCCTAAAGTAAAATATAGTTCCCAGTATAAACTTACAATTTACCATAGACTTCCCCACACCTTCTATCAGGTAAATATTTCCTCCATCAATATACTTGGTACTCATTTTGAAGCTCAGTGTCATTTATAATAAGAAATCAATACTATATTTAATTGTTCAGAATTCAGATGTGTTTTCTTGAAATAATAGTTTGCCACATTATTATTTCTGAGATTTGTGTGATATGCACACAAAGACTGGTTATAAAAGAACCAATATCTAATGCAGTGTTTTAGCCACTGCACAGTTCTCTGGCTTATTGTTATAACAATATCCTGACATGGTACAGTCTATTGTTTTTATTCACAGTGATCTGTTTGGATGTTCTCATAACATTTTCAAAGCAGGGATTTGGTAATGTCCTCATTTTTGAAGAAGACTATAATATGTGTAAAGGCTGGTAATTCCTTAAGGTTCATTTAGGCAGTGCATAGTAGGTAGGAACTTCAAACTACTATTTTCTGTATTCAGTAGAAGTGGGTATTTTTAAACTAACAGGGGTGGGGATGACCTGACACTATAGACTATCTAGGCCATCTGACAGATGTTCAAATTGTTGCTTAGATTACGTGAAGCCTTTGATAGAAAGCTCTTTAGAGACTTCCTGCATCTGCCAGTATTATACCCAGCCCAATTCACCCTGCTTACCTTCCTGATCCCTGTGGACTTCTGAACCCGTGTCTTTTGTCCTGGAACAAAGGAGAAATTCTTTCTTGTAATTACATATTCTTCTGTTCCCTGATGACTACTTTATGCTTGTTCTGATTATTTAACACTAGAGTGCTTTGTAATTCTATTATGAAAAGGGAGATAAATTATTATTCACTCAAGAAAAACACAGAAGACATAACATGGTGTCTTTGTTCAGTGTACTTTTACTCTGTGTTAATTGATGATGCAAAAGATTGAAATATTTCTCTCATTAATACGTTTTGTACTTATCTGTCAAAATCTAATTTTATTGAACTCACTTTATCTCATTGTAAGTAAAAGTGGCTAAACTCAATAGCTTATAAAATGTAACTTGCTTTATACTGAGTGCCATGGATTTTTATTAAGTTACTTCTGGGAAAGGCTGGATTATAGAATAAAAGAGATACAACTAAGGGGTATGTTAAAAAGTCCTTAGCACAATCTGTTTGAAATACCTTTTTATAATATTTACTGCTGCCTTGATCTAGTGACCAATATGTTTTTCTTCTCTCCCATGAGGGTCCCTTCATAATCTTTAACAGAACAATAGTCGTTCCTGTATCTGGGTGAACTTCAGAGTTTCACTTAGCACCAGAAATTAATTGCAGCTCAGCTAAGAGGGATAATAATTGGAGAAAATAATGTGGTATTTAACTCTGTAATACTGTAGGCTGCTTTCAATTTCTTTCACTTCCTCAAGTTTCCTTTTGAACTCTGGGCAGTGGAATTCCAGTCTCCTTTCTCACTTTGGAGGAAGCTCTGTTTTGTCTGGGATTTGAAAAGGAAGCTCTGTTAGGTAAAACTGAAGAACACATCCTTTTTCTGGTAAGTGGACGCATTAATCAAAGCAGCTGCATAGTTATAAGGCATGCCGTAACTCCAGGTGGCAATGAAATAGCTTCCTCATTATAGTCTGTACCTGTGAGTTGCAGAGACCTCCTGCGCAGATGCCCTTTCTTGATGGACATCCACCCTTGGTGGTAGGGGAAACGCATATGGGCTCTCTGAAAGAACATCAGCACCACCCTTAGCTTAATAGAGCAGTCTTTCACTGCCCACTAACAAGCTGCACTGGAGCTACAAGATGTTCAAACTGACAAATGTTGTCAGGGCTCCCTCAATGCAAAGATTTTCTGCTGTATTAAACATGTTAACTTTTATTTTAATGATGCCAAAACACACGTCAGTTGTTGATTGTTCAACACAGAGTGTGGTCTCTGGAGTTATTCTCTTGGATACAAAATATAGTCTGTGTCCCATTCCAATGACCGCAAAGAGCAAAAATCTTCAATTAAAAGCTGTAGAGTCATGTTGACTCTTAATTTCATTTATCCTTAAAGCAAACTAAGCATACTTACCTGATAGGAAACTTATAAGTTTGTGTAGTTTGAACTCTAGTGTATTATATTGAATATGAATTTATTATCCATACATAAGATAAGTGTGATAACTACTTAGTTTTTAGGAGATTCTCATATGTAGTACTATTAGCACATGCACTGTATATACCGTGAATGTTTTGTCTTCACACATGTCTCTATTCATGGTTAAAAATTTCCAAGATACATTGAATATGTTCAAGATTCTCACATACAATGACCCAGTGTTGGCACATAATGGAAAATGTATGCACACCCTTTAGTTATTTTAAACCAATTTCTGTCCTAATTTGTTTCCCTGTTACTGCAGTAAATTCTAGGCTCAAAGACAATGTGGGGATAGGATATTGTTTATTTGACTTACACATACTAGCTACCATCCAGGGAAGCCACAGTATGACCTTAAGGCAAAAACATGGAGGTAGGAATAGAAACAAAGACCAGTGAGTAAGACTGCTTCCTGGGTTGTTCTCTCTGGCTTGTTCAGCTACACACAGCCCACAAGCCTCTCTGATCTTGGCAATTTCTCAACTGAGATTCCCTGTTCCCAAGTGACTCTGGGTTGTTTCAAGTTGACGGGCTAACCTACATTTAATTCAGAGAATAGTTGACAGCCTAAGATAATTATGACATAGTTAGGCAACAAGTGAAAGACTCTTTGAAAAGAGATGGAAAGAAAGCAACTGTATTTATTCTTCAATTTTCACAAGGTTTAGGTGTTATTGTCTTCACTATATGTTTTTAAAAGCAATCAAAATACAGACACAAAAGATTCAAGGTATGAGGCCATGTATAGACAGCATATGAAGAACTTATATAACAGTCATGTAAAAGTATCTTTTATTTACCAGATATAATTGTCATGTCAGAGGCTTACTGCTGAATAAGCTTACTCTTTCTAGTTTTTCCTAAACTCTGGCTGATTAGTTCAACTCAGCTAATCTGGCTCAAACTCCCCTCCATGCTTTGCTCTCCTACTAACTCAAACTAACTCTGGCAATCTGTTCAAGCCAGGCTCCTTCTCATTCTCTGGTTCGTACTTCTGTCTTTACCTGTGTCTAGGTTGTTCTCTCTGCAACCTGTCTCTGTCAAACTGTCTCGATAACCCTAACGCCACCTCTCTCTATCTCTGTCTCCCTCTCCTAAGTAGCCTCTCTTGCCTGTGATGTTCTCATTAGAGTCGATCATATTCTGTCTCTGACTCATTCTGTCAAATCTTTCTCTGATTCATCACTTTGTCTGCACCTCATTTAGAAGTCACTTTCAAACATGGCTGCTTCCTTCTATGAGCCATCCTTACCTCCATTGTTAGGGGTTAAATGTGTGCACTAAGGGCCAGTCAGTATTCTATACAGATCATATCCAGGGCATGTCTGATTTCAGCCTGATCATATAGACCTAGAAGGTCTTTGGATGTGATACTTTGCCAAAACAGCCATGCTGCTGGATTAACATTCCTCTACAAGCCCAGATGTTCTGTTTTCAGTGTTTGTGCTAGCAATGACAATGATAAGTCACTGAATTGATACACAGTATGCCTTTACAGAGCACAGGCATAAAATGGAATGTCTATGTATTTGATAGAGATACTCTGAAATTAGCAAAGAGAACGGATTCTTTTATGGAAGCAGTTTAGGATCATAGATGCTAGATGACCCCTTATATCATTTTTTTTCCAAAGCAGAAAAATAGGAATACAGATATTTTCTTTTTTTCATTTTTTCCTCTCCCAAAGCACTACTGTAGCCTGTAGTGCTCAGAACTATGATAGTTCTAAATTTAAAAAAAATGAAATTTCCATTTCTCCCCTTATTAACTATAGTGTACCCAATAGAATATACTTAACAAGAGCCTTGTTTGTTTGTTTGTTCTTTTTTGCTAGATTAAAATTTAATATTTTATAATACTGTAAGGAAGCTACTGACTTCAAGAACTGGGATACATATATCCTTTTTCTGCCTATAAATACAAAACAATATATAACACAGAAAGTCATCCCAAAGGCAAGGTCATTTACTCCAAGGAGTGGAATATGGGCATTATAATTCACTAATCCCTTATGGCTGAATGAATCTAAATGAAGAGTAAAAATGTGGATTTTTAAAGATATATAACTGCTGTAATCATTCATCAATAAAATAGGTGTGAAATTGAAGTTTATTACAGGTAGCCAGGCTAGAAAAGCAGGGAACAGCTTCTCCATCTCCTGATAAGCACCCTCTCTAAGACTGAGTCTTGTTGCCTGGATGTCTGACATGCTTCCAGGATCCCTTTGAAATCCGCCTCTGTGTTCCAGACAGTGATTTTTGCCCTAGACAGATTTTAGAGCGGGAAGGCCATTCATCTGTATCCTTAGAGATGATTCACGTATTTATGTTCTGTAAAGTAGATTAGGAAGAAAAACTTGCTGCTTTGTTAATTAGGACCCTTTAACATTTTGTATTCTCAAGTTTAATCATTTGCGTATTTGAACTAAAGTCATTTTCTTTAATCACTGTCATTAGTAGCTGTCCATGAATGATATTCTCTCTCTGAATTTTATAAGCATGCTATTATTTAATGCATTTTCCATTAGGGATTGGGTAACAGCATTTTACATTTTAAACAAGTGAGATGAGTTTTTGGAATATTTCACCTCTTTTTTTTTCCTGCAAGTCTCAGTGCTTCTCGAGTTTGCCATTGGGGCAGCCAGCAACTGGGGGAGGAGCTAGAACATTCTAATCTTGTACTACTTTGTAGTTTAAAATGTCCACGTGTTCAAAGTGTTTACCCAAAGTGACACTCAGTGGTTCAATCTCAATTTTCCTAGTGTTACATATCTATATCTTCTGGAAATAGTCCATTACCTTTTGGAAGAATATATTGAAAACTCTTCCTTCTACTGATTAAAAAAAAGCATTAAATTTCAAAATAAGAAACATAAAACTTCTGATTGGAGGAGAGTTGGTTCTTAGGGAAGCAATGGTGAATTTGGAGAAGCCAGAAGAAGTCGTAGAAGAAGCAGAAAAGAAAATATGATGGTGTGGATTCACACAATGCCAACAGCCATGAAGAGAAGTGCGTGGGTTTGAGATTTGTATTTTAGCTTGTAGTGACACTTCTTCCTGAGGATTGGCGTGTAGAAGGAAAGGTAAATAAGGTTGAGTATGTTGCTAAAATGTCCAGGAGAAATCTTATTGGGTTCTGTTGGAGTATCAATGTCATTGTGCCATGGACATAGGCATTGGGACTCATAGTATGATAGTTCCAACTTCCTGAACCTATGGATGTAAGCAATTTGGAAGAATGAAGATAGTCTTAAAAAGTCTCATTATTTTTCTGATTTTTCTGATTTCTTAACTACTCTTTGTTGTTCTAGTAGGGTGAAGGGAATGATGTAGATACCAATCAATCATGACTTATATTGTATCTTGTTTGTTCTTTTACAACTTTCCCTCATGTTAACATAAAATATAGGTACATTCAATATATGTTATTGACCAGGCATGTGAGCTAGTGGTAACCCTTTTCTACTACTGGCCAGCATTTGACCTACACATCTGGAAATTTGCTTAGCTTTCCAAAACCGTGCAAGGCTTCAGAAAGATAAAGCACTTCATTTACATAACCCAGAATAATTTTGCTGGCAAACTCAAGGAGATACCGTGTGTGGATCAAGTTTAACACATTCATTTAGATTGGCTGACTCCCATGTGTCTCTTGTGCTTGCAGAGGGTCCCATCTGTTCAGCTCTTGGCCAGAGACTATTGAGCCTGTGAGCATGCAATTTCTTATTGCAAACACCCAGTGATTCATAATTGGTTTATGGTACCCCAGATACTCACCAGTAACATTGCTAATTAGCACCAATATATGTGGCAATTATTCTACCACTATGATACCTGCCTACTATGAGTGGACCCAGCTCATTCCAGAAGCCAACACACTTGCTTGACATTTCTCCCTTCTTCCCACATGCCTACCTGTATCACTCAAAGATGCCTTAGCTAGTTCAGCATCTGAAGATTTTCAGTGCCTTTCCAGGGTCTCTTGTAGAACAAGCTGAGAAGTCCTCTGCATGCCAGTTGACTTTAAAAACATAAAACAAAAAACAAACAAAAAAACACACCCTGCTTTCTGCTTTCTACAGGATACCTTCTCTCTTTGGGTTGTTTCTGTTTGGAATTGCCTTTTCAACTCCATTAATCCCCACCTGTCACAAATTAGTCTCATTTCAAATGGCTGCCTAGTGTTTCATCCTTTGATCCCCCATACTTACTTTGTTCCTCTCTTTTGATATGTGACTTCTTCCCTCCTGGCCTAGCTATCCATCTTAAGCACTTTATTGCTTCTTCTATGTAAGCTCTTCAATTTCCTTCTGACATCTGTGGTGTGCCTTACACATAGCATGTGGCCAATTAGGATTTGGTGGCTTTCATTAAATTTCTTGATATCTTACTAAGGCATAAACATTAGCAGCACAGATAAATCATTCCAGGGTTAAGGTGTGGAAATCCCCAGCTGGCAGATGCTCCCCTCCTTCCCATATCCCACCACCATACTGACACTTCAGTCTTTGCTCTTCTATCATCCCATGGTCCAGCCTCTTTGATTTCTGTGTGGGAAGTCACAAGGAAGAAGGTCATTGTTCTGCAGAGAGGATGGCCTGTGATAGACAGTGGGTCTTTTGTGGTGCATGTTCCAGGAGACTTGAGACACCCTAGGATAGGGTTTTTTTCTAGCATATATTGTTTCCTTTTGAATTATCCAAAACCTGTCAGGTGTTTTCTTCCTTATCTCCCCTGAGAACTGCCAGTTAATCTAAGATTAGCCCGACAGCTCCTATTTTCCAGGTTTCTGGTTTTGTCAATAAAAGGAGGTTCCATCTTTCTGAGCTTCATTACTCCTTCCATAACCTTGCTCTCTTGGTCCGTATTGTGGCTTTTTCTTTAATGCATCTAGGCCCACCCCCGTTGGCCAGCTTCCCACATCCTATTCCTAGTCTTCAATGGGACCATTTGATTGAATAATGGCTGGTGCTGTAAAAGCCAGACAATCTCTGAGCCTTTTCTATGCTCTTTCACCTCATTGCCCTCTGATGCTCACCTTAGTGCCCACTGGCCATCAAGATCACTCAAGAATTATTTTTGTCACGTTTCCTCTTGCAAATGTTAATGATAGAACAAATTGTTTCAGAGATTTGAGAGAGGATGCGAACATTTAAAACTATATATGAAAGATGGTCTCTACACAATGGAACGTGCACACCTCAATGAAGTTACATACATGAGACAGACCACTTGATTCAGCGGATTATGCAGTTTTATCATAGTTTCTGGTGCATTTAAACGGTGTAGGTGATGTATCAACACCATTATCAACAGCATGATTTGGACAACCTCATTCATTAACATCATGTACTTCAAGTGGTTTCATCTGTATGAAGTGTGGTGAGAACGTGTTTGCCTCTCCTATCACTAGTGTAGGGCATTGCCCAAGCACTTTAGTCTCCCTGGGGTTCATGATTGTTACCTCCAAATTCAAAGCAAGACAGGTTCTTCAGGTAGAGACTGTCCAGTGTAGAGACGCGTGTGGAGGAGTTAGCATTCTCTATTGGAAAGTTAGCATTTGCCCCTAGGGTGAGACGCTTCTGTTGATGCCATTGCTGCTGTTGTACTGTTTTTATATTGGCCCGTGACCCTGGTAGGCTTACAATTATCACTTGGACTGAACCTGCTCTGTCTGCCAAGGAAAACTGGGTGCCACCATTTCACCAAAGAAGAAACAGAACAAGCATCCGAGTTTTGAGATGGCATTCATACATCCCTCATGACTAAGTCTGCAAACGGGTTCTGTAATCTACAGCATAACTCTCAAAAGAAAGGAAACATTCATTGGAGTCTTACCAGAGGAATGAACCCAAAATCTATTAGTAGGGCAATTTAAGATGGACTTTGTTTAGTTTAGAAATTAAGATTTTCTCAGAAACTCTTATACTATGCGTACCTCTTTATTAACTGTGGCCACACCTTCTATGGTTTTAAAGGGGTTCCCCAAAACAAGATATCTTAGAAAATGAAGACAAGCCTTGCTTTGCATTTATCTCATGTCATGGCTGAGATCTGACTTTGTAAGAGAATTCTTTACTGCGGTAAAGAAAAGTTCACCCCACTTTGCAAGACTGGTTCATGTGGAATTTATAAGAATGGACTGACCAGCCTGCCCTTTTAAAATTCCTTAGTTAATCTCTTTATTGAAAGCTGCTGGGCTAGTTGATTAAGGAAGCCTTATGGGATGGCTGCTTTTAGTGTCATACAAATGAAGCTGAATTGTTGCTAAGTAAATCACTATAGATCAAAGTGCTTTGTGGTCAGAGCACTGCAGTGAATTTTTTTTTTTTTCATTAAGTTTTAAAGAGAAGGTGAAGGGTTGAGGAATGAAACACGCCATATTTGACATCTATGATGCCCATTTACATCTGTGTGCTTCTTTGAGCTTCTGATGTGAGTGTCTGGGAAGGAGTGAGGCAAAGCAGAGATGGCCACAAGCAAAGCCAGATCAATTAATACTTACTTCCTACTTTGTAATTGCTGGGTTCCTCCTAGCCATTAAGAAATCATTAGGCCTTTGGGGAAAAGTTCCAGTGCCCTCTAAGAAACTCAAGCTACATCTGCTACCCTCTCCCCTGTAAAACCTCTGTCCTCAGCATTCTCCTTAGCAGGAGGTGCTTGGCTGTTCCCTGCCATGTGGCCTTGGGTATGCAACTGCCAAGTTTGGTTACATTTGGTTATACAATGTGATACTTTGACTTTTTTTTCACCATAGAAATATAAAACTTGTATGCTCTTGTGTGCTGTCCAACAGATTAAAGTAGTGTAAGCAAAAGGTTGGATGGAAGAAATGGATGCATGCAATTGCACTCTTACAGATTAGTATGCTAGCGAGGAAATGTATAAAGGATTGTAAAAACACACAAAACAGAAATGGAATCTACTTTAAAATCCCACATGGGTTTCAGCAGTGTAGGTTGGGTTGACTTGTGAAAGCTGGAGCACTTCAAGAAATTTGTTTCAGAATGATATAAAAAATTAGTTTGTGTACTCTGTGATGTTATCCTAAGTAAATGCTGAAAATGGTGCCATTTCTGTAAATCTGGCACATAACCTCAGTTGTTAGGATGTTTCATTATGCACACACATTTGTACATATGTACTCCTCTGTACACACACTCAAGGGCTGGAGGTTGACGTCCAGAGACTGCCCCTGTCACTCTCCGCTATGCCATCTTCCTTCCTTCCTTGATGCATTTCTTTTTCATTGCATCTAGAGCTCGGCACGTTAGCTTGGAGTTACAGATGCTGGAGTGTACAGGGAGCAGCTCCTGGCATTTAGATGTGTGTTTGGGAGCTGAACTCGGGCCTTCACGTTTGTACAGTGGGAGCTTAACATCCTGAGCCACTTCCCCAACTCTTAGAGTAATAACTTTTTTATTTGATTCATTTGGTTGAATTACAGATCAGCGACAAATTAAAATTAATATATTATGTGAAAATTTTCATGGGTAATAAAGACGCTAGTCAAAAAATGGGACAGAATTGCATGATGGTGACATTCATCTGATGATGTCTTTGGGGACAGGTAAAGAAGATCTAGGGGGCTTCAAATTAAATCAAAATAAAAGACTTCATCAAGTTTTTATGGAAGTATGTGCAAGCAAAATAAACTCTTGGTCAGCAAACTAATTTAGGAGATGGCCTTATATTGCATTAGATGCAGCAACTGACCCAAGGCTGGGTAAATTTATGCTGACACAGCTGGGTCTGCAGGAATACCATGGTCCCTGACCAGCCTCAAGTTTCTGTGGTGACATTGTTTTTAACTTTAATGGCTTCCTGGTGGGTTAAGACACTGCTGTGGATTAGCAAAACTTCCTCCTGTAATATTGTAATACACATGAGATGGCACTGACTTCAGCGCAAGCCACCAAGGAAATGTTCTTTCAGTTGTTACTCGGGTCTCTGAGAAACTCTGCTTCATGAATACAGGTGGTGTCCAAAACCAGTCAGATGCTGCCGGCACCCGCTCCCTGTCAAAGTGTAAGCAATCTGGACGATCCTGGTCCTTTGTTCTTTAGGGCGAGGACACTTCCACTGTAGAATTCTTGCTCACGCAATCCTGCAGCCAGGAGCCTTTCATCTCCGCGCTTCATTTTTCCTATCCTACTTTAAGATCCCTGATGCTCTCAAAGCTCACCCAGGTGAGGGGGATTCTATGGAAGTAAAGGATGCTTTGAGCAACCGAGGCCCGCCAGTAACTGCCTAGGGAGGACAGGAGAGCAGCAAACTCTAGGTTGAATTTTTTAAAATAGAATTAGAGCCTTCATGAGATTCATCATGCATGAACCAGGAGCCATGCTTGAACCAGTATGAGCAAACCTGGAGGATATACATGGACTGAAGGCTCTGAAATACTCTACAGCTGTAGAACACAGGACTGTGCATTTCAAAGTTTGCATGTTCTGTTCTTTTATGCATGGAGTTTTGTTGTTATTTCCTCTCAAGTAATGCCCTTTAATATCCATAACTTATGGGTTCACAGTAACTTGAACTATATTGAATAAACAGTTTGCATTAAGAGATTGTGAATGTAAACCGAAGGCCTTTGTGATATAGTCTATATCTTTTAAGTACTGATTGACAAACAGGAGCTATCTACTTGCAAGTAAACTGCAAATAAACACAGGATGGAAAGATCCTGCTGTGAGCCCCAGGACAGTGAACCTGTGATCCTTCTGCCTTTGTCTCCTTTGCGTGGGGATTACAAGTATGTAACACAGTTTTTAGCTAATTAAAGAAATGTTTTCTTGTCCTGCTTGCTTTTCAACTAGAGTATTGGGAGAAGTGGGTGAATGTAGCCTGTGGGGCCTATCAAAATCAGAACATATGTTATATAACTGCAGTGGCACGACACACTAATTTATCAGTTTTAATATACGTGAGCACTCCCTTATTGCAAAGCCAGCTCAGTATTAGTAAACAATAAAAAAAATCACAATTACATGTGAACAGCATATACCAGAGATAGCCACGTATAAGGATAACTTTAAGAAAATAAAAAAACTTGTAACTTTTACTTAGACTTATCATTAGTCAGTTTTTAGAATGGACTATTACATAAATTTAAAAAATAACATTAAATGGACCTCAAATTAAAAACAAAAACAAAAACAAAAACTAAAACAAAAACAAAATTGTACTTCCAAAGAGAGGATTCTCCATAGAAGCAGAATAGAAAATTTTACATCTCAAAGATACAGAGCCTAAACTTGTTGGCTTAGGTAAGAGTCTTCCTAGCTTCAGTGAAGAGATATCCTGAGCAGAATTTGAGCTGAAACTTTTTACAGTAACCCATCCATTCATGACAGGAGAAGCCATAACTGGAAAGCCACTGGTAACTTCCTTCCAACCCCTGCTAATTTTGGGGGGAAACAAACACCTTTTTTATTTAGGCGATCAATGCAGATTTAACATTCATCTTTTAACTCTCAAGCCTGTGGAATTACTCAGTCCTCCCCTCACAGGCCTTACTTGTATGCAAAGACTCACAGATGCAGGAGGCGACCCTAACCCTCCCTGGCATTCCTGTGACTTGATACATTTACTCCATGACAAGCAGAAACAGAAACATTTGGAAACAATGAACTGGGCTGTTCTTTCCATTTCTGATTGAAACACCTTGAAAAAGATTTTATATTACGGTGTTATTTGTGATAGACTACACATGCATAAAGTTAAGCAGATCTCAGTCGGGCACAAATATTCTGTCACACTAACTATTTTGCCCACTAGCCGTGAGGAAAACCCATACAAATTTAATGAATAGAAGCTGGAATCACATTTGTTCCTGTTTTGGCCCATTGTTCTCTCCCGTAGGCTTAGAGTAAATGAGTAGTTGCAAACACCGGGGATTGCTTTTGGTTCTGTGGAGAACAGACAGGTTGCTAGTGTCACCGTTGTGTGTGTGAAGTTACAATCTGCTTCTGTTTGCCTCTGCTCAGTCACTGTTAACACACAGGATCCAGTTTTGTCAAGGGAATCCTCAGCGCAGTGATGTACTGTGGTGTTTCCCTACCTCTGTTCCATATATTAGACTCTTACTAACAATCTAATTTGTGCCTTTACTAGTTCACAAGAAGCATAAATAGAGTCTGTTTTTTTTTTTCCACTTTCTTTGATAGGTACTTGAAAGGAAGTGTTTATTTGCAAATCTGTCAATCAGAAGTTAGGGAAACTGTTGATTTTGGGCTCTCCCAGACCGTGCCTGAATTTTTTTTTCATGTAGAAGTTGCTGAATTATACCATTGATAAGAATGCTATGAGGGAAAATTTCAAGACTCTTGTTCAAATATTAATTAGTTTCAGAAAAAAAAAGTGATCTTGCTTCGTATACAAACTCTAATGAGCCTTGTTCATTAGGCAGCATTTTTTCTCTGCGGGCAATTCTGAATGCTGAGTGTGAGATGCCCTAGAAAACGCACCTGATGATGACTCCAATGTAAATTCTGAGCGTGATTAATTTGCCAGACCAACCACTATGCAGATGCTTGGGTTCTGAAGAAATACCTTAAGTTAACTCTTAAGGAAATGCTTGTAGCACTTCAGTGAAATACCTTATTGTATATCAGATTATTTCTTTTTTTAAAAAAGATTTACTTATTTATTTTATATATGTAACAACATTGTCACTCTCTGCAGACATACCAGAAGAGAAAATTGGATCCCATGACAGATGGTTGTGAGCCACCATATGGTTTCTGGGAATTGAACTCAGGACCTTTGGAAAAGCAGTCAGTGCTCTTCACTGCAGAGATATCTCTACCCACGTATATCAGGATTTTAAGAGGCTGTGTACCTTAGTTTCAAAAGAGAATTATTAATCAGAAAAACAAATGTTCATTAATCACTTCTTATTATATTCTTATTCCTTATAAGAAATATACATTTTAATTTTTCCTTCCTTATAATTTCCAATGGTTTGTATATGCTTGGCCCAGAGAGTGGAACTTTTAGAAGGTGTGGCCTTGTTGGAGTAGGTGTGTCACTGTGGGTGTGGGCTTTAAGGCCCTCATCCTAGCTGCCTACAACCCAGTCTTCCACCAGCAGCCTTCAGGGGAAGACTCTCAGCATCTCCTGCTCACATCTGCCTGGATGCTGCCATGCTTCCTGCCTTGATGACACGGGACTGAACCTCTGAACCTTTAAGCCAGTCCCAATTAAATGTTGTCCTTGTTAGAGTTTCTAGCCTTTGTCATGGTGTCTGTTCACAGCAGTAAAACCCTAAGTAGGACATATTGCTACTATTTCCTGCCAAAATCTAAAGGTGATTTAATTTGAAACTAGTTTAACATAAAAGCTAATTAATGACTCATACTCAATGGTTATTATGTAAGCATAGACATTTGTCTAGTATTGGGCTAAATGTTACTGAATAAACATATTAACTAATTCTTTTGTGAAATTTTTTGTTCTCTATATAAATTTTTATTTTCCTTTAGTTTTCTCTAAAACCTTGGAAGTAGCTTTTTCTATTTTTATATTTGAAATAGGCTGAGCCTGGAAATTAGAAATATTAGTATACAATATTATCAATTAATTGTTGTATCTTCAAAGAATACAACCTTCAACTAAATTAATAACAATTCAAATATTTTGTTTAAAGTTCTGAGCCATATTATTAAGAGCACATAGTGATTTGCTTGGACAGGCCATCCCAAGTCAATGACCATAGTATTTAACTTATTTAATGATATTAAGAATTTTAACATTCATTTTCTCACTCTAACTAGAATAGATTGTAATAAAACCCAGGGAGGGGTCAAGGAGATGATGGCCTGTGTTCAGTCCCTGGAATCCATGTCAATGTCTAGGTGTGGTGGCATGTATCTGTACCCCCAGCACTGTTAGAGTGCAGTGGATAGTAGAGGCAAGGCATGTCCAAGAAACTCTTGGCACAATTGGCCCAGAGTACACAGCGAAGCAACAGAAAGTACAGGAGAGACATTGACTCAAAACAAGAGTGAAAGCAAAATCAAAACGATCCCCAAAGACAAAAGATCCCCATATCTGCAAAGTCCTATGATATCTCATGGGAATGCCATGGCTTACACACACACACACACACACACACACACACACACACAGAGAGAGAGAGAGAGAGAGAGAGAGAGAGAGAGAGAGAGAGAGAGAGAGAGAGGGAGAGAGCACTAAAAATAAATATAAAAAATATCCACAGAATTTTCACAATTTTTAGACTATTGCTCTTTGGGGAATAGGTTTATGATATATTAAGAATATAGTAATTCACTTTTGCTTTCCTATCAAGCTGACTTTGAGCAAACCCATTATGTTAAAGATAACTATTTATGAATCACACTTAATGAATTCTATTGATTTCATTTCTAAAGGAAGTCACAAAGTTAGAAACATTCACACATTTATAGATACAGAGCCAGAAATGCATAAATGTGTAGAATTTAGGAAGAGTGTATGCAGCCTGGGGGTTTCAGTTGAGAGCCTCTTTATTATTATATAAATCACCAATAAAAATACCCTATTGGGACATTTGAGAAGAGCATAATTAGATGCAGAAAATGAGATATTTTCTATAATAAAACATTATAATTATGCTTAAAAGATATCCAAATGCCACCTACTGAACTAGTTTGATAGGCAGCCACCACAATTCCCAGGAGGCAGATATTAATTGTCTCATTCAGAGTAGTAATTTATTGCAAGCTGAACAAAATGAACTAACATTATCATGTTCTCAGTGATTAATATTGCTGATACTTTCTATAAGGTATACGATTATGCATGATGCACTGTACAATTCAATTAATACTATGTAAAGGTCAGTATTTGGGCAATCTTTTGTGACTGTGTAATGATGCAGTGATAAAGAGGCCCGCTCTCATGTGCTTTCTTAGCTCCAGCATCCCCATGCTGTTGGCATTCATCCATTTTCACACAGGACATGTCTGCATGGTTTGATGACAATCCTTTTACTCTTCAAACCATTTGTCCAGAAACCGTGCTCAACCTTTCATGTGCTGTTACCCTTTAATATAGTTCCCCATATTGTGGAGACTCCCCACCATAAAAGTATTTCACTGCTACTTCATAACTAAAATTTTGCTACTGTGATGAATCATAGTGCAAATATTTGTTATGCAGGATATCTGATATGTGGAAACCAAAGTGGCTGCCCAAAGGTTGCAAAACACTGGACTAAAAGCTCATCTAAACTAAGTAAAATTATAGACTGTCTCCATCTGTCTCTCTGCCTTTGTCTTCTTTTTCTGTCTCTTTCTCTCTCTCTGTCTCTCTGACTCTGTCTTTCTCTCTCTGTCTCTGTCTCTCTCTGTCTCTGTCTCTCTCTCTCTCACACACGCACACTCACACACACAAACATACAAAATTTAAGCTTGTGCAGATCCAACTTATTTTGTATGTCTCTTTGCAAAGAGGTTAAAACTAGATAGATTTATGTTTGCCATTGTTTTTTGCTTCAGTACCATATAAAATTTACGTTTTAATTGTGTGTGTGTGTGTGCAATTTCAACCAAGGGTATTGCTCTTCAGAAACCCACTTTATATTTTGCTGCAGAGTCTCTTACTGGGCCTGATTCTTGCCAGCAGGGCTAAGTTAGCTGGCCAGAAAAGCCCAGGGGAGCTCTCATTTCTGCCTCCGCAGGGCTGGAATTATAAGGTTGTGTTACTGAGTCTGTCTTTTTTACACGGATAGTGGGGCTCCATCTCAGATCTTCATGCTTCTGTGACAAATACTTTACAGACTGAGCCATCTCCCCAACTTGATTTTATGGTGTTAAGAACCGAGTCTCTGCTAGATAATTTTGATTGATATTTATAGGTACACATTTGCATCTGAAAAATGTATTGCATCTGAAAAATTCATTACTGGAAATTCCTTTAAAATTAATTCAAACAACATCCATGCATGCGTCATCCTTTCTTGATATATGCACAGAATATACTCAAGCAATTCTTACATACATTCATATTCCTAGCATATGTTTTATAGCAATGGAAAGGTGAAAACCCCCAAATATCCATTGGCATATAAGTGAACAACAAATCATGATGTTATGATGCAATATTAATGAGCAAGCAAAAAAAATGAAAAGATTATTTGCTATACAAAAATGTCTGAGTCTTGAGAATATCTTGGTAAGGGTAAGATAAATAATATCTAAATATTCCATACTATATTACTCAAATTACTTGGAAAATACCAAATAAGTAAATCCATGGAGACGAAAGCATGAATGACAGTGGGGCAGGTAAATGAGATTAATCACTTAATGCTTTTGGAGTTTCCTGTTCATCCCATTTCCGACTCCTCAGATGGTGTTGGGAAGATTCATGAAATTAATTTGCAATTATATGGAACTGCACAACACTGTGAACATACCAACTCTTTACCACGCTCTGTAAGGTGGCTCATTCTGTGTTATGTGTACCTTTGCTGGTAGACTACTTTCTCCAGAGGATAAGTATCTCAGGGCTCAGATTTTCCTCCCTTGTTAACCTTAAACACTGCGCACTTTGTGAATTATTGTCAGTAAAGCAATTAGTATGGCTAATATAATGTTTAGAAAGCCAAGTGTGGTTGTGCATGCTGTTTAATCCCAGCATTCAGGAGTCAGAGACAGTCAGATCTCTGTGAGTTCAGGTCTACAAGGTGAGTTCCAGGACAGCCAAGGCTGTTATACAGAGAAACCTGTTTTTCAGAGAAAAAAAATGACAATAAAATAAAGGACAATATTTAGAATATGGTTTTTCAGTTTCTTACATGATGTACCAAACTGTTTTCAAACAATTGAATTATCACAGGAATTCAATTAAAACCCAGGAACTTTCCATCGTAAATTGAGCCACCTGACTCAATTTCACATGGAGTCGGAACAGGAACTGTGTACACCTTTGCTCAGTGGCATACACTAACTCTCAGTGTATTGAGTCACATTATACACATCATCCAATCCACTCCTGAGAGCAGCTTTGCAAAGCCTTGCTATTTTACTTATCTAACACTGAGGATGCTAGGATTTTCTACTCAATGCCAACCCCCTTGTGCTGGTCTCAGGATGATCAGAAAGCAAGTTCTGTAATCAGACCACTGAGGGGTATGTATGATCGTCATTCTATCACTGGGTCCATGCCGCAAGGTCAGGAAGAGTCTTAGCTGTGTCACAATTGCAAAGTCAGCACCAAACAAAGCAACATGAAAAAATACAGTGCATTTGTTTAGCTGGCAATGGTGGCTTTGGTGATGGTGGCTTCGGTGATGGTGACTTTGCTGTTCCTCGGTTGTCTCACAGTGCCACGATTTCCTGGAAGCTTTCAGCATCCCAGTTTGAATGGTGGAGACCCATTGTGTAATTAAGATCATAAACAGACATGACAGCTTGACACAGGTGTAGGCAGTAGCATCTCTCTGTCATTATCTTCTAGCCTCAATCTTTACATTATTAAGTTCACTGCATGCTAGAGTTTATAAACATGTCTAAGTTCTTATGTAGGAAAAACCGTAAAGCTGCTGCTTGTATAAGAGTCTGTGATTAATGGTAGACAGAGAATAAACAAATACATATTTAGTGACACATTAGCAAGTGGGTGTTAGTGAGACAGCTATAGCAAGGAAAACGTAGAGAGTATTTGCGTGTGTGCACATGTAGGTAGCATACCTTACTAGAAGAGTGGCCATGCTCATAAGATTGCAGACCACTCCATGCGGGTATCTGGGGCAAGCAATATAAGCTATAGATAGCATCATGGGTAGAGAGCTCTTGATGACATTTTTAAAAGCAATAAAGTTGTCTATACACCTGGATTGTATTGAAAGAGCAGGAGAGGCTCAATTTGTAAGAATAGTCCTGAAGGTCTTGAAAGATCTTTAATTTTTTTATTTTAAGCTTTATCATAAAAATTACACTTAAAATAAAGAAAAAAATGACAAGAGCCAAAGGCAATACAACACAACAAATTGCTATCCCGTTAAGAATAGCCATTTATAATGGAAGATGTGGGGCTCCACGCTAAACTTTCTACTTCTCTATCAAATGTATTTGTATGCCCTTATCCACTACTAAACTGAAAAACACGTGAAAGATCTAGAACTAGAAAAACAATTTGCTTTGTATCCTCTTCATGACTTGTGTTCATTACCTGTATTCTATTCTTCCTTAGTTTCTAATATGCAACCTAGCCAGTAGCATATGCAGTTATGTCAATGAATGCACATGCTTGTGCAGTGCAACATGTAGAAAAGAGAGCAAGGGGATCATTTGTTATAAATGTACATGAGATAGACCATCTCTGGAGTGTCCCAGCAGGGAAAGTTGTTAAACAGATACAACTCTAAGAAGGTGTGATTGAATATCTGTCAGGAATTGGGCAGATAGGAATCTAGAACAAGGAGGAGGCTTTCCGATTCATGGCTAGTTCCCTGTTACTCAAGGTGTGGTGGCTGAACATTTTTGGGAACTACCTAGAGAAACTATTTCCTAGCCGAGGTTTTAGAAGCATTGTTCCAGAAAGATAAAAATGCCTTGAGCTAAGAACATTGAGGCAAACATGTAAATAAGTGATGGGAATCCTGGCTACAATTTGTATGATGCTTTGTTAAGGTATTGATTGTAAGAGGATTGAAGATGATAAATGGAGTGCTTTTTATTTCAAAAATGAAAAGTGATGGATTTTATAGATAATTTGGAATGCAGAAATTTGGTTAGAAACCACTTTTGGCATCCAGGAATGATGTGGCTATACCTGCCTGCAGAATGGATCTTTGGCTACAAGGAAATAAACAGAAGATAATATTTAAAATAGTTTTTCAATTTCTTACACAAGGTACCAAACTTTTTCACACCTTGAATTCTGGCAGGAGTTCAATTACATCCTTGCTTTATGAAGCAAAGCTACAGGGCTATAACATATATGCAGAGGGCCTGGGTTGTAACCACACAGGCTTATTGTCAGTTCAGTCTCTGTGACCCCATGTGGGTCCATGATAGTTGATTCTGTAGGTTTTCTTGTGGTGTCCTTGACCCTGCTGGCTCTGTCAATCCTTCCTCACCCTCTTTCAGAGGATTTCCCAAGATCCAGGCAATGATTGTTTGTGGATCTGTCCCTCAGTTTCCATTAGTTACTGCATAAAGCCTCTCGGATGACAGTTCTGCTAGACTGCTGTCTGCAAGTATTGCAGAATATGATTAATAGTGTCAGGGATGAACTCACTCTCAGAGCATGGGTCTCAAGCTGGGCCAGTCATTGGTTGGTTGGCCATTCTTTCTTTCTGCTCCATCTTTAACTCTTGCACATCATACAGGCAGGACAAATTGTGGGTCTAAGGTCTTGTGGCTGGATTAGTGTCCCCATCCCTCTGTTGGAAATCTTGCATGGTTACAGGAGATGATTGCTTCAACCTTCATATCCCCCATTGCTAGGAGTCTTGGCTAGGGTCAGCCTCATAGACTCCTAGTGCTTTCCATTGTCCTAGGTTTTTAGTTTGTCCCAAATATGCCCCTGCTGGATTCCCATTGTGTTTCTGAGTACTATCTTCTTGCATCCTCTCCCACCTCATTCCTCATGTTCTTCTGCTTACCCAACCCAGCCTCCTCCTTCCATCCACACCCACCATGATGGCGAATCCGTTTCCCCTTCTCAGTGAGATTCAAGTGTTCCGCCTTGGACTCTCCTTGTTACTTAGCTTTTTTGGTGTGTGGTTTGTAGCATTGTTATGACTATTATCTACCTGTAGGTGAGTGCATACCAAGTTTGTCTTTCTGAGTCCGGTTACCTCACTCAGGATGATCTTTTCTAGTTTCATTTATTTGCCTGCCAATTCCATGTTATTGTTTTTTAATAGTGGAGTAGTACTCCATTGTGAACCTTATTTTATTTATCCATTCTTTGGTTGAGGGACACATGATCAAAGAAACAGGATGTTTCAACATACGAAAATCCATCAATGGAATCTTCCATATAAACAAACTGACTGAAAAGAAAAACCTTACGATCATTATATCAGCATCCTTAGATGGTGAGAAAGCCATTGACAAAATCCAACCCCACTTCATGAGAATCATGAGATCGGGAATATGTGGCATGTACCTAAACACAATAAAGACAATATCCACAAAACTCATAGGCAACATTAAATTACAAATGGAGAGACACTTACGGCAATTCCACTAAAATCAGTCATGAGACATGGGTGCCCACTGTCTCCATTCTGTTTAATATAGGTTTAGGTTTTGTAGTTTTAGCCAGCGCAATAAGTGCTAACGTAGATCAAGGGGATACAATTGGAAAGGAAGAATTCAAAGTATCTCTATATACAGATGGATATTATAGAACATATAAGTGACCCCAAAAAGTCTACCAGGGAACTCCTACAATTGATAAACCCCCTCAGCAAAGTGGATGGACACGAGATAGTCCACAGTTTTTGCAAGTAATAAATGAAGATAGGTGGAATATTCATCACCCTTTCAGATGAATTCAAATAATTAATGTTCTAACTGGTTGAAAGAAGCCTCAGACAATAACACACAGAGAAACGCAGCCCACTGCCTTTGTCTCCTGGAGAGCCAGAGTTCATGATAACTTCCTGGGACAAAGTCTGTAGCATAGGTTCTGTGCAAACATTGATTTTTGTGCCTCTAATAGCAAAGACTCCCATGAATGTGAGTCAGGAGGCAGTGGAGAGGGCGGACGGCATTTCCCTTTCAGGCATGACATATGCTTGATTTCCAAGGTCAAGACTTCCTATTTGACTGCCAGCTTTCCCAATTAGGAAGCCCCAGAGATCATTGCCTCAAGGTTGTTCAAGCTGCGAAAGCATTCATAAGCACAAACACGTTTTCCATCCAGCAAAAGTCACTCTAGTTGACTGAATACAGTTTGTTATCATAGAGACTTACCCGTTAGCTTCAGGCAAACCCTGCCAACAGCATTGGTATTCAAGACAAAAGACAGCCATCAGTGTAAATTCTTGTCTACTATGCAAGGTGTATCTTTTGATCTTTTCAGAAAGAGCTGGAAAATTGGATGGTATTTGCAGGAGCCTTTCAGCTGAGAAATGTCAATAATGTAATCGTGTTGAGACCAGTACACGGAATTGACTTGTTGAGAGATGGAGATAGGTGTAGGATGAGCTGTGTATCTGATTATTATATAGAAGTGAGTTTCTGCATGAGATCCTGGGTCGCCAGCCTACGCCAGGAAGCAGCATTATGAGACCATGATGAATGCTCGGAGCACATTTCGGAGTGGCAACTCCACATCTGGAGCTCTTGGGAGACAGAAATAGGAAAGTGAATTGCCCCGTGCTATTTGCATTGGCAGCACATAACCCACCTTCCTCTGCCTGGTGGGTAATGTCCTGGCGATAAAATCAACAGGTCGTTCCACTTCCCTCAGAGGAAATCATCTTCACTGTAGGCTGGACCTCTGCAGGTGGAGCACCTGGGGTTTTATGTTAATTTTCATAAGTTGAGTTTTAAGTTTAAGGTAGATTTTAATATGCTGCAGGTTGTGCTGCTGCGCTAAGAAACAAGGAAGATTCCCCAAAGAACACGAGTCCAAGCAAACTGTGGTTTACAACGGCTCATGAGTGTGTTTTGGGTTTGACTTTTTCTACATTTGTTTAGAATTTTGATAGAATTTGTTTTCTCATCTGTGAATAAATTTATCTATAAAAATAAATGGGGAAAGAAAAACAGGATCCCTAAAGCATTTCTTTACTTAATACTTAGCTCCACCTCCAGGGACAGATGACATTTTTGCAGCATTTTCTAGATAAAATATATTTTATTACAAAAGTGAAGATTGTAGCAATGATTGCCATCTTTGTATGCTAGTGCTTTCTGAGCTGTTGTGCTCTTGTGGTTTTGAGGAGGAAGTGACGTGTTGCCCATAACCTGCACACAACAGCTGAGCCTTCTCAGAGAGAAAGAGGATTGCAATCTTGATGATAATATTGACATTGAATATTTACAATATTGTACTGCTAAGATTTTTGTAAGTACTTCTCTATGTTCTTTAATTTAGTCCATAGAATACTCTGTTGTGGGCACAGTTATCAATCATTGTGACCACGTGGAGGGGAAAGAGAGGCAGAAAAAGACGAGGTAGCAGTGGACAGTGCCACAGCCTTAATTGGTGAGTGCTCCATGAGTTTAGAGTCTTGACTCTAAATCAAGTACGGAATAACCTACCTGCAAGCAATAACTTATGATTTTAATTCACAATTACTATCATGAGGAACTGTAAACTTATTGGAAAATTCATATGTCTTGAAGAGTTCCCATCAGCCACCAGTGACTTTTTTCTAACAAGAGAGAAAAGGTGAGAAGGCCTGTTTCTCCTAATGTTTATTTTCACGTATGTTAGGATTTCAGATTCAATGTTCTATTCATGTTCCATAGCTGTAGCCCAAGGACAAAGGCCTTAGGACCGGGGCTTTTCCTGCTACGGCTGTATACATGACAGTGAATGGCATCAGCTTGCTACTATGTATTAGATTCTAATTGAAGACTTTAACTAAAAACAATGCAGGTTTTATGCTAGTCATCCTCAGATACATAGATAAACACACATTATAATACTAGTGTATAACAATATTGATTTGTGACTCCTCATGGTTAAGAGTCTTAGGGAGGATCTGAGTCTGGGTACCAAAGCCATTAGAAATGGCTCACAGCCTCCTGAATTTTCAGTTCCAGGAGGTCTGACTTCTTTTCTGGGTTCCACTCATACTTATTCTCATACACAGCCACATGCATACATGTATGTAAAAAATAATAGAACTAAATCTTAAAGCATATCGGTACATTAGAGTTAAGTACAAGGATTTGGAAACCAGACAAATAAATGTTGGACTACCAGTCAGTGCAGTCGGAGTGCTGGCAAGGGAGAGATAGAAGTCAGAGGTAGCATTAGAGGTATTGGCCCTCTGGGTAAGCATCTAGATTCACAGAGTGGGGTCATGAGTTGGTAAGAGAGGAAGAGTACAGAAAATCAGACAGAAGAGAGCAACAGGGAACAAGAGGTCACTATACAATAGCTCCAAATTAGTGCAGCTAGAGATGTGAATGCTGGAAAACAGCCAGTGGACTTAGAAAATCGGCCACGGCTATCACACACCGTGATAAAGGATCCAACACTGACAGATCAGAAATGTGGTAAAATAGAAAACTCCAGTCTTTTCTACGTTGATACTAATTTCTTTTTGTTGGCTCTCTGACAAATTGAGATGGGTGATACGAGTGTGACATAACTTATGCTTAATAGGACATTATTCTTGCTCCAGTCACTTTTCACCTTCACACACTTTGTAACAGAGTCCATATGAGAACCTTGAATAGCATTCGGTGGAGTTAAAGGCAGTTGTGAGTTGCATGGCAAGGGTACTGGGAACTGCAGTAAGGTCCTCTGAAAGAGGGGAGTCCAGTCTCAACAACTGAACCATCTCTACTCTCTGGTACTGTTTATTTATAAATAAAAACAAACTATAGGTACACATTTTGTGTGTGTGTGTGTGTGTGTGTGTGTGTGTGTGTATGGAGGTCAGAGAACACCCGTGTGGAGTTGAGTTTCTTCTTCTATTGGCCCAGAGTTTAACTTAGGTCCTAGGCCTTTGTTGCAGGCACCTTTACCTGCTGAGCCATCTGTGTGATTCAGGTATGTGTGCATGTATATGCATATACATATGTATATGCATGTCATGTATGTGTATGTATATATACATATATAAATACATATATACTTAAACATATATGTATATATACATTATATATTCAATTATGTATACATATGTGTGTGTGTATATAGATATACACACACATATAATATATATACATATATATATGTATATATACATATATACATATATCCAGCATATACAAAGTTCAACTCTACCCATATTGTCTCTATCTTTATTCTCTCTCCCTCATTTGTCCTCAAGATCCATATGGCAGGAACACTGAGAACGTGGAGTGTCCTTGTTGTTGAATGCACTGTCTAGTCTGTTCTCTGTTCTGGGCTATGGGCATCTGGATTTATTCTGAAATGTTTGATCTGAAATCTTGCTCTGTTTTCTTTTAAAATTAAAAAAAAAAGGTACTTTCTCTGAACAAACATCCCTTTCTTGTGACAATTAAAAACACAGCTTTGGTTTCAATAGGAGGAGTAAAAAGGAATTTATTCTCAACCACATGAATGGCATGGCCCTGGGATATGGACTCAGGTTGCCTTGAATAACATATCCTACCAAGCAAGAGGTTATGTGAGCTTTTAACATTCTCAGAAGAAAAGAGGACTTTAAATCAAGGCATTTACTAAATATGCTGCAGGGGACAAATGTGATAGATGGGTCTCAGCAATCGGGGAGGTCTCTGGTGAAGATTTGGATGCTATCTGGTGATATATTCACCTGTTGAGTTGATACAGACGGGTGCTTGTAGTCTCCTAAGTCTATGACCTTACAGTAAACTGATGTCGGGCAGATGCAGGGGCGGACGAGAAATGCCAATCAAAGCAACTGATAGCTCTAGCATTTCAATATCCCAACACCCTGTAATCATGGAAGTTCTCCCAGTCAATCAGTCTGCATAGTCAGTGCAGGGGTGGCTCTTTCAGAAAACTCTAGTTCACATTTGATACTACCAAGTCCCTTCTGAAATTCTGATTGTTTAATGGTGAGCTTCTGCTCAGGTGGACCCTCCCTTCACCCAAGTCTGCCGTGAGTCCCCTCGCTCCTCCCAGAGCCCAGACATCATGGCTTCGTTGTTCATGCCTGGCACTCCAAAATGCTCCTGCTATGCATAAGCTAGAGGAGCCAGTTTTCTTTCAGGTTTTGAGAGAAGAAATGCTCAGAACTTACGACCAAACATGGCGCAGAAGTTGGAAAGCATTATTAGGAAGCATGGTAACCCTGACCTTTGTCCCACTTTCTTCTTGCTAACTCCAGAGCCAAAAGGATGTACATATCTCCTCTCTGCCACGTGAACCTCACCCTGTGATATGAAAACTCTCACAGAGAGAAATAAGGCATAGACTGCCATATGGCATCAAGCCACCGATGTCACCAACATTCACAGAAGATAGTGTCAGCTATGGAAATAAAACAGATTAATACTATCCCTTTATTACAATAGTCATCCATGTAGTTAACCGTTAAAATTAGCTTACAGTGTATTGAGGTTCATTCAAGCATTCCTGGTCACACAGAGCATACTCTGTTTTGTTTGCATCCGCTCTCTGTACCTCCTTACCTACCCCCTCTCTCCAGGTTGAACTCTGAATGTGTGGTTGTCTTACTAAGCTCTGGTGATTTTGTCTAACATTATAATAATATCCAGCTTTACACATATCCTTGCAGATGTTATATATTCATATACTTATGAGAAAATAAAAATATGAATTCAACAAAAGTTGGAAACAAACTAGCCCTAAAATATAAAGAAAATTTTCATATATTTTTTACAAATATATTCATAGTCACTCATGCACCTGTAGAGTTGTCAAGATGTACATTTTTTAGTACTTTACTAATTTCTAACTCTTCTCCATTCATATTTAACTGCTACCAGCGGCAGTTGCTCCTGTGACCAGCTGTAGCCTTTGTTGTCCCACGGCATAGTGCAGGGATTCTGATTGTCTTCGTTAAGCACAACAATATGCAAGTCCATCCATCCAAAGATGACCTCTCAAGTGTTCCTTCCTTCTCCCTGATAGTCCTTTACTGTCCTTTCTGACAGGAGTAGTTGACACTGTCCTGTCTCCAGGGCACAAATGACTGTATACCTTTCTCTTCAACACTCAGTCAGTCCTATGGTGGAGAGTTCCATTGATCTGCCTCTACATTCCACGTCTCATTCTTAGCCTATCTCTTCCAACCCAGGTTCTTACTATTTCAATGTATTTTGCCTTTAAGCAGAGATGACTTAACAGCACAAATCACAGTTCTGGTTCCATGGTTTTTAATAGCATAACTTATCTTTGCTTATCTGTTTAAAATATTATACCTTATAGATCAATCAGTGAGTTTTCAGGAAAAACGCTTAATTATGACATGGAAACATCATTCCAGGGGGTGTCCTTCAAACAAAGAGTTGCTGCAAATCACTAAGTATTTTGATAAAATATGAAATTGTACAGTGAAAAGGAAAATGTATCATATTTATTCTACCAGAGCAATTATGTTTTTGATTTGGCATCAGGGGAGTTGTATCTACTGATGATCATGTAAGCGGTCAGTTATTCCTGTCCTTGTCTTCATTAGTCACATTTCTACTATACTTTTATTTTTTTCTTTCTTATTTTTAAGCTTGTACTGCACTTATGTGGCCATATAGGAAATGATGTTTTTGTTTGTTTGTTTGTTTGTTTTGACTATACTCTCAGCTCCAGGCAAAACTAAGGTTCAACGTATAGTATAAAGTATAAGAGGGACAAACCCATTCAGACTGTATCTGCTCTCATGCTCTTCATGGAAGCATTGTACAGATTTACTACAATTCTGTCATAGACCAGAGGAGAGTAACCCAAGCTGTGGAAGAAGAGATGAACCCTGTAACTCTCATGGATGCCTGCCTAGTTAGTGTGCAGCAGGTCACCATTTTCTGTCCAGTGAGTTTCTCTGAAGTGATGCTTTCTTTATGCACTGTGGTCTTGCTCGGAAGTATGGTATAGTCACTCAATACATTTCTCATATACAGGACTCACCTCCTGGGTGTCAACATCCCAGCATCTTTACATACAAACGGAAAGCAAGTACTTCTACTCATAGATGTGCACTTTTGTGCTGACAAACCAAAACAAAACACAATTAACCAAATCATGATGGAGCAGCATGTCATCACAGTGACATCTCCAAACTTGATGCTACTGAGAGGGGTTTTATTAGTTAATTAAATGTGTGCAGATTACATGCACTGTTGCGGATAATGTAGAGAGGACATGCATGCTTCAGTGGAGCCCAATTTCCTTTCTGGAAAATTATCACTGCATTCAATCACTCGACTTTCTAAAATAAGCCAGGCAGACTTCTCTAATTATACTCACTGTGTATTCCTATCCACTGTTCTCAAAGGTTAGCTTAGTTCTGGCTAGTTTAGTTCTGGCTAGTTTCAAGATTACTATTATTATTTTCTTTGGTAAATACTATGAGCAATAATTGATGTGTGTATCTCTATACAAACATGTGGCTGTGCCGTTTGTCTAACAGGCTCATGGTTTTGCCTCTCCTTTATCTGTTCCTTTGTAATGAAATGAATCAAGTCAATCATGCAAAGCCCCTTTCCGAAGCCCAGGCTGTATTCTAATTTATAACGATTTTACTCCTTCTCACTATGAATTCTTTAGTTACTCATTCTACCAATTTTGACTGTCTCTGAAATACAGTGGGCACTGTTCCTGATGCTGGCAATGCACTGCTCGATTGCAAAAGAGACAACGTCCCAAAACTTGGAAGTGCTTTTTATTATTTAATCTTTCAAACTGAAAAAAATTCACCATCCCAGGAAACACCATGTTGCTTTGTTGATGCTGCAGCCCTGGGAATGGATGCACAAGCATAGGACATTTGGGACCCTTCATGATGTAGCTTTAAAAATACTAACGAATAAATTGTCTTTTTTGAGGAACTGTGATGATTCTGTTCACAGGTACCATGATGGTAGAGGTTTAAAAAAATCAGTAAGAATAGCAAGGGATAGCCTGTTTCCTTCTTCATGGACCTTTGCAGCCTCTCTCTGTCTCTGTCTCTGTCTCTGTCTCTGTCTCTGTCTCTGTCTCTGTCTCTGTCCCTCTCTCTCTTCTGTTGGCTGCTGCTCTACTTTACTTAGTTCTGTCCTTATGTCTATTTTTATGTCTATACCTTTACTTTATTTTGTCTTGTCTTCAAGTCCTGAGTTAAGTATGCTTTTGTTTGGGGGGGGGGGTTGGGTTCTAGGTGCTAGCTTATAATTTGAGAGAATTTTTATAAACTAATGAATGCTTTTAATGATCCAATGCTTCTTTTGAATACTTCCTTTGCTTCCTCCTCCTATATTTTGCACAGACTCATGTGTTTATCTTTGTTTCATTTGCAACGTGTTTAAACTAAAGATTATACCACTCTGGCGAATTAACTCAGTTTTCTAGTTTTGTAAGCTATTTTTCCATTTCTTTTCCGTTCTTGAGTTCTAATTCGATGTTATCATGGTTAGAAGTCAAACTTTTTAATTAAAAGTTTAATTTAAAGTTTCTACTTTTTAAATAAACTTGCTGAAGTATTTCGATCTAGGATATGGTCCATTTCAATATATATTCTGTATGTATTTGGACAGAAGGTATAGTTTGCTGTTTTGTGTATCTCCAGAAATGAAAATCACACCTCATGTTCCTTATGTTGATAATTCTGCTGAGTTTGGCTGATCCTTGCTAATTTCCTAGCTATTTGCTCTATTATTTAATGACAGAACATTGCTAAAATGATTCTCTGTAAGCATTGCCTGATTTCTCCCGCATTTTCTGCTTTTATTTCAGATATTATTTGAAGCACTGCTTGGTACGCCCACATTTCCAGTTGCTTCGCCATTTTCGTGGCTTGATTTTAGTCATCAGTAATGTCTACTCTCTTTTGTAAAATGTCAATATAGACATATCCTCCCAAAGTATCAAGAACTGTTTTCACAGTTACCTGAGTGACTCAGTATTCCCTCTCTCCCTGGTAGCCTTTCCATCCTCCCCACAGCTTCATGGGCAGATGCTTTTTAACTGTGGAGGAGACAGAATACGATGTTGCATTCATTATTCCAGACGGTTGACATCACACTGACGTGAAAACTTCTCTTCAATTTTTAATGAAAACCCCAGAATCAGCATGGCCTTTAGGTTCTTACATAACAGAAAGGTTTTTGAACTATCCAGAGACATTAAAAACGTTTTGTGATCAGCGTTGTCTTCCTGTAAACAAATAGATTGTGAGCAACGTCATACCGTTAATTATTCTTTACATAGACAGCAGAGAACACCTATTACCAATTTAACCATGTCCTCTGATTATGTTTTATGGGATAGTTTTACAAAAATGCTAAATCATTCGACATGTTCATTAACATATTCATCTATTTTAGCAAAGGAATGAGCAATGTTATAGTTCTTTCAAGTTAAAACCAGAGTGTCGTATAGAGAGATCATTAAATAATAGGACACCCAGAAAGAGACAAGATCAGGGTCAGGTACCACAAAGCCTTCTCCCACTTCCTCAAGAAGCCCAATGATATATATATATATGGCTTTTGTCAACCAGAAACTATTATGTGAGCATCTCATAGTCTTCCACATATGAGCAAATCTTGCAGCTGCATGATAAATGTGTTAGTTTAGACTGTGGCTCAACTTCTACTATAAAAATGAAGAATAATTTTGGTTATTGTTTAGCAAACATATTTTAAATGCAGTTATCATTAAATTATAAAATTCTCTTTACAGAAAATTGAGAATTGTTTAATGCTGGCTTCTTGCCGGCAGGTCCAGGTAAGAGGAGAGAGGTCCTGGTACACCTGGAGTCTCTCGGGGGATTGAGCGGGATTGTGAGTGTGGACAGCCCAAAAGAAACACACAGGAGTCAGAGTCTTGTCAAAGCAGGAACTCATCTCTATGGCATCAGAGTTCGGAACAAAAGGAGGGGGATTTTTGGTGGGGTAAGATGATTTAGGAGGTGGGGAAGGGTGACAGAGGGTATGGAGTGACTGACAGGGCCAAGAGAGGAAGAGGTAGAGGAAAACAGATCTTGCTGAGTCATCCCATATTGAAGTGACTGAGACAGGTCTCAAAACTCCAGCCAGGCTTGGGTTTGTCCTCAAGACCCAAACCAGGGCCAAAATGGGGCCCAACAGCTCAGTGCCTTATACTTCAATGTTCACATGGATGAAGCAGTAGCATTTTTTCTCACCATATTGAGATATGTATGCTTGATAAGTTAGTGGAAGTAAGTGAGGAGAAGGACGCTGATGCATAGGGAGATCTTGCATGGGGACTCATGTAAATCACCATGGGAAACACTGTACCCTGACTTTCAAATCTCTCTGGCAATTTAATTTAGTTCTTGCCATCTGCATTACGTGTTTCCAAAATCCCAGAGTCATGGCTAAAGTGAGTAATGATTTGTGATGCATTTTGATTGATGGAGATGGTTGGAAATAGACCAGCCTTAGTGTGGGCATCCTAGAGCCAGCTCCAGCAGGTAAGCACATTACAAAGGATTACATTAAATGGATTTCATCAGCCAAGTCTATTTCAGGTGTTGAATAAACTATCAAAACAATAATTTGAGATAATCCTGGCTTTCATCATCTAATGCTGTGATTTGGATGATAAGGAAACCTGTTAACCCATGATGACAAAGCAGAGTAAATCTTTCAGAGAAAAATCACTTTTTTTCTTGCAAGTTTGTTTAAAAATTTTTTTAAAATAAAACTTGGAATAGCAATGGGCCATTCCTCTTTGATTTCTTTCCATTTAACACATATAGAAGTTACTCCAAACTAAATAGACAAAGTCCCCAAGGCAGTTTTGTGCTTTATGTTCTAAAGGGGGAAGAACAGAGAACAAAAATACATAGAAATCATTTAATATCAGCTACCGATAGAGCTGTTAGGGAATCTTGAACACTGCAATGGGCAGAATTAGAACACTGTGGTCCTATGTCACACACTGTAAAGTCCCTAAGAAGGCCTCAAGGTCATGGAGCTGCATGTGGGTGAATAAGGCTTATGGGAAAGATCTGGGGTAAAGCCATGGTGTTGGAGTTATCCTTTCTTCCAGAAAGCAGAGCTCACAACATCTGGTCTCTGTCTTCTTTATCATGCTGTCCACTCATCTCCCTAGACTGCAAACTGCAGATCCAACCACAGCAGGCTCACTCGGTCCAACATCCTTTGTATTTACTTCCTTTTGACTTATTTCTGACTTGATGGACATAAGGATTTACATTAGCATTCTATTTAGAGGGGTTTTGATTTTTATCATTTTATTTTTCATATTCTCTCTCTGTGTATGTGTGTGTTTGTGTGTGTGTGTTTGTGTGTGTGATACACATCAGCCTTTGTATCAGGCTTTATTGTAGATATCTTACTTGTAGTCAGGTACTGAATACCAAGATAATAGTTAGTATCAAAAGGATGTAGAGTAATCAGGCAGCAAGTTTCAGGTGTCGTAAGGGAGGCAGAAATTACCTTCTCATGGAAGAGCCAGCAGTTCATGGTGGGCCTTTTCAGCTTCACTCTTACATGGCAGTCTCTACAGACCTTGAGTCCCTGTTCATGTTTCATTATTTAGAAGGTTGGAGAGGCAATGGGCAGAAGCTGATGAAAACAACACAGTCTGATATGTAGGTGTGGGGCTACGCTTGCAATTACTGTTGGGACTTCAGGCAAGCCAGTGAACACCTCTGTATCTCACTTAAGCACAGAGCAAATGTTATGCCTAGATATTCATTTTGGTGGTTTCCAATGCAGTCATATACGGTCTATCTACTGGTTGCAGAACCTTGGTAAGCACGCATAGGTCTAACTGAATAGACGTTTTAAAGCCTTCCTATCTTCCATTTAGAAAAAAATATGAATTAGCCGTCATTACGCAAGTCAATAATTTGTGTAGTTGTGGCTTCTATTAGAGGGGTGTGACTGCAGAAGGAACCTTAGAAAATCAGGGATGTTATTGTTGGTAAGATGGGAACAGTCTATTAGCCTGTTGCTGAGAGGAGACCAATAGAAAGTAGATAATGAGAAAATCATTTTTGAAGGACACACTAAATGGTGCCTTGCATTTCTCTATAGCTTTGTTAAACCAGACAGATGGGTGGCTATAAACAAAATATCTTTCTATTCCCTTCTGAGACATATGCAGTGTTGTCCTTCCTTCAGCATTGCCATGGAGCTCTGTGTAATTAGCTACAGAATGTTAGCCAGCCGCCCTGCTGCATGCATCTCGGCTTCTCCCTCTGTGGTATATAACAGTACAGAAGTGACATTAAACCTACCAGACAATGGTGTTCCAACAGCATGGAACCACGCGGACCCAGCTGTTTCTACTGGTGAGTCTGTCTTTCACCAGAGGAAGCTTTGGGGTGGATGTAATGAATGGACAGAATTCTGCTTACTTTTAATGAACCCCAAGTTAATGTTTTAGTCCCTTTCGGTCCATTTAAATGCAAAGGAATACATTCCAGATTATACTGAAATAAACACACCAAAACAGAACCTCTTCTCACTGTGAGCCTCTGCTTGCAGAATTAATAGCCTCTTAGTAGGGAGTGCTTGACATCTTTGTTAAACTCTAAACATGGAATTATTCAGAGGCCAGTTTACATTAGCTTTTATTTTGGCATTTTCTTCTCCTGGTAACTAAAATACAAACAAACTAAGAAAGAAAATGAGTGATAATTTACACACACCACCACCCTCAAGAAACAGCACAGGAAGCCCTGTGAGATGGATATGTGTATGTTGAACCTGTGAGACTCTCACCATCTATTTTTCTCAGATTGGTGAGTCATCTTTCATAATAATCAGGACCAAAAATTCAGTTAGAATGATAGAGAATGCGTGATCAAGAAGTGAGTTGCTCCATTTGTGGAATGTCACTCATGTATTTGTGGTCAAGGCTGGACACTTGGTGTAGGAGAACCCATTAGTGTCCTTGTCCCCAGAGAAGATAGTTTCTCCCACTCTCAGTATTCCTTAGTTGCCTATAGTTCCTTATATGGGTTCGATCGAGGCATCCTTCTCTCTTCTTCTTTATGAATATTCATGTCACAGTAATTAATGAGAAACAGAGGACATGAATGAAAGAAGCAGGGAAGGATATATGGGAGGGCTTAGAGAGGACAAAGGAGGGGGTGGGGGAAGATGGACAAATGATGTAATTATTGTCTCAAGTGAAAAAGTAGGCTGGAGGAACCATTATAATTGCATAGTTAAGTCTGTGGCCAGCTTCCTGTGTTTCTCATTCCATGGCATTAAGCAAATGAACCTTGGGTCTTTATTCTCCATTCTTTTATCTTTTTTTAAAAAATATAACCCAAGGACAACTCAGAACCATTCATATTGTAGAACAGAAGTTAGCAATTGAATGAGCATCTCAAAGTCCAAGCTATGTCCTGTGACTTCAGGATACCTCAGGTACAATTGCCACCTGGTGACCTAATGAAGAAGGTGGAATTGAGGTTGCTACCAGAACCCCCTAGGACAGTCTAATAAAATTCAGAAATCAATGCCCTTAAAGATCTCTGTACTGGTTTCAGTAAAAACTCAGGCATTTGGAACATGGGAGTTGAGCTAGAAAATCTCTACAGGGCATCTGTTTATCCCAATCGATTCTTTGTCTTGGGATATTTTGGGATTATAGGGCAGATGTGAAAAGAAAACTGGCCTTAAGAAGCCTGGCCAAGAACATTTTCTGTGATCAATTAATTTTACAGTTGTGCAATGAGAGAAGATAACAAGAACATGGCCATTTATGAAACTGCTACTTAAGGAGTTTATCTGAAATCATGTTCTATGACTGGAAGTCAGTTCTCCACGTTCATGTTTTGAATGGTAATGCATAAATAGCCACAGAAAGGATGCATAGAGAGAAGATAAAGACAGGCCAGAGGTATCTTGGCTTAAGTGCTAACGGAACTTTGTTGACATTTGCAAATCTGGTGCCACAGCCACTCAATAATACAACTTCCCCCAGTCTCCTTTTTTTTTTTTTTGAATATTAAGTTGTATACATGTGGGTAAGCAGTGAGATGAAAATATTATATAAATACTGTAATTTTCAAACCTATCTTCTTTCTAAGTTAAATACAATCCGTGTGGTCACCCTTTCTGTTTCACTGTTGTTATATTTAGTAAAACATGAACCCTCATTTGAGTCTTTCTTTGCAGAAAAATGATTCTTTTATTCAAAATGAGCCTGTGTTCACAGACAAGAATTACATCATGATGTGTCTGGTCCTTGATTTTTTTTTTTTAAAGTTCCAATCCTCTTATGTTTGAGGAGTCTAGTGGATCTCAATCAATGGTGATTTAGTGATCGATAAGCAATCAATTCTTCTATTAGACTGCCCCTTTAATAGCTCCCTCCCCCCTCCCTACATTCTTTGAAATCTATATTAACTCATGCTTCTTAAATTAAAGATAGCTCCTCTCTAATATGGTATCAGAGCTACTTAATTATTCATGAATTATTATTTTCCTGATTATTTTTCTAACTCGGATGTAAATGACATTAAAAGTCTAGACTATTTTTGGAACTTATAAGAGCAAACAAAAAGATGGCTCTAATCCAGGCGACCTGGAAGTTGTTGCCTTTGTCTGTAGCAGTGTGACTATCGCACAGCTAGAAGAAACAGACACAGGATTCGAACAGCATGGAGCAGTATTTAAAGAGCTGCTGTTTGCTGACATGCCCAGAGGGAGAAGCTTCTTCCCCTTTGGTTGTCTTTAAATATCAAGTGATGGGACATGGTTAGCTATCAGGATGTGGATCTCTGAGTCGGTGGTAATCTTTTCACCCTTTCCCATACCACTCAGAGCACACACACTGTGGGAATGGGGACTCAATATAATGTTCTCTGTTTTTCTGCCATGTTTGGGGCAGAATAGCTGGTCTTATCCTTCCCCTAGCCCCCACAACAGATTAAAAGGCCTTATGCCCAACGGCCATTCTTGTACAACGTGTTCAACATGGAAATGGCAGTTCTGTTCACTTATATTGTCCCTGTTTAATGACAGCCTCCTGTTTCAGGCCAGTTTACTTTAAAACCTCCTCACAGTTCACTTCGGAAGTTGTCTAAAATGGGAGAGATGGCCGAAATGCTTCATATCTACTAATCAGGTCCCTGAAGCAAAAGGAAAATAGAGCTGATAAATGCAGACACCCTTCCTTTCATACTGGAGAGTAAATCTTACTATATTTATTTGGTTTGGGGCATTGAGCTGAGGGTGTGGTATTGGTAATCCAGTGGATTGCTTGTGATGTTTAAGACCTCATGGATGTGACAGTCCAAAAAGTAAGAGTAGAAATGTGAGACACATACAGCAGAACTGTGCAGAGCTAAAGAAGTGAGTCACGAGCTTCCCAGAGATCTCGGTACCAGGAGTGGACCACAGACGTGGAGCTGCTTCTCGGCCACACAACATTTGGATGTTGCATCTTGGGCTCAGGAGCCCTGTGGGAGAGTCAGTTGATGTCGGGTTTAACAGTTGTACAGGGCAAAGTGTATGGTGATTTGTTTTAAGAAGAAATGTATAAAACAGCAACAACAAAAAGGATTTTATGACCATGCTTATAGCCAAGAGTTAGTAGCATCTGTAGGATGGATTCTAACCATAGAAGAGACTTAGGACCTGGTAGTTATCAGTCTCACTTCAGTACGCTGCCAAGGGATTGTTAAGTGGGTCTTCGAATGAAATGGATTTGAAACGTTTTGGGTGTGGCATTCTTCCTCCCTGTCCCCCCTAGACATCAGGCTCATATCATCACAATATCAGTCATAGTTATTAGTTGACAATTTCCTCAGGAAACTTCTCACAGAGGTGAGGCCTATTTTGCAAAAGAAGCACTTTTGGTAAAGGAATCAAGGAGGTAGAATTGAAAAGGTAATCAAACAAATATCACTTTAATTCAAATAAACTGGCTGTATTTTCATGGAGAATAACATTTCCTTGAGACCATCTTTGAATATAGAATTAAAGTCACTATTCTTTTTTTTTTTATGATTTACTTGCATTGTGTGTTCAAAACTTACTACCTTCTTTGAGCAGTCTAAGGTATTTTAAAAGTGAGAAAAATACAAATACCAAGAATTTAGTAATTGCTTCTCCAAGCAGAGGCTGATGGTGACCTGCCTTGTAATCTAACAATATCAGTGTGCAAAGATAGTATGTGAACTGTGATGAGTACTCAAGTCTAATGCTGCTTTTTCATTACTCCCATTTGCTGAAAAGATGCACTGAGCCATTCTATTTCATTCCTCTTTGATTGTTGTGATGAATTATTCCATAGATATGAATGTTTCAAAGAAGGATTGTATCACATTCTACTTAAAAGTTGACTTTAGCTATTTTTCCAATTTACTCAATGTAATTATTTATAATCTTTAGCTTTCAGGTCTTCTACATTGGTATTAATGAATCCACTACTATAAAATAATTTATTGTCTGTACTATTATTTAAACTATGTGTCTATGAGAAGTTCATTGTTAACTACATTGTCAAAATTTGTGTAATAGTCTCTCCTTAGGAGAAGAACATATTCAAGTTTTTGAAATATAGATACTTAGAGCCATTGTTACTACTGAAGTCATATGAATTAATAAAAAGATACTTTGTTAACACACAGCTTTAAGATATTTGTGCCATGTGATTACATTAATTAGTGGGGTAATAATCATTTACACATTATTTCTGATAAAAATGATAACTAGAGCTTATCCCACTCATTTCCTTTCTATCCTTCAGATATGGTCCCTTCTGTTTTGAATAAAGTACTTACTTTTTTTTTTCTCACTTATTACATCTATCTTTCTCTCCAGATATCTTCTGATATTAGACTAATATTTTTATTATATTTCTATTAGTTCAGATCAATCTATAATTGTGGTCTAGTATTCTGTGTTAAGAAAGATTTTTAAGGGCTGAAGAGATGGCTTAGCAGTTAAGAGCACTGACTACTCTTCCAGAGGTCCTGAGTTGAATTCCCAGTAATTACACATGGCTCAAAAATATCTGTAATGGGGCCTGATGCACTCTCTTGGTGTCTGTCTGAAGACAGCTACAGTGTATTCATGTAAATAAAAATAAATAAATCTTTAATAAAAAGAAAACATTTTTAATATTGCTGGTCAGATAATGGAATAAAGTGTCAGGAACCTATGGCGATAAAAGGCTGGAATGGAGACGTGGGAATTGTAGCATCATCAAGCTTCCCCTGAAAGTAACTCTCGGGCATGCGGTGTCTAGTCAATACTTTGACAATGAACTGAAAAGTGAAATCCCTGCTAATGTACCAAGAAAGGTTGGCGCTCAGCTTCTTACCGTTCTCTGAGTTACTAGTTCTGTCTAGTTTAAGAGGGACGACATTATTAGTGTTTTAAACTTACTTTTGGTAAAGTGCTAGGATAGTATGGTTCCCAGGAGACGTTACTTAGAGGAAAATCTAATTTTTCATTCTCATTTTTTCAAAGCTGTAGTGTAGAACAATGTGTGTGTTTGTGTGTGTGTGTGTCTGCGCGTGTGTGTGTGTGTGTGTTTGTTCACATGTGTAATTTTTAAAACAGAGTTTGAACTCACAATGGATTAAGCAGTACTCGTCCTCTTGAGGTGGATTGCTTTCTGTGGAAATTTTCTTATTCATATTATATCATTACTTTTGCACTCTAACAATATCCGTTTTCCTCCATTTGTCTCTGATTTCTGTTAGAACTTAAACAATATTTATATTAGGTCTTAATAGCTGACTAGGAATATTTGGGTTTTATGTTTTCTCTTGTTTACAAGAACCAGAGACAGTGGTGTTAAAGTAAGTAATTTTATTATGCATTTTTATCAATAAATTTTGAGACACACAAGGATCTTATGGATAATAAAATTATTTCCATAAACATTTTAGAACTCTAGCACATGTCTTGGTTTACTGATGCAGCTAAGGTGTTTATAAATAATGGTTATTCAAGATGCTATGAGAGTATAGAATGTGACTACAGAGGCATTAGAGACCCAAGACCCCTGAGGCCAGAGGAGGGTCCCCTGTGCGAGGAGAGGGACTGACTGCTTGCTTTCTTCTTGTGTCAGTCATGAGGTTTGGGGGATATTTCGTGTTAGGTGTTTTCCCGTCATGAGTTTTACCTTTTTCTATCAGTCCTCTTTAAAGTAAAATAATTGGTTGATTGGTGTGTTCGTGTGTCTGTGGGTGATGTGTATTCGCCAGCTAGATATGCATGGAGGCCAATGGTCACTATCTCGAGTGTCTCCCTAGATACTCTTCATCTTATTTTCATGGTAGATAAACTCTCTTTTTTACCTGGAATGCATCGGGCTCAGTAGCTTTCTCTCCTTTCCCCAGAGCTGGGGTTCCTGACACGATCTTGTCTCAGATTTTATGTGACTGCTATGCAACTTAGCTCAGATTCCTATAGCCTAGAGCAGTAACTACCCATTCAACCTTCCAACCAGCTTTCTTTTCAGTTTTACTCTTAGAAACAAAACATATTGATAATCAAGTCAGTTATGAAGAAATAGATGCAAATGAATGTGAGGGTGATTATAAACATTTCATAGTGAAATTAGCTCTTTAATGAAAGGTCATGGTGTTAACACTGCCAGCTTCCTCTGCCTACAACAGACTTGTCAGTGTGAGATAAAACACGGTAGAAAGACATAATGGTGAATGCAAGAGAGTCAACTGGTTAGGTGACTATGCACATGGGATGCCTAGATGGCTGTTAGTTACTGCTCCTGCAATGAGATACTGAAGCCTGAGTTGAAGAAAATGAAGAGAATCTAATCTATCTCCCTGTGAGCCTTTCTTTTGCTACTGGAGAGTTAACAAGTTGCAGGTATTGTTACTAAGCTTAGATATTCTTCCATGGTGCAGAAAAAAAAAATCCTTTGTCTATTTTCTTAAATTCCATCCATCAATCCATCCATCCATCCATCCATTCATTCCTTGATTGTGCTAATCATTCATCAGGCAGTGCATTGGATCTTAGGTGTACCATGTTTTGAGAAACATACATGGTAACTGTGCCTATGGAAATTCTGTCTACTGAAGAGACTTAGGAAAATGGCCGTGACTTATACATGGGTATGTAAACGAATTGAAAAAATATTAATCGATACTTCTGTGAAAAACAAAAGTAAAAATGACAAATGAGAATGGAGTAGAAATAATGAAAGGAGAATGTAAAAATAGAGAGCTAGGCACACAGAGCTTGTCTGCAGCACTGGGGGCAGCTCCAGTGTTGACTGACTATAGAGTGGCTAGATGTGATGCAGCTGGGTGAGAGACACCGAGGATGAGAACCGAAGGAGACATAGTAGGTTAGATTGGCAGTGTCTGTGCCACAATATACTTCATGAGGTACTATGAAGATGTAAAAGTCTGTACAAAGAAATGGGAAGATACTGCTAACATTTTAGCAGGGAATGATCTTGGCTTTGTCATGTTCCTTCCAGAGCACCGAGAAACAGATTGTACGGGAGTCCATAGACAGAGTGCAGGGACTGTTAGGTGACTGCTTATAGGTCAGGATTCTCAGACATTAGCTCAGATGCTTGAGGATTTGTCATTTTAGAGTAAGTGATCTTGACTGTTTAAGTTGACAATTCTCTGTTTATATCCACTATTATGCTTCCCTGTTTTCTCTAACAGCTGACGCTTTGAAGTATACTTTTAGGGGATACTTTTTGCACAGTTTGTCTGGACCATGTTTTATATCTAAAAGCAGTCACCTATGATAAGTACATTTTCTAGAGAATGATAAGGTAGACTCCACATCCACTCTTGCCATTTTTGATCATGGCAGAATATCAGCTCATTCCTGTGACCCAACCTCAGAGACCTGGCGTCTTATCTTTAAACACTAGGTAATGCAAGTATTTTTAATAGTGAGAACTAATAGTGTCCTTGCTATAGGTAAATAAATGAAGGGTTTGAATGGCATCCCAGTAATGATACATGTGCCAGTCTTTGGTCCCTAGCACAGGCAGACTCCTGACCAGGCAACTCAGGACATGGGAGAAAACAAAACCTCTTTACTGAAAAGTCCACCTTTCCTCAGGATTCAGTCAAATGCTATTTCCCTTTTACTACCCTATAATTTTGAGGGCAAGTTCAGGGGATGAGTGTGCTTCCCATTAAGAGCTGGCAGGGAAAATTTATCTGTCTTTAAGTGGAACAGAGAAACAGCCCCACAGAAGCAGCTCGGGCTCTACATAGATAATTCTCCTCTTGGAACTGTTTTTAAATGATGTTTATTGTTTCCTACAATATCTGCCTAGACTTCTGGCAATGGCTTTTTCTTCTTGTTGGGAATAAACTCCATGAGAGAATCATGGCCCAAGGCTAACAACCGTGGTTTCTGTTATTATCTACACTAATAGTGCAGATCTTGGGTCAGTAAAGTGTCCAGAAACCATGCTTAACCATGCCCCTGCCCCCCCCCCCCCCCAGCTCATTCAAGACCAGGAAAGTACCTCTGATACCCCCTTCTCCTACTCTGATTTGGAACATAAGAGAATAAAGTTGTCCTTTCAGAAGTTGTTATGAGTGACAGTCTTATGATTATTTACCCGCTACGTGTTCAACAAACAGTCCCTTAAAGTAACAGAAATTGTTCTTGTCCAGTGTCACAGAGCAGGTGTGAAGGTGCAGATGGCCCTAGGGTCTGTCAGAGATGACCCTCATCCTTGCTGTCTCTCTCAGACTGTGGAGCTCAGGGTTTCCTTACCTCCAGCTTCTGCCCCGTTGCTCGTCTTCTCCTTTGATTATGTGCACACTGCAAGCTATCTCAGAACACTCTGCTAAATCCAGGGACTCCCCTAACGCAGAAGGATACCAACTCAGTCCTTTACATAAATGCAAACTTTACATCCAAAACAGGTCACATCCTGGGGTTCCAACTTGGAGGAGAAAGGGACATTACTTGGCCCACTGTAGTCACACACTTGAAACAGTCATAGTTCTAGCCTGTTGGCTGTGACAACATACCTTTCTGAGTGACTTGAAGAAGGAAAGTTTTGTTTATTGGCTCATAGCTTAGGATGCAGTCTGTTGTCATGGCAATAGAAGTATGAGGTCAGCAGAGGCAGCTGACTTCATCTGCACTCAGGAGGAAGAGAGGGATCAATCATGGCGCTTCCCCCTCTTTTTATTCAGTCCTGGAACTCAGCCCAGGGAATGCTTCCACTTGCTTTCAGAGTAGGCTTTTTACCTAAGTTAAACTACTGTGGTAACAAGCTCATAGCTACGCATCAAAGCGTATTCTAGGTGATGCTGAATCCTGTCAGTTGCCTAGCAAGACTATCTGTCGCACCAACAAAGCAAGGGGAATCCCTCTTAATCCCAATTTTATCAGATTGTTAGGTTGCGTATTCTTCTTTTAATTTTTTTTAATTTTTAGTTTTAACTTTCAATACAGGTTTCCTTGTGTTGTTCTTGCTTTCCTTGTACTCTGTACAAAGGCTGGCCTCAAACTCACCAAGGTACACCTGCCTCTTCCTGCAGAGTACTGGGGTTAAAAGGCATGCACCTCGCATGTTCTTAATACTTAAGAATGAGTGATGTGAAGGCAATTGAATCATAGTAATGCTGGAATATCGACTTACTTGAAATCTTCAGATGTGTTTAGTAAGGGACAGAAACTCAATAAGAAAAGATTTCACCAAATTGCAAAATACCATTAAAAATTCTGCTCAACTGAACTCTAGAAATTGAGAATGAAAGAAAGTCATGTCTGCATATGGATTGCATTTATGGTTTTCTCATTTAACTAGGCTCGAGGGTACTGGCTCTTGGGTGTGGAATTAGTTTCTGGTTTGGGGAAGAATGTTTTATGTATTTAAATAGATTTCTTTTTTATCATTTCATGTCACATCACCAGTTTTCGTTTGGTCTAAGACCTGAGAAAAACCATAGAGTCCCTGCTATGTTTCAGGAACACTGCCAGATTCCCAACCAATATGTGGTACGATCCTGTGTCATCCAAGCCCTTTGAAGGATGCATGAACGGCCTAGCTTCAGAGACAATGAACTAAGGACTAACGCCTTGAATGAGGACACTCAGGTTCCTCAAAAAGAACTCTTATTTGCATTCATATCTGTGAGGCTCTACTTGACCTGGTATCCTCATGACTACCGCTCAGTGCTTCTGTTTAAGGTTACAGTGGAATTAGGAGTCTGTCTCCGTGTTTATGTTGTACTATTGACATGTTGCCTCAGTGCTGCTGCGTTCTGAGACCCAGAGAATCCTTCTGGGTCATCCCAGCAGCGAGAGAAGTCATGCTAATGGAGAAGGATTATTTGTCTGCGGAAGAGCTTTTATCTAAGTTTTCATTCTCGAAGCTGTGAGGTTTTAAATATGAACTTAGGTTTCCTGTGAGGCATTATAGATGACATTTCAGTAGCCCGTGGGCAATAGGCATGATATTCAAATAATACCTCTTATCTCCTGTGGCGAACATAAGCTCCCCACAATCCTTCCTCCTTTGCTGATTAGCTCCGTTTGCTGACGTGGCCCTTATCATTCCTTCTGTGAAGTTTGTGTTTATTCATCCCCTCCTATCCTGTCTTGCCACTTGAATAAGAAAGAACTTCCTGTCTTTTTACTCTTCTACCAGCAAGATCTACTGAAAGGTTTGTCACAAAATCTCAGATAATGTGTGAGGGAGTTACTGTAAGTGAAGCTATAGTCCTTGAATAAGTGAGTGAGTGAGTGAGTGAATGAATGAATGAATGAATGAATCTGAGAGTATTCAGGAGACTTGAGTGTACATGTGAGTGAATGAGTGTGGGTGACTGAATGAGAGACTGAATGTTTGCATTGAGAAAAAGAGGAAGTGGATAAAATAAATGAAGAAGTTAGTGGCTGAATGGATGAATTCATGAATGAACCTGAGGTTAATGTGCAGAGGGAGCCCATGAGTGGGAAGAGCACAGGTCAGTGGTTGATGTGAGAGCAGTGGAGTAAGGGTGAGTGAATGAGGCAAGGGTGGAGTGGATAATGAACAAGTCAGCTTGTAAATGAGCTAGAGAGTGAAGAAGGAGATTGAGAAACAAAGCTTGGTCAGCTTCCATGATTATTTTTTCTTGGTTTTACCCATTTTTTGGTTACCATGATCTTTTAAAAGTCAGGGTAATATTGATGGGTAATTCATCAGACTCTCTACGTCTAGTCTTTCAGGTGGCTTCCATGTTCATGTAAACGTCAGGAAACCCCATAGTGTTTCCATCTTTTGGTCTCCCCTTGGGGTGACTGTATGATCGCTTGTATAAAAGCTATGTTTCCTTTCTTGAGGCAGGGGGATCTACTTTTTATTGGTAGTGTGGTTGACAATCGATGAGGCCATATGTATTACCCATCTTGCTATGTAATTTAATATCAATATATGCAGAGGGTGGCTCTTCTTACAGCAGAGGTAATATATCTGAAGCAAAACAACTATGCTTGCTAGAACCTGTTCAGTAAATAGAACATACTGTAGAACCATAAGGAATATGGACTGTTATTCAGATGGAGACTTTCTTTCTGGTGACTCTAGTATCTCTCTCTTACTCCATGAACACTTAACTTGACCCTTTTCAGGAACGTAGTAGGGAGAGATTTTAAATGATATAGTTACAATCAATTCCATTCCACATACCTGATGTCTACCTGGATCAGATTGATTGTAACTTTTGATGACAAATGCCAACAGGTTTTGGTCCCTGGCAGATACCAATAATCCAGTAGTCCACATTAGTTCTCGATACAGCAAATCCCTTCCTGGACTCTATGCTCATGTGAAAGCCTTGTCGGGGAAGCACCATTAGTACAATCCAGGCTCATTTTGGTCTTAGGATACAAACATATGTGCCTCTGATAGCCTTCATTATAATCAAAGAGAATACATTGCAACATATTCTCATTTGCACCTTTCACAGTGACTAAATTTGAACTTTTCTGGCGATTGATTCCTCAGTCCCACAGAGTGAGTTTATGCCATGGGTTCTTTGCCTCAGTGTTTTTAAGGCTTAATGGCTTATACTAAAAGGCACTTTCTCTGCTTCAGCCGGTGTGTTTCATTGGCTACATTCACGGCAACCGATGAGTTATGGCAGATTCTTTAATATATATATTTTTCTTTTTTCCTATAGTGGACTCTTACAGTGTTTTGACAGTTGGAAGGATGGGGGGTTATTGAGCTAGTTTCTCAGCTGCTCAGCTGTATTTTTTGAGCCATATATCAGCAAAATTACCCTACTCTCTTACAGAAGGTGTTCTGTTGCCAGATGGTGCTCTGCAGGAAACAACTTCTTAGGTTTCTTAAATCAGGATTTATAGTAAAATAGAATAACACTTAGATATGGAAGATTTCAGTTTTCTGAAAGCCTCGGAGTTTAAAATATCCCTCTTTTCTCTCTGTCTTCATTGTTTCCTATTCAATTAAGCTGATAACAAAACATCTACAGTGCTATTCAATAACTGAAGGGCACATTCTTAGCAATTTTCATTGTGCTGCCTGCCCGGGGACCAGACTGAAAGGTTCAGCTCCAATTGCACCATTAGCCTGGCAACTGCAGCCAATCGTTACCAATGATTTTTTGGTCCCTCTAATTGTTTTTTGCTTTATTGAGCTTATTCAGAAATAATGAAACTGCATCCTTTCTTTCCTTAGAAGACATTCACACCCAGGGCAGTTGCCGCTTCTTCTATAAACTCATCAGCGCTGCCTTGAGGAGTCCCCTTCACATCGACATTCCTGTCTAGTTAATAGATCTCCTCATTTGCAGCTGTACCCAATGCAAGGTTTTAACAATTGGAAGATTAGCACAGGAGGTCCCTAAGGAGGGGCTGCTTCTGCACCTGCTGATGGCCTTGGTCACATTACCTGCCAGAGCTGGCACACCTGGAAGGCTAAGGATTGTAAAACAGTATGGTAGCTGTGTAACACGTGCTAGAATTTGGTTTCAGGTTTGCCTATTTCAAAGAAAATTTTTTGCATTTGATTTGAAGTGAGACCTTTTCAGCAATTTTACATCAATGTTGTTGCATAAGTGTTGTGGCGGCTACTTTAAATCCATACACATAAAACAGCATTTCTAATGTCAAGTTCACATCAATCTATTGGGAAACCATACCTGAGGTTGTTGGTTATGCTCTTTTAGGGATGAAAGTCAAAATCTATATGTTTGAACTGAAAATTGTTTCAATGTCAAGAAAAAAAAAAAAGACCAAAAGAAAAAATCCTCTGTCTTTGCCTGCCCTTTCAACAAACAGAGAGCATTCTTGGAATCTTGCACATCAACAACTATGTTACCATGCCATTTCTTGGTAATCGACACTGTTTTAAACCTTGAGACCTACTGAAGAAAGTTTTGTCAGCACATTCTGAGATGGCTGTGTTTCTCAGGAAATTTTTTTTTTTTTTTGAGACAGGGTTTCTCTGTGTAGCCCTGGCTGTCCTGGAACTCACTCTGTAGACAAGGCTGGCCTCGAACTCAGAAATCTGCCTGCCTCTGCCTCCCGAGTGATGTGATTAAAGGCGTGCATCACCACACCCAGCCTTTTGTCTCTATTTTTAATGGCAGCTCTTCTTGATTGCTTTTGGGCATCGATGTGGATGTGTAGTACACAAGCCCAAGTGAATGGGTGTGTGTGTGTGTGTGTGTGTGTGTGTGTGTGTGTGTGCGCGCGCGCGCGCGCGCACGCGCATTCCTTTACTTATATGTTTGGAGACTGGAGGATGATTTTGACAGTCTTCCTCTAGTAGTTTATCCCTTATACCTGACACTGAGCCTAACGTTCATTTAGGCTAAGCTACCTAGACACTGAGTTCATGTAATCTGCCTGTCTCTTCCCCCCAACTCCTGGGCATGGGACCATGTTCTGCTTTTATTTGGATGCTTGGGATTCAAACTTTGTTCCTTTTTAAAATATGGCAATAAATTCTACCTATTGATCTGTCTCCTAGCCCAAGTTTTGGAACTCAGGTAACAGTTTGAAACAATTTCTGTGAGAATCCTTTGTCATGTTCTGTGAAAAGTCTCCTTTACCTCCCTCTGATTTGAAGTCACCAGAACAGAATACTGAGTTTTATATCTAGCAGTGGCTTCTGAGAGTAGCTGTCTTAGAATTCCAGAAAATCATTGTCTGCATCCATTTACATTTTTATCTTCTACTGTAGACACTGAGCTACTACAGAGAAAGAGTTTTGTGTAACTTGATCCCAGGCCCTTTGCATTTTGACCTTTTCAGTTTTAAATATAGCCAGCCATTCAGTCATCACAGGAAGGGACACTATGATCTTATGTTTATCCATGAGACATTGAGACGTTCTTAGTGTGACTCTTACAGTATTTGTTACATTCAGAAATGTGTATTGAAGAAATTGGGCTGAGAGTCACAATTGCTCAGCTGCTTGCTTTATGGTTATATTCATAAAAAAAATGTTCAAAACATCAGTTTAGCTACTGTATCAAAGTCACCATTGGCCCCTGCCAGTCTCTCTCTTGTACTACCGAATAACTTGTTTCTATTTAAATAAAATGAAAGTTAAAAAGTTAATGTAATGTTCATGCTTTATATAGTTTTTCCAACATTCAACATACTTTCATTTCCAAATTGGAGAGATTGACATGGCTAGAAAATCTTCCAATCTTACAGACATAAGTCAAGCACTCAGATGACTTAGAGCAAGCTCATAGGCAGAAAGGCCTGAGTTTGAACACACACATCTTTCATTTGAATCCCTGGAAAGACGGTCACTTGTTTCTTTTAAGGGGTGTGATGATTCTGGTAATATTGTTTGGGAGACAGCAACATATTTCAAATGCTTTTTCCAAAAGGTGTAAGCTCTGCTAACATTTTATCCATTGGAAAGAAAAGCATTTTATGACATGATATCCCCCAAAACAAATATTAGTGGAAATATTTCTCTTCCATGAGATAGGAGCTATCTTAGCCTATAACCCACTTTTTAATCTATGGAATTTGAGCTATGTGTGCCTTGACCATTAATGCATGAATAGACTCTTTTCTACCAATAAAAATATAGAAGGTTAGTTCATCTGAAGGTGTCATAGCTCATTTAGATTTAGTCATAAATATTTGCATTGAAAAAATAATGGAAGACAGAAAACTTATTAGAGAAGAAGAAACTGAACCATCCAACCAAGCAGACAAACAAACAAACAATCAGACAAACAAACAAACAATCAAACAAACAAACAAACAAACAATCAAACCAAAGTGAAACAACCTTTACCACCACGTATGTATCAAATGAAGACTTCTAATACTTTTCTTTTTTTTTGAGTTTTATTTTTAATGACATTTTTAGGTTTCACATTCGTATCTTATTTTTTTACATATAAAACTATTTTTTTATAATAATAAAAAAATAAATAAAATAATAAAACTAAAAATAATAAAATATATTAAAATATAATAAAAATAATAAAACTAAAAATAAAAAAATAAAAATAAAAAAATAAAACTACATCTTTTCCTCAATTACATTTCCAATGCTATCCCAAAAGTCCCCCATACCCCTACTTCCCTACCCACCCTTTCCCATTTTTTTGGCCCTGGCGTTCCCCTGTACTGGGGCATATAAAGTTTCCAAGTCCAATTGGCCTATTTCCATGGTGGATGCAATCTGCCTGGATTTGAATCTGGGTTCTGTGTCCCAACATTCTGGGGCTTAGTTTACTCCTGTGTAAGCTGGGCATAGCTGGATTGCCTCATCATAAGGTTCCTTTGGTACTTAAGTAAATTTAAGCATAATGCATTTAGTCTAGTGACTGGCCATCTAATATGCAGACCTTTAATGTAGCTATTACTCTGCTTTTATTTTAATTTTTTAATCCTCGATTTTTTCCTTTTTTAAACAAATTTATTAGATATTATTTTCCTTATTTACATTTCAAATGTTATGCCCCTTTCTGGTTTCCTCTCTGAAAACCCCCTATCCCTTCCCCCCTCCCCCTGCTCACCAACCCACCCACTCCCACTTCCCCACCCTCGAATTCCCCTACAGTGGGGCATCAATCCTTCACTGGACCAAGGGCCTTTCATTCCACTGATGTCTGACAAGGCCATTGTCTGTTACATATGCAGCTGGAGCCCTGGGTCCTTCCATGTGTACTCTTCAGTTGGTGGTTTAGGCCCTGGGAGCTCTGTGTGTGTGTGTGTGTGTGTGTGTGTGTGTGTGTGTGTGTGTCTTGTTTGTTGCTATTGTTGTTCTTCCTATGGGGCTGCAAACCCCTTCAGCTCCTTCAGTTCTTTCTCTAACTCCTCCACTGGGGACCAGGTGCTCAGTCCGATGGTTGGCAGTGAGCATCTGCCTTTGTATTTAATTGTGCTTTTAATGCTGTTCTTTTTATTTATTTATTTATTTTGCTAAGTATTTGAAAAAATTCAGAGCCTACCCTTAACTACAACTTTTATCCAAAATTTCCAATTAAGAGTAAATCATGGCATTTGTTTCATATGTTAATACTTTCTTAAAATATGAATGTAATTATACCATTTACACTATTAATAACACTATTTGTGTTCCCATTATAATTAGTCTAGCAAATTCCTTTTAATTTGTTTTCAGTCTCTTAAAATCATAAACTGTACTTAAGTGAATAATTGTATTTTTATATCTTTGTATAATGTATGGGTGGAAAAATCCCTAGAAGAATTATTGGATCTATTGAATCCAAGTATATATATATATGTATATATACTCACACACACACACACACACACACATATATACATATATATATACACACACACATATATATATATTCAAGTAAATACATATATATATGAAATTATATATATGGATTCAAGTAAATATATATATGAAATTATATATATATATATAATTTTCTTGTCTTTTTAAATAGGCTTTTGAAAGCATAAATTACATTTTTCACAGTTGAAAAAATTTTAAAGATATATCTTTATTTAGATGTATGGATGATACCCTGCATGAAGTTGTGTGCAGAACACCTATGATGGAGCCCATGGTGGCCTGAGGGCTGTGTCACCACAGTTAACACTCTAATGTGGCTAATCCATTGTCTTAGTTTATGTTACACCACCAATGTACAAATTTCTAAGTTTTTTCCCCATCTTTATCAAAACATGCCTTCCCCCATTTTTTCCTCTTTTTGTGGAAATAGAGACATGTTGTAAGTGTAAAGTGTGTTTCCTTGTTGGCCCAGATTATATGACTATTCACAATTTGAATGTCACCTAACATTCCCCAGGATATACTCACGTCCTTTGTCCATATGTAAAACATGGTTGCCCCCATTTTTGTATCCTGCTATCTGTCCTCAGTTCATGGAATTGACATTACAAATTTTCTCTTGCACTAGAGAGATTTGGTTGAGAGCACATGCTCCCTCAGAGAAGCTGGGTTCAGGTCCCAGAACCAACATGGCGGTTCTTGACCACCCATAACTTTAGTTCCAGGTGACCTGACACCCACTCTGTTACCAGGGCAGACTATGGTGCATATGCATACAAGCAGGGAAAACATTCATACATGTACCATAAAATAATTAAATCTATACAAGAATTTAAAGGGAATATTTCTTCAATTTATAGTCATATGTTTTAACCATGGAATTTCTATTTTACTCTCCTTAGATTTTATATTTGCTGTCACTTCGATGGTAGAATTTAAACTCATGTGAGTTCTCTCCCAGAAGTATGGTCTTGTGTCTGGCTAATCTTTTTATTAATTATTTAAATTAAGAAAACTATATTGTTTTCTTGGTCTTTGTCTTTTAAAAATGCTAAATTTTTTTTACTTATAATTCCTCTTTGGCTTGGAAGAAAATCTTTTGACAAGTGTTACATGATATCCTAGGACCCTAAAGAATGCGAGGTATATATTCTTAGCACAAGTGGGCAATGATTTCCCACCTACCCTCTTTTCTCTTCCCTTCCTATCCCATCCCACTCTTCCTTATCTTCCTCCTCCTCCTCCTCCCCTTCTTCGTCCTCTTTCCCTTCCTCCTCCTCCTCCTTCCCCATATGATAGTACTATGTAGCTCTGTCTAGGCACGAACTCCTTCCCTATCCCATCCCCCCTCCGCTTTCTTGTCTTCCCTCCCCCCTCCCCTCCTCCATATGATCTTACTATGCTGAGACAAGACCTCCCTCTCCAGTTAGATCAGCATAGCCTTAAAGTCACAGTGTTCCTCCTCTCTCTATCTTGCAAGTGCAGGGATTAATTGCTTGCTCTATTAAACCTTTCTGTGGACTTTGTGGTTAGCATTGTAAGATGATGCACAGGTGTATGGAATGAGTGATACGAAACCAGTGCTGATTCTTTTAATAAATTTGATTTTCTTTCTGTGGCACCCACTCTTTTAGCACTTTCAGAGGGTGAGCCAAACACTCCTACAGTGGTGTGTTTGTAATTTCACAAAAGTTTATTGTATGTATGAAAAAAATGTAAAACTTTGGATATTTCCACTATGAAGAAAAGATTTGTAAACATTAAATGTGCTAATCCCCCTTCACGTGATCATTATAAACTATATACATGCATCAAAATATACTCCATAACTATCGACAATCCTGATTTTCCACTTAAAATTACTTACAAACTACATCGATCCAATGGCCTTGCAATGTACCTCACCAGTCTTGGAATACACTGGTGTATAGAGAGCTATAGAAGTAGCCAGAGAGAATGACAGCATAGTAATAGATGCAGCCATGGGAAAGCACCAGTCACGGAAGCAAATGCAATGTGCATCTTCCATTATCTTCCTCTGCAGTGTTCTCAGGTAAGGAGCCACATTGGAGCCAGTGCTAGGCTGCTTCAGACCCTAGGGAGTCAAAGTGTGTTCAGAATGAGCAATCATGTTTCCAGAAGTAGTGTGTTTTGCCTAGTAGTCTGCACATATTCCACATGGCTTGTCAGAAACCCATCGGAGAGCAATTTTACTTTTCTCACAATTGTCATCTAGCTGTGGCACCAGAGAGCCTGTGTGAACAAGAGCAGGAACTGAAGTCTCTAAAACATCAGCTGGATTCAGCCTGTAGTCCTGCACTCCTTGCCTAAAGTTAGATGTGAGTTTGGGGCATGTTTGCCATCAGGGCATTAGATTGAGTGGCAGGTGTGTGGAGAGGCCATTAACATGGCCTTTGCCCTCACTGGGACACATCACTGCCTTTCTGTCACAGAGCATTTAGTGTGTCATTTTAATCAGACAGTGTGCAGAACACTCAAAATGAATTATCCTATTTAGTTCTCCTATTAATATCAAGAGGCAGACAGTTCTTGTCTGCATCCTAAAGGAAAGGAACTATTTGCAAATACCTGGTGTTACCTAAGATTACATGTCCATAGATTGTAAGGCTCTCTCTCTCTCTCTCTCTCTCTCTCTCTCTCTCTCTCTCTCTCTCTCTCTCACACACACACACACACACACACACACACACACACACAGGGGGGGAGGGGAGAAAATGAGCTTCCCTTTTTTATTGGACTATTTGGTATGTGATGTAATAGAAATATAAATTGAATATATTCATTCCTGTATTTTCAGTACTTTTTGTGTTATTATGGAAGATGCATTTGTCTTATGTGTGTGTGTGTGTTACATTGTTACTGTTGTGCCTTTGTATTAGAATTGCACTTGGCAGACAAGAGCATGAAGTACTATATAGGTCTAATAAGTGCAGTGAGCCAGTCCTGCCAGAGGCTACATTGACTCAAGTCATTGGTTCTACTCCAGGCCATGCCCTGCATTTAGAGTTTTCCAAAAAGGCAGCAAAACCCATCACATTAGACCAGTCCTAGGACAGTTCACATAGTTTCTTTTGTAAAAATGTAATTATCAAAATACATTTTCTATACAGCAATATAGCATTCATTGAAAAGAAGGTGCTAGCATTTTAAATACATCACAGGTTCTGGGTTGGCTTTCCCAGAGAATTTAGAAACAGACTGTGAAGGGTCAAATGTTCTCCCATAACTTTCTCTCTACCCATGTAGGGAAATGTGCTGCAGTGATATCAAATTTTTATTAATACTTTGACTCTTGTTCAACGAATGGCATTCTTGCATATGGGAGGCATTCTATTACCAGCCTTTCAATTGGAGTCTCTTCTCCGCCATGTGCAAATTCTTCGCACGATGTTGCATATGCATCTGGTTGCTTGACTGTGGTTAATATTCATGAACCCCTAGTACCAGTCAGATAGAGTAGAGCTTTATACTATGCACCCAGATAAATTAACAATAACGTTGAGGGAAGGAAACTGAGTATCAAGTATTTATCATCTCACGAGTTGCTCTTACAGATTCGCCCACAAAGGACACATTAAGGGAAAAGTCCTTGTATTCCAAAACTCTCAAGTTCAGGATTTTTGCCATTATGCCTTACATCTTCTAAGGGCTGTGTGAACACCTGCTGAAACTGCAGGCCTAATAAGAACGGAGGGATGCGTGGAGACTGGCTCTTCTCTGCCCTAGCCATTCCTGCCCTTTCCACTATCAGACAATACATCAGCGACTGCTCTAATTAATTCTCCAAGATGAGAGCCAACTTCCTAAGTGCTGGGGCAATGTCAGGGAGGGGTGGCTCGCACAGAACTCAGTCTGCTCAGCCCTCCTGTCCCAGGTGTACCGTGTGACCTTTCACCCTTTTATTCTCAGTGAATGGTTTTCTATTCTGAAAAGGGAGGTCTGTGCAGAAACTCCGCGTGGTCCGTGGTCCCTTTTCTCCTCAGGATTCAATGAGATGTAAAGTGAACAGTATCTAAGGCATGGCACCTGTGATGACCAGGCCTGCCTTCATTCTAGTCGCTTCTTTTCTGCAGGCTGTTGTAGTGACTGGAGTCTTAAATGCTGCAATCCCACCCCAGAAAACTCTCCTTGTTTGTTAGATACTGCTCTCAGCCTCAAAATAGACAGGGGATCTCTTCCCTTTGTTTGCTCCATTGGATCATTTTTCTGGGTCAGTGGTTCACATGAAACAGATCATGTGAGAAGGAAAACTAAGAATATTTGTCAGGCTCATCTTCCACTGCCCTAGAATGGTGGGAACAGAGAGCTGGAAGCTTTTAGTGTGGGACAAGGACCTGCAAGTTATGACTTGAGAATATGCATAGTTGAAAAAGCAAAGCTGTTACTTCAAGAGAATGGTTTCCAAGGCAGTTGGGTTCTTTGTCAACTTAATCGAGCTAATTGTTCCTTCTCTATTTGCAAAATATTTTATCTCTGTGGCTGAATTCTTAGTTAACCGAACATCATGAGCTTTGTCCCTCAAATCAAATGCCTATTTTAATGCCTTTTTAGGGGTCTACCAATATAGTTGGCTGGCAAAAGTGCTTGCTTGATCTTATGCCTGCTGTCCTGAGTTTAACCCCAGGAGCCCACATGGTGGAAAGAAATAACTGAGTCCCCTAAGTTGTCCTTGGACTCTCATACACCTGCCATGGCTCAATACTCCTTCTCCCTGCAGTGATACACATGTGGTACAAAAATTAAATATCTTTTAACTAAGAAAAGGCATGTTTGTTTAACATAGCTTTCTTGTTAAAAGTGTTGCTTTTTGGAAAGCCATTTGTTATGTTTGTGAACAGTCTTGGGGTTAGGAAGCCAGGCTGGTTTCTGCTGCCAATCAGAGTTTACTTCTACGAAGAAAGCTCAAATTGTCCTTAGAGCTAAGACTGAATGATTTCTGTGACTCCATGTGAGGGACTTTCTCAGTGTCAGATATCTCCAGTTAGGTGTCTACACCATTTCAACAGCTAATACACACAGACATTTACACGCACACACCAAATACACAGATACAGATACACACAGAGAAGCACAGAGAAAAATAAGGAAGACCAGAGCTCTAGAACTTGATACATTGTGAACAATGTCAAGTGTCTGAGAGAATACAAAAAGACAAACAAAACTCCAGCTGTCAAGAAAATCCTGTAATTAAGAAGGACAGCTCTGGGTAGGGCCATCCATGGCCCACTCTGAACACCAGCCTTTATCCAGGACTGTAGTCACCATCACAGTTTATATTTTCCTATCTCACTACGTCCTCACCTTGTCATAAGGAATATTACTCCAATTAATTTTATAATTAAGTGATATTAGGAGTGATTTCTGTAAAATAGATGCAGGTAGCTTCCTATCGTTTCAGCAGGGAGAGAAGGTTTGGCCTCCTGGCTTCACCGTTTGCTTCTTTATGTTTGCTTCTAGAATCAGCCCCCTTCTTTGAAGGGCATCTCTGTGACCACAACAATGACTAATCTGTCTCAGAAGAAATGAGGATTCACTAAAACCTTTTGTCAGATTTTTTTTTTTCTGGCAAAGGTTAGTGAAGTTTCTTTCACATATAAAACTTTTCCATGAGATGAGAAAATTGGGGTCAAAAAATCCTGGGACCAAAATGTAGTCGATTCATACAATTCCGTAAGTGTGATAATTAATTAATTTCATTAGCAGCATTAACATTTTTGACAGTTTGAGTTTCTAAAAAAAAAATACCATCACAAAGGATATATAAAGCCCATTTCGGTTAATCACCTCTTTAATCAAATACCTAAGGAAGAGAATAGCAAGATTAAGCATAGTTAGTTTTTTAATGAAGTCTGAGTATTAAAGAATATTGAGAGAAGCCAAGCCCTTTAATTTTGTGTGGTATTGGTTGTTTGATTGATTGACAGTACCATTAAGATTTATCTTTACTGAAGACTAAAATTCTTACCATAACATCTGTTTGGTAGTGAAGTAAGAAAGTATCCAATGAAGAGTTAGCCAGAAACCATCACTCCTACAATGCTGTGGCCAGTCCACCCTCCTCCTGCCTCTCACTGTGGGCTTTGCCCACATATCCTCCTTTGGTATAAGCTCAGTGTATCTCTCTGGGCACTTGTTGACTATGAGAGCTGAGGTGGTGGATGGGGGGGTCACTTGAATGATGCTGGGCTGAAACATTAGAAGTGGACCAGGAGCAGCTGTGTTCGGCCAGGTCTTTGGCTGTTGTGGTTTTCGTTGCCACATCCAGAATGATGGCTTACTGTATGTGAGTTACACTTTCCTACAGCTGAGAACACAGCTACTCTCGAAGGTAACAGGTCCAGGGCAGTGGGATGGAGACAGAGGTGGTCTCAGTGATCAATAGATGAAGGTCCAGACCCATTCAAACTTATTATCGATAGCACACAGTCCAACAGCACCAGCCTCCCACTCTTCAGTATCTCTTATTTTTGCTCTTTCAGGTTCCATACCTGTAAAAGATCATTTCCTGGGACCTCCGCCTTAACTTTCTTCCCTTGTGATTTAGTCTGCTCCTTTGCCTCTCCCTCCATTTTCCCTTTCATGGCACAAGAGAATCTAAGAAGCTGGCACTAAGGGCTGAGGCTGCCACATGTTCTGAAAAGGCAGTAGAGTCAGGATTTTGCATGAGATTTCTTGGAGCATGAGACACAATATTGTCATCGGGGACATCATTTGCCTTCCTATTGAAAGGTTTGTGCTAGTACTGGGCATGTTTCCCTTCAGACACAACTTTCTCGGATTTTACTTAGTACTTCTTGGTAACCAGTTTGTTCAAGCACGCTCACTGTGGAGGGTATGGCATGAATGGAACAGAGTGCTAATTCAGTTCAGCCCTCAAAGCTCCCCACTGGAGTCTTTACCTTAATCTTAATACAAGCCTTTCATTTCCTTGGTAAATAAGCTTGTTTGTAAAAGTTAAGAGAGTTGGTGGATAAGGTTAAAAAAAATGTGGATATGGTATACAAATTTGTTATGTATTACCCTCAGAGTGCTGTTGGGTAATCAGATAAGGTAGGTCTTACCATTCCCTGTGAAGCTGTGTTCAAGCTATGCCCAAGAAGACTGGGCGCCTTGTGGGCTTCACTCAGGACTGTGGTTGGTCTTGGCTGCACAGATTAATTGCAGGAGTTATTTCCATGTGGCATTCATTGTACCATAGTTCTGAACATTTTCTTACCTGCAGTACCAACCTGGAAGCAGAAACAGTGGCATCCCTTCATGGATGGAAGGAAGGTTTAGCGTTTTGGATACTGTTGCTTCCTCTAGGTTCTGCTGTTTGGGAGAAGTCAAAGTCTGGTCATACAAGAGCTGGAAAGTAGATGCCTTCTCTCGATAGGCAAAGGTGCCAACGCCTCATCTACTGCACACACGTATCAGCTCTTCTGACACTCACAACTCAGGATCCGTTGAGACCATTTTCTGGCTGAGGTGCTGTGTATCTTTAGACCCATTTTTAATACAATGCTCCAGGCTATTGCCACAAATCAACAAGAGCTGCCATGAGAAGTGAGAAGTACCTGCCTGTGTGACCTGCAGCCAGGGACGCAGAGTCTGGATAGAATGAGAATTTCTACCTCCCAGTCTGGTGTCTCCTCTCTTGTCTTCTGCACATTAACAACTCCTCGGTTTTTTCAGGAAAGCCATTTACCACGACGACTAAAATTTCTAAACCCAGGTACCATGGAGGCTTAGAATAGAATAGGGAGGTGTGCATTTCCTAATTAAACTTTGACACAAACCATTGCTTTAAATGGTATCCAATTGGTTATCACTTTATTTAATGACAAAGCATGAAGTAATCAAAGTCACATTTGCTTTAATAAGGTGTCAGTGTGACATTATGTGTCCTTCAATAGCATTCACTGAGAAAGTCAAAGTATCTCCTATATAGGCAATTGACAGTCATTAAGAAAAAAAAAAACGTTAGGCACACATAGAACATGGGCTATCTCACAGAAACGATTCTTATAATCGTATGAAGCTCCCAGTCATGAAAGAACTCTCCCTCCATTTTCACAATGCCAAAAATTGTTCTTGATGAAAGTAAAACTAATGTAATATAGTAGCACAACGTAATTCATGGTTTTTTTTTTGCTATTTCTTTATGAAGGCTATTAATGACTGCACTAAGAAAATTGGAGACCATATATTATATATTTTTCTTTATTAATGCTACATAATTTGTCTATGATTAAATTATTTTATCCAGATTTATGCTGTTATTCCTGAGAGAAATATCATAATTTGTATACAAGGGAGAATCCAGAGTTATTGTGTGTTACATATTTTTATAGAAAGGAGAATGAAAAGGCAAATACGAAAACTGTTAACAACGTTGGCAGCAAGCTTGCACACTTCTTGTACTCCTAGGGCTTCTCAAGGTTAAAAAGTTTTCATATTACAAAGTTAGACAGGAAAGTCGCCGACTCACTGTGTTCTGTAGCTGATGTCGTGCTTGACTTTGAGCTTTGGTGATGAAGGGCCCAATGTCAGGCGTCTGATTAAATCCCACAGAACTCAATTGCAATATACATTTCTTTAAAAAGTCCGTTTTCCTTTCAGAATTACTTACAGCAGGAGAAGAACCGCAAGCTCAGGCACTTGTTTGAATATGGTAATTTGGTAAAAAGTTGACCAAGTCTGAAAGTGTAATGTGTCATACTAGAAGATGAAGAGGTGGGTCTGTCTGTTATGTGTGCTTTATGGTTCACAGCATTTCACATTACGTCAGAGAGCCTGGGTGCCAAGGGCTTCATCACAGTTCCCTCAGATTCAGTGGACGACTCAGAGTTAAGCACTGGGCCTTGTGCAGAACTTTTTCCTTTATAAAATGGTGAGGTCACCTCTGGATTAATTCCTATGACTTTGTAAGAATTCACTACTTAAGCGGGTCGTCTGGGTATTTGGGGATTTTTCTTAAAGGATCAGACTCAAAGATTTATACTTGATCCAAAAGAAGGTAGAAAATTGACCCCCACATTAGAATCCTAAAAGAAATGTGTGTGTGCAGTGATACATTTATTTTGCAATAATCTTGCTTTTAATCAGAAAGTAAGAGAGGAAGTACAGAGGAGATCTAGGTAGAACAGGGGCTCTGCCTGTGACTTAGGTAAGGATGGGGTCAATTCTGCCCTTCAAAAGGATAAATGCTTAGGGATACATGAAACTTTCAGATTCTGACTACAAATATGTTTTATAATTTAAGAAACTACACCTTCTTTTTTTTTTTTGAGAAAGCATAGTTTTATTCTGTATTTATTTGCTTGGTTCTCTAGACTGGAAACTCAATCCCGAGACGAATGGCTCAATTTGGTAATTCATAAATTGCCTTTACGATACCATGTACGTCTTTCTAATGCTAATTGAAAAAATAGTGAGCATTTTCTTTTGTCCTTACTTCCACATCCTAAACCATAAAATTTCAATTCTTTATCCTCCTTCCCTGGTCTCTAAGTATACTGGTATAACTTCCAGTGAAGAAAAAAATTAAAGCTAACATGCTTTGTTTCCTTGGTTCCTATTTCTGCAATCAACACCATGACCAAAAACAACTTGGAAAGAAAAAGGTTCATTTAATTTTACAGCTTCCAGCCCACCATAAAGATAGTCAGGCAAGAACACAAGGTGGGAACCTTGATGCAAGAGGGGTAACAGAGGTTCTTGGAGGAACACTGCTTGCTGGCTTGCTTTTCAAAGCTCCTTCAGCTTGCTCTCTTCTGATGCCCAAGACCATCTTCCTAGGAGTGGCACTGACTCCAGTGAGCTGGACTCTCCCACATCAGTCATTAAAGAAGAAACTGCCCCACAGGCTTGCTCACAGATCAATCTAGTGCAGCCATTTTCTCAGCTGAGGCTCCCTCGTTTTAGATGACTCTAGGTTGGGTCAAGTAGATGAACATGTAAGGAACACAGGTACATTAATGGTATGATTATGGGTTCAGGAGAGCATCCCAATTGTGGTAAAACTGTGCCTGCCGGGGTGTAGTGGAAGCTAATTAGTTAAGTATTTATTCCACTAATCTTTGACAGGGGTCATATGACAGCAATAGTTAGTGATATTTAGCACTTGGGAGACATGTTCTGCAAAGTCAGCTTCCTTTTTAGTTTTTAGAACTCCAAATCAAAGATTTCCATAGCATATTAACTTCATAGATTAATTTTTCACATGAAACAAGAAAAAAAATCCTTTTGAAGGGACATAGTACAATTCCAGGACATTGTTTGAATTTATGGCTTATAGTGTAAGTTCTGGAAAGCAATTATAACCTTCATTTTCAGCTTCTTCCAGGGACAAATCTCTCTGTCGTAACAGTCACTGGATGGTTGCTCTGGCGAAGGCATGTTCATCAGCGTCCCAAATAGTTCCTGGAGAAATGAAGCTGTGGAAGTTTTATTCATCCCAGTTTGCCACAGTGACACTCAAGCTTGTCAATGACATCCTGTGTCATTGAGACTTCCCTCCTTCTAATATTTCTTATGTCAAAGAATCCTCTATCACACATCAGTTCTGCCACCTTCTAGCCCTTGCCCTCTGACATCAAACAGAGAGTTATTGTAATAAAGTTACTCCCAGAAAGTTGGAAGAGCCCATAGCTAGCTTCCACAGTGCCAACTGAGCAGCGCTTAGGAGATTAATTCAACATCTCCCTGGCCTTTTCTTTGTTCAAGTCTTCATCAAAAGACACGATTCCTGCTGGGCACATGGGCTGCTCTGTGTCAGTGTATGACCTGCTTGCCTTATGATCGTTCACACTGTCAAGCCAATGTCCCATACAGTGTGGGCACATGGATCAATGAGACAGTGTCTGTCCTGATCCGTTCATTCCCAGCCACCGAGGAGAACTCCTCAGACACACTGCCTGTCAGTCTGATTATCTTACTGGCTGGAGACATGGAGTAAAGAGTGAGATTTTTCAAATGGTGATTGAAAAAGAACCTCTTAGTGCAGCCAGACAGAAAGAGGCAGACAGGGCGTTCCCAGCTAGAGGACGCAGAGCACTTTCTGCAGCAGTGTGGCACAGTACTATCCTCTGACATGTGTCATTCTCCAGGCACACTCACATAGCCATCCTTTAATGGTACCCCAGAAGGAAAGTCAGACAAACAGAAAACAAGAAACAAGATAGAACACACACACACACACACACACACACACACACACACACACACACACACACACCGTCTTCCCTCTACACAGAAAATGAATCCACAAACCTTATATCCAGCAGTTTACTGTGAAGGGCTTGCTCTGTTCTCCAGTTTTCAACATGATCTGAGAAGCCCATGAGAAAGAAGGAATCAAGGCATGTGTGCCCACTTTCCAAAGAGAGACTTGACTGCTGACAGCTTTGCTGGACATATGATGTTTGATTTCTGTCTGCCAATCACCTTTCATCTGTGCCCAGTGGAAAGTAGTGTGACTGCCATCTTGTCAAAACAATCACAGCTTCCAATTTTGCTCACGGTGACCCGAGGAACCACTTAAGAAGGCTTTCATTTCAGAACACCAGGCCTTTAAATGATCACTTCTGGTTCAAAAAGTAGGAAAACGTTTACCCTCAGAAAAGAAATGATATTTTCCCAACAAAATGAAACACGGTTTGCAAATAAAATTAAGCAAGAGAGGCTGGCAAATTGAAGGCAATGCAAGCCAGGTCATGTGAATGACTACACACTGTGTGAATCCTATTGTGGCTTTGTATCCCTTCCATTGCTCAATAGATACAAGCAAAACTGGGAAGATTAGAAGACAAGGGAAAAGTCCTTTCTCATAGGCTATGCCAGAGACTCAGCTTAGTTTCTCTGTATAACATACACAGATTTAGAGGTTTCTTCCAATAAGTATGGAATTTACTTCTGTAGGGATTAGCGTTGTTTATTAAGATAGAAAATATGACCATTGACTATAAAATCGATCTGTTTTCTGTTGATCTGAGTTTATTTGGGAAACAGATTATTTCTATGAGAAAACAGAGGGTTTGTTTTCAGAGCATTGAAAGAAATAAACATGCTTTTCTGTATAATTAAGGTGATCCCAGCAGATGTTAAACTTGTTCATTGTATACTGATCCTTGCTTGGCGCTGCCAGTCATTGTCTCTGCTACTGAGTCTATTTCAGTGTTTTCGTAAGTGACTGTGTTTAATCATCTGAGTGAAGTCATGGACAAGCTAACAGGATGCCTAATGCAAACCCCAATTCCTCGCACTTGAGAACAGGAGAGAGCACAGAAACATGATATTTTGCTGCAGATTATAGAATATATTAAGTTATTCCTATCATGTAAATTAATGGACATTTATTTAATTATCGCAGCACTATTATGATGTGGTATTTTTAACCATGGGAGGTAAGTCCAAAAGTAAAAAAACAGTGATGACTCAGTTTCCTCAGTAAGTAACGTAAGCTCGGGTTGCATTTGGGGGAAAGTAGCTGATCTAAGTACAGCAGACCAAATGATCTTTTCCCCTGCTTGCAAGAGTGTAGACTATCAGGGACATCTTTCCAGAATCTTCTCTCCTCTTAAAACTCACTCCCAACTTAACTGAATTCCTTCACAGTAAAGATTGTTTATATGTAATAAGCCAGGCTACCAACCACATATGCCTATAGTACCAACTACTGGGGTGGCAGAGACAGGAGATTCAAAGTTTAAGACCATTCTGGGAGTTTTAGGAAGAGTCCCTCCAAATAAGGACTCAGAGGTGACATATGACTAGGCCACAGGGTGCTTGCCCAGTGCGTCACTGAACATTGGTGTGACAGGAAAATTAAAAAAAAACAAAATGTCTAAAACCAACACTGGCCATGTCAATTCCACATCAAAAGAGAATGAACCTCCATAAGAGACGCTCAACAACGACATTTCCCTCTCCCGTGCTAATGATAATGCATTGCCTTGTGAGGAAGCTGGAATGGTCACTCCACTAGGAACATTAGGTGAGTGGTTTGATAATTCTCGTGTACATAAGTGTGTGCTTTTAGCCATATAGGGTCAGTTCTGGGAACTCTGAAGATAGGACCTGTTACTCATCTTTGAATATCTGGGCCTTAGAGGAGGACTTGGTGCACTGTGGGTGTTCAGGAAATGTTTCACCAATGATTTGTGAGTAACCAGAAGTAACCAGAAGTATTCTGGGAAGTGCCTCTTGGCAGGAACATGAAATATGGCTAGATAAAATAAGACAGTTTGAGTGAATTACCTGGTAGGCATTAACTGCCAGACATACAGAAATGTGAGCCAGAATGGTGGTGATGGCACAGAGGGAGGGGAAAGTCACAGACCACAGTTGCTTTGTACTCCAAACACATTCATGTGATGGGAAGCACTAAATATTGTTCTACTGTTGGGCCATGTTAGCCTGCTCATTTTCTTGCAATGGTAGCAAGATGACAGAAATGCAATGACGACACCAATCGTTGAAGTAGACAAATATAAATGTTTCAAAGGAAATACGACACCTACCAGTGTGTGAATCCCTAACACTGTCGACACCATATTTTCAGTCTTTGAGTTTTTTTTTTCCTAAATGGTGAGAGGCAACCTAGTAGAATGGCTACCATTAGGATTCTTAAGTTAGCATCCCAACATGGGTGTTGCTCTCTGATTTGCAATATTTGGGAAAATGTACCACAATTTCTTCCTGTATACACAGAGATCAGAATAATTATCCTTATGCCCTGAGTCTGTAATGAGGATAAAATAAGCTGATGAAGGAAGGCACCAAGCCCACCTACTAAGACATGGGGCAGTACTGTATAGACTCTTCACAACATAAGAACTTACAGCATCTCTTAACTAAAATTCACGCCTACTGCATGCCATGAATGTGGACCTTCCTGGTTCCACCTCAGGCAATGAGCCATTTCTTCCACCATAGCAGCATCATTGAAAATGGTTACATAGTAGTCACGTTTGTGAAGCTCTTTAAGAATAATAGTTACTATTTTTTTATAAATAAATAAATAAATGTATGTTTTTATAAATAGAATGATATGCTTATTTTAAAATTAGATTCTTTTTTACTATTAAAGCTACAATAACATATCATTGGGTAGTTAAACTCATGTATAAGTCTGTAAGGCTTTTTATGTCATTAATTTCCAGAAGAAATATCAGATGTTGGCGGATTGTGAGTATTTATGAGACCTTTAAGGTACCAGCATCACCTAGGAACCATTCTACTGAACAGAGTTCTATGGCTTGCCTTGCTCTCGATATGGGCAACGTAATAGGTAAGAAAGGAGGTTTGGGTTTTGAGTATTAAGGGAGAGGATTATCTTTCATGTCATTTTGAAGCTTTACTCTTTGTTTTTCTATCAATTAAGTGTTTCCTGAATGTCTTCCCAACTTTGTATGAATTTATATTTAACTCTCTCTCTCCCCACTTGCCAGCTCCCAGTCCCACTGCAGTCTACTTTGGTTTGTCAACTGTTGTGTTTTAGCTTGAGTGTTCCGTTATGTAGTCCAGGATGCCCTTTCTACCATCACCCTCAAGTGTTTGTCAGCACCAAAGAGCTCCCTAACGTTTCTATTAGTACCTGTCTCTTAGTTTCTGTTACTAACACAACAGAGAGGATACTGTAGGTGGAGCAGTTTGGGAAGGTGAGGAACTTTGGACTCCAAAGCGACTACAATAAGTATTTGTCCTGTTCTGCTTATCAACACGAATTGTGCTTTCCTACAAGATAGTGGGTTTATGTGAGTTTCCCTACTGATTTAATGTTGTGGGAAGTTGTTGAGAAATTCAATGGATTTTCTAGCTTTAATTTGGCTTTGTTATTTGGCTTATGCATTTCTAATAGTTTTCAACCATTAGCTTTAACAATTCTATTATTACTGAGCAACTACTTCAAAAGCTAAATACTTTGTCTTACAGTAGTTGTGGACGAAAGAATCAGTAAAAATGTAATCTATCTCTAGATGAATGGGCAACCTTCTCCTATGATTGCATAATGCACTGCGCCATAAGTAATGGAGATGGTGAAGTTTTGCTGTGTAAACACTTGTGTTGCCAAGTGTTTAAACATTTACTGGACTTTGAATACATTTCATTTGACTTTGAGAAAAACTCTGGGAGAGATACATAGAGGCTTCCTGTCATAGATGACAACACTCGATTAGGAGAAGTTAAGTAATGTCCAAAGACAGCTAATAAACTGCAGAAGCTGGCCTAGAACACAAGCCTTCCATCGTTGGATCTCACCGTTTCCCCCTCCATTCCTTGATCACTGAATTCCTTAACCTGGAAATATACATCTTCACCTTTGTGGAAAACCTAGAGACGCTGGGATGACAGCAGCCTGCGAAGCCATGCTGTCGAACTTCTCAGACCCACTGTTCCTGTCTGCTTCTGTCTGTCTTATTTTACAGATATAGGCTTTAGAATTTGCTGTGTAAATGCCAGCTATAATTTTACAATGGAAAGTGATAAACCATGACGTGGGAATTGTTCATTTTACTTAATATGTATGCTTGCCACAAGGACTCCGTTCACTTGCAATTCAGAGTTTTTATTTTTATTATTATTTTTTTAGGTACATAGCCTTGGGGTAATGTCAAGTTACTCATAAAGAAGGTTTTTTAATGAATACCCATGGAAGTTCCTCTCCTTCTCATTTGTTTCTGGCGCCTTTCTTTCACTCACTAAATTCTATTGCTGATCTCCAGAGCGCAATGTGATATTGCGTCAGCTCTCCATTACGAGCTTTAGTTCCTTCTTAGCTCCCATAGCCACAAACCACCGTGCAGGGGATCAATGCCTTTGCAGTTGAATATATTTGTCCAGGGAGTTACAGTTCCAATCTGTGTCCTAATGTGTTGGTGCTCTCCCCCGTGGGTGGGGGCAGGATTGAGCAAAATGTCTAAGGGTTACTTGAAGATATTTGAAGAATGACTGGATATTCAAAATAAGAGACAGAAGGCATGGCTGAGCTGTGTAAGGTCACTGTGAACTTACGTTTTCATTTTTGTCATGCATGGGCAATGCTGTTACATCTACTATCCGTGAACAGATCAGAAAGAAGTGAGGTGGAGTTGAGTTAAAGATCTCTATGTGTACTTCTATTTTCTCTGCTCAGATCCTTTTTGGGTCATAAGCTTACTGATGGAAAGAGTGTGGAAGAGATGACCTTCCGCTGCTCCACTCATTTGTGTTTCTGATGTCGATCCTTACTGTGTCTTGACCGTTCCTCCCATGTCGTAAGGACAGATTATTTACTTGTCAGATAGGATTTAACATTTATCAATTACACTTAGAATTAAAGTCCATTCAAACCCATGTCCAATTATCTTCTGAAACAGTTCTATCTTTATTACTAGTGCAGAAGAGCAAGGCTTTTCTGTGTTAAAATATGAAAATCTGTGTACTTTAGCAGACCTGACAATAGAATTATGTTGTAAGATCTATGAAAAAAAAACATTTTCTCCTAAATGTGCCTCCATTTAGGAATTCCTGGTTTCTCTGATTATTTAGGAGCAGTTATGCCACCGTAGAAGGAAAGATTCAGCTCTTTTCTAAATTTGTCTGAAAGCACGTGAGCTGCTTGTGATACTTTCCATGTAGAAAAAGTTTGAAAAACCATTTGGATCCCATGGCAAGAATCCTTGCAGCAGGCAAGGCAGTAGGAGCTGGGCTTATATCAGGAAGACATGGAAAGAATATTTGCCTCCACACCTGTGTATTTGGGACACAATTTTGAAATGTATTTCCCAGTCCGCTTTGCTATTATGCAGCTCAATGCTTGTAAGATCTACCAAGGCAAGAGTCTGTATGAAATTTAATGAATCCTAAAGGGAGTATATGTTTCTTTATTTGCCTTTCAACTGAAGCTTAACATGGTATTTTTCTCCAAGAGGATTGAGTTCAATCTTAACACAATGACCCTTTCTACTGCCTGTACACCTCTGGGTCTCTGAGATGATGGCCAAAGTGCCTTATGGGGAATGGCTTTCTCCTGGGAGCTGTCTTGTCAGGGTTGGGCTATTATTTTTTTTCATAGGCGCACTTCTTAAGATACATTCATAGTTTGAAATTGATGTTAGTGATTGAAATTAAGACCAAATTAAACACAAATGAATCCCAAGTGATGTCCTTTCTGGAAGATTCCATTGAAATGGAAAATGAAGATTGTAGAAAGCAAAGGTGAGAAGAAAAGCCTAGAGGCTGGAGGGATGGCTAATGACTTAAGCACTCATACTGCTTTCTCAGGAGACCTGAGGTTAATTTCCAGCACCCACTGGGAACTACAACTACAGGCAACTTTAGTTCTGAGAAGCTAGATCCCTAACTTCTGTGGATATATTCCTTTATGGGCACATATCCCCACATTTTACAAACAGAAATAACTTATGAAATTAAAAAATGAAAAGTCTCATTGTATAAATGGAAGTAAATAAGAGAATATTTTTAACTCAAGCATCGTAAATAATGTCTAAGAATATTCTCACAGACAACAATGGAAGAGTCTTAAGTTTCTCCCAAACTATTACTATACAAATGTTTATGATTATTAAAATAAACAATAAATATCAATATACTCCCAGATCTCCAACAATTCTGTCAATGTTAAGTTGACTTTTTGCAATCTTAATGCATCGGTACAAGGTGTTCTCAACCTTCTGTCCTTTTATATATTCAATTAAAACCAAATCCCTAGCGCTTGTTGTCTGTCTGATGAAGGTTGGATTATGATCTTCAGTACAATCATTTGGAGAAGTTCTATTGGAACAATCTTCATGAGCACACCTCTGCGTGGAGAGACCCATGTCAATGGTGCTGAGTGGCTTTCAAAGGAGAAGTCCCGTCCAAGAGTGACAAAGGTGGTCCCAAGGGTGAAGAAAACACGATGATGGCAGGGAGACAAGGTTGCAGATGGATAAGAAATTGGACTTTTGTTGAAATTCAAAGAGCAAAGTTAAGAGGATAGTGATTTAATTATAGGAATGAGTCATAGAATAATATGGAATAGGAAATGGTATTTTATATTAACTTTATTTTGTTAAAAGTTTTGTCCATTCCTATAATGAATATGCTTTATCAATCTGTCCCAATTTTCTCTCCTCCAATTTCTCCTTTATGTCCACCACTTTATCCTCCTATTTTATGCCTCGCTCCCATCTTTCTTGAAACCCACTTAGTCCATTTAGGGCTGCTCCACGTTGATGGTTGTAAGGTTTTCTCCTGGAGCATGGGGAGTCCTGCAGAGGCTTCAAGTCAGCATCAGCTGTATTTTCTCATGTCTTACCTAAGTGCATAGTTTCTTTGGCAAGAGTGTTTCACCATTAATTTCTGAAGGAGAGCCAAGAGCAATGACAGCTCTCTGTACTGTTTTAGGGGTACTTATGGGACCCTACTAATCTACAGTTCAAAAAGAGGTAACTCATACCAGGCATTCTGATTTGTTACTTCCTAGTCTATAGTGTCAAGAATATATATATATATATATATATATATATATATATATATATATATATACACACACACACACACACACACACACACACACACACACACACACATACACACGGCTTATCCCGCTAGAGTAGTAGGTTTCCATAGGTCATGTTTAGTAGTCTTTAGTGTTAGTCATACCTCCCAATCTCTCCTGCTCTACCTTATCCTCATATCCCCCACTCATTGAATCCTGCCTGTAGAGACTGAAGCATGAAGTAAAGCAAGCAAGCATTTGCACAAAAGATGTTGTATTACTTATTGATCCCTCCTTCAACCCAATTCCGCAGCATTGTTACCACATTTCAGGGAACTGTTGTAGACTCGGATGATAGTAAGGATATTCAGAGAGGGGTGGACCATACTTCACAACCTTGACCGCACAGAGTAGGGCAGATAGCCTCGAGTCCCAGGAAGTCAACACAGCAAGCTAATGGAAGAGAATCATGTGTCTTCTTGTACTAGGTGTCAGAGAAATGAAAGTCTGGATGTCACCGAAAGTCACAAGACCTTGCAAGCCTTCAAGGAAACTGAGTGCAAGGAACCTAAAGTAGAAGCAGGTTTGATATCAAAGAAAAGCATGGAGGCTTAAAACACAGACAGAAAGAGTCTCACCGTCATGAGTGAAGTCACCTCTGGTCTCACTGGATAGGAGTTACTTCTTGTGAGAATTTGTAGCATGTGTGAATAGAGGAAAACGTGAAATGAAGAGTCAAGAGGAGGTCATGGTCCTGTTCTAACCTGGCTGAGCCTTGAACACTCCTATTCCATTATCCATTGTCCAACACCTTACATCCATCAGCCTAGTCTTACTGTATTTTTATTAGATTATTAAAACCATGGTTCTGGCAAGTAGCATAGATTTTATTTATAAAACCACACATGACAACTATCAGAATTTGATTTCTAAAATGCCATTTTATTAAGCTATGAATTTAAGAGTAAGAATATATCCTATGGAACAGAAACATTTTTTTCAAAGACTTAAAGCTGAATCACTTTATATAGTGTATAATAAAGTATTTATTGAACACTTTATAAGTGCCTAATGTGCAGATGCCTTTGAAACCACTCCTGCGTCTAATTGGTCCCCGTTAATATGTTTTTAATGGGAGCAGGTGGGAAGGTTGGAAGAAGACGGATTAACACGGTCATCAAGGTTAGTGCTCGAGTAGGCAACTATTCCGACCCGAAAGTCCGAATCATTGGAAAGGAAGCTTGGTTTTCATTAGCTTAATGCTGTGCTAGAGATGGCATTGAAGGGAATGTTAAATAGAGTGTGTGCCCCTTGTTTCATGTGCACAGGACAGGACTGACTACATCCTTAGCTTAACTCATGGAATATCTTTTCACTATTCTTTATGCAATTATGTTACAGCTGCAAATTTTACCTTTACATAGTAATAGGGTTTTAAGACTTTGTATTTGTTGGTCTTAGATATAATCTGAAATCGAAATCTGATGAAATATTCCCTTTATCAGTGTTGGGCGCTCAGTTCCTCTCAGTACTCGGGCTGACAGGCATCAGCACCTGCAGCTTAGATGGACACTCCGTATCCACAGTCATCTCCCTCAAAGAAGGCCAAGGCTTTCTTATCTTACAGTTCTATTCTAATATTCTAAGCACTACCTCCAAAATACACATCAGCTAAAAATTAAATTTTACTCATGTATGATCTATGGAAATGGTCATAGTAGCATGCTGTGTCCACAAGTGAGAATAAAAACATTGACTATGAAGAAATATTCACCAACATTTGCACAAAACTGACAAGCACATTTAGCTTACCAATGCTCATATTTAGTGTGATAATAAATTTACATTTAAGACATTGCTTTTACCTGTAAAACATCATTCCATAGCTGTCCAAAAACACAGTTAAACCTTTAAAAAGCATTCTCAGAAGTATTCACATTAAAAAGCTGTCTGCCCTGAGCTGGTACGTTCTAGTTCTAATCAGAGAGATGGGGAGAAAATGTGCACATACAAATTAAGTGTAGGCCTTAAAACGCACCAGGTAAAGATTTAATTGAAGACTATTTTCCATATAAATTTGTGGTTCGAAGGCACTATAGGAGTCCCAGGATTCATTTCTTATTTCTGCTGGGATTCATTTTCGGGCAGTTCAAACCAACAGGTGGGTCTGATTGACCAACCTCTTCATTCATTAGCTCCGTGCTTTGTGTACTGAGTGCCTCCGAATCCCAAAGTTTTCACCTATAGAGCAACCAGTCTCAGGGTTCGTTCTGGATTGTCCTCTTAGGGGTAAAATGAGATTATGCATGCTTTGCAGTTTTCTAGGGCATGGAAAGAAGCCATCAAACGGTGTAGAATCTTTTCCTGTCAGGTCAGGTGTATTTAAACACATATTTGCAAATAAATTAAAGAACATGTTATCTAAATAGGGCAGAAATTTGGAAATGGCCTAAAAATTTCTAGGTTCCCATGTTTAGGAAAGGAAATGATCACTGTCCCTAAGTTTCGAGTGACATAACTGCTCTTCCTTTTCTCTTCTTCTTCTCCTTCTTCTTCTTCTTCTTCTTCTTCTTCTTCTTCTTCTTCTTCTTCTTCTTCTTCTTCTTCTTCTTCTTCTTCTCCTTTTCCTCCTCCTCTTTCTCCTCCTCCTCCTTGTCCTCCTCGTCCTCCTCGTCCTCATCCTCCTCCTCCTCCTCCTCCTCCTCCTCCTCTTCCTCTTCCTCTTCCTCTTCCTCTTCCTCTTCCTCTTCTTCTTCTTCTTCTTCTTCTTCTTCTTCTTCTTCTTCTTCTTCTTCTTTGCTATAAGGATTACCTGAAAAACCAAATTTCCAGGTTTTCTTTTTTCAATTTTTTTTATTTCTCCTGTGTTTACTCTAGAAATTTCGAGAGCAACTGCTTTGGTATTTCTTTTAGAAGTAATGGAAGTTTCTAGCAGTTTCGTGCTTTCAGCTGCTTTCCAGTGTATCAGATCATGCTTCTTTAACCATTGCCTGTGAAATTAGTGCAGTCAAACCTGTAGAGACCCCAGAAACAGCCTCTTCCCCATCAGTGTTTTCCCTGGCCATCTACTACCCAGCCTGCCACTGCCTGCCTTCTCCTTGACTGATGGAGCTGCGATCCTTTTCTCTTTTGACCTTATAAGATAATGAGAGCTGCTGGAGTGCCCTTTTACTTAAATCAATAGAAAGTGCTTCAGTGTATAATATCTCATTAATAGAGGCAGCTAATGGCAAACGTGGGACAGTTTATGTAGCTGACAAGCAGAGCATCTGACTATATTAAAGCGGTGGATGACCCCCAGCCACAGTGACCCTGGAGACAGAGAGAATGACAGCAGATGCTTGGCACTCTGCCCCCTGCTTCCCACCATCCCGTAAGGATCTTAAGTGCTGCGAATGGATACTTGTGTGTGGTTTTCCTAAGACTGACACCTTACTCAGCCACACTACAAGCAGGATAAGGCACTAGGCAAGTTGCACCTTGTCACAGTCATAACAGGGCATTTTAGATACGGTCAGTTCTGGGAGAGAATCTCTCTTGATCTGTTGGTTGGCAACCAGTAGCCCAGGCTGCAAGATCAACTCTGCTAAGCATGCTCTTCCCTACAGTAGCAAGCAGATCTCCATGGCCCACCAGCACGCCTAAGCTAGCGTTAACTCACGGAGTTGGCTTCAGAGTTCAAAAGCTCTCAATGTCATAAAATTCTTAGCTCAGTTACAAACATGATAAACACACATTAGTACATTAATATTGTTATCAAGTGGGCAAAGACATAATGTTGAGGCTACATTTCTTTTGCCTTCAATAGCAATAAAAAATGCCTGGGATAGATTTTAGTATCTTTCAAATATTTATATTGAGTTACTTTATTCAAGTTGACCATTGCTTTTGAAATTCAAGGTGAGCTTCAACACTAGCTAGGGCTAGGCTTAAAATTAGGTTAGGTTAGGACTGGGGTTTGGGCTTAGACAGGGAGTAGGGTTAGGGTTAGCCTTTCTGGACAAGTATGGCCCCAGTGTGAACCAACACCCAAGAACCCTGACACCAACGGAGAGGCAAGGAATCTGAGACTGCACAGACTGTGCCTTCGTAGGCCCAATGGGAAGCACCATGGCAAGCAGGATCTCTATAATTTGCATCAGATACACAGATATGTGTGTTTGTGGCTTAGAACAAAGCTGCCTTCATCCTTTCTGCAATATAACTGATCCGTCTTAAGGCTCTCGGTTACTTTTCTTGTTACTGTGACAACCTGAGAAAAGCCATCCTGTGAGGAAGGGTTTGTCTAGGCATGAAGGTGAAGAGGACATAGTTCATCATGTTAAAGGAGGCGCGATTGCATGAATGTCAGGCTCCTGGGTCTCGCTGCACTTGCAGCCAGGAAGAAAGAATATGAATGTTCCTACTCATACCCCGCATAGAACAGGACTGTGCATTGAAGTGTGTGCTTTCTCATCTCAACTTACATTATGTATATAATCCTGCAGAGACACTTGCAGAGATTTATTCCCTTGGTGAATTTACTTTGCATCAAGTTGACAATTAGTGTTGAAATCAAGTTTCTCAGGATGGGCTCAAGGGGAAAAACTATTTCTCACTCAGAGGGAGCTGTGGTATGTTGGCATGTCTACTACCTAACAGACTTTAGCTGTACTTACTATTTAGCAATATTGGTAATACTCGTATATACCATTTATATTACATTTTTAGAGCATCCGTAGACTAAGCCTCAGAGAAAGAACTAGATAGGATATTTCACTGGATCTCAATAAATTCTCTATAATTGCATAATCATCCCCATTGTATAATACTGCGTACTATCTTCATTTCATTTATGAATGAACCATTATGAATAAATGAGTTTATTTTTCCATATAATTATTTGAGCCTTGGATGACTTTGGTAGCATTTTAGAGTCATTTGTAAAATTCAAGCATAGAACAGTATAATATCCATTTTTAGGCATAAATCCTATACAAACTCTGTCAATTTCATTTAATTGTAGTCCCAATATATTTGTTGTATGATTGTATACATGTGGTTTGTGTGTGTGTTCATGTGCCTGTGATTGTACATGTGTATATTTGCTTGCACACCAAGAGGCAGAAGTCAGCAATGAATGTCTTCCTCAGTTACTCACCCTCTACCTTCTTTTTCTGAGATATGTTCTCTGCATGAACCTGGGTTTTACCAGTTCAGTTGTCTGTCAAAGTGTAGTGGTGCACCAGTATTGGTGTGGGTGCACCTGTATTGGTGTGGGTGCACCTGTGTTTGTGTGGGGTGCACCTGTATTGGTGTGGGTGCACCTGTATTGGTATGGGTGCACCTGTATTGGTGTGGGTGCACCTGTGTTTGTGTGGGGTGCACCTGTATTGGTGTGGGTGCACCTGTATTGGTATGGGTGCACCTGTATTGGTGTGGGTGCACCTGTGTTTGTGTGGGGTGCACCTGTATTGGTGTGGGTGCACCTGTATTGGTGTGGGTGCACCTATACTTGCCTTCACAGCACTGGATGTAAATGTGGATCAGCTCTTTGCTTTGACGTGGATCCCAGACGTGAGAGTTTAGGTCCTCATAATTGTATGGTAGGAAGAGGACGAACTGAGCTGCATCCTTGGCTAACCTCTCCCATACATATGTTTTATATGTTAAAAATCAATTTCTTTTATTTGAGTCAGTGGTTAAAAACAGATGTATTTAGTGAAGCAGTACAAGTGATTGTTACCAGGGATTCATATATAATATAATATAATATAATATAATATAATATAATATAATATAATATAATATTATATTATAGCGATCTCCCATTCAGAATCTATAAGCTGGTATATGGCAATACTAGAGAAAATAATTAGGCTTGCTTATTCCATAGAAAGATGAATTGGCATGTATCTGTAAGTAAAAGGACGTGGCATTCTGCTGGAAGGCTGGAAGGGTCCAAACAAATAAGAATCCACCTCCTACTGATGTGGTTTATCCAACAAGCTCAGCTCTAACCCTGCTTTAAATTTTTTCAGGGAAGCAAATCTATATTTTCTTTGTTAGAATATCACCTATTGAAAATATTACACTTCTTAATTAAACACTGGGTAAATGGGAACCTCATACAATTCCAAAATGGAGATAACCGATGGGAACTATATTTGTACCATTATATTGCTTCTCAGCCTTTTGGCTAAGATCAAGTGTATATTTGTACCATTATTTTATTCTGCCTATTTAGATATTCAGCACTTTTCCACAATAATTTTATTGTACAACTTTGGGCTTTTGATAAACCACAGAATATAAGCATCCTTCCATGAAAGGCCCGATGTCTTGGGTCTTGGCGCTTTCTTAATGAGATGTGTGCTTGTCCACTTTATCACTTTGTGCACACCTTGAAGGTAGAGGATCATTTCACTGAGAGTACATGGAAACTTGGCATTAATACATGGATTCGTGGTGGATCCCCATGTGAGGAATAGAAGTGACGTCTGCGAGGTCCATTAGCTCACAATCCAGCTTAGCAGCAAACACTTCAGCTTCTGGTGGTGGTTTATCATTGCCTGATAATTACGTCTACCTCTTCCTTTTCTCCTCATCACTAGACTTGCTGTCAGTCCATGTAGCTGATGATTAAAAACATTGTTTGTTACCCCACAATGCATCACTCTGTTTGCCTGGAGGCAGTGCAAAATGAGAGTCTCATGCTCTACATTGGTAAATGATTTCAGCAAAGGAACAAACAATAGCTATGCCACGGCATTCTCAGGACTTTTTCTGTCTGGTTGCCCTTGTTCAAAAAGGTTGTGGTAGGGAAGGTGTGGCATGTCCTCTGGACTGAAGGGCATATCTATCCGTCTTGCAGGTGCCCAGTCACATGCAAAGGAAACAGCAGATCTATCTCGACTTGGGAGAATGTGGCCTCAGGAATTTCTGGCTACTCGAGGAAAGGATTACCCGATGGTACAGTTTATCCTCAGGCTCAGGGTTTGATCAATATATGAAAACTCTAGGGCAACTTTCCTCTCCAACACTACTGAATTTCTAGCTTGCTAATAAAAATTCTAAACTTCAGTGTGCCTTGGGCAAAGACTATAGTCAAGAGTGCTGTGACAGTTTCACTGTAGTACTAAATTGTGGCATCAGAAATTCTTTGGGGAAATGGAAAAATATTCTCTGGAGAAAACCAAAACCAAACTCAAAAACGAAGGAAGCAAAAGGTGATGGAGACCATGCTAACTAAATATCTTAGTCACATGAAGCACAAATAACAGTGCTAATAAAAAAAAGAGGCTGCTTTCTTTTTTTTGTTGTTGTTATTTCTTTTTTTAATAGATATTTTCTTTATTTACATTTCAAATGCTATCCCCTTTCTTAGTTTCCCTGAGAAGATGTTTTCTTTTTAGCACAGAGTATTGTAATATTTTATAGTATTATATATATTATAATATTCTCCTTTATAGTGTTACTATGATACCTGTTTTGGAAGTAAAAATTGAAACAAAAAAATTTAAGAAACTAATTACTGGATATAAAATATCATTAGACATTTGGAGAGTCAACTATCTGGATTACATCTGGAGAGAGAACATGGTTTGGGAAACTTTATTAGAATGGGCAGGTAAGGCAGAGGAGTAGGCAGGGAGAAAAAGTCACGCGGAACCGTTCCCTTCTGCCCCACTAGGAATTTAAGTGGAATAACTCTACACAGGGAATTTGGGAATTTTGTCCCTCCTATTGCTTGTTAAATAAGAAGTCTGATTCCAAAAGTAATGCTGTTGGTCACAGGGCTCCTAGAGATCCCAAAACGATGCAATCTATTGCCTTTGCTCCTGGTTGCCCACCAGAATTACCTAATAAAACTACTGCTAAAAGCATCACACATATTCATCACAGGACCTGGATAAGTTGAGTGGATATCAACCAGTAAGCTTGTTCCCTGCTGTTAGTTTTAATAGTTTTAGAAGCTATGTAAGCTGCAAGGGAATAAAGATGATGAACGGTCTTACTGGGTGGTAAACCCTGGGAAATACAATAGAGACAGAATTGCCAAGAGATGCCCATGCGTGCAATCGTGGCATGACTGTAATAGAAGTAACTCTGTTCTTTCTGATTGGATGTAAGTCTTACTCCACAGGTCAAAACATATGCTTAGTACTGCATCTATTCCCAAGAAATCACTTTTGAGGAGTCCCAAGCTTGAACCTATTACTATTGTTCTGAGAAGTGGACACAGAATCAACCAGTACTCTACGTTTGTATCTCTCTATTCAGATGAATGCAGCTGTTGGGCCTCATCAGCAATTTTGTCCATTTGATGTATTAGGGAGTGAACAGTGATTAATGCTCAGAGTCACAAGTGATCAAAGTTCCAGAGAGTAAGTTTCTGTAGACTGTTCAGCCACAATGGGAACATCTACATCACAGCTTCCTAATCAAGGCTCAGGAAACATCACAGGGAGGGAGAGGGAAGATTGCAAGAGAGAGGGCAGGAGGGATAGAAAGAACATAGTGTCTTCTAAGAAGACCAACCTACTACACTCATTAAGTCACAACCATGGTGGCTGCCTGCACAACAACTACATAGTATCAAGCCAGTAAATATCTTGCTTTGAGTGGAAAGGGGTCCCTAAGTTTTCTCCCATAATTTAGAAGTGATGAGTGCTGATGCCTTTTGCAAGAACAGTCAGTTGTCTTTAACCATGTGGCCATTGGTGTGTCATTCTAGCCAGGGGATGACCTCAGACCATGGAGTAGATGAGTAACACAGAACAGACAGACATTAGAAAGATGAAGAGGACATGTAGTCGGGGGGCTAGTAAGGAGTAGGAATACATCCGGGAGGAGGTAGGGAGTCCCATAAGATGGGGTGTGTGTGTGTGTGTGTGTGTGTGTGAGAGAGAGAGAGAGAGAGAGAGAGAGAGAGAGAGAGAGAGAGAGAGAGAGAGAGAGAGAGAGAGATCAAAATACACGGTATAATAATCTCAAAGAGTTAACACATAGATAAAGAAATGAGCCAGTGGTTCATATCACACAGTATCACTGACACATTTCTCAAGGACTCTCATTGGACTCTAGGCAAACTTTGCTCTCTGAGCACCTGGGGTGTGGGGAATCACATAATTCCAATATACAATGGTACAAAGCTTACATCCTCTTCTCAAAGGGAAATCAGGGGAATAACAAAGCAAGTGGCCAGAGATAACAAGGATGGGGCAAGATGGAAAGCAAGAAGACACTCTGCAAAGCTTATCGAACAGACCAGGCAGACTTGACTCTGGGGATTTGGTGCAAATAGGAGCAGGCACAAACAGGTGAAGTACAGACTTTTCTTGTCAGTATGTGCTGATAATAACACCAACCATCACTTTGCCTCCTTAAAAGCTCTTCTTTGTGCCTCAAAAATATCCTGCAAAGTGCCCCTTTAAAGAATGAGGTACTTATGCAATTTTATGTTCATTTGGAAATACTGTAGAATCACCAGGGCTTTCTGCTTTAAAAACTAGAGAGAAAATAGTTTACCCCTTCATAAAAAGGTATTGACAGAAAGCAATTTCTCACTGTTCAACACATTTTTGGAATTAAGCTGAAAACACTCAGGCTGGTTATAATGGATGTAGATATTACAAAGCTGATAGAGAGATTAAACCTGAATGTTATGTGAGATTTCAGCTTTCCAACATGTTCAACCCTAACATTTTTGGTAATGTTATGAAATCTTTTCGCCTTTTCTCTTTCCTTTTCTTTCATCCTTTCATCCACAATGACTTATTTTACCCTCAGTTTTCAAAGAGTTCACTCCATCATGGCCAGCTGTATTGGTTTTGTTTGTTTGTTTGTTTGTTTGTTTGTTTGTTTTTTCAGCTGTATTGTTTTGACACAGGGCATCCTGATGGCGGAACTCTGTGCCAGAAACTGTGTACAACATTATGAATCAGAATCTGAGAAAAGGAGAGAGAAATGTGTCAGTGATACTGTGTACTAAGTGATCTGTCTTCTCATCTCCCAGGGATATATTTTTGACCTCAGCTCCATCTTTAATGTTTCCAGAATTTCCCCAAAATATTAGCATCTGATATGAACCACTGGCTCAATCTTTAGCCTGTGAAAGACTTTCAAACCACTGTACCTGTAGTCCTCACTGGCTCATAGTCATCTCATAATGAAAGATGGATTAAGTACATCTTCTACAGTCTTCACAATTTTTAACATTTCCAACGGTGTTGAGAAAATCAAACTTAATGTATCTTTTGGGACTCTAGGCAAACATTGTTCTCTGAGCAACCCCATTCTGGGGTGTGGAGAGTCACATAATTCCAATATACAATGGTACAAAGCTTACATCCTGTTCTCAAAGGGAAATCAGGGGAATAGCAAAGCAAGTTTGCAGGAAAGCAACACTGAGAGTCTGCATTTGGCGACATCAAATTCTGTGGCTCTGTGGGCAGAGGATGTGACCACTAATGGATTTCTGTAGTCCCCACATCTATAATCTTTCTGGCTTAGCCCACATGTGTGAACAAGATATTCCATGGTCTCCCTGTTTTCAGTGAAACAACTTTCAAGAGAATTTAGAGTTTTATGTCCTAGAGACTTTGATAGTTGCATTATGATAAATTCCATAGAACATTTTAACACATTTTTTGATATGGTATCAGCACAAACTCTTTGTTTCTCTTTAATATCCCACAAAGCTTTATCAACCTCAAGGTCTACACTTGGAAAAGTATGGACAAGGACACTTTCACGTGTTCTCTATTTGTCAGATTTTCTCTGTATTCTTACTAGATGGCTGAAAGCATGAAGTTCTAGATTGGCTATGAGGAGAATACCACGCTGTTTTCCTTGCTAAACTAATTAGTAATTTTACCTTTAACATTCAAAGTTTCAATACACTGTCAAACTGTAGAGGAACTCTTTGCTGAAATCAAGCATGAGAGACCTGTTGTTCATTTGTCAATATGTCCCCACCCCACCCCCCAAATTTCGTGAACATAGGCCTTAATTTCTGTACTTCCATTACCATTCTGTTGTTCTCTGCTCACAGCAGAATGGTTAATAAATCTCTAGTTAAAACACACCAAAAAATCTGCAGCACATCTGACCAACTTCTACTTTATCCTGACAAAGTGCTCAGGGGCAATGGCTCTGATTCTCTGAAGACAATTTTGCATATTATTTATTTATTTTTTAATGGAATAATTTATTTTAGCTGGTGTCTTCAGAGATATCACATTTTCTGCCATGATTCTATTGGTTGAGAGTTCATGTTAAGCCAGGGATATGTGCAGAGGTTATTTCCATCGCAACAGATAGAGAACAGCAAGCAGTATTTGTCTGTAGGATTTGTGTGTGTGCGTGTGCGTGTGCGTGTGCGTGTGTGTGTGTGTGTGTGTGTGTGTGTGTGTGGTGTACTTGTATGGGATGTATTTGTAGATCTCTGTTCTGTGTTTATGGGATATGTATGTAGGATTCTGCTCTCTATGTATATGAATATATATGTAGAAGTCTGCTGTGTATGTATGGTATACGTATGTAAGATCTTGGTGTGTGTGTGTGTGTGTGTGTGTGTGTGTGTGTGTGTGTGTGTGTGTAGGGTGTATGTATAGGATTCTGCTGTGTGTGTATGGAGTGTGTATGTAGGATTTTGCTGTTTGTATATAGGGTTTGTATATATTATTCTGTTGTGTGTGCGTGAGGTATGTATGGAGGTTTCTGGTGTGTGTGTATGGCCTGTAATTTTTTTGGAATCTGCTGTGTGTGTGCAGGCTGTATATATAAAACTCTGAAGTATATGTGTGGGGTGTTTAATGAAGGATTCTGCTTTATGGGGGGCATATATTTAAGACTCTGCTGTGTGTATGAGGTGTGTATATAGGACTCTTCTATGTGTATGGGGTATATATGTAGGACTCAGTTGTTTGGATGGAGTGTATATGAACATGTATGAATGTAGTTGTAAGTGAATGTGGAGACCAGAAGATGTCTTTGCGAGCCCCACTGTTACTATCTACTTTATTTCCCCAAAGCAGGATATATTTCTGAACTCAGAACTCACCATATTTTAGAGACAGACTGGTTAGCAAGCTCTGGGATTCACCTGTCCCTGTGCTGGGGTTACAGGTGTGTGAACAGTTTTGCCTGACTGTTTCCATGACCCCAATCCCAGGTATTCATGTATGTGCAGCAAACACTCTTACCCACATTGCCATCTTCCTTCCCTGGAATTAGTATTTTCTCAGTGTTTTACTAGATGCATTTAAAATTTCCTCTCTAACCTAGTATTTCTTGTTATTTGCATTGAGCACAAAATCAAGTTGTATGCGACTCATGGTTTATAGCCTTTAGGAATTCCTATCTGTGTTAACTCAGGGAGAGGAGAGTCATAAGACATATTTACCCACAAAATGCAGGCCAAGTATGAGGTTTAGCTCTGAATGTTATGCATAAAATCCAAGGTGAAACTAAAATAATGAGTGATATGTAGAAAGAAATACTTGTTTTTAACAAATGATTCTTTAAGACTTACCACACACATCTTTACCCAACATCTCAGACAATGTGATATAGGAAAGACAACCTAAATCTATCAACTTTTCTTTCAGGGAGAGATCTAGCTTAACTCAAGAAACTCAGTTCCATTTGCTTTTACTATTTCCAAAAGACAAACTTAACATCTTATAATGCTTCATGTACTTTATGAATCTCACCTCTGGGATTATCTGAGGAGCATACATACATGTTATGATACATAGAGTTAAGGATCTAAAATGAAGAGTGAGATATTATCTTTGGGATAAAGGAAAAGATGGGTGGATTTGGCTTTGGAAATCTTATAGGTAAATGTAGTAAACTATCTCAATGCAGAGGAAAGAGTAAGTCATGAAACATATTGACATGAGTTTCTTCATATGACTGAGGCAGGCAACACTTTTGAGTGTACAATGCTATTGGAATGCTGTTGATAAAATTAGTTGACGAAGAAAAGTCGAATTATTGCTTTTATAATCATTTAAGGGGTGGTAGAGTCCAGTGTGGAGGGTTCTCTCATTTGATAACATGTCTTTAAATCTTTTTTAGTTATACTGATTGTTTTTGCAGATGCACTTTTTGATATGGTGCTTCACCTCCATGTATATCTAAGTCCCATGTGAATGTTTGGTACTTGTAAAGGCCAGAAGATGGTGTTGAGTCTCTTGGAACTGGAATTACAAATGGTATAAGCGACCCCATGGGTATAGGGATTTGAACTTACGTCCTCGGGAAGAGCAACCACTGCTCTTATCTGCTGATTTATGTTTCCAGATCCCTGAACTAAGTTTTAATATCAATGCTGTCTGTGCATTTGTACATTTATGTGTGCTTGTGTGTGTGTGTGTGTGTATTTTTGTGTATGTGTTATTGGGTACTCCTAGCAAATAAAGAATTTTAATGGGTTTTATAAATCCAAGTTGATTACAGAGAGAAACAGGATGGTTTCTATATTCAACTTGAGTAATAATTATTGAAATGCCTAGGTAAGCTCTGATCAACATACATGGCATGTAGTGTTATATGGACCAACCTTATAGAGTCTCAAATCCATGGAACAGATCTCAGAAGTGTGTGGTAATATATGAGAATTATTGACAGATCCATTCCCAGTCACGTCCTCAAGCAAACCTTTGGTGAGAGAGGTAATAAAGGTATATGAAATGGACTGGCCATCAAGGAGAAGGAGGCATGGGTTTTGGAGGATAGTGACATTTGAGCTGAGAAATGAAGACAGTAGTGAAAGGATGAGCGAGTTGAAATACTTTGTGTGCTATTTACTGTTTTGTATAATGCCGCCTTTTTGAGTCCTTTCGTATGTGACTCAGGAGGATGGCGCTCTATGAATGTGGATCCTAAAGTTTGATAGCTCTGGTAATGCTCAGGAGAGCAGCCTGCTGAGAGATGGATTCATGGATTACCCAGCAGGAAGGAGCTGTAAGTAAAGACAAGGCACAGCTCCTAGATTCTGCAAAGATAAAACGAGGTAGAAAATTAATGATATTCATCTTCATTATTTTCCCTTTACATTTCTTGTTCACTAATCTGCAGCCTAAATAGAGTGACACAGCTTTGTAGCAAGTTTTAGATTAAAGAAGACACAAAGAGCTTTGGTAAATATTTGCAATATTAAAAAGCTTAGAATGTGCCTAGTCCTGCACTGACTTGATGTGCCCAGTGTGTGTGTGTGTTTGTGTATGTGTGTTTGTGTATGTGTGTGAGTGTGTAGAGTGAGGGGGGCAGTGTGGGGGGTGCAGGAGGGAGAGCACATCCCTGGGACAAGCTCCACTCTCTCGGAGGAAAAGAGGAGGTGGGGATAGGGGAGGAACAGGGTAAGGGGGACCAGAAGGAGGGGCATAGGGATCTGAATGTAAAGAAAATAAATGAAGAAAATAACAAGAAAAAAAGAGCGGGGGCATGGTTACTCACGGTAATGCTTGGCAGGTTGTTGTTTTTCACTTTTTGTTTTCAAAAAACTGTTTTTTTTTAAGTATGAGAAATATCTATGTATTTAAATAAATCTAAGTAAACTGTCAACATACCATTAAATTTTGAGTACTTTTGGAACAATATTGAATACATTTGAAACCAAGATGGATCATGAAAAATGGAACTGTGCTAAGGATCCATCCTTTGGAATCTGGCTGACAGAAATCATAGGGAATTTCTAATGCCGTTTTATTTACGTTAAATATATACAATGCTACATATATTTACTTCTCATTTGGAATAGGGTCAAATCCAAGGCAGATGTTTGGCAAAGTGCTTTTGCTGTTGGGTGACTCTAAGAGTTCTTCCTCTACAGATGTGTGTAAATGGCTTAGTTGGTAAGAGTTCTAGCTACACAAACACAAGAACTCGTGTTCAAACCCACAGAACTCATGAAAAAATCTGGGCAAAATGAGTGTAAGCCTGCTAGCCCAGTACCTTGTGGAGCAGAGCCAAGAGTATCTCTGGAGCTTGCTGGTCTCCTGTAACTTCAGGTTACCTGAGAGATCCTGTCATAAGGGAATGAAATGAAGAACAATCTGAATGATCCAGAAGGATGTCAGATGTTCACATGTTAGCACACATTCATATGCCACACCGTATCCCATACATGGGAAAATAAAATATTTTCAGAAGTTATTTCACTGGTGCCTGCCAGTCTCTGGTGGATGAAATGAAGCAGCTGAGGTCCACAGGAGAGCAATGTGTTCAAATGAAGAAGCAATGGCATCACTGAGAACTTTGCCTTAGACTCCTCTGGCTCTGAGAGATACCTCATTCATCCAACTTCTACAACATTTTCTTGACCTCTCTTAGCTCGTGGATTCCATTTAAAAACATCAGGTTCCTTATAGTGGCATCTTTATAAACCTCACATCGTGCTGGCGATTGGAATGTGGGAATGCAGATTTAATGAAAATTTTATTTAGCTGTAGTTAAGCTATAGAAATGAGGATACTGTAAAAGAAATAGTATTGGAAAGGCGCATACACTGAGAAAATGAAACCGAAGAGACTTTACTAGGACTGCTGGGTTATGGTGGATCTTCCTGCAGGCCAGGGGAAGAACATACTTGTAAAAGTCTTTACTTATTCCCTAGGTCAATAAGAGATAAATCTTGCTAACTCAACAACAAGACTCTTGTTGCGGGAAAAATTAAAGAAGAATGGCAAGTTCCGGCCCTATACCCAACTCTTCTCAGTCCTGGTGGCCTCGTCAGCCAGTTTTTATCTCATGGAGACTGTTTGACTCAGAGCTCCAAAATCTCTCCACCCAGCTCACTAAGTTCTCACTGGCAGATCGTTACAATACCAGCCCCATGCTTCAAAACCCCACGGTCTTTGTGGTGCACATCTGACAAACCCATGCTTTGCTGCTTTACCTTTCTGTCTGGAACCCAGTTGAACCACTGCGTGAAGGAAAATACCACACAAACTTAGTTCAGAAACAATGGTAACTCAACTGCAGGGCACATCAACTAGAATCCTTATCTTGTAAGCCATATTAAATCTAAATCCTTTGTTGGTGAATTCTGGAGGCTCTGCCATTGAAATTGGGAGACAGTAGTAGCTACATCTTGCCCTTTCACTATCCCTGTCAAAAAGCACCCCCCCCCACTTTCTCTCTTCCTCTAACCTGGAAGTCCTGCCTACTTGCCCAGTGATTGGGCCCTTTATTCACTCAGGGGAAGGTTCACAAGTACTTGACTCAATCAGAGTTCCAGACAACCCCTCCTGGGAAAGCTGAATTAACAACAAAATACAGGCAGCAGCAGGGCCATTCACTACAGATTCTAAGACAAATTCCTTACATTGGTGGATTCAGGTTGATGGGGTAGATGTAGGAGATGAGAGACGTGTGAAACCCTATGCTACTATTCCCCAGTTGTGCAATCTATGTGCAATCTATGAAGTTACAGATTAGATGAGAGAAAAGCCACATAGATACTCTTGACCTCTGTTTGACATTATTGGCCAGAATCTGCCTTGGCTCTCATGTTGGTATTGGAATGTAGTATCCCAGCTGGCTTTTCTTCCACCCATGTGTGTTTCCATAGAATTAAGGCCACAAACAACTACACAAATCAAAGATATTGTAAATCTGCTGTCATTTCTGTCTAATTCCAGTGTGAAACATCAAATGTTGGATGAATTGCTTAAGATCTTCTGAACTTCCCAGGAGAACATCTTCCTCGGGAAACATAGATGATCCAGGATCTGGCATAGTTTTTGACAACTTAATGGCCAGCATCAGTTCTATCCACAGGGATTTATTGAAGTGAAATGGTTGTTACAAGTCAATACTATATATAAGGTATGAGTTTTATTCGGTAAAACACAGGCCAATTTCTTCCACATTATATTTCATATGTCATTTCAATGGTTTTGACCAAAGATCTTTTTTTGTTCCTTGGTGTGTTTACTTTGTTTTACACCTTTCACAGTCTTGGTAAATCAGATCACTGGAAAGGGAATTCTACTGTTGCCTCAAATTGCAGAGAAATTTCATTTTAGTGTAGTAGCGAACCATCAATAAGAGAAAGGAAATTTCTCCCTCGGGGCATGTGGGGCATAGCTGTAAGAGCTCCTCGGTAGCACAGGCTTGTCAATAAAGTCAGAGAGCGCCTCAGCCCGCTGTACTCCTTTTAATTTCTGAACCTCACAAGCAGAGAAATGAGTGGGAGATGACTGGAAGCATCACAAAAGCAGCAGAACAACAGGGGCACAGTGCACAGGAAGATCCCAGGAAAAGTATTCAAGAAAGTTCCGTTTGGATGTGCACATATCTCAAGCTTGTAGAAAGGTGGGTTCAAAGTGAGGTGAATGCAACATGAGATGCAGGATGTCTCCAAGTTGCAGTTTTAGTGCTCACTTGTGATACCTGACCGAGGACTTATCGCTTTGCTTACAGGGCCAGAAAAGAAAACCCATCTTCTTAGTTACTCTCCCCAAAGACCCCGAAATAATAGAGTATGCTATGGCATGATGATAATAATGGTGCCATAGCATACTCTGTGTTATTTGAGTCAATCTCCATGAGCAAGAGGAGTCTAGTAGATGTGCACGCATCTAATGCTCAGTGGAGTGAATATGTCAGTGTTATGCAAAAGATAGAATGGGAGGGGGTCCTGAATTGCAACCATTATGGAAAGTAACTTGAAAAACAAAACAACATGGAATACAGAGAAAGAGAAGCACCCTACTCTAAATAGGGCACTGAAACCATCTGTACATCAATTGTCTTTGGGGTGTATTTATAGCTATGTGAGCAATCAGTCAGGCATTGCCCTGCATGTTGTAACTCCTTTCCCTGGCCACAGTGAGTACATTGTGCACCATCCCAATACCAGATGATAAGAAAATTCAAATGCAAGCTGATATGTATCTAATTTTCCCAAGAGGTGTTTAACCATTCTATTTGGAAAGTGCAGCCAGGCTCAAAATGCTGACAGCAATGTGAGATTGACCAAAACAGGAGATATCATTTATAAAGATCTGCCATATAAACAGGAACTAAATATCAATGGTGGTAGCTTTCCACACCCGAAAAACACCCACACCTACGTTTTTCAGGGAATGCATGTTTAGGGGTTGCTTTCCCTGCATCTTATGTTTTGAGTATTTCATAGCCATTGAAGAATACTCTAGTTTTCAAAGATCGTTGCTTATGTATTAAGGATGATGATTCATGCTAACAGTTGGTAACACACTGCACTGCACAGTCTTGTTCCAAAAGATCATTTTACAACCTGTATTAGGGAATTCAGAATAGGAAGAGTTTGTACTAAAAAGTCTAACCTAAGACCTAGGAATAGGAATATTTCTCTAAAAAGATCTTGCAGGTTCTAATAACATCTATGTATGAACTATTTCCTGGTCATGTGTCCTTGGGAGAGATACTTCCCTTCTCTACATTTGTTTCACAACATGTAATATCATAGTAATGCCATCATGTTTTACAGTAGGACATCCATGCACTGGTACTACAGACAATCTTAGAACTGCGCTTGGTAGAGAACCAACTCCAATTACTTCTTTATGTGTTGGCAGTGAAATGTGTTAGAATAGAAACTGTTTATCCCCCAGAAGATCTTATCTGGTTCCCAGGCACTTTCTAGGTATGAGTTACAGTATTAAAAACAATCACCCAGGGCTGAGATGTAGCTCAGATGGCAGAGTGCTTGTCCCTAACTAGGTATGGTGGCACATTCTCGTGTATAACCTCAGATCTTGAGTAGAGGGAGGAAGATCAGATGTTGAAGCTTAACTAATTACATAGAAAGCCCAAGCCAACTTGAATCACTTGAGACCATCTCTAAAATTAAAGAAAATAATCATTCACGTTAGGTGAAGAATGCAGAGTTTAGTAAAAAGCCTAGAGGCAGAAGAGAAGTAGAAGAGCAACTTCAGGAGGCCAATGGAGACAAGTAATGATGTCTCTAGGACATTTTGTAATTGTTGAGGTTGGGAAAGATAGCTAGAAGGTTGTTTTGCAAATTGGATAAAATTTCAATGCTCTCAAAACTTATGGGAGGAGGTTGGCATCAATTCTGAAGACATTAGGGGAAAATCAGTAACGCTTGGGGAGGAAATGCTACCTTATCATGTCCTGACTTGTAAGGCACTGTTTTATCCAATTGTTCATAGCAAAGCAGGTAACAGCTATACGTGCTTGACTGACATTATTGGGTATACCGAATTCTATTTCTCCATATCTATGTATGAGTAGTTTTTTTGTTCACTGGGCTATACCTTAGATTCTGAAAATTATTTCTGTCAGCTCTACAAATTGATGTGGTCTTGTTTATCAATTATATGTATTTATTGATAAAACCCTTTTCAATAGATGAGGTGAAATTTTCAGCGGCAAATAGTGTAGTAGTAACTAACAGGTCAATAGCTCATTATTTTGTGATTTAGTGTTAGGTGGGGAAGAAGATAGATGATCTGCTCTGCTATTTAGCTTATGAGGTTGATTTTGCTTAAAGGAAGAACTCAGCCTATGGAAATTAATGTCCCCTGTTCACCAAGATGAGCTTGTCATACCTACAGTACACTTGGGACTTTCTATTGCAACTCTTTTGTGATGATTCTTATTCCATTGCTCTTCTTTACTCAGCCTGTTAGATAGAAGTGACTACAACACCATCGTTATTGCTATGAAAGGCTTTCTTGGATGCCTATACCTTTCCCTCAGTACCAGTAAAGGACTGTTACTAATGAAAAGAATCTCTCCTTTGTAGTGCTGTCTCATCCAGGGCTCATGGCTGTAACTTCTGTATGTGACATACACATTGAACCTAGAACGTGGTTTGGGGATAAAGTGTGCTATTAGATGCGTTTAAATAAGTCCTGATGGTCTCAGAAGATGCAGTAACTCAAGCTCTGTTCTAGACGCTTCATTCAGTTCCTCTTCCTCCTGGGAAGTAGAACATAGCCATTCTCTATATCTGTGACTCTCGACTCTCAGCCCTCTACCGAACCAGTTGGTTTTTCTTTCTTGTTCCTATTGTACATTCCTACTAAAACATTAATCATTCTGCCTTGGAATAAGTTTCTATCTTTCATTCTTGATTCTTAAAAAATTCCTCTGCATCTAATATTTCTGATACTATAGAGGGTATTGGTAGTATTGAAAACAAGCTTGGTGGATGAATGAATATGGCAAAGGTATTCTCTAAGAAAGTAGATTTTGAGAATTCTTTCTTCTGAACTATGATTTGACATAAGTCTGAATGTTTAAACAGGCAATCATCCAGGAAACTTATGCTATTCTTTACTTCAATGTATATAGAGCCAGAAATATTCTTTCATAACCAGGATGGAAGAGAAAAAGAATCAGATAAAACTCAGTTGTCAATCAACTTAAGGAAGTGTATCTTTTGCTCAGATTTCTTACTTATTTCCTTCTTTTCTTCCTTCTTTACTTTTGGCTTCTACAGTGACTATTTATTAGATTTTTCAAATTTGGTTACACAAATTATACCCAGCTTCCTAAAATTAGTAGCCTAATGTCACCTTGCTGTGGTGAAGGCTTGGCTACCTTGCCTTGCAGTTAGTTTGGAATCCATATTTATAATTTTCTCACAGACCCTTTCAGTCAGTAATGTTCACTGTGTTATCAGACTGCCCATTCTGTGTATGCCAGCCCACACTCTCTCCATCTACTTCTCGGTTATGGAAAGTCTACCTGGTACCTGGCTGACTTCATGTGTGAGCACATCATTGTTTGACTTCTTGAGGATTCATTCAGATATACCACCATCACAAATTATTTTACAGTGACTCTGGGTAAGAGGTCATCAGTAGCTTCTAGAATCATCAATTAAACTAGAATAGGCTTCTGCAGCCAAGTAGGATTTTTTACGACCCATTAAAAACCACATTTTGTACACATGAAGAAGTTTCAGAAATGGCTGTTCATAGGAGTAATTAGATATAACAGGATGACTACAATCCAGTTTTTCTATCTCCACAAATATATTTTTGATCTAACCGAGAATGCAATTTTTTTGCTGAAGTAGAATTTAACTAAAATATAATATTTCCTCTTGTCATTATGTAGATGTTTATTTTCTCTTAAAACACCTTTATCTAATGAGTGTTTGTCCAGATGCATACATTGCCCCAGCTTCACCTTTTAGTCTATTGCTAATCAATTTTGTTGTTGTTGTTGTTGTTTTGGTTTGATTTTCAATACAATGTTTCTCTATGTAGTCCTGGCTGTCCAAGAACTTGCTTTGTAGCCCAGGCTGGCCTTGTGCTCAAGAAATGCAGTTACTTCTTCTTCCCAAAATCTCACCCACCATCTCCTAGCTAGTAATCAATTTTGATAATAGCCATTATTTTTATTTTTTTCTGGATAAAGACTCACTATATAGTCCTGGCTGCTTGAGAACACGCTATGTAGTCCAGGCTGACCTCAGAGACCTGCCTGCCTGTTTCTCCTGAGGACTGGATTAGAAGGTCTATCTCACGTCTGCCTTTGTTATTTCATAAGCTTCTGACTTCTGAAAGTGAAGAAAGCATTTCTGAAGGAAATTTGAATTCATTAGAGGAAATGGAAAACATTGAACTGAAACATGACAGGTGCTTAATGTCGTCTGAGTCTTTGGTAAGATGTTTGATTAGGATATCTCAGTCCTTACAAAAAACCTGGACACTATCATTATTATCATTTTTCACAAAAGAAAATTAGACTTTGAGAGAACAAGCAATCAGCTCTACAACACCCCCCCCCCCCAAACAAGAACGGATTCATCTCAGCAAAGCCACACTCGCTGTAAGATGCTTCGCCATGAGAGCGGCCATAGGCACCTGATTCCAGTTACTATTAGCTGATGCCTGACATCTGAAATTCTTATGTGAAGGGCAGAACAACTATAAAATGTAGGTAGGGTTTCATGGGTTTATGAAATTTTCTCACTCTTTCTAGCTGTGGAATTTATAGTTTTGATATTTAAATAGAAGATCAAATTAACCGCAAATATGGAATGTATCTTATTCTGTATTTGTGTCGTGATGGATAAATCCAATCTTAACTTTTTTTATTTTTAATTTGAAGAGAGAGTTGCATTTCTTCTTACAGTAACAATACTCTTCTTAAGAAGTTTTGGAGAGGATACTGCTCTATATGTTTATCAGATTTGTGGAGGGGAACTTAATATTATGATGCAAACTTGACGTCATCTGTTTGAGAAACCTGTGAGACTTAGTCTTTTGTAAACAGACCACATAATCCTTGTTGAATTATTACAGAAGGTGGGTTGAGAACCAGTTCACAACATCTGCTTACTGTTTAAATCAGAATATTTTGAGAAACTTAAATTCTAGCTTGTAGTTCTCCCATATTGCTCTGACACCCTTAGCTGCACTAACCATCACATACAGATGATTAGAGTTAAGTCTGTTAGCCTCAGTATTAATTACCTGATCTCAACCTAGATCTTGTAGACCTATGCAAGCTTTAGCTCATGTAGACTGCAAGCCCTTGGCTGAACCAGTAGACTTATACAGTCCTCTACAGACTTATAAAAATCCTTAAGTAGTTACTCATCAACAAACCAAATAATCCAAATTACCCAATTAAAGAATGGGACAAAGCTAAACAGATAGTTATCGAGAGAAGAATCTGAAATGGCTGGGAAGAACCTAAAGAAATGTTCAGCATCTTTAGTCATCACTGAAATGCAATTCAAAACAGCTCTGGAATTTACTTACACCCATCAAAGTGCTTAAGATAAAAACCTCAAGGGATAGCACATTCTGGTAATGAAGAGGAACATTCTTCATGGATGGTGGCAGGGCATGCAAACTTGTAAAACCTCTTTAGAAATCCCTTCGACAGTTTCTCAGAAAATTGGGAATAATTGTACACCAAGACCGAGCTATACCACTCCTGGGCATATACCAAAAAGATGCTCTAACTTACCACAAGGACACTTGCTCAGCTATGTCCATAGCTGCTTTATTCTTAATATCCAGAAACTGGAAACAACCTATATTTTCCTCAACTGAAGAGTGGATCAAGAAATAGTACTAATGTACAAAGTGGAATATTACTCAGCTATTAAAACCAATGGTCTCATGAAAATTTGCAGGCAAATGGTGAAACTGGAAACATCATGCTGAGTGAGGTAACTCAGTCCCAGAAAGGCAAACATGGCATGTACTCAGTTATAAGTTGATATTAGCTATAACTATAGGGTAACTGTGTTACCATCCACGGACCCAAAGAAGCTAAATACAAAGATGACCCAAGGAAGGATGCTTTATCTCACTAAGAAGAGGAGATAAAATAGTCCTCAAGGGTGGAAGGAGGGAAGGAATTGGGTGAGACAGAAGGTCGGGAGTATTTTGCTCTTCCTAAAAAGGTAAAAATATTAATTATTTTCCTCATTTAAAAGATGCTAAACATTTCCATGTGAAATTTGCTATTTTTCATAGACCAGAAAGAGAGTTACAGGGATTCTAAAGAAGAATTTCAAGCTGTCTCGTATGAGGCTATGCCAGTGCCTGGCAAATACAGAAGTGGATGCTCACAGTCATCTATAGGATGGAATTCAGGGCCCGCAATGGAGGAGCTAGAGAAAGTGCCCAAGGAGCTGAAGGAGTCTGCAACCCTATAGGTGGAACAACAATATGAACTAACCAGTACCCCCCCCCCCCAGAGCTTGTGTCTGTAGCTGCATACGTAGCAGAAGATGCCCTAGTCGGCCATCATTGGAAAGAGAGGTCCCTAGGTCTTGCAAACTTTATATGCCCCAGTACAGGGGAACACCAGGGCCAAGAAGTGGGAGTGGGTGGGTAGGGGAGCAGGATGTGGAGAGGGTATATGGAATTTTCTGGATAGCATTTGAAATATAAATAAAGAATATATCTAATAAAATAAAATAAAATAAAAAAGAAAGTCTGCCCTTGAAAATATTCACTGTAATGCAAGGGCAAAGGGTAACAGGCTGAGCATGGCTGATCCGGAATGTAATACACAAAACTCTCCAAAATCAGAAGTAGGAATTCTATACCCAGCCTTATGTGACAGCTCAAAGTCAAATATGATTCATTGTACACTAATTTTTGTCTCACACACAAAAATACTTTTAAAAATACTGTATGAGATTACCTGTAAGCAGAGTTCGTAAATATCACACATAGATCCCTCATTTACACATTGATTTTTCTAAGTATCAACTAGCTATCTAACTACGCCCCTATCATCTATAATCTATATATTTTGATACATATACAAACATTTGAAATTCTACAAAACAGCATTTAAAATCATAAATCTAAAATATCCCTAATGTCCAGAAGCCTGAGTAAGGAACACTCAATCTGGATAATACAATCTGGAAATGCTCATTAGGACTTTGATTGTATTGGCTCTTCTGAGAGGAAATACTTTATTATATGGGAAGCTTGGCGTTTTTACAGTATAGTTGGTTATTCTACCCCACCCTGTAATAAATGTCTTCGATGAGATGTAGGGAGGAAATCTTTTTGTTAATGCTCCAGAAGATTTTTTTTTTTTACTTTTATGTCCCCAAATTCTTACAATGACAGCCAACAAATGATCAAAGCAAGAATTCTGTCTTTATCTCTTATAATCGGCTCCTTCATTTACAATGGGGACGTGATCACCGATGCCAACTAGGACAGGAAAGGACAGCAATGCACAATTCAGAGATCTTGCACAGGAAAGCACAGTGTTCACGGGACCCATAAAGATATTAAATTCTCCTTTGGAACACCAGTGGCCTGCAGCTGTCATGTAACCAGCAACAGACTGGGAACACACTACTTGTGAAGTGAATGAGTGAGGTACAATGTGAAGTGTGTCCTGTGATTGTGTACTTGGGTGATTCAGGTTCCTTCCTCCATTATAGACTTGAGATGAACCACAAAGAAATGCAAGGAAGGGAAGAAGGTTAGCGCCACAGGAGGGAGGCTTGTGCAATTGTACTCTATAGTGATTCTGGGTGACTCTGGGTCAAATGGAGACTACCTAGACCTACAGTGTGAAAGATCTCTGGCTGGTACGTTGTGGAGATTCTTATGTTCATATATTGGGTTTTGCCTTCACATAATCCAAGTGACACTTGCTGGCTGACTCAGTCTCTGATGGAGAGATTCCGTCCCCGATTTGCCTTGCTGGGGGCAATCTAACATCCCCGCCCTTTGAGCTAGAGAAGATGCTTAAATATTGAAATAGCCCTGACTTCTTCCAGGGAGAGGAACCCAGCCCTGTGTGAAGTTCAGCTCTGTCCACTTAATTATGTTTCTTCTCAGCAGTGACTTTAGTATATCCGTGATTTATTTTATCTATCACTTATGTTTTTTTCTCACTTAACATTAGTAGCCTCTCAGACTTAATGTTTGTTCATTTTTAGGAAAAGAGGCAAACATTTACAGTTGTGGAAGCCTGAGAAAATAGTATAAAAAGTTAACAATTCCAGAGAGGACACTGAAATAATGATTCTGTGTTAGATCCTTTTTTTCTTCTTACTAATACCATGGTAAGAAATCCCCACTCTAAAGTGCTCTCCTTCCAGAATCATCTCTACACACACAATTCTCTTCTTTTCTTTAAGACAGTGGGGGACTAGTATATGCATCATTATTATTATCATTATCATTGTCCATCTTTCCTCTTGGTTGGAGCATCTTCGTTACAGGGTCAGATGCTACAGGAAGCTACCGCAGTTCTGAAGTCTCATTCTGAGTGTCCCTGAGTCACTCGGTCCTAGTAAAAATGGAATCTTAGTCAAAAGTTTATTTATGAAGGAACTTGTAAACCATGATAAGGACTTTGTTCTTTATTCCTAGGCCGGTAGGAATTCGTAGAAATAGTCCAGAATATATAGAAGTGTTAAAATGGTTCAATATATGGTAGTGAAAAAGAAACCCTCCAGTTGCACTGGAAAAATGTATAATGAATGCTTCCTCTGTGAGAACATTGTTAAAGTAATCTAATCAGACTTCATGAAGGAAACTCTGTGCAGTGCATTGGATGAGCCTTAATGTAGGAACACACCTTGTCACATGCAGAGGACGAGTGAGCGTGGAGCTCTGGGCTGCGGATGCACCCTTCCCTCTCCCCAAGGCTCACAGACCATTATTATAGCAGAGGGGACAGAAGGGCTGCAAGCCAGGGATCAGGGAAGACAAAGCAGAACTTCATCTTTCTGGTGTGGCAAGATAGAAAAGTCATGAACGTAGAGCAGCTTATGTCCTGAGAGAAAGTCACTCCTCATTCTACCATGGGGCTGAGAAAGGCTCAGGAGTCCTGACTGCTTAGGCATTCTGGACAGTTGATAACTTCCAGAAAAGGTAAAATTAGTTTTATTTAAGGTTTCTGGCAGATCAACCACACTCAGTGCATGGTTCCACACCCAGGAGTAAGTGATTTGTATGAAGTAGCATCTACAAATAAAATGATTCAAAAAGAGGACCAAAGTTTTAAGTGTAGGGAAGGGGGCCAGGAATGAAGGGGAGGAGTTGTAGAAATAAACAAAATTAAAGAATTAACAATGATATTGCCTTAAAAATAATCTTGGATTGCAGAACACTAGCGTTTACTAGTATACTACACGTTGTAATTTATAATATATTTTACAATTATGACTGTATGTTCGATGTAAGACACTGGCATCATTTTATTATCTGAAGTTGTATCCATTTCCCGCAAAAACATAATGTTCTTCTATATGGTGGAGAATAATTGCAGAGTTGTATAAACCACAGTTCCTTTGTCCTCTCGCCTGTTGGAAGCTACCTAATTGGTTTCCATAACATAGCTATCATGTTAGTATAAATAGTATGGCTATTTATTTTTAGTGTTTTCCTTGTAACTATAATTCATTTAACTTGAGTGGTTTGGTTCTGTCTAAAGATGACTACATTGTGAATCATTATGAGAAAAAAATGTTGATTCCACAAATGAATCTGTATCCGCCTCCTCCTCATGCATTTAGATAATGTCAAAATACACACCGGTGTTGTGCCAGCCAATGGGAAAGCCATGATCATAAGGCTCCAGTTCTATGTAAGAGATGCAGACAATTGGCTACAGAGAGATGGTGGATCAGTTATCTCTAAGGAGGGGTTCTCCTTTTGATTAGCCAATTACAAGTGCCCAGAACTAAACACACACACACACACACTCTCACACACACACACTCACACACACATACACACACTTACACATACACACTTACACATACACACACACTTATACACACACATGCACACACATACACACACTCACACACTAACACACACATGCACACACACTCACACACACAGACACACACATATACACATACACACACATACATACACACACAGACACACACAAACACACACTCACACACACACACGCACACACACACACAGGTAATGCTATAAGGAATCTGCTGCTACATGGTCACAAGTTACTAACAGTTTCTTCATTCTTCAATTTTTATTTTAATGAAGATTAGAGTCTGACAGGTGGTAATTATGTAAAATGTAAATTTGTTACCATACATAAAATTGTCCTGGAACATTGCTGTTCTCACTTATTTGCAGAGCCCACGTGGCTGTGGCTGCTTTTATGTTACAACTGCAGAGTTGAGTCACTGTGGCAGAGGCCTTATCACCCACAATTCTATGGTACTTTTATTACCTAGCTCTTAACAGAAATGTTTGTTGAGACTTCTGCTAAACGATTGTTGCAGTCTCTAATCTGACAGTCCTTATCTTTAGAAAGCGTATTTATTTTGAAATATCAGTCTAGTGTAGAGACCATGTACTTTGGGTTGGGTTTTCAGATATGTGATCTATGCCAGCCACCAGATGCTCTGATGTAAAACCTATTAATACATTTAATTAGTATTGACGTTTTCTGATATTTATGATTCCAGAGAAGCATAAAAAATGCTTTAGAGAAGGTATCATCAATCCAGGTAGAAGATAAAATAGAAAAGGCAGGGCTGCTAGGGTAATCTTTACACAAATGCTAAGAAAGAATAGCAAGTGCTTTCTCTGGGCAGCATCAAATTGCAATTATTAGTGATGTATGCATATATCGTGATATAGTAACTTTAGTAGAATGTGTTAGGTACAGAGGTGATACTGTGTGCTGTGTAGTAGATGGTGCAGCTGAAATTGGCTTTAGTCATGCTTCAAACTATTTCCTTTTAGAAAAATAAAATAAAACTTCAGCCAACACACCAGAGTAATTACTATTTTTCAAGTAGTATCGTTTACCATTTTCAGGATTAACTAAAGCTTGCTCCAGCGAGGCAGTTTCATTTTATTTTTAATGAATCCAAAGCATGTCACTTGTAGACATATACTTGTTCACTTGCTTTAGGTGCTACCGCATATTAGAAGTGATACCAGGCATTGATTTCTCTCATTGTGCTTCCCCCTGCTAGTTAACAACCATATGTCAGATGTCAGGTATGCATTATCATTTGACTGGGAACCTCTTGAATCAACTCGTACTGATTACAGATGTGCTACTTTAATTTCAGGGTCTCTTTAATAATCATGGTTGTAATATTTGCATTAGTGACATAATCCTACAGTATATTTGGGTACACTTTGATATTGAATTAAGAAGTTTCAAGGAAGATTATCAGCACCTAAGAACTGTTTCCATTCCTACTAATAATCTAGAGGGACAACAGTTTGTCTATTGCTGTGATTCTGTTAGTCTTATTATTTAACTGATTCTGGCAACGATAAAAGCAATAATTCCACTGATGTATAAAAACAAGGATTAGCATGGATTTGGATATTTCCAATTATCATAATACTTCCCTATTCTGAAGATGTATGTTATTTTCCCATTTTACACATCCCTGGATTTTGCCAACCATCTCCAGAATGAGTCATATTCTGTATGGAGAATGGGGTTTGTGGGTTTATTCCATGTTTCTTGCATGTACATTTGAATTTCAATGGCTACTATCTAGAGATGTCTATTTGCATAGGACTAGTGAATACACAGAGCCCTATGTACAGTAACCAAGATAACATTGAAGGACCATTTTTATAAACAGTCCAGTCTCAGATATGACTTGGTTGTGAACTATTATCGAGTTCTGTTGGTGGTCACATGCCATTCAACAATGTGTTTTGTAGGTCTACAAGCTACATAACTCCCCTTCCGTAACTTCTGCCTAAAACATTCTTGTCTTTGATCATAGATTTCTATCCACTTCCTACAAATTCAACTTTAAGGCTTTTATAAACCCCACAGCTAAGTTATCAGGAAACGTACAATCATGTCCAAATAAAGATACAGAAAATCAAGACAGATGCCTGTTTTCCCAACGCATTAGTCAGGAACTTGAACTTCAACTTGGATTTATCTAGCTTTCAAGATGTTGCATTTGTGAGCTACATGCGTGTCATAGCACAAGAGAGAAAAATAAATGGAGGGTTAGACAGCAAAGAGAAAGGCTTGGTGAAATCCCTGTCTTACAAATACATTCAAAAATCAGAAGCTGGGAAAGACAACAAACCAACAACCAAGAAAGAAGTGTAATATAGCAAATAATAGTAATTAATAATAATTAATAATAATAAATGTAGGCATATATGTCTTCTGTAGAAGCCACACATAAAGAATTTTGAGAGGTGAAAATGATCAGTTTGTCTGACTTGGATAGACAGAGAGATGCACATGGATGGATTGCTTTGGCCTAACAGGAGTAGTACATTGTGTTCCTTCTCTTGACTTAGCATGCCTCTGTTTTCTCAGTGGAGTAAGGTGTCCTCTCCAGACACCTTATACAGCTATCTCCAACATCAAGAGTCTCTCTCAGTTCTGCATTCTGTATCATGAACTTGCTGTCTATAGAGCATTTCAACTCCACAACAAAAAGTCTTGTAAATAAAGTCCTCCGTATGCACGGTGCCAACTGACTGAAAGCAGACTAGTTTTGCTTTGTTTCTCCTCCGAAGCCTTTCTTTGAAGTTGACTTGTCTTAGGTGTGAGTGTGGGGAACCAGCACTGTACGACGTCTATCATGTTTCCTGAGGCAACCTTATGAAAGAGCTTGAGAATTTTAACAAGTGGCTTGACTCTCTGCACCCAAAGATTTATGTGGTAGTAAAATCTTTATGAGCCCTTAATCATTTATCACAAACATATCAGATCCTCTGAAGCTAAAAGCTTCAGCATCCATAATTAAGAGACAACAGAATAGTACCTTGTGTATAAGGAAATGGTTTCCCTCAAAAATAATATATTTCACCTTTTTCATTACATTGCTTGAAGTTTGCATGTCAGTATACTCTTTGATCAGAGACAATCAAGGCAAATATGGCCAACATTTCTGTGATAAGAATTAAGTTTGAATGTTAATTTGGTAAGTTTTGTTTTTCCTTTTTCTTCATCTGAAAAGTGGAGACAAATTACAATCATATAAATTAATGTTGCTACTTTGTGATGTTATTGTCAGTGTTCTTCACATGTATATTTCTTTCTGGAAGAATATAGAGCTTTCTCAGACTACTCTATTTAGTTTCTGGTGCTGCTGTAATGTAACAGATGAATAATGATTGCAGATGTTCAATTTAAAATAAACCACAAAAGTGATCCACAAAGCAAGGGACTGCTGTAATCTCTTGTGTCAATCTTTGGGAAGTTGCACATTAACAGGTTTAAGACTGTTGGGAGTACCAACCTGATAGATAGGGAGCACCGGCCTGACAGGATGCTCCAGGTTTTGCTCTGTGTTTTCACAGTTTGCCTATAGTTTTTGGTGTTCCTTAGCTTCTGAGATACCACTTTGATCTCTACCTTATTGTTCACCACATTTTCTCCGAAGGGTCTAGTTTTACCTTAAGAGAATTACACACCTCAGGTTAGAGTCCTGCCCCATGTATTCTCACCTCAGCTTTACCCACCAAATGAACTTCGCTGATCTACAGATATACAAGGAAGTTGAGTCCTGAGATTCTGTGAGTTGGGATTCTAATGTGAATTCTGCATGTACAACAGACAACATCTATTTCTTTCCTTCTGAGTGAGATGTAAATAGCAGAAGTTTCTTTTTCTCCTAAGTCCAGTTGAGTGTCTGTTGTTGCCTGTGTTTGATTTCAGTGTTGACTCTCCAAACTTCGAAGACTTCTGTGATCCTAGAAAGTAAATAGAATCTTAGAAGCTCTGCAAAGTGCAAAAACTACTACAGGGGTGTGAACCATGTTTTCTTCTCCAATATTATTGCCTGAAATGTCTTAAAATCAAATAGTAGAGAAATCCATTACCGTTTGTCTCACTTATAAGAAAGGGCCTGGAGTTGAAGGTGACATGATTTACCTCCTTCCTGGATTTTGTAGGATGGATATTTGTCTTGGAACTTCCTATCACAATGTATTATTTATTAAAATTCAATAGTCATTTGTTCCATTTTTAAAATATACTTTATTATTTAATATACATCATCACCTCAGAGCAATATCTTTACAAGGCCTGGGATTTAAAATATTTTCTTGCTGTATTTGTAGGGTAATTTGAAGTACCGGAGATTGGGCAAGACATATTGACTAAAGTGATTTCTTTCTCAACTGATTTGTTTCTACTTGGCTACTGATAGTTTCTCAATAGAAAATCATATATTTTAAAAGAAATACCCTTTAAAATGTTTGATTATTATTTTATGTCTAAATAATACAGACAAACTCTCTGGCTCACTTCCTTCTTTGATAGTAAGCATTAATAACACTTGTAGAAACATTTATTGACTATCTAAATGGAAACAGATGACTGTAAAATTAGCATTAGCTTGCATAGGATCTGAGCATCTCTAGGCACCATTCCTTTGTTTATGAGTTTAGGAAAGACACTGACCCAGCGTGTACTGACCTACATTTGTCTGATCCCTTAACATGGAGCTGAGAATTACAAAACAGGCTCATTTTTAGTAAGGCTGCGTGTACTTCTGCTTCTATCTTACCATTAGAAAGTCATTTCTTACCTAGTCATTAGCTTAAGATCCTCTGACTCGGGTACGGCACTCTTTGTACCTTCTGCTTAGTGCATTAGCATCTCTAGCCGAGCATCTTCACATTGTATTCCATGTGAGTGACATTCCACGGAGGTTGTGCTATGAAGACGCTAGTGATCCAGAGCATAGACTTCAAGTTGTTCTCGGTGGAGCTGTTTGGTTTGCTTCTGGTCATCGTCATCTGCATTACTCTTGTCTGACTCCAGAAAAGACTGCAGTGACTTCAGAGCATCTTTTGAGGCAACCTTGCTGTAGTGCAATGTCTAGCTGGCTTCTAGACAAATGCTGCCTCTGCTTCTTACTCATAAAGTCACTCTGCCCCATTTCTATCTACAAACTGTTGTCACTGTGATGGATTTTCTGACCTTGAGAGGTTTTGGCAGGCACACTGGTGTCACAATGCTTTTTCTGGGTCTGTATCTTGACTGGGTAAATGGTCTTTAATTACTGTGGGCTCTTCAGCCTTGGGGAGTACTTGGCAATGTTATCAGTTTTTACATTGACAGTGTGAAACTGGAGAGCATTTGGCTGTAGAATTTTCAGTGAAAGGCTTAAATATATAAGCTTTCCAATTAATTGTGTATATAAATTTAGATTAGTAATTCCTGAAAACATCTCAGATTCACTCAAATTAATGCTGGAGTAACATAAAACAGCGATGTATAAATTCTGGAAATTAAAACATTTACACTTAAATCATTTAAATTGATTTTTGTTTACCATGTATGATTATTTTCCTTGCATCTATGTATGTATGTATGTTGTCACATGAGGGCGGTAGCTACAGAAGCCAGAATAGACCCTCAGGACCCTATAACTGGAATTAAGAATGGTTGTAAGCCACCATTTGGGTATCAGTATTCAACTCTATGTTCTCTGGAAACTCAGTGAAACCTCTTGTCCTCTGAACCATCTCCTTATCCCACCAATATGCTTGCTTTTTGCCAGTACTGAATATGATACGATTTCTTCAAAGGACCTACCTATCATTCTGAGACATAGCTTCAATACCAACTACTCATTCAACCATTATATTAAAATAATAGAATTTGTGTACAAGTTTGGTTAGTGAAAGATATATGTTGCACAGTGGAATGTCCTGAGTCCATTAAAGTTATAAAAACTCAGATATTTCTGTTACCAGCTCAATTGTCCAATTAAGTTTCACTCTTCTGATGCAACAATACTAGTATAGTACTGAAATATGAAGGCATACTTTAGTTTGTGAGCACGTATCCTGTTAAGCTAAGGAGCTGAGTTTCCTGCACTACACAGAAAACCATGTGTGAGGGGACAGTTGTAGCTTGTGCTTGGTCATCAGAAGCAGGACACTTTCAGGGCTTGCTTTCTCCTGGAGGAACTGCAGAACAGAGAACTTCAGATTCAGTGAGATACCTTGATTCTGAGGAAGGTGGTAAAAAAGATACATTGTATCCTCTTTTGACCTGTGCTCATGTACCCAAATAACTGCACAAAAATGTGCAGACACACCAATGTGCAGACACACCTACACCATGTATGCACAAAGATTATTTTTATATATCTTCAACCTATGCCATGCTTTAAAAAAAATCACTGTTTTTGATGATCTCATCTTAGTATTTCTAATGGCTATGAATACAGTTATCGCCAATATTTGTGGTTGATCTGAAATGGAGAAATGAGAAAGAACTGGGAGAAACCTCAGGTTTTGTCATAATACATCAAACACATTGCATATTCTCTAACTTACAAGCCATTCCACCTCATCTAGATACTTTTGATGGGAGAGAAAAGACAAATCAAGATGAATGCCTCTATAACTATCCATGTTTTATAATCCCTTATATTCATGAAAGCCTTCATTTGGTTTTGAGAGTTCTGACATATGGTCAGAAAGGACTAGAAGATTTATCATGTCTTCTTGGTTGGATAAAATTTAAAAGATACTTTCAGAAAGATTTCATTCTTCATCATCCTTGGGAAGATCCTTCAGGACACATAGAGCATATAGAACGTGGACAGCGAGTCATGCGTTTCAGAAGCCTGAAAATGGTACACACTAATCAGGATTGCCAAGCTTTCAAAGAAAATTACTGAGATAAAACACAAATGTTCTACTGATCCCACACTTTTAAATGCTGAAGGCCCATTAACCTAAAGAAGCCTGTTAGAAATGCCACTTTTTAAATTTTTCTTCTCCAATGTTGAAATTAAAATTTGAGCTGACTTTTAAAAATATATACTTAAAAATTTTTGAGTTTATAATATAATTACAATGTTGTCCCTCCCTATTGCTACCTGTAAACTCTTGAATATATCTTTCCCCACAATTCTTCAAATTCATGGTTTCTCTTCTTATCACTTGTTATTACATGCGTATACATATATTTCTCTTGTAGAAATTATTTAGTCTCAAGCCTGAATTTTTACCCTACCTTTGACCATTTTGTTCCTGGATAAATGACATACACAACCTAATTATTTATAATAAATCATAATCAGCACTAGATCTGGGCAGATTTCTTCCCTCTGTGCTATTATTCCCTAACCTCAAACCCAGGAACCCCAGATCCCACTTATGATTCTTCTTCACAGCTATTGACTGTTGACATCTTTATCCAGCAGTCAGATGTAGCTTGGGGTGAAGGTCACATAGCTTCACTTGTGTCTACATGGGGACTCTCTAGTCTGAGTTAACCAGGTCTTGGGGACCCACACTTAGCATTAAAATACATAACAACAGACAAATCTAAACATATCCACACATGTTCATTCCTATATATAGTCCATTCAGTTTGTATAATATTGTTTTATATATGTATGTATTGTGTATTCATATATATATATATATATATATATATATATATATATATATATATATATATGAATGAAGGTAGGAAGGTAGGTAGGTAGGTGTGTTTTTCAGGGCTGACAATTTGGCATTGGGCAAATAATTGCTGTATTATTCCCCAGGGGAACAAGCCGTCATCCACTTCCAATTTTTCTCAGTCGCCTAAATATCTTTATGCAGGGTTGATCCTTCATGGACTTTCTTCTTCCTATTTGACACTCCTCTCTATGAATATTTTCCGTAAGAGGAGAAACTTAGAAGCTCAAGTTTGCTAGTGGATCTTGTCTGGTTGGATAGTTACAAGAAAAAGATAAAGCCACTTATATTTTCTAATTCTGAGGAAACTAAGAAATCAAGGGGGGTTGGGTACTGCACGCACAATGAAAGGGCAAAACCACATGAGACAAACATTACAGTAAAGAGCTTACCTTACTTAATAAACTCTCCCAGTGCAACCTAGAAATGAGCAAGCCCACTCTGCTTATGAAAAGGGAGAGAATGAAACCCTACAAAGCGGGGCTATTGGAGCTGGCAGACTCTCGATCTTGCCCATGTCCTTCCCCTTTCTTTTCCCTGCCCTGTGCTCTGTTTCTGCTGTCCTTCACCATTTGCCTCCTAAGGTTTCAAACTATTGCTAAGCATATTTCTAAAGCCTTCTAGATGCATAATAGTCTTTGTCTGAATCATTTTATTTAGGAATCAGGACACTCCTTTTTGTTTGAAGTAGTATAAATGGTGTTCCCAATTTCAGGTGCTTATGAAAAACTATGTTGTGCTTCTACCTTAATAGTGTGTTGCATAAGTCAATCTAGCCATCACATTCTGGATAATTTCCACAACAGAAATGAAATTATATTGTGTATATAACCTACAATTATTTTAGAAAATTATCTAGTTGCTTCCTAGTTGGAAGTTTTTACTATATAGCCCAGTATTGGGGCCTTTCACCCTGATGAGTGTGAAGAGAAGAAAGCAAATGGGTCTAAAATGCTGTATGTGGTAGAAGTCTGACCAAAATGGGCAAGACCATCCTATGACAGACCAGAAAGCCATGGCGACAGGGACACTACTCTATATTTTCAGAGGGAGGCCATGGTAACTTCACTTGGTTTGGATTTAAGCTGTATATTGGCATTGAACTCAGTGTGATCCAATTACTAAATGTGTTGGAAGGTAAAGAATTCTTGTCAGTTCAGGATGCTAAAAGTTTTAGAGCTGTGATTTGTTTTTGACAGTAGACCTTTCTCCGAGCCTGTGGTGGACATCTCATTAGTCATTTTTGGCTTGCTCCTATGTATCGACCTTGAACTTTGTCCAGTGAGAGAGAGGCCATGTTCAGACATGAGTGACAACACCTCTAATTAAGCAGAACTGCAAGCCCGATGGCCTTTAGGAATGATGTTGCCTTGAAAGGAAACGGCCCTGGGTTTGTTCTCTTTTACTAATAAACCAGAGACCCATCATCCAAAGACTGGCTTCTCTCTCTCTTCTGACTTACAAACATTACTCTTTCCATCACTGCAGTCCTGCTTTGACCTCTTTTCTCCATATTTTTACTTTTAGAAATTATTGATAGTTATTTATAATGTAAACATGTTATATCACACACTTTGTAAATAATAACAATAATAATGATAATGTTTAATAATAATAGTGTAAGTTATTTAAGAATAACCTAAATTATTTGGTGTTACCCCTGTGATTCCTTTTAGAACATGGTGCTAGTCTCTATAGGCTGCTTTCTTTTGTCCTTTAGTCAAAAGTATCACATTATATATTTATCATTAGAGTATTTACTTATTTTTGTAACTACTTTTTGATGGTAGAGATTACTGGGGATATCTGTAAAGCACAAAGGAGGGATTTGAGGACTTGGTGGGCTTGTCACAATGGTGCCCTACCAATCCTTACCTCAGTTCTATGGGCCTGACAACCATCCATAGGGCCTGTGGCCTCTCTTGGGGATGGAAAATTTGCAACAAAATGATTCTCCTGGTTTCTCTCTCAGCACCTGCAGAGTATTTGCATTCCTGTAGAGGACTATAAAGGAAGGTGCCTGATATTTGGCTGCAAGCTCTAATTCCTGTCCTTGAACCATGTGACTGACACCGCTCAGGGCCTAATCTGTGAGCCAGAATGCTTATTTCCATATGAAAGCGCTTGAGAAGACTGGTAATAAGTTCCTAAGTGTCTTTCCATATACATGAAGTATACCTTCAGAAATTACTCTTGGTTATAATCACTATTGGCCCATATTAAGTTCATTTGGCCTCACTCATAACTAAAGAGAATACTCATTTTAGCTTGTCTACTTGAATTTGTGCATGCCCTAAAATAACAAATTTCATCTGTTTATTTCTATACCTCATATGAGACTATTGAGTATATGTCTTTTATGAAACACTGTGCTAAATACATTTTTGTTAGATAGTCTCAGAGTGCCTAAAGATTTAATTAGCTTATGTATCGTATTTTAATAAAGAAGCACATTATAATTCTTGGTGGGGAACTGAGGGTTTTAAATAAACACTTTAAATTTTTATGAGTTATGTATTTTACCATAATAATGTGTATTTTTCCATTTTTCTTATTTTGATGTAGACTGTTGTTTATGTTTGTAGCAGAGTATGGGCAGAAGCATCCAGAAATATGGTGATCATAACAAGAATAGCAGGAAAGAAGACTAGGCAGGCACTGCAGGTCATCTAAATGGCAGGATAACACTCAGCTAACCTAAGAGCATTACTGACAACAAAAGGGCATTGTCTGGTTCACTTTCTGATGAACGCAACTGCACCACGCATGGCTAAGGAGGCTTCACTGGATAAACGGAGATGGTGCCGTTTGTTCTCAAAACCTAGCAATGAGAGCTGTCACAACAACAACTCTTAATATTTCATTTATTTCTGCATTTATTAATTTACTTCAATCTCTTTCCTTCTCATTACTATTACAAGGACAAATAAGATGTTTTAGGGTGCTATTTCTGAGAAGTGTTTTATGTAAAAACTTTTTGTCACGTTCTTTTAAAACTTTTGGTACAAAGTATATAACTAAAAAATGGTATATGATTATACTATAACAAAGAAAAATAAGTTAGAGATTTATCCGTGTGCTCTTTAATTTATGAAGTGTAGCCTTACAAGACAGGGCATTATTGGAGTCCAAAACTGGATGTTGACAACAAGCTGCAGTAATAAGGCATATATGATAATTGCAAGTATTTTATAACTAAGAATACAAGGTGAAATTATGCAAGGCAAAAGGGAAGCCAATACTAGGAACAACTCACAAACCCGTTTTCAAAGTAGCTTTTCACACAGCTCCTAGCAGTTCTTAGGTCCATGCAAAGAAAGAGAAAATAGAGTGAATTGTCAACAAGATGTGGTCTACTGACTGTGTCTAGAGTGTGTGCTCATCAACTGGAGAAAACTGCATTCTTGGAAGTCCACTTAAAAACTTTAATTTACAAAAGAATTTAAAATAAATAAAGTGTATTTTCCATTGTTTTTTACAAAACAGTGCAAAATAATACTTTTGGTAATTGTCTTAAAATTTCGTGTCATTTATTTCTCACTTTAAACACACGTCTCCTCACACCACCTGTCTCCCTCTTTCACCCTTCCTGATCTACCCCACTTTTATTTTTTTTCTTCTTTTTTCCTCCAATTAAGTGCAGGCCTCACCCACAAGTGTAGCTGAGGAACACAAATGACACAAATCTCATACATATTTCAACATATGTTAATATAGCTAGATTTTACACATGCAATTGGGCTTCCACCCTTACCAGAAATAGAAAATAGTTTGTATATTTTTATAATAAATAATTTTAGAAATAAAAAATGATATTATTGGCAAACGTCTTCCAGATTGTTGGAATTATTTTAAAATCATCATGTATGTACAGAGGTTTTATTGTTGTTTTTGAACTGTCATATGAATTATAACACAGGCACACATGCATGATGTAAGTATTGTACTTAAGATGGAAACATCAACAGCATTTGCTGGCGACCTGAGTAATTCACACATTTTCTTGCAGATACCTTTTGATTCTTAAGTGAATCTCACAGGAGATTGTGTTTTCACTTATTTGAAGCCCAATATATAACTATATTTCTTTTGATTAACATTTAAATGTTCTGTCTTTCCTTCACACCATATCATACAGTTTATTCTAGGTATGTACTCTATGAAAATTTCACAAATGTACAATTTGCATTTGTACTTAAGATTTAAGTAGTGACTACATGATGTTTGGCCTCTACATGGTAGTTCTTTTTGTTTGAAGTGTGTGTGTATGCTTGCACACGTGTGTGTGTGTGTGTGTGTGTATGTGTGTGTGTAACTTCTATTGTTCAAAATAACCTAATAAAGATATTATTCTGTCTCTTTTGTTAAAAGCCCAGTGGCTGTGCTAGAATGGTTTTATTTCTGCAACAGTTTTATTTTATTAGTCTACATATCTTAATGGCTCTGAAGACGTAAAGCAGTAAGTGTTGAAACAGTCCAGTTTTAATTGTCATGTTATTTCCTCATTTTCATCTTCTTCCTTCTCCTCCTCTCTTCCTCCTCTTTCTCCATCTTTTCTTCCTACTCTATTTTTGCCTTACAAAAACACATTTTTGTAATTCTACTTCTTTGTTACTTCTACATACATTTTAAAATTAGCAAGCTAGTCCTGGATAAAATAGGAAGTCTTCCTAGCTTTTCATCACTTATTTCATTGGCAAGGATTACGCAGCGGATCTCCATTAAGATAGCGCGCTAGAAAGGATGCTTCCTTTTAGGTTGAAGAAGATCTCCTTTATTTTCTTGATAGAATTTAGTTTCTTCCTTATTTCATCTCATGGTTTGTCAGATGTGTCTTCTAAAGTAGTTCATATTCTCTTAAAATTTACTTCCTCAAGAGAGATTATGAGCAACTCTATAGATTAATTGTGAAGCACCAGTCTGCTCTAGCGTTAGGAGGATAAAATCCTTTTGTTTGGGTTTGTGATACTTTTACATAGGGCTTCAGATGCTGTTGTTGAGAACTTGAGCACCTGCTTTGATCAGGGTTGGAAGACTCACCCTCAGAGGCTTCTTTCTGGTTGCAGTTCTTTGATATCATTGTTGATGCAAGACGCAGGAACATCGAACCTCCTGTCACACAGATCCTCCTCTGCTCATGCACTATGGAAGCACAGATGAAGGGACAGTTCTCAGCCTGGTCTTGTGCCCATTCTTGTTTTTTTTCAATTCATGATTTTTCCTTTGCCAGACACATAGTAACAATGGCCTCATGAAGGATTTCATTCTCTCCCTTCCCTTCCCTTCCCTTCCCTTCCCTTCCCTTCCCTTCCCTTCCCTTCCCTTCCCTTCCCTTCCCTTCCCTTCCCTTCCCTTCCCTTCCCTTCCCTTCCCTTCCCTTCCCTTCCCTTCCCTTCCCTTCCCTTCCCTTCCCTTCCCTTCCCTTCCCTTCCCTTCCCTTCCCTTCCCTTCCCTTCCCTTCCCTTCCCTTCCCTTCCCTTCCCTTCCCTTCCCTTCCCTTCCCTTCCCTTCCCTTCCCTTCCCTTCCCTTCCCTTCCCTTCCCTTCCCTTCCCTTCCCTTCCCTTCCCTTCCCTTCCCTTCCCTTCCCTTCCCTTCCCTTCCCTTCCCTTCCCTTCCCTTCCCTTCCCTTCCCTTCCCTTCCCTTCCCTTCCCTTCCCTTCCCTTCCCTTCCCTTCCCTTCCCTCCTCCTCCTCCTCCTCTTCTTCTTCTTCTTCTTTTTCTTCTTCCTTCTTCTCCCTCTTCTTCTTCTTATAGCTTTTATATTTCCATCTCATCTTTCATCTAATTGAACTTATTCTTTTAAAAATATTTATTATATTTGTTAGTGAAGTTATCTAGAACTTAGCATCTATTTGCCAAAGATTTGTTTTTATTAATTGTAAAATCCATTTATAAAAGTTTATTTCATCATGATTCTTATCTATTTTGGCTTCAAGCATTCTTTGCCATTGGTAGATTTTGAGGAACTTGACCTTTTTACTCAAATGATTAATTCTTCTGCAAAGACTTGTTAGCTTACAATATCTTGTAAATGCTCACTGAGTCTCTAAAAATGCATTGTCCTTTACTCCTTATGTTGGTCATATGTATGTTCTAACTTCTGTGTTTTCAAATGCTTATCAATCTGATGTTTTTCAAAAACAATTTTTAAATGATGTTTCTTTTGGCTTGATTAATTTTTATCTATTTTTTTAACCATTCCTGGGTTTAATTTCTATCATTCTTACTGTTCCTTTCATATTCGATTTGTTGTTCATCTTCTTGGTTAATGTAGAAACTCTTAGACATTTTTGTGATGTATATTTTGCTCTAAATCCCCTCTCTCTTGAACTGTGTTTCACCAATTCTCTCATGTCCACTTGATATTTAATTGTTTAAGAAATATTTTCTAATTTCTTCCGAGTTTATTTTTTATCCACAGATTAATCAGACATGTTTGCTCTTGTCTGAGGGGGATTTTGTGTTATGTGTCTGGTAATGATTTCCAGCTTAGTTTAGTTCCTGTCTGAGAGCATGCTTGTCTGATGCTCGTGACTTACAGTTTGTTGTTGTTTGCTTTTATGACCCAGGATGTGGTCTGTCCTGGCAAACATTCAGGTGTGTGAGAGTAGAGCACATCCTTGGCTGCCATTGGCTTGAGCAGCCTATAAATGTTGAATAGCTCCTCTTGGTAAGGAAGGGTTTTCAGTTTTCCTCTATCCTTACTGACATTTTACCTTTGTCCTACTATCATAGAAAGCCAAATATTGAAGTCTTCAGGTTTTGTAGATTTTCCTTCTTTTCCTTTGAGTACAGCTGGTTTTGATTTTGTGTTCGTAACACATTTTGGGATACAGAGGGAATGACCTCTTTTATCTGTTATATATGTTCACAAGACTTCTTGGGGCCATGACCATTTTCCATCTTCTAGTGACACCCATGTATTATTTTTTCCTATGTAATTGGCTTTCCTCCTATTCTTTATATGCTGAACAATATTCTTTATTTTCCTGGTTAGTGTGAACATTACACGAGTTTCTGTGCTTGGAAGCTGTTCATATTTCTATTTGGGAGCCCTGTGAAGTTGGTTATGTTTAGACTTTGAATAAGTTTCAACCTTTCTTTTGTGGGTTAAATGTCAGATCTGTGTTAGTTTCTGTATTGTATCTAATTTTGGATGTGTCACATGTCCACTCCATGGCAAACTTGTGTCTTGGGAGTGGTCATCCTTTATTTAATCGAGTGGTATCAACTTTAAATTTGTGTAGTGACAAGGAGTCTAGGATATTAACCTCAGGGGCCACTTTACCTACTTCCGTCAACATCCTTTCTGCAGAAATGTCCAGTGTGTTGTGCCTTTCCATCTTTCTAGCCAGAGTACTAGAGGTTCATTTATCTCTGTTTGCCATGCAACTCTGCAACTGTGGCAGCACATGAAGAGTAACTAAAGGAACACAGCTTCGTGCTACCTTCAGGGAACCCTAGTGTCCAGTTCTGTCCAAAGGACACCAACATTGGGACATGCTACACTTACTCCTGAGTCTGTGTTTATGTGCTTTTCTTCCCTTTTTCTTTATTTACTAAGACAATCCCATCCAAGGCAGGGACCACACTATCTTCATGCTTCCTATGTAGCCAAGAGAAGCCTTGGACTCTCCATCTTCTTGCCTCTGCATCTTAAGTGGTGGGATTGCACGTGTGCACCACAGTACTGAGTTCAGTGTTTCAGATTCCAATGGTCCTCTCAGCCCCTCTAGATAGCCCTCACTCTTCCCAATCCATCATGGATACTAATATGCAGATACTAATGGATCCTTAATATGCAGATTTTATTACTTTATTTGTTGAAATTCTTTTTGTGAGTAATTCCATCTTAACTCAAGTTGTAAAACTTCTTTCCTTCCTCTTTGGGCGTCTTATTGTGATATTTCCCTTCCATATTATCTTGATTACTGTGCAGTGAGTGTTATGATAGTTGATAGGTGGCAGAATGTGAAGATTTACTCTAATATAGCTGAAGAATTGATGGAAGGAAGTTGTTTTAATTTTATAGACCATTCCACAGTGCTAACATTAGTTATTTAGCTCATTTTTGCTTTTAAACAACTGAGTAAATCTTTTCTCTTGAATGAAACTATATAGGCAGTGTCTTAATTGAATTTATTTGCACTTCAGCATTGGATACTCTTGTCAATATCATTCCCTGGTAAATAATAAACCCTGTGTCTGTGAAACCTTTAAATTCAATGAGCTTAGACATGGATGCCAATGTACATATCCAGCTATTAAACCAAAAATGCAGAGAGAAACAACGATCTATACGGCCTTTCAAAGGCAGAGTACCCTGTTGAACTGTTTCTTTTACTATGTTCAACAGAGTACTTAGGGAGAACGAGATTAATTCATTTTTAATGCTAGGAAAATACAGTCATTAAAAAGCAGGTAATATAAAATGCCAGAAATGCTTTTAACATCACGAGAAGTGCACTTCTTTCCTAAATAGCATGCTACTTTTAGAGATCTAGATATGCTGAGGTATTAAATATTAAAAACAGAGGTTGCTCTTTAAAATGCAGTGTTTCTTATCAGAAAAAAAAATAGTTTGAACAAGCATTCCTGTTGTATAATTCATGATATTGCTAATAACGTAGTTTAGGAGAATTATTTGTCAGGCTTTGAGAATGACTTGTTTCTTCTTTTTCAATGAGTGAGTATTTCTGGTTCATGTCCTCTTTATATGTGGTAGTGTTAGGTACTCATATGGTAATTTCTCATTGCCATACTTTTTCATATTTCATTGGAAGTCCACCAACAGTGACCTTGCTATAAACTTTGCTGCCTTGAACATAGACATGTCATTTGTTTTTTTGTTTGTTTGGTTTTTTTTTGGAGACAGGGTTTCTCTGTGTAGCCTTGGCTGTCCTGGAACTCACTTTGTAGACCAGGCTGGCCTCGAACTCAGAAATCCGCCTGCCTCTGCCTCCCGAGTGCTGGGATTAAAGGCGTGCGACATGTCATTTGTTAACATGCACTAATGTAACAAGTAAGGGTTGGAAAACATGTCTGCTTAACTTTGATTTTGTGAACCAGAAATATGTGTTCCCATAGGCACTTATTTATTTTTTTGTAATATAATATTTTCTTTTTTAATTTATTTTTTAATCTTTTTTATTTTATTTTGTTTTTTATAGTCCAGATTTCATTCCTGTCCCGGTCCACCCTCCAACTGTTACACATCCCATACACACACCTCACCCTGTCTCCAAGAAGATGTCCCCACCTCATCCACCCTCCAACTGTTACACATCCCATACACACACCTCACCCTGTCTCCAAGAAGATGTCCCCACCTCACCACACTGACCCACTCCCTGGGTCACCAAGTCTCTCAAGGGCTAGGTGTATCTTCTCTAACTGAGTACAAACCCAGAAGTCCTCTCCTGTATATGTGTTGGGGCTCTCATATCAGCTGGTGTATGGTGCCTGGTTGGTGGCTCAGTATCTGAGAGATCCTGGGGATCCAAGTTAGTTGAGACTGCTGGTCCTCCTATAGGGTTGCTTTTCTCCTCAGCTTCTTCCAGCTTTTCCCTAATTCAATCACAGGGGTCAGCAGCTTCTGTCCGTTGGTTGGGTGTAAATATTTGTATTTGACTCAGCTGCTTGTTGGGCCTTTTGGAGGCGAGTCATGATAGGCCCCTGTTTAAGCACAGTAGCATCAGTAATAGTGTAAGGCCTTGGGGCCTCCCCTTGAACTGGATCCCACTTTGGGCCTGTCACTGGATCTCCTTTTCCTCAGGCTCTTTTCCATTTTTGTTGCTGCAGTTCTTTCAGATGGGAACAATTATGGGTCAGAGTTTTTGACTGTGGGATGGCAACCCCATCTTTCCACTTGGTGCCCTGTCTTTCGACTGGAGGCAGACTCTACACATTCCCTCTCCCCACTATAGGGCATTTCATCTAAGGGCTCTCACCTCCCAGTCCCTGGTACATTCTAGAGGGTTCCCCAACCTCTTACCTCCAGAGGTTGCCTTTTTCCATTCTTTATGCTGGCACTCAGAGCTTCAGTCCTGTCCCCTCCCCCAACACCTGATCACTTATTTATTTTTAAATTTCTTTTTGATATTACAATATCATTTCTCCCTCTCATTTCCTCCTCCATGCACACCATACATTGCCTCCTTTGTTGTCTTTCTAATTCCTGGGTTTTCTGCATAATGTTACCTGTATATACATCACTTAGTACTTTATATAATCAATTGCTATTCTTTTCCCCAGGGAAACTAATTTTTTTTAACTTTTCCAAATTTTTATTATGTATTTTCTTCATTTACATTTTAAATGCTATCACAAAAGTCCCCTATACCCTCCCCCCACCCTGCTCCCCTATCCACCCACTTCCACTTCTTGGCCCTGGCGTTCCCCTGTACTGAGGCATATACGTTTGCAAGACAAAGTGGCCTCTCTTCCCAATTATGGCCCACTAGGCCATTGTCTGCTACATATGCAGCTAGAGACATGAGCTCTGGGGGTACTGATTAGTTCATATTGTTGTTCCACCTATAGGGTTGCAGACTCCTTCAGCTCCTTGGGTACTTTCTCTAGCTCCTCCATTGGGGACCCTGTGCTCCATCCAATAGGCAACTGTTAGCATCCACTTCCTTGTTTGCCAGGCACTGGAACAGCCTCAGGAGAGACAGCTATATCAGGGTCCTTTCAGCAAAACCTTACTGGCATATGCAATAGTGTCTGCATTTGGTGGCTGATTATGGGATGAATCCCTGGGTGGAGCAGTCTCTGGATGGTCCATCCTTTCGTCTCAGCTCCAAACTTTGTCTCTGTAACTCCTTCCATGGGTATTTTGTTCCCAATTCTAAGAAGGGGCAAAGTATCCACACTTTGGTCTTCCTTCTTCAATTTGTTTTGCAAATTGTATCTCGGGCTAATATCCACTTATTAGTGAGTGCATATCATGTGAGCTCTTTTGTAAACTGAGGATGATGCCCTCAAGGTCCATCAATTTGCCTAGGAATTTCATAAATTCATTGTTTTTAATGACTGAGTAGTACTCCATTGTGTAAATGTACCACATTTTCTGTATCCATTCCTCTGTTGAGCAACATCTGGGTTCTTTCCAGCTTCGGGCTATTATAAATATGGCTGCTATGAACATAGTGGAGCATGTGTTCTTATTACCAGTTGGAATATCTTCTGGGTATATGCCCAGGAGAGGTATTGCTGGATCTTCCGGCAGTACTATGTCCAATTTTGTGAGGAACTGCCAGATTGACTTCCAGAGTGGTTGTATAAGCTTGAAATCCCACCAACAATGGAGGAATGTTCCTCTTTCTCCACATCCTTGCCAGCATCTGCTGTCACCTGAATTTTTGATCTTAGCCATTCTGACTGATGTGAGGTGAAATCTCAGGTTTGTTTTGATTTGCACTTCCCTAATGATTAAGGATGTTAAACATTTTTTTCAGGTGCTTCTCAGCCATTCAATATTCCTCAGTTGAGAATTCTTTGTTTAGCTCTGTGGGATACTATTTTTCTACTCTGGACATTCTTTAGCTATCTGTAGTTCTTGGTCTAGGATTGAGACCTTGTAAGTTTTTCTCTTCCACTTAATCATACCCTGGATGTTGTTCTTTTTCAGGTTGTGTGTTGGCCATCATGTCTGTGACATTAAGGCCTCTTCATCCTCCTCCTCCTCCTCCTCGTGCTCTTCTTCCTCCTCCTCTTCTTCCTCCTCCTCCTTCTCTCCTTCTTCCTCCTCCTCTTCTTCCTTCTCTTCTTCCTCCTCCCACTTCTGTTTCTCCTTTTTCTCCTTGTAGAGTCCTGGCTTTCCTGGAACTCACTCTGTAAACCAGGGTTGCTTTGAACTCACAGAGACCACCTACCTCTGCCTCTGCCTCTGCCTCTGCCTCTGCCTCTGCCTCTGCCTCTGCCTCTGCCTCTGCCTCTGCCTCTGCCTCTGCCTCTGCCTCTGCCTCTGCCTCTGCCTCTGCCTCTGCCTCTGCCTCTGCCTCTGCCTCTGCCTCCTAAATGGGAGGATTATAAGTATACATCACCATATTAGGAAGATTTAGGCTTTCTTAACAAGATAAATAATCATGTTTGGTTTTCCTCAATATAGCTACTTCATGATAGTGAACTCATAGGTCTTAGTGAAGAACCTACAACCACCGTGTAACAAAACTAGGATATTCTGTAACTACATTTTAATAATTGTCCCTTTATGCACAGATAAAGTCATTCCCATCCTCATTACAGAAACTTCATTTTACATGAGGTAGAGACCATTACACAAAACCACAGTAGATCAATATGTAGAGTTGTGGGGCTCAGTCCCAAATGATGCATCTACAACCCACCTCTTACCTTAAGGCTCAGGTGGAAGAGGACCCAGACCCAGACTGTGAGCACCAGAGAAACAGAGAGTTTTCTATGTGATGCTATCATCTGAAAATGTCAGAGTGTCTACTACATTCATTTATTTTAAGGAGTTATTTGTTTTATTTGAATGAATGTTTTGCATGCATGCGCATAAGTGTACCCCATGCCTTGAGGCCATGGATGCCAAAAGAGGGCATCCGATGCCCTGAAAATGGAATTGTGTCTAGTTGTGAGCCATCGTGTGGGCTCTGGGAAATAAACCAAGCTTCTTTTCAAGAACAAGTGCTCATAACCCCTGAACTCTCTCTCCAGCCCTTATACATCTTATTTGTTTCAATTATTTTTTTTTTATTTTTAGAGATTACAGTATAATTATATCATCTCTCCCTCCCATTTCCTTCTATGCAACTCTCCCATATTAGATACTATTATTGTACATAGAGATATATAATACATAGAGATACAATTCAGTATCTTTGAGGTCAGTTTATTTGAAAAGCTAGCATTACTCCTACTCAATTGGCATCTATCATTAGCAATAGCTGGTTATAGTATGAACAAGCTATAGGCACATGCCCCACTTCTGTACAATAACATTGCAACTGTGGGCCTTTGTGCACTGAAATAGTTCAGATACACAACTCATTGTAGGCCATTGATAAATTTTGCCATATTGCACATGAATGTCAGTCCTTGATTACTGAGAGTCTTCTATGAAACCCTCAGCATGCCCACCTCTACACTGCCATCATGTCTGAGAGAAAAGTAACTTTCCCAGGAATGTTGGTTGGCTTCCCTTTCTTCATCCCCTTGTGCATTTCAAGTTAGACATCCAACATGAAATGACACCTTTATTTTAAATGATAGCACATCTTCTTTTGTGTTCTCACTTGGGCCATTCAACGGCCTGGAAATGACCACACTGATATTGAGTACTTAAACATAAGTATAAGCCCACGGGAAAGGGTGTTAGGGGTCAAGGTCTCCCCACGTAAGGATTTGGATTTGGTTCCCAGCACCCACATTGTAGTACTCAAATGCACATTATGCCAGCTTCAGGGAGTTCAGACTGCCTCTCTGGTCTCTGTGGACACTGTACACATATATTGATCCAACACATACATGCAAGTAAAACATTTTTAAAAGAATAACTAATATGAACAAGTTGTTTTCTGAGGTGCATTCCATTAATATAATAGCAATCATTGAAACCAAGTATCTTACAGTTAACATTGCTAAATATTACACTTGAGTTTCTAGTTTAGCTGAAATATTCATTATTATATGTAGAAACAAGGGATAGACTTAGGTCGTAGTCATCAAGCCTCTGTGACAAATTTGATGGCTTAACTATTAATATTCTTGGTGAAGGTATAGTCTATTGCCAATACTTTCATATTTAACATTTAAAAGTATTTCTTTTTAATAAAAATTCATTGATGTTACTTTAGTCTAACGTAGATTTTTAAGTATTTAGTTTTCATGGAAGTTCCCATATGGTTAAGACATAAAGGTATTTCTGATTAATTTCAAATATGTGTTTGTTGTCCCGTGAAATCATTATAAGTCATTGTTCCATTAATGGTATAAGGAAAAGGTCCTATTGCTTCAAGGACAGTGGGGTTGCAATTATCCACTAAGATTTTTAGGTTATTTATAATTTGTAACTGTCCTCCGGTTTTTGGCTGATAATTACATATTTCTATGATGTTGAAAGAAGTTTTCATGCTTCCAAAGAAAACCCAAGACAATGACCAAGTCAGTAAGTTCCCAGTACACATTGGAGACATGTCAAAATCTAGTTAACTATCATAAACAAACAGTGCATGATTTTCCCTTGAATAAACAGGGACCAGTGAACAGCAGGACATTTGGAAACAGACTTACATATTCTAGGGCTCTGAGTTAATATCATTCTCAAGGATTATTCTCATTTATTCAGCTAGAATAGAAACATAAATGGAGTCTGATTCTTTGCTGGAGGAAATGATTTTCTGAAAGGAAGCTGGTGTTGAGAACTCCTTTAATTACTTCTTTCATAACTATTTGTTTCTTAGATACCAAATAAGTACAATTTTAACAGCAGGTGTCCTTTTTAATAAAAGAAAAAATGTATGAAACTCTTTAATCTTAATATACTGCTGTATATGAGAACCACTTCTTTAAAATTATTATGTAGGATATTCATTGGTACTTCGATTAGTGTTTTCTAGGCTGGAGCTGATTTTCTCTTGTGGGGGTTATTACGAGAGCTGAGACATTGTTGCCGAATGTTTTAGGATATTTATTGTGTACTGACCATGAGAATGATTAAACCTGTTGGGAAGGTAATTTCACCCCATAGATTGTTCACTCTGGAAATCACTTGATGTTCGAGTTTAAACTCAGGAAGCTTTCTTGTCTCAGTCTCGTGAAGTTAGACTGGTTTCGGTTCTACTGGATAGGTTTAGTTCTCTGGAAACCAGGTAAGGAGACTGACACGGAAACCTGCCTGAATGTAAGCAGCCAATGAAGCACGGCGTGACATCCTCATCTGTAAGTCATTCCGAACAACAGCAGTCTAACTCTGTTAGGATTGCATCAACACCCCCCAGAGTTTACAAACAAGTTGTCCTGTGCTGATGCTGGCCGGAGGGCAAGCCCAGTTACGGGATGTAGTCATCCTTACCCAGAATGCTTTCTGGAGCTTCTGCAGGCACAATGTAGGGAAGATGATTGTAGTGACACCACCTGGGATTAACACTGGGATACAGTGGCTGCTGTCGCAGATAAACTGACCTATGATCATGTTGCAATAGTATGAAATGACCACCAGGGGCACACTAGCACTCCAAGGTGAACCAGTAGTGTAGACAACTTTCCAGAGTCTAAACAAACATATACTCCAATTTACTGTATTAGTACCTCGGAGATAGATGACACTGTTGAAATAATCTTTGAAATCCCTCTAAAGCCAACCAATCTCTGGTATGCTGGACGTTTTCTGGGAGAGAGAAATTCAAAACCATTCTATAGCTGGCTCCACAAAGGCAATGAGAAAGGGGGGATTTTCTCTGCAGTACTACAGCTTAAGCTACTGACTGAACAAATCACAAAGAATTGTTTGCCTGGAGGCTAGCTGAATCAAATGCCATCTCGCCTTTGAAGGATAGACTGTGTAACTAGAATGAGGCTGGATCATGCTTTAAAAAGGGTGTGCCTGCTTGGAAAGAGGAGTCAAAGCATGTTACCTGCCAGGAGCCCTTGACATGTTCTCTTTACTTATGTATCTGTCTGTATCGATATGAATGCCTACATCACTCTCTACCTAGTATCTATATTTTGTTCTAGAACATTTTGTAGTCCAAAGATAGTCTTCAAAAGAGGTTTAGGATCTTAGATTTCGAAGAGCTCACTTACACAAAGGTACCAGAATAAAGATCTTAGCTGGCAAATAAATGTACAGATCTAGGGTGTTTGCACAATTCTGTGAATAGGTGTTCCAAAAATTTCCTAGGAAAGACATAAAGTCAACATTGTAGTTAGGCCTAGAAAACACAAGCAAGGGCAAGGATTGCTTTCTTCCCTTTGCAATGAGTAGAGGAGCTACAGGAAGGAGAACCATCCAGGTTCACGAGGATTGAGAATCCAGGCTCATGAGGGTGACAGGCATGGACTGAGAGGCGGACATACAACACCTTCTCTGGGAGCAAAGCAATAATTTCTTTCCCACGGTGAGTTTACACAGAGACATCAGGGGCCAAGTTCCTCTGGATTAATTTATTTTGGAAACAGAAAGAAATAAGACATGCATAGAGGAAGGAATCTGTGAAGTCATTCCTGAAAAATGAAATTTCTAACCAAGGCAAGATAAAAGCTGCATTTTGGAAACATTGATAAGTGAATGTCAAATCATACATTTCTTATGAGGCAATTTGGTTACTTTGGCAACGAAACTCTAACTTCTTGTTTCTGATAAGCAGTGTTCCTTTCATTTCCACCTGTGGCTTTTGTCACTGTGTCTCCAAGGGATGCTAATGCTCAAATGAAAACTAATTAACATTTTAAAGTGTAAAATATACACATTGATTTAGGGGGTATGTTTCCTTAATATTGCGTTCCCTGACACATAAAAACACAGCCTGCTGATTTCTTCGCTTCTTTAAAGGGGAGGCCTCTGCGATGCTTAATTAAATTTAGTGTTCTCCTTATGATCTTGGTTACATTTTCTATTTTCTAGTAAATAAAGCTGGTGAAATTTAAGCTGGATACTAGAAACTAGATTTTGCATACTAATTACTCCTTTAGAAAGTAGCCATGCGAACACAAACAAGCACTCTTTTTGTTTTTTGTTTTTGTTTTTTTTTGAAGCAGCAGCTTTGTCAAGATATAATTTACACAAAATACAGTTTATCTCTTAAAGCATACATCATGTTGAGTATTAGTATATCTGCACTGCTTCCAAACCACAGTTTCCTATTCTAGAACATTTTGGCACAAACTGAAATCTCATACCCCTTTTCTAGACCCTAGTTGGCACCACTCAGTTTTCTACGGCTCTGCGTTTGTCTACTGAATTCCTGGAAAATGTGCTTTTCCTTCACCCCATGATGTGACACCAGCAGAAGTCCACTCATTTTTGTGATCTAATAATATTCCACCCAGTGTAATTTTCCTTCTCTTTACATACTAAGCCAGTAGCAGACTTTTCAGTTAGTTCTGCATTTTTTTTTTGTTATAAATAATGTTATTTGGAACACGTGTTGCCAATTCTATTTGTGAATATATATTTTAGTTCTCTTGAGTACACATCTTGGGATGGAATTGCTGGATCACCCAGTGAGTCTGTGTTGAAGCTGTGCTGGGAGTAACTGCTGCACAATCTCACCAAGCAACCTTGCCCATTAGTGGGCTACTGGTGTGTGGGAAGCCCCGTGCTCCCGACTGCAGCAATGGCTGTTCTTGTTTGCTCCTTTGATTTCACTCACCCAGGGGTTATAATGTCCTATACTCAGTGGCTCTCACTTTCAATTCTCTGATTGCCAGTGATGCCGAATGTCTTCACAAGGACCTCGTGGTCACTTGTGCAGCATCTTCAGAAAAGTGCAAGTTTAGTTAATTTGTCTGCAAATCGTCTTTTATCTTGCCCATTCTCTCTTCATTTTCTAGATAGTTTCTTTTGATTTCGTTTTTATTTTTAGTGATTTTGATGCAATTTTCGTTTATTTTTTTTAAATGTACGCTTTTGATATTTCATCTGACTCTTCCCGAGTTCAGAACAATGAGTGGTTTAGTCTTGTTTCTTTTTTCTAAGAGTTTTATTCCGTTAGTCTTCACACTTGCTTCTGTTGAGGCCACATTGGCATTTCTGATGGTTCCGGTCTCTTGCTCTGTCCTCCTGTCTATAAAGTATGAATATTATAGCCTCACTTCTTTAAAACAGTTTGGCACAGGGAGCAGAAAAGGTAGGAATTATTGTATTTCTAGACTTTCAGTTTTCCTCCATTATTGTCTTTGTCTGTCTTCATGTTAGAAGCTTATTGTCTTGGCTCCTGTGGTGTAATAGCAATCCTTGAAGTAGCACACGAGGCTCCTGCAGGCTTTCTCTTGAAGTAACCGGTTAAGCTCTTGGGTTGCCCTGTGTGTAGTGTGAAGTTTAGATTCCACTTCTCAGTTTAGAAGGAATTGCTCTTGATCTAGGGCCAATGTAGAGTGCTAACACCGTCCTTTTAGTTTGTGACATCACTTATTGAAGATTTCACTTCTTGTAGTTAGGCATTGCAGCTTCCAGTGTGTCAGTCTTGTATTTCTCATTATTTTTATCCCTAAGCAGTTCATTCCTAACTGCATTTTTACACACTCCCTTTCAGCGTACAGAAATAAAAGTCTTTTCATGTGATGTTTTTATCATGTACAACTTTGCTGAAGTCCCTTATTACTTCTATGTTTAATGGTTCCCCTAGTTTCTCTCCATCCACACGATAGCACGGCGTATCATAGAGACATCTTCATTCCCTTCCAATCTGAGTGCCTTTTCTTTCCTTTCCTTGCCTAATTGCTCTTCTGATAGTGTGATATTTTAAAAGGATTAATTCACCTAAGGTAAGATGGAGACTAATTGGTTGTATTCTCCTGAAGTTAGCTTTAAGCTTTGTTCAAAGAAAATTCTAAAATCAAACACTGAAATTTATATGAATTAGATGAAAGTTAAAGTTTCTCTTGAGAAGGCAAAGCTTGGATGTATTTTAAGTTCCTGTGCATGGTGGTCCACATTAGCTGTAGATAACTGAACCTGGGCCATAGCAGCAATCATTGCTCCACTCTCTGTTCTTTTGGATATTTTCTTCTAAAACATGCATTCTTAAAGTTCTATTAGTAGGGGTGAAGTTCATTGAAGTACAAACTCGTGCATAAAACCATACAATAAATATTTCATGTCACCTGTGGTTTTTATTTCTGTTTATTCTTGAAGGTTTGTTTTATATTTCTAGGCAAATGCATTCTTAGCCATTCATTTGCCCTGTATACCAAGAAGAGAAGTTTTCTCTTATCTGTCATTTCATTTTTTGGGTGCTGGTTTTCTGTGAGGAGCCACTTGACTTTGTGGTACCCATGACGTAGTAATTGGCACTGGGAAAGTCAGAATCTGATGTTTGCTACAATGTACTTGGAAAAATATCCTAAATAAACTAAACCAAACACACACACACACACACAATCTATGGGAATAGGTAATTAAACATACAATTTACACAGAAGTTCTAGAAATAGACAATTTGTTCATGTTACGCTATCCGTTGTTCTAAGTAGGGTGATGAATATGCATTGAGCAATCTTAAACCAATCAGCCAGGACCTGAGTCATGACTTCAGCACTGTCTCCAGAGGTTATGTCCTAGCCCACACCTTAGGAGCAGTTTGCTTCTGTTACCAAGTGACTGTCTAGGGTGTGTTTGTATGTGTCAGGGAAGGCAATACTAAGGAAACATACCCCCTAAATCAATGTGTATATTTTACACTTTAAAATGTTAATTAGTTTTCATTTGAGCATTAGTGTCCCTTGGAGACACAGTGACAAAAGCCACAGGTGGAAATGAAAGGAACACTGCTTATCAGAAACAAGAAGTTAGAGTTTCGTTGCCAAAGTAACCCAATTGTCCCATAAGAAGTGTATGATTTGACACGCACTTATCAATGTTTCCAACAGCAATGATTCTTATTTACCCAATGTCAAGAAAAAAAGAGCTTTTCTAAATCCAAGATATACTCATTAAGTTATTTTTTGAAACATTCTGTGTTTTTGGTTTTTAAGTATTTCTGCTTGAATTTGAAAGTTCAGGGGTTTTGAGTAAATATTTCATAGACCTCAGATACAACCAGCAGCTCAAACTTGGCTCAGGACTGTACAGTGAGCCTTGGGCAGCACAGAGAGTGGATGTGCTTGGAAATATTACATAAGTGAAATAATCCCAGGACATGCAGAAAACATGCAATTCTGTTTGGTAGGTTAAGTACATGGTTAAGGACATTTAAGGAGATGTGACTAAGTGCCAAAACTGTACTTCCTAAGGTAAGGAGAGGTCAGAGGCATTGGGCAGATGTTGGTATAAAGGCAAACAGTTGTAACTATTTAAGGTCCACATGTCTGCAGGCCTAAAGTGTATCATGAGCGCTGTAATTTAATTACCATATTTTGCTTGGGAATCAGCTGGACCGAGTTCATCTGCCCTTCCTGGGAAATATGAGAACTGTTGATATGAAGGTGTGACAATGGTTTTACTGTATCCATTTTATTATATGTACAAATTATGGCATAAACCTTAATTATGAATAATAAATTTTCTTAAAATAAGCCCATAGCTTAGACTTAGGAACTGTAGGAGGCATAGGCATTCCTTCTAACAGTCACTTGTATTTTTAGACTTGACACTTCATTTACCAGCAAAAGTTGTTTGAATATTAATATACTGATAATGAGGATACTGAATATTCAATTAATTTTAATGTTCATTCTTACATCATGAAAGAAGTTAAGACAATTATTTAGTTTTACTTGTCATTATCAATTATCAGAGTCTTCCTGCAGTTCATCCATTAAATCATTGTATTGACTCTGCCCACTTTGAGATGTAAAATGTCATCTCTGCTGTGTTGTGGGCTGGTCAATATCACTAAATTAGAGGTGTGCTAGACTAGGAAAAGGACTAATTTGTTACATTGATATGTTGTGGAAAGAAATTACTCATAAGTAGTATATAGAAATCACCATACTCAATAGATATGGCAGATCACTTGGGAGGCTGAAGTAGTGAAATTCTTGAGCTCACGGCCATCCTGGGCTATGCACTGAGATTCTGTCTCACGTGGTCACAAAACACAACCAATGAGAAGCAAACAAACAATGAAACAAATGAATAGAACTTACAATTTTTATTTAAATCTGAGAATTTCCATCCATCTACCTACCCACCCATCTATTCATCAGTCTATCCATTCACAATCTTTCCATCTATCCAATATTATTTAAGAGACCTTTACCAATATAACCCTAATACCCATGCAGGTTTTATGCTATGTTGCTGTGCTTACACTTTGAAATTAAACGTATTCCTTGTTTAGTTAGTAAAGATTTGAATTGATAGAGCAATAAATAAGGGCAGGAATATGTCTGTTCTTGTTCTGTTTTGTTTTAATTACTACTGGAGAGTAAGAATGTAGCTGTGAGTGACACCTCATTTCTCAGTGGTACCTACACCATGGTGTCAGCCCTAAAGGATTGCTTTCATCACCATGGTGTCTACAATCAAAATCAAACATGTGTCTTCCCCCATAATGCTAAAGCCAAATCTTTTCCAGTTAAATGGGTTCCATTGCATAGCCTGCACATGACTACCATAAGGCCTGCCAGTATAGAAAAACAAAAATTGCTCTGCAAGTTACAAGTTTTACAATTGGTTTATTCCACTGAAATTTTCCTAGCCGAGGTTCACATAGGCAATTAGTCTTAACCCCGTCCTCAATTCAGATGGAAATTTTGGCCTGCAGTAAAATGTTCCAAGCTTCAGAGACTTAGGTGATTATGCATTTGGGATTCAGCAATGTGTTCAGTGTCAGCTATATATTGATTGCCTGTGTACATGTATATGTGTGCATATGTTAGCATGTTTGTGTGAGTGAGTATGCATGTGTGTTCACGTGTGTGCAAGTGTGTGGGAAAGAGCTAAGAGACAACCTTGGGTGTTGGTCAGGCCTCTATACTGTTTTTAAAGATGGGGTTTCTCACTGTCCTGGAGCCCATTGAGTGGGGTGAGTTATCTGAGCCTTTAATCCCGGGGATACTTGTCCTTACCTCTCACTGATGTAATGTCAAGTAAGACACTGCATGCGAGTCTTTTTCTTTCCATTGTTTGTTGGTTTGTTTGTTTGATCTGAGGATCAAATTTAGGCTTCATTGTTGGAAAGCCAGTGCATTTGTGCGTGACCCATCTCTCCAGCTCATTTTTACACACACTGATTATTCAGTACTTTCTCTACAAGAGTGTCATCTTTGTATCCTCAGAAATCTTTTAGTAATAGATGATTTTAAACAGCTCTTATCACTCAGATGGTGAAGTGGGCGGGTCCTATGAATCTACAGTTGAAGCAGAGATGTCTTAGGTGGGATGTGCCTCATTTTCCATAATTGCAGCTAAAGAAATGTTGGGCTAGGGGCTAAATCATATATATATATCACTTTCCTTTGCACAAATTCATATTTTTGCTTAGATTATTCAGTATGTCCCCAAGTATCACTGAGTCTATTCCTCCTTTGTAAGCTTTTATCACTAGCAGCCTTTTGCCATTATTTCACTTGTAAAATAATGCTAGAATAGTTTGTCTTAAAAACAATATCCAACCTGAATTAAACTTGCTTAATCTCTTCTTATATCTTTAATGAAATTTAGATGTAAGTAATTTAAATGTATATTTTTTGGGTGGCAGGAAATTGCCATATAACTCAAAATTCTTTAATATCATCAAATCTGTGTTGGTGATAATCACCAAAATGAGACAAATATTTAAGCAATTAGCATTGTTTAACACACATGCACTATGGGATGTGCTTAAAGATCCAATGAAAGTGTAGCTCTTACTCATAAGTAAATCCATAAAAACACATAGAGAGGCATGTGATAAATGTTTTGCTCTTGTCTAGCAATTGTGAGTAAGTGTGAGAAAGTAACACTTAAAAGTGAGGGTCATGTTAGTGTTAGAAAACAGCGATAAAGCTGTGGGTCCATGCAGAAACCCAAGCAGGCGTCCTTGGCCTATGTGCAGATAGTGAGTGCGTAGATTGGCCCAGCAACATGGCTCAGCAGGTAGAAGTGCTTGGCACCAAGCCTAATATTTGATTTTGACGTTATTTTTAAGAAGCCTCGATGTATTTGTAGGACTCATATTTTTCTAACTATGACTTTTGGAAGACTGTAATAGATTATACATGATCTACAACCAACGATGTGTAAATAAAAGTTCGCACCCATTAGCTCAAAGGGCTTTGACTATTAGTACTCTTACATTTGTTGGTTCCACCCTGTACAGTAAATACAATGCATGTTGTCTCCTCCATGGGCTGCTTGGCTGCTCTCTTTAAAGACCTGTTATCTTCATAGCTTGAGGCAGTACCACAATGTGGAGCACAGCCTCGTGTAATCTGGGAGGTTTATGATGGCCAGCTTTGTAGTCTCTGACACGGGCAGTGCTGAATGGTCTCATCTCTGAAGGGGACATGATATAAATATTTACTGAAAAGCTTACATGCAAGACTTTGAGTACTGTCTGCCTCTAAGGTTACCTTTGTCCCTGATTGCCTGCCTCACTGGATCCCAGTGCTCCTGTGATAACAAAAAGAAGTTCCTCCCAAGACTCTTGGCTTTTAGTTTGGTATAATATTTTCTTATTAATTTGCTAAATTATTATTGTCATTGTCTTAGAGAAGATGTAAAAGAAGTCACCCTCAGTAAAAGGAGAAAGATAGGAGCGATGATGAGAGAGCTACTCAAAGCCAATGTGGCATGGCCTTGGTGTTTTAAGATGGCCAGGTGGAAACCCTTCAGAACATTGGAGATGGAGATGGTTAGTTAGAGCCATAGGAAGTTGATCCTGATTTTTTTTTTGTCTTTCCTACACAAAGCCCTTTGGTGCCTTTCTTGGAAGACAGCACTTTGAATCATCACAGTCCTTTTATTACAACACAAGTAAGGAAGGCCTACTTGTACCTCCTTTCTTTGTAGGAAACAATGCTTATATATAGAATGCATATGCCCTGAAAGACACAGTGATAATCATTCAAATACCTTAACAAAACAAAATTTAAGTTTTATTTAATTTGAAAATTGAAAGTACCTTATTGAGGATTTTAAAGGCAAATAATTTTATGGATATAGCTTGGTCTTTTTTTTTTCTTTTTTCAGAAATTAACAGAGAGTGAGTTATATCATCTGTCTTTATTTACCCAAATAACAAAGCTTTTGCCTATGTATGTATTTGTATATATATTGTGTATGGTGTTTTCCTTCATCCATGTTTTGAACACTATTGTCCTTTCTTAACAAAACTTAGCTAGACTCCTCATAGCTTTTAAATGCCGGCCTTTGTATTAGATGCTGCTTTGTAGACACAGACAACCTTTTATTGTTGTGAGTCAAGAGATACTGGAGCCAGCCTGTCTGGCCATACCAATTATAAGCTCTGTGACCTTGGGCAACTTACTTAACTACTCTGTGTTTTGACATCTTTGTCTATAAAACCTTGTGGTGATTCTAACACTAGTTTATATTGTTATTATGATGATTTATAATTCTAATACCTATACTGCTCTTAAATGTGCCTTATTCTATGGATTGTATTTGTTAGATAAAAGTGAGAGGCAGTGTGACTCTTGAGTAGGAGACTTTGTATTTGTCAGCTTTAGCTCCTGCTCTGAGCCCTGCGATGAAGTCCAGGATTCTCAACACCCATCTCAGCTAGGTTTCCCTTCCTTGCATATCTGTTCTGTGACCGAGAGAAAGCAGCAGCGGATTATGGTGTGATGTCAGGTCGCTGCCCCAACATGAGTCCCCATGGTTGACTCTGTCTCTCTCTTTTATGAGTAAAATATTACAACAACCCAAACCTCAGTTTCTGCGATGGGTTGGAAGTGTAATGTTTCACTCCTCATATTGGATGGGATAGTAGCCTGCAGCCTGGACATTCATATTGTGTTCTGACTGCTCACGAGAAAGCTCAAGTCATGCCATTCTCTTTATCATTATGTGATGAGAGTTGTCACCCCTCTTTATGAACAGCACATTCATAGCTCAGGGAGCAGCCAGGGGCAGATCATAAACTAAAGGATTATAGAGCAAAGATATTAGTGAAACAGAAGCCTCAGCACTTCTCACTGTATTTAACTCAGAGACGATGAGGTCTGCCTGGGGAGCTAATACTGCTTAACTGTGTTTGGGCAAGAAGCCAAAAGGAAATTGTATTTCAAAGAGAGAAAGTCTGGCACCCCATATGTTGGGTAATCTTGGTCAGCTAACAGGGATATATGGCCATTTTACACTGAAGATAAAGGGGTAGAAATAAACTTTTATGTTAAAGAATACAATGTTGATCCAGTCTGGAGCTGGAGGGCAATTGATACAGTATTGGGTCCTTACATAATTGGAGCTAACATTGATGAAGAAGCAAAGAGGGCATCTTTCACTACAGATGACATCCCATGTGCAATTAATACACTCTCTCTAGTGTCTGAGCTCAAGCCACAGTGATGATGCCTATGACAAATGGGTGAGTCCAGAGGTCACTACAGACTTCACCATAACATTGCAAAGAGCCTGGGCTGTCTTGATTCCAGGGAATTTCAGCCATGCATCAAGACTCAGGTTTATTTATGTATATGTTGAGCCATGTCTATATGAGTGTGTGTTGTGAGTTTTAGATAGTCGTGATTTGCCTTACTTAGGGACTGTGGATTGTACTCTAGGCTTTTGGATGAGAAGCTGGCACTGTTGAGTGCTGAGCCAACACTTCATTCATTGGTGATCCATGAAAAGACTTCCACCTAAAGAAGGCAAGTCAGGGGGAGAGGCAGGTAAAGTTGTTTTCAGAAGTGTTCTATTTTATTTTTTTTTTTTGCTGTGTGAAAATTATAGCAATTTTATTGGCAATCAAATTTGGGGCACTTGTACCTGCGTAAAAATTATTAAAAATGGTGGCCTCTAGCTGGATGGTGGTGGTGCATGCCTTTAATCATCATGCTAAGGAAAAGTAGGCAGGCAGATCTCTAAATTTGAAGGTAGCCTGGTCTACACAGAGGGTTCCAAGGACAGACTGTCATTCACAAAGAAAGCTCGTCTCAAACAAACAACAACTAAGTTTACCTTTTCTTTCCTGTACTGCAATAAAATAACTAGAGACATAAAAGGCGAGTGAATGTCATGCCTAGGATTCTGCAAGGATGTAACTTCTGACCCGCTATTAGCTAAAGGATGTCGTTTCTTTCTGTGTCACTGTGCCTAGGAAGCTCACTGTGAAACCTATACAGGAATGACTCCAGACTGTACAGCTCTAGCTTTCATTCAAGTTTTCTAACTACATATTGCTAGAGACTTCCATGAACTGGTGCAGAGTGGTCAGTAGCTACGTTAAGGGGACACTGTGTTCTTTCTTACTTAGTCCAACATCTATGTGTAACACTTAAGACCATATCCACATGACCTCTTGGTTTTAAGATAAATCTTTTATTAATAGACTTGATTAATTAGAAAATCAAATTTATAAGAAAAGGGAAAAGGAGTTTATAAGAACTAACACAGGCTTTCAGTTATTTGGACACTGGTCGTCGGTGACCTCAAGACAGGAATATCAGTAGCAGTGCTATGATATATACCCTAGTGTATAGTGATAGGACCTCTCATGGGGTTGGGCATAGTTTTGTTTAGGCAAGAACGGGAATGTACACGTGAATGATGCTCTAGCTCTTGTTTGCAAACATAATAGATTCATGGGGATTCCTGACATTGATCTGTTGCAAGATAGCATTCAGATTTAGCTTTTACAAATTCCTTTAAAAGACATGCGCATGTTATTTATTGTTCATGGGTTTAAGTAGCATGACCATTATTTGTCTTCCTTTTCTTAAGCAGCTAATGTGTCCTCGCTGAGCTCCCGGTGTGGGTGGTGCCATACCATTCACATTTCAAGGCATGCACAAGGATGGCACTTGTGTGTGCTCTTACTGTTATTGTCTTAACTTTACCTTGTCCTGAAAAGCCTCCCACTCTTCACACCCTGTTCCTGGTGAAATCTGGCAGTGGCAGTGGTATGCTATACGTCATGATGTGTAGAGATAGGACCTACCATAGGGCTTGGAATGGCTTTGTCCACGCTGACTGCAGAGAGTTTCCTCAGCAGAGACTCTTTGGAACTCCCAGTACACCTGCTTCAAAACTGCTGCTCTCAGGTTTCACAATGTGGGCTTTTTCTTAGAATCCTGTGTACTACTGCCCACCAGGAATGCATGACAATAGTTACCCCTGAGTCCTCACACTGGGTATCACTGAAAGGTGATGGGAGGAAGGGCCCCAATCAAGGAGCCCAGGGTGCGGACCGGACAGCAACCCAAGATGTAAGTGATTTACTGGATGCGGTGGCTGGACGGACTTGGGAAGAACTCAGTGAAGAATAAGACCATGAGGTTCACAGAGTTAGTAGAGATTTGGATGTTGTGCTGTTTGAGTTATGAATTTATCCTCTAGGCCTCTGTCTTAGTCAGGGTTTCTATTCCTGCACAAACATCATGACCAAGAAGCAAGTTGGGGAGGAAAGGGTTTATTAGGCTTACACTTCCATGCTGCTGTTCATCACCAAAGGAAGTAAGGACTGGAACTCAGACAGGTCAGGGAGCAGGAGCTGATGCAGAGGCCATGGAGGGATGTTCTTTACTGGCTTGCCTCCCCTGGCTTGCTCAGCCTACTCTCTTATAGAACCCAAGACTACCAGCCCAGGGATGGTCCCACCCACAAGGGGCCTTTCCCCCTTGATCACTAATTGAGAAAATGCCTTACAGTTGGATCTCATGGAGGCATTTCCTCAACTGAAGCTCCTTTCTCTGTGATAACTCCAGCTGTGTCAAGTTGACACAAAAATAGCCAGTACAGCCTCCATCATTCAGAATAGCCATTCACTGATCAGCAGTCAGGGTCAGCAAGAGAGACGGAGCCAGCAATGAGGAACACTTCCAGAGGGTAGAGAGGAACTTCATTTTCTATGAAAGCGTACAAGCCATAAAGGGACATTTGCATCTCATCTGACATTCCCCCAGCCTGCAACTTGCCTGCATCCTGGGGACACTTCTTCAGCGTTCACTTGTGTTTATTTGGAATGAAATGTGAGTTAGTCAGTGCATGCTAGGAATATGTTTTAAAATTTCTTGTTAATATCACTGTTTACACATTTTTTTCTGTTATGAAAATCTTATTCTTATGGGTAAATGGGTCCCAGGTGATCATCTTTTAAAGAACACAGAAAGTGTTATGGTTAAAAATAGGCAACCCTAAGGGCATTGAATTTGCAATGGCAGTTCTTATCTGATTCTCCGAAAATATGGCCCAATCTCTCTAGACAGGGAAATCTCCTAGAAAATATCACCTTTAGATGACTAAGCCACATGCATGTGTGAGAAATGACACCTGAAGATAACAGCGACCTCACTTTAAATCTCTGAGGCTCCTCTGGTTAGCCAGAACCTTCTATTATTTTAGACACAGTTCCTGTATGTTGTGAGTGATATTAGTGTCCTGGGCTCAGCCAGGACCGGGTTGTACATACTTCTAAGTTTTGCACATGTAGCCCAGAAATCAGAGGAAACAAGAGGAAGGCCATTGTGTTGTTTAATTAGAGGATGGTGAGCTTTGACACCATAGAAGCTATTTCTAAAGCACTTAAATCCCAAAGTTCTAGTCAATAATTTGATCAGATTTTTTAGCAGAGAAAAGGCAAAATGAAAAACAGTCAGCTCTGTGAGCTATATCCATTAGAACGCCTCTTTCCTTGAATGTCAGTGTCTTAGTTAGGGTTTTACTGCTGCAAACAGAGACCATGACCAAGGTAACTCTTATAAGAACATTTAATTAGGGCTGGCTTACAGGTTCAGAGGTTCAGTCCATTATCATCAAGGCAGGAACATGGCAGCATCCAGACAGGCATGGTGCAAGAGGAGCTATGGGCTCTACATCTTCATCTGAAGGTTGCTAGCAGAAGACTGGCCTCTAGGCAGCTAGGATCAGGGTCTTAAAGCCCACACCCAGAGTACCATGCCTACTCCAAAAAGGTCTCACCTTCTGAAACAGGGACACGTCTTCTAATAGTGCCACTCCCTGGACATAGAATACACAAACCATGACTGGCAGGGAATCAGGACGAGAGCATCTGCTCTTATCTGAAGGCACTGGAGTTGAAGGCCCTGATATATTGAACAGAAACTCCTTGGCTGAATTTCCTCACTAAGTGTCTCCTGAATTTTCAAAATGTTGACATGAACATAAAAGTGAATGACACTTGGTATTTTGTTTAAATTTTGCAGTCTTCATCCATGTGGACACGTGTGTGTTGGACCTGAAAACTGAGATAGCGCCTCCCAAAGATGACATAGAATGATGCATTAGCAAGGAAGTAACTCCTAAAGAGAAGAGGCCAAACACGTGCTGACTAATTGATGCACAAAAGGTTGGACTTCAGCAAAATTGTGAGGCAGAAAACAACTTGTTTTCAGGGATGCTGGCGTTAAACCGCTGAGCAACATCCTCAGCTCCAAAGACACTTTTGTAATCAATCTATTGATTTGCTTCCCTTTAATGTTGCCATTTCCTGGTCTTCCTTAGTCCATCATGGCAGTTTATCACGAGTAGGTTTGGGTTTATGTACTGTCCCATTTAGCCCACACTTTTTTAATGTAATTCCTGATATGGTTGTTGAATTACAGCACTGGAGTCCATGTCTACAATATAGCCAGGACATAGTGCTCTCCTGTTGCTTTTCAGAATCCATTTGTATGTGTGGGTATGGGAGGGCCTTTAATGTAGAAATGAGCAAAGGTATTTGTTAAGGCCCAGATTGTAACTATTTTAAGTATTATGAGCCATATTGAAGTATCCTGTCCATACTGAAGACATGAGATTTTTATTTCATAGATTTAAAATGTAAAAAATTATATTTTACCCTCTATGCTGTACTAAGCAGGGATTTTGTCACTGGGTCACATTACTGATCCCTGCTTTTAGAAACATTGTTCCAGGCCTCGATTAGCTCGCCACTCCAGGCCACTACAATCTCATAACTGAGTTTTTACATTTTAATTTCAATTTGTATATTTATTTTTTTTATTTTTTGTTTTATGTATGTATGCTCACATGGGTGCCACAGCATGGGCACAAAGATCAGAGAACAGCTTCTTGGAATCAGTTCTTTCCTTCTGTCATATGGAGTTCTGAGAATTGATTGTAGGTCTTTAGGCTTGATCTCCTACTCCATGAACCACTGAGCCATCTCAGTATTGTAATGCCTCCTTTGTAAGGCCCAAGGAGCTAGCTAGGCCTTCTACATTAAAGTTCAAGAAAGGTGGTAATTCGGCAATGGATGTCAGCAAACAGCTGCAGTGCAGAAGGGCAGGAGTCACTGCAAGTGAAAAAACCCAGAGTGTCAGGCAAAGCAGTCATTGGCTTTTGGCCGGTAGTCAAGGGAGTGATGCAAGGAAGAGAAAGAGGTCGTTACAGTTTTTAGTTAGAAGCTCAGAGATGCTGGCATGCTTCCGAGTGCATATGGCAGGATGTCTATAAAAAGCTTCATTGCGGGAGGGGCTTCTGGGAACTGTGCATGGATTGTGATGTTAGGATAATCACTCCTCTCACTGCTTAACGTGTCTTCAGGTGACTCAGCTTGCCTAAGGGTTGGTCCTCACAGGAAGTGATTGACAGGTCCAGCTACAATGACTCTCACTCGGGGTTCCAATGTCACATAAGTTGGCCAGAGATAGAACTCAGATTCTACAGTTTTGACCAAGAGGAAATAGTTTTTCTTTACAAGGCCTCTTGAGAATATCATCTTTTCCTTTCATATATTTTAATACCTAAGGAAGGGCAGTTGCGAAGTTTAATTTTCTGAAGTTTCTGATCTATGAGCTGTTTACTAAATGGAATGAGTGGGTAGCCTATAGTTTTGGTCACACCCTCACATGTAGCTTTCTTTCTTTCTTTCTTTCTTTCTTTCTTTCTTTCTTTCTTTCTTTCTTTCTTTCTTTCTTTTTGTTTGTTTTTTGAGACATGGTTTCTCTGTGCAGCCCTGGCTGTCCTGGAACTCACTCTGTAGCCCAGGCTGGCACATGTAGCTTTAAGCAGCTGTGTAAAATGAAAAGAAAGACAGTGAGAAACCAGACAAGAAACTTAAGCCCTCAAGCACTCTGGCATTGCTGGCCACTGGCCAGGACAAAACCCAGAACATTTCCAGATTCTGCCTAAGGAACAGGTTGCTTTCCAAGTTTCCTCCCTAAACTGCTAGACCAGTCTCTCTCTCCTGCTTGACTCTCCCATATGCTAGGAAGTAAGATCCTGTGGTACCCGAGGTAGGTGTGAATGTCCCCGATAGATGTTCCTCCATGCATAGACCATTCTAGAGTCTGTCTTTATGAAGACATGGTATGTATTGGGGTGTATTGGGGTGGGGTATTTGAGCTGAGAAGACCTAGAAAGAATTCTAAGTATAAATAATGCAAGCTCTTACCATTTTATGAAAATTAGCCAATTCATTGCTGAGAAACTCACTGACTATATGATATGCATTGTGTTCTCGGATAAAGCTTCTGAGAGCTTTTGGCATGTTTGGCAGATAGTAGTGACATTTGCACATTAGAATAATAAATACAGGATATAATCTCTTAAAAGTTGGAGAGATACCATTTTCTATTTAGCTCCCTTCTGTCTGATACAGTGTTATTCAAGGACAGAAGACTGATGCTTTCCTAGCTACCCCATCCCTGCTCTCCTTTGAGTTCTTAAAAAAACAACAAACTTACACATGTCATGCACCTCACCCAGAGTGGTGGTGGCTCAGGCCCAAACACAGAAGCTTTGGTCAAAGGGGTTGCCATGATCTGGAGGGAAGTCTGGACTTCAGAGTGCGTTTCAGGCTAGCATGGCCTAAGATGTTAAACTTGTCTAGCAAGTCCAAATATAACAAATAAAATAATATGATTTTTAATTATGTTAGTCTCTGAGCAAAATAACTAACTAAAAGAATGAATGAATGAATAAATGAATGAATAAACAAACAAATAAATCAACCAATAAATAAATACAACATGAATTAAGGATTGAAGGAACACTAAAAATTTCTGAGAGGAAAGAAGAAAGAGGTTAACACAACAGCAGAAAATGGCCTCTAATTTAGTAATATATTAGACATGAGAAACAGGAAATGGTGAAAACAGGAGCTGTCCTTAACTGCATGTGTTCTGGGGAATTGTTTTCTCCATAGTAAATCGCTTGAATTGGAGGGTTACTATGCAGAGTAAATGGTTGAGTTAAGTTTCATCATACATAATAAGGGATATGTTTTCATAAATTAGATAATCAGTGAAGTGAGCAGAGAAAAATACTGTGATGTAGAATCTGTGCACACGATCGAGCTAATTGAGACTCTGTGGGCACAATGGAGCACAACAACTGACCATCACCTCACTTGATCTCGGAATCCTGCTTAAGCCATGTCGTCAGAGAACTTAACACTGCCACCACTCTCCACATTCCCCACAGGGACTGCAAAGGTGCCACACATATTGCTTTGAGGTTATAAATATTTTAGCAAGTGAACACATTTTACAAGAGAATATCTATAGCTAATGAAGGTAAACCATTCTGTTGGGTAGACTAACAGATACAGTTCAATGTAAGGTCATCTAGAGTAATGGCATTTTACTTGGTTAACTGGTCCACGGGCCCCTAAACAATGCACATTCCAGTGTAGAATTCACTGTTTTCCAGGCTGTGTTATATACTTAATGGATTATTAATTCAAATATCATGCTTCTTCAAAAATCCAGTAAAATAGTGCTGTTTGTTGTCTTTGGTAGTCTAAGGTCTGGCCAACAGATAGTAAGAGAACTTCAATTCATATACACTCCACGGGATAGTCAAGGCAAGCTGCTATGTTCCTCACTTGAGGTATGCTGCATGCAATCCTGTGCATAAAGACAAAGCCTGGTGTTGGTGTACTATTTCCCACAGATTGAAAACTGTGGAAGAAATGACAGAAGACATTGTATTCTAAGCTTGAGCCCAGCCTCTGGCCCTGTCAGTCTTCTACAGCTCTACTGTGGGTATAGCTTCAACACTTTCTGATTTCTTTTTCTCAGTGAGGTCTGCTCTCATCTTTGGGTTGCTGAATGGTCATCTGGTGTTCTAACTGCACCCTGCCCATATGAAGCTATAGTCCTATGTCCCTTGCATTAGAATGATTTCCACATTGGCAGGCTATATGTCACAAGGGGAGAAATAATGCTTTAGATAGAGTCTAATACAAGGAGTCAGTAAATTTTTTTTAAGTCTGTTTTCATGAAAATAAGCATGCAATGAAGAAACGAGGAGGCTAGACCAGACGGAAAGGGAGACACTAAGGCTAGAGTATTTTAAATCACAAGGTAACACTATAAAATGGTAAACCATGATCAGTTCATTTTTAATTAGAGGTCTATTTTTCTTTCCTTCCTTACTGATGTCTCATATAATTTCATTCTTCCACTCAGAAATCTACCAGATAACTAGATCTAAAACCCCAATTCCTGATTGTGCTTCTAATGGCTCTTGATATTGTCACTCTTGAGTTTGTTGGATATGACATGTATGATTTCTTTCTGTAAAGCTTAGAGTGGTAAAAGTCAGTTGGCTGAGGTGATACACTATGTGGTAGAATTGGTATCAAAGGCACATATTGGTCCTGTCCACATTGAGATCCATATTGAACTTGCCAAATTCTTATTAGTAGGCTCATGTAAAATGTGCCTAACCACTAAACCTGATTATTCCTTGCCACGACTCACAGAAATTAGCTAACACACTTATTTCTAACACTCCCTTCCAATTTAAACATGATTTATACAATAATGTACTCTATTTGTAAACAAGTAGAGGTTTTGAATCATCCGATGTTAGACTTTACTCTTGTTACAGCACAATATCTGAACACACAGGTTCTTCAATTTTCGATTTTATATTGAAAATGTGTTCATTTAGCTCAGTCCTTTATCATGGGAAAATACTTTCAATTTCACAGAGTCTATTAGTACCATTTCTTCTGTGAAGCTAGCCCTGTGCATATGCATGCACTCAACATTTAGCACAAGGTAAGGCTTGCTTTGCTAGTGCAATTTTTTCCTTGTATAAAATATGAATACCAGAAATCTTGTAAATACTAAAAATTTCTTGGAAGCGATTTGGTGGTAATTTTTTATTGCTCTACCAAGTGAGAGTTCCCTACACAACCTGAAATTATCTTTATGCCTTCATGAAAATGATTAAAAGGTCACTGTTGAAGTCACAAGCTTAATAATAGCTGTATTGGTATAGGTTACCAGGCCACCAGGAACAAGGGCCTGACTTCTATCTCTAACACTTCAAAACAAAAATAAAATAAGTGATCATTCAGGGAAGATGTCTGTCTTAATATTCTTTTGCATTCAATCAGTGTGTTGCGTTGGTGTGAAATCGTCCTTCATTATTTCAAAACTAGGTGCAAATGTGGCTTTTTTCAATGAACAAGATGTACCTGATCCATGAAAAGTACATATGTATTTATACACACATATAGGATCATGCTGTTTTTTGTATCACTTTTCTTATATTCTAATTAATACTTAGAAAAAGCAGGACTGGGGGTTAAAGTTTCCTTACTACTGGAGAATGTCAGTGACTTTTGTAATAGGTGACATTTGGACATGGCTAAGTGTGAATCTGCTCAGCATTCTCCTCACACCCTGAATTTTGTTTCTGAGGCCACTGTAGCTTCTTGTTAATTTATTCAGTAATTTATTCAGTAAGAAATGGTGAGATAGACACTTAGATTTTTCCTTTGCTTACGAGCACTGAGTCACTTGGGCGCACAGGGTAACTGATATACACGGAAGTTCGGTGTCTCTGTTCTTTTGTGCCTGTGCTTTATCTGAAGTTATAGATCAATCTCTCTCCTAAACCCTTCTTCTTACGCCACATTATTTCCAGGAAGAAAGAACAAAACTCAGAGGACAGAACTTCTTACCAAATGGGGACAGTTTTCCATGAGGGAACGGCTGCACCTTCTGTGACTAATAGATTAACAATTTATCCGATCATGTCTCAGTCCAGGCAAGATCTGAAGTGGTAGTAGGCAGGACCACACCATAAGGAAGATCCCTCAAGTATGAATGTCCCTTACTCTCTGTTGAAAAGTATCCTGACCATGAACATGGGATTCCAGAACCTCTTGTTCAATCCCTGCTCCATCTCTCTGCTCTTCACCCTTGTCTCTCTAACTGGGGAACAATAAGTAATTTTCAGAGGTTGCCATATCTTCTATGTTTTTACATAGCAGTGGTTGAATTGATAATACTTCTGTTATTTATTGTTGATATTCTCAAAATAATCCAGAAGTGGAATGGTATTAGACAAAATTTAAGTGAATGGGATGTTATTTGTTAGCCTTGAAGATACCAGACATAAAACTCACTAATTGTTATGGACTAAGTCCCACCCTCATGCTTAGTGTAGAGTCCTAGCAGGCCCTCAGTGTTTCGCTTTCTGTGATGACTACTTTGTCAGGTTGGCTTTCTTTATTCACCTGTTCTTGCTCAATCAGTTATACGTGGGGTTTACTTGTCATAAGTCTGAGTATCATCAAATAAAACTATCCATCAGCTGTGTTTAATACGGAGTACTTAGAATGTCAGTTACTTTTTGTGTTTGTTTGCTGTCTTTCCCAAACTGTGTTTCTATGATCAATACTGTAGCTGAGAAACACCAGTCTTTGACTTCACGTCTGAAAATTAAGTCAGAGTTAAGAAATTGCTAGACTGAATCTAAGGCCAGGGCAAGAGTATTTCTGAGCTGAGCAACATCCATGAGGATACCTTCCCCAAGAGTCCAGCCCCATGGTACTCTTCCCTTCCCTTGACAGGACTCATCTCATTAACTGTGCTGGATGCCATTGGCATTGCTTCCCCCTTAGCTAAAGTATGTGTTGCTCATTTCATTAAACTCAGTAGAGTATATGGATGGAGCCTCTTGCGCCCTTGTGACACCTCATAACTACTTTGGACTTAATGCTTCCTTTCATTGCTGTGAAGTGTCAGAGTAATACAGAAAATCCTCACATCATGAATATTTTAGATTTCCTCATCATCTTGTGCTGCAGGCACAGAAAAGCTCTTCTGAAACTCTAGGCACACTGGCTGACTGGATCCTGTTCCTTGCACATGCTGCTCTGTCAATATACATACTTCTTTCTTTGGTTTTTGACTTAGGCATTTTCAATTCATACATTGATATATTAAATATTAGTTTGATAGGTTTGTTTACCTTAGCCACATTTCTCGAACTCCTGCCTCACTTCTGTGCAATTAATAGTCGTTCTCGTGCTTTTGGCCATAATACTATCTATCTCACTTAATTACTTTAAAAATACTTTTTCATTTATGTTTTTTTACACTGTATTATAACCTTGTTGGGGGTGAAATTTGGGTCTCTCTCATCTTATATCTTGGATAATGAGTCTATATATTGTCACTGAGTGGGCACACCATTATAGTTAGTCAAACTGATGAATATGTGATTGGCTCAGAAGCTAGAAATGATGGAAACAGTAATAGGCACTTATCCTTGGTGAGAAAAACTGACAGAAACAGTAACAACCCAAGAGGAAGCACTGAGCTCCTCCGGCTCACCACAGCACCCTAGTGCCCTGAACCAGGCTTAGTCCTCCAGGCTTCTGTGCACACTGCCACTTGCCACTGGTGAATGAGCAGACAGGACATGCTGGATGCAACCTCTGCATCTAACCATAAGCCATCTTTACAACACACAAATCTGCCCCCTTTAGGAGGTAGCATGGACTAGCCTGACTACTTTAACAAAGAGAACAACAGTGTAATGTGTTTTGTGGCCATTGTTCACTCCAAATTTGATTTCTTTATTTCAACTTTATTACCCATTTGATATACATGCATGTAAAAGCAATTCCAGGTTTTGTCTGGAATTTAGATTACATACAAACAGCATACTGATATAGACAATTTATATAGATGAAGTTAATATGACTTCATAGTGGCTGTTATTTCCTATTAACTGGAGTTTAAGATGCTGTTGGCCTTAGTTCAATCCTCATCTGTGCAGTGGTTATTTTCTGTACAGTAACTACACATTCCATGAGCTTACCAAACTATTGTTCCTAAGGGGAAATGCAAGGCTGGGTTCTTGTAAGCCTTGGCCACAGCATTTCATCAGTTAATCCATGTTTAACGATGTTTTATGTATATTAACTTAAAGACTCTTCCTTCGCAAATATATCAGTCTGTATGTATGCACACATGTGCATCTATGTATGTATACTCAATATGCATCCAGGGGATGTTCATTAGCATGTCACCTACAGCCAGTGGCGGTCACCATAGCACTACAACTCATCTCTGAATGACACTTATGACACTTTTCCTTACAAAATATGCGTCTGTGGTGTTGTTCTTAGGAACGTTAGATAGCACCTTAGCGTTGCATGTGGGAACCATTTTAGACAGTAAAATTACCAATATAAACCATGGAAATGGGGCACAAACTACACTGGAAAGGGGAGACTTGTTTGCAGTCTGAGAGACTAAACAAGACAACATGGAACTTATCCTCTCTGGGAACCCAACCCCAGGTGACTTGTACTTTGCATACCTGAGTGGCTGAGAAACTGCCTCTGGGATGGATTTTCAATTTAGAAACCTTTTGGAGAGTGAACAAAAGCAAAACCAGAATCTTCAATCATAAAGGGCTGACCTAATATTTATTGCAAAATAGACTCTGGGTTGTTAGTGCTAAGCATTGTGCCGTGTGCATTTCCTGGACTTTCTTCTTGTTGTTGTCTTTGCATACACTCAGGGGCGTCTACACTATTTTTTGTGGTGGGTAGGTCTTTCTTGTTGATGGTCTTTCCTGAAGAGAGAAAGCTGTCTGTTGACTGCAGTTTTGTACATTTGTGTTTCCATGTGGTTCCAATCTCACTCTAAGGCCTCAAGGAATCATTAATGAGGCAAGATTAAAGTTAGTGGCTCTCATCTACAAGCATTTTTGATGTAAGCTTAAAAGGGGGCATTTGCAAGATTTGAAGTCTTTGCCTTTCATAGATTATCTCATACTTTGAACTAATCACTGAGAATTCCCCTGTCTTGGGGAATGCTCTACTGCTCCTGTTCAACAGGTCAGAGGATTCTCTTGGTAGTTAGCAATTAGAAGGCTGTTGAAAATGCCATTAAATCTGCCTTTCTAGAAATTGGAAGGATGAAGAGAAACTGTTCAGTATGGGGCTGCCTTACCAGTGAATGCTCTTTCTCTTCTAGAAAGATTTGACAAATCTGGAGGTTGGAATAATTACTCATGCTAACAACATGTCTCTTCAAGTGCTAGTATTTTGAATGATACTCTTGAGGTCTTATAATTGAGCCTGTACCCAGACAATTAATGCTTCCATAATGTACTGTGTAAGTGCGGTAGTTTACTAAGTACCCTTTCTATTTTCGCTCTTCATGAGAGTATAGAATGTGCCTTTTGAATTTGGAAGCTATTCAGAGTCCAGGTGAGGACTAATCTACTTGCATCCTCTGCTGGAGAGCCCCGAGAAGGTTGAAGAAGAAGAGAACTGAGTGGGAAGTGAGAGTCTTGAGGACCTTTTCCATTATCTCCTGGGATTCTGGGCTGAACTCTGTAATTTGTGAACTTTTAAAACATTCTGCTTATCTATCATCAGAGCTTACATATTTTCAACTCTTCAAAACCATTAATCAGAAGAAGACTAACTCCCACTTCCTCAACTCCAAAACAATAAGTGATGGAAATATTGGTCACTAATTAGAGAGCAATCCAAGAAAATAATGGTTTAGCTTACTTAAATGATTGTTCCATTGAGCAACTTAAAACTCCCATAGTCAGAGTCAATGATATAGACATAAACTGCTTATATTTTATAGATCATATGAATAGTTGTAAATATTAAGTATCTGATTGAAATAGATGATGCAATGTGTGTCTACATGTATTGGTTGACCTTTTCATTTGATAATCTCAGACAGTAGAATACAAAAAATCAAAATAAAAAATTTTTATCGTTTTTTATTATGTGGAAAATTACCACACTTTTCTTTGGGAGAGTGATAGATAATAAGGTGTGAAATATTGTTATGCCTAGTAAGCACATAGGTTAAATAATTTCTCCGTACCAAGTGCTATTTCACACTGAATATATTTAAAATCCCAAAACTCAAAAGAAAACGTGCCAATTAATCATCTATGAGATTTAGTAACAAAAGAGAACTCTAATAACAACTACTTGAACACCTATGGAAAGCCATGTACTGAGTGCGTACACCCGGCACTGTTCTCCATGCGACAAATACAGCTTCCTGTCCTACACAGTGACATTCCATTCATGGAAGAAATCATATGAACTAACTGAGGAAGTTATAGAATGGTCAGGTTGCCATGAATACTGAGGGAAAATAAGCAGGGCAAGAGTGTTGCCAGCTTTTTCATCAACATGGTAATCATGGTAGTAATATGAGTGCCGTGGATGATATGTACAAGCCTCAGACATAAGCCAGTTCAGGGGGAGACGCTGGGTAAGGAGAGAGAACTGCTGTTCTGTATTGGGGGTTTGTGGGGGGGGCTGAGGAGTGGCAACAGATGCATACAATTATAATAGAAAGTGATGGATCAGGCAATCTGTACCTCAAAAAGAATGCATCAGACTCAGGAGAGTAAGACCCTGAGGCAGACTCAAAGTCTGTCTGTTTAGACAATAAAGTTATTGGTGTGCCACAGAGAAACAATGTCAGGAGAGATCAAAAGGAATTCAATGCTTCATCAGGGGCTGAAATTATCATTGCTTAAGAAACAGGACCTTTAAAAACCCGTAAGGGAAGACCAGATTAGGCTTGACTTTTCAAGGACTACCCAGATTCTTGTCCTGAGAACTTGTTTTCGGTACGATGTGTGGAATAAGGGATTCACAGAGACTGCATAGTGTCTTGCGTCTACCTTATTTAGAAGGCATAAAGAGTCTTCACAAATCCAAATGGTGGCACTGTTTTAGAAGAACAGGACGTAGAATCTACATATTTTCAGTTTATTTTAGGGGAGGTCAAGAATAGGCCATTTCCAGTAGAAAAGACGGCTGGGATTACAGAATCGTCTCGATGAGGCAGCCTACAGTGGGAGGACTAGCATTGCTCTGTCCTGGGGCTAGCGATGTGGATGTTGTCAGTGCAAAGAATCCAGGGTTCCCAGTGTTTGGGAGCATCGGACAGCTTGTAATAGAGATGCTGTCTGATCTTTGGAAAAATGATTCCATTACAAAGATAGAGGAGGAGCAAGGACGGAACCTTAGCGGAGGAGGAAAACACAGCCATCCTTCCTGTGCCTTGGCCAACTCCATTGGGCAGAGAAGAGAAGATAATATATTCTTATGAAGAATGCTTTCAGAGTCAGAGGACCTTGTTAGATTTCCAAGTTCACTGTAGTTGTAAAAAAAAATGATTGTGAAAATATAATAATGGGAACTGTTTGTCAGATAGCACATCATTTTGACACATTAAAAGATACTTCTAAATTGAAGGGTGTTCATCAATTTCTGCTCAGACCAAAGGGACATAAGAGTTCTACCCTTAACCCTGGGAAGGCATTGTGGTTCCTTATCTCACCAAGGAACACATTACCCTTTACTCTTTTGTTAGACTCTGATTCACTGGGGAAGAAAGAAGAGGTTAGATGTTTCCTTACCCTAACCAGCTCATTAAGAAACACCGCTTTCCATCGCTTGCATGCCCCGACAGACATTGCTTATCCACTAAGATGATTATTTCCTCGTAGATAGGGTAGATAGAATTCTACTGGATCTACCAAAACAACTTGGAGCAAACAAGACTTCCTTCTCAGGGGCTCACCGATACCTCTGGGATGTAGGTTTAGCGCCATTTTCTGCTCGTGTACAGTGTGAAAGCCGTGCAGGTGCTTGTCATTGAGAAAAAGAGGTCTCTCAAATATTCATGAAGTGCCTGCGATTGCATTTTAATTTACTTTAGGAAATTGCCTGTTTTGTTATTCATTTTTTGTTTTGCATAATAGTTATGACAGCTCCAGTTGGTTTCTGCTTCTGAGCAGCCTGTGCAGATGTACTTTCTCAGATATCCATCACACAGACTTCTCTGTTGAATCAAATTGAATTTCATTCATGAGATAGTAATTTACACTTTTAAGGCATATTTTTGTTAATATGCTGCATTTGTTAGAATGGCATTTCTTTTCAGTTCTTGTGGATTTACTTTTTTCTTCCGTTTTAAACTATTTTAACATAATTTTGGTTTGGAGAAGGAAGAACATGCTAGCTATTTTTTTGAGGTTATGTGGTTATTTTAAGTGGATCAATTTTAGAAGGAAATTAAATGTGTGACTAAATGGTAGGTCACTTAAAGAAATTGACATTATACAGTTGTCAAACACTAGCATGATAGAAATATTTTCTACATTTCTATATTCTATACATAAGAAAAGGGGCATCTGTAACATCAGATGTGAAATTAAAAAGTTGAGTTACCTTTTGTAAGACATATATGAAAATCAGATTCTTAAATCCATTGCAGTGCCAAGTGGCTATTTAGTTTGAGTAAACTGACTACTTTAGATGTTCCTGCTTAATGTATATTGGATGCCTAGCAGACTTGACTTAGCTATTATCATATCCAAATCTAAGATATGATTGTAAACTACATTAAACTTTAAAAACTTGATTTCCTAGAGTCCTAATAAGTTTTGTTCATTCTTCTCTTCGCAACCTAGTTCTATTGAGATGAAGAGTTTTTGATTATCTTTACCTACAGCCCTCTCCTTTCTTTTTTAAAGGAATTCTTTCCTCTGTGTGTGTGTGTGTGTGTGTGTGTGTGTGTGTGTGTGTGTGTGCTTGCATGAGTGTGCCATATTTTCCTGATACCTGCAAAAGCAAGAGAATGGTGCTAGATCTCTGGTATGTTCAGAGTTGCTTGTGGTTCTAAGCAGTCTTATGTGAGTGCTGGCATCTGAACTTATGTGAGTGCTGGCATCTGAACTTATGTGAGTGCTGGCATCTGAACTTATGTGAGTGCTGGCATCTGAATTTGGTCTTCTGGAAGAGCAGAAAGCACTTTTAGCCACTGAACCATCTTCCTACCCTAACTGGCCTTCAGAATTCAACTGATCTTTTTAGACCATACTTTCTTCTCCTCTGTGGACCATTTATTTCTACCTAACCTTTGTCTGTAGATGGCCCTGGAATGCTTAATCTGTGATTAATTTTGACCTTTTACCTTCTCACCACCCACAAACTTATGTGATTGCAAAATGTAGGTATGTTACAGAAATTTAATCAAACCGAATTTGTTGTTCTTTGCTGTGAAAATCCCTGGCAATTTTCCAATTGTTTTCTGATAACGTTTGATTTTGATATCAGGAGTTTGTGTCTACCTTTGTGACTGGTAATTACTCAGTGCTGGTATTTGCAAGGTGACTCTGATCCTGATGTGATTTCCTAGATTTTTAAAATATGACAGAAGGATTATGAAATACAATCCCAGTTTGACCAGTTCCTTCTCTGGCACTTTCCTAACCCCTGACATGAAACACGGGATCTGCACACACAGATGAGGGTCCGGTGTCAGAGTTCCCTGCTTACACCTGGGTCTGTGACATCTTAGTTTTCTTATCGCTGGATAAAGTCCTTGGTAATAAGGATAACGTTTGGTTTGATTAATGCTTTTCCTAAATACCAGAGAACTGAAATCCTGTAATGTCAAACAAAAACAAAACAAAACAAAAAACAAAAAAAAAAAAAAAAAAAACCTTGGGCAGAGCCCTTTGTTGAGAGGCCTAAAGCTCACTTTTCAAGTTAGAGCCTACTGCCTCAGTTTCCCTGTGAAGACCTGTGAGTGCCCAGAGGGAAGCCACAGGGGTTCTGCCAGAGCATTAGCACTCTGAGTACACCATAGACTACAAGCCAATTATACAAGCACAAGTATTTACAGTCTAAAAGCCGATTTTGTTAAAAGAAGGATTTCCAATGGGAAGTAATAAATACAGAATATAAAACCCTTAAGATAGGATCCTAGCTAAATAGGAGAGCCGTCACTTGGTATAGAGTATTGAAGCAGGAATATATCCATTCAAGAATATCATTCATCTTACAATACATTTCATATCACAGATAGATATGTGCAGAGGTCATTAGAACTTCTCGAAGAGTGAACTACATTGACACTCCTCATTTCTACCTGGATGTTTTAAAAGCCAGACTATAATTTGCCATCAGAAGGCCACTGATCATTTTTCGAATCTTTAGGATCTCTGAGGGTCAAGGACCCTCAGCAAGTGGTGTTTGGTATTCTGTCTGTCTGTGACAAACCCTTGGGGAGGTGCATGCTACAAATGACATGACTCATTGGTATAGATATAGCACTGAAGATGCATGTCTTCCCAGAATTCCTGTGTGATTCTCTCTTCCCCACGGGGCTGTCACATTAAGATGGTCCATGGCAGTTGCTTTGATCGTAAGGATTAAGCTTTCATAAAGGTTCTTGGAAATAGGCAAGTGATTCTTTCTTTCTTTCTCTTTCTATCTTTTTCTTACAGACCTCTGTAGTCCAAAAAGAAATGATTACCAAGCCCTGGTACTCTGGTACCTCTCTTGTATTTCTTGATCTTAAGGACTTTGAGAAATTTTGATACTGATGCTTAAACTGCTCTGTCTAGGGTATATGTTTATATTAGTCCGAACTAAATTCAAACTGTTCTTCTCAACAGTTGTATAGTCCTTTAAAGTAACACAGGCTTCCTATGAAAAATTAACTCATTGAAACTGATATTTATTTAACAAGTACTTTTGGAGACATACTAAGGGTTTGATCTAAACTATATTAAGTATTAGCTACGGAAATAAACAACATTACTTAGATGTTATGTGCTTTAAGTTGTTTGTGATCAGAGGGAGGCAATGCTTCTTACTGAAGAGAATTTCCTTAGAGCAGAATGATTGGTCCTATGGAATTCACTTAGAAGAATCCCTCAACCAAGATGAGCACCCACAATATGTTAATTCTTATCTTTCTGTTAAGCACTCACTCATGAGAGGGTGATGCTTAATGGGGAAGATAGAAGTGTCAATCATCTCAGAAAATGATGGATCTTCATAAATCCATAGGGAAACTGTGACGAACAACCATCCTAGAAAACCAAAGAAGAGACTCAGTACATAGCAAAATTCAGACAGTAACACAAGTCATTTCTCAGGAAACACCCATCCCTGTAAAAACCGTTCCGTAAAAATCCATCCAAATATCAGACAGCAGGTTTACCATAAGGGAGGGAAAACCCCTTCCAGAACTAAGCCAGCACAGAGACCTGCTCTGTGAAAAATTCATCAGCAACAAGTTGAAACCTTTAGAAGTCAGTGTGTGCTTTAGAGGAGTGCTCAGCCAGAGGAGCCAGAGGCTGCACATCAAAGGGGTATCTGCCCACTCCTTACACTGTGGGTCCTCTCACAAGGATGGGCTTTCCACAGCATCTTCTGTTTCTCATGTCTCATTAGCAAACTTCACTCTCATACCTACTGCTGGATACCAGAGCAGAGCCCATAATACTAAGCTACTGAGTCCAGTCTTTTCTTCAAATATGAGCTTGGAGTTAAGCATGCTAGAATAACCATTCAATGTCATATGCCTCCCATAATTACAATTATCAGGTGTCTTTCGCCAACGAATGAACGAATGTAAATCGTAGTCACAGGTCATAAATGCCAATAGAATGTTCATCGCTGATAACAGAAGGATCCTGTGTGGCAAAAAAAAAAAAATAGAATTAATAATATTTATAGAAGTAAGGAGATGTATCCTTCCAATATATGTACACAAATCAGAAGAAAATAAAACCTTTTTACTTTTCAAATCCCTGTTCGTTGTAACTAGTAGGTTAATAGTCACTGGAATATTAGCTGTCTGTGGGCTCAGCTAAGTCCCTAATTCTGGAACATTTGGTGTGAGTGAAGAATGTTTTCATTAACCTTGTGAGCTTCCAGGGATCTCTTTGGCTCACATCGGGAATATGCAGTTGGGTCAAGCCTTTTATTAAGAGACAAAAGGTGGAAGGCTTGGTAATCTGTTGCTTGCAGATCAACGTGCATCTTAAATGAAAAGGAAAATGAATTCTCGTGTTATTTTGCTGCATTCATCAGCATAGGATTATTGCATATTATTTTCACAAGACTATAAGGGGGAATAACCCTAATACCAAGGAACATACAGCCATTGCCTACTTGTAGATAATGTGCCATATTGAGAGAACCACAGTAAGGATACATTACTTTAAGTTTCATTTTGGTGACATGGAGAAAAGTTAACTTCCCCTGAATTTCACTGGAATGTTATTGTTCTGTAGTCCGGTTCAAACCTGCGCATTCCTATTTGTATTCAAAGTATTGGTGCATTGCAGAGTCCATGTTCGTAATGTCTAAAGAAGCACAAAGGCTTAAGTTGGAGATGGTACTACATGCCTCCCCACCTCCACAACCTTCAAGAGGCGGAGCTAATTGGATCTTTGTGAGTAGGAGGCTAGCCTGATTTACTTAGTGAGTTCCATGTCAGATGCTATTACACACAAGACTGTGACAAAACAAATAAACCAAGTATCTTTGACTACATTTTCCTAGTGAAAAAATACAAAACAATCGTCAAAGCTTAAGTGTTTCATGTCACAGTTACTTCCTGCATAATAATGCCTTAGTTGAAGAAATAGAACAACAGAATGATACTTTAATTGCATGTAATTACATTAGTTTTCTGTTGCCATTATGAATTTTTTTAAAGAATGTTTTACTGTGTATGATAATAGTCTATATTTTGTTTTATTTCATTGGGGTCAAACAGTCTTGACAGGACTCCACTTTTTTTTTTTTTTGAAAGAGTGCATCTGAGGATCTTCATACGGGGTTCATGTTAGAATTAAAAGAAAATTGTATGCTACAGTCTGTGTTATAGCTTTCTTTGAGAAAAGCAAAAAACCTGAAAACTCACTTTTTATAAGACTACTTCCAAAGAGTTTTTAAGAACTGAAATATGTCTTATCAGCTAACATTGAAGAACTGTATTAAATTGAATTTTGTAAGGATACAGTGGAACCATCCTCTACAGGACATATTTGACACCTTAATTTTCTTGCCTATTCTGACATGGAAAGTATCAGCCTTTCTTTCACTCATCACAGATCATCTCGAGCTGCAGTGTGTAAACTCCTGATGAATGATGAAGACACACCGCTCCAACTGGGAAGGCTCTAGCTTTCATTTTCAAAAACCATAAAAAGCTTTGATTTGCAGCTGTTAGAAGAAAGTTAAAATATTATCAGAAAACTGCTATCTTGCAGAGTACAGCTGATATATTACTGGTGACTGTGCAAAATTATAGCATTGTCCAATCCAGGAACCAGATGGTCCATCTCCTGTGATTTGAAGAGCATGGTTTGACTACAAATTTTTCTTGGTGCTGTGGGCTTATTTTTTCCACTTCTCTTTTTACCATAAGCACGTGTGTGATTCCATAGAATGTCTCCCAAGTGACAAACTGATCTGCTAACCCATCTCCATCTCAAAAAAAAAATTTTGTTTCTCATTCAGAGCACAAGCTACAAATAAATAAAATTTTAGTAAATGCTTTAAGGAAATCAGTAAGCATTCACAAGTTATTTTCTCAAATACTTGAGGATATTAAAAGAAGTTTAGAAACTTGATAAAAATGCCTTTTGAAACTGCTTAATATGTAAACATTATGAATGTTTAATTCTTTTGGTGGCATACATATTATAACTAATGAGTAACATTTATATGGTAGGACAAAATTAGAAGTGTTATAAATTTGGCTTTTTTTTATTATTATTTAAGCCTCACAGTTTTATATGTTTACCAAGTCCTTACTGTGACTATCCATAATTTATCCCTTTTATTTCCCCTCATATCTTTAATTTCTTTGCTTTTCCAGATAACATTACTCCTAGTTTCATTTAGTACATACATACAGTATTTTCTGAGACTCTGTGAGATTGAAGAGCCACAAATGTGAGAAAACAATATTTGTTTTCCTAATACTGTCTCAATTCACCTAAATTAAATCCATTTTCTCACAAACTGCAACTCCATTATTCTTATGGGTGATAAAATTCCTAACGTGTGTAAATACTATATTTTCCTTATATGGCCCTCTGTTGTTGGACATTTAGGTTGACTCACTAATTTTTATTGTAAATAGCGCTATGATAACATTGCTGTGCAAGTGTCTCTGTGATGTGCCGCTGGACTACTTTGGGTTAACACCCAGGGTTTGTATTGGAGACTATACATTAATGTATTTCTTTCTAGGTTTCTGACAAACTTCCGCACTGCTTTCCATAGAAGGTGGATTGGTGTCTGTTCTCTCTATATCACAGCACTCTCCTGCCCAGTACTTACTGTTGTTTGATTTCTGAGTGGATGACATTTTGGGAGGATAAGGCAGAACCTCAACGTCTTGATTTGCAATTCGTCTAAGGCTAGTGAAGTTGACTGTTGCTTCTTCTATTTCCTGACCATTCGTGGTTTCCTTACTGATCATTTGTAGTTCAGTGACTGTGCACTACCAGTTCCTTTCTTGACTGGGTTGTTCATTTTCTTGCTCTTCCATGTTTTGAATTTTTAGTTTTCATTCTTGACTTTCACAAGGATGTAATGAATCAACTGACAAACAAGACAGTTTGTTAGGGCGCCAAGCCACTCTCTACCTCTGTGTTAGAATCTAATCGGCTGTGCCACAAGAGCCAACTTCTACATTGTTTTCCATATAGAATATCAAAATTCTCGCACTTTGGTTGTCATTTCTAATGAATGTGGACATACATTAGATAAGCTAAGACTTGAAATTTAAAGAAATTTAATGAAGTATTCCTCAAAAGATTCGGTTCTTTGAAACGTACTCTCTACTACAAAGCATCTACTTAAAGAGACTGTAGGAATTTGCTAATAGGATCTACTTTCTGAGTCCTAACCTGGAATGATATTTCACTTCTTTTTTTTCCATAAAAATTAGGTTTTAAAAAGACTAAGATTTAACCCAAGGGGTTGAATTTTACAAAAGTGAGAATGGAACAAACCCTAAATGGAATGATCTCAGTGCTGGGCGAACAGTGTCCATGTGAACCGGCTGGGTATATTAACCATCAGTCTTAAGGAGGCAGAAGGACTGCTCTCCAGCAGGACTTGGTTTTGGATCCATTGGCACTTGCCAGTGTACCTGTATGTAGTTGGCAGCCATTCTTGCACACTGCTGGCCTCTCTCAGAGCTTGACCAAGTGCATCTTTTACAGTTGTCACATCTGCTTTGGACTGTACAGTATGCCTGCATTACTTCTGAAAGAACAAGTCCCATGGGTCTCCCTGGCTTTTAATACTGCATGATCACTCTTGGAAAATGTTAACAGATTATGACAATTACTAAGATAATACATCAAGCATAGTTACATGGAGACATTGGTGGCAAGGCTGTATTTAACATATGACCCTATCTGGTTCCATAATAGTACTGGGTACCTTGCCTTACTATGTGTTTGAAAGGAATAACATGCATGAGACATGTTTGCGTTCATCTGTTAATAACAGGCCAATCCCAAACGCTGAAATGGGAGTGCAGTTCATGACCTTCCAGGCTCTTGGCATAAACTTTCTGATGTTTGCATTTGTCCAGTCACAGTGCATGCTCATCAAGACTAGGCTTTGTTTTGAAACCTTCCAAATCAGTATTTGTTACCAAATTGTGTTTTATTTCACTTTCCATGTATATTTGAAGTTAGGCTGTAAATATGTTGTAAGGAACCAAAATGGTGGTTGATCTCCAGTTGAAACTACACAGGGGTCTCAGTTTTCTGATTCGGTGTAGCAACCTGTCCAATCATTACCTCTGAAGAGTGTATTCATCTTTCACTTGGATATTTGAAAGTGATTAAAATGACATGTCTCTAGACTCATCTTTAATAGTAACCTCTGCTGTACATTTTATGACACTGAGATCACTAAGTTTGGTCCCCAAATACTTGTAAGTTCCATCGTCTTGATCAATGGATAGTTGTGATATTTTCATATCTGTTGGGATGTAGGTGTTCCCTAGATTTTATGTTTCCACATTTTCCATTCCTTTCATTGTGTATAAATCTTCCTGTTGAGGTGTCTTCACTTGAGTTTTAATCCTGTTATTATTAGCATCTAAACCAAGACAAATGAACACATTTGCTTTGGCAACATGTTTGGCTTTTAAGATACTTGTCTCCTTCATTTGTGCCCTTAACATAGTTCAGAGAACCTGGCCTTAGGTTAGTGATTAGGGAAAATTCAGTTGGTATTGTTTTTAGAGCCGTAAGAATGAATAATTAAGCAGTGAAATGAGAGAATGGATAAAGGAGAAAATTAGTAAATTATGAATGAGAATAAATGTACATGAGTTTACTGGACTGATAAATAGCAGTAAAAATACTGTAGCATGCTTGCATAGAAAGGATAGCCACCACCGTATATATAAAGTACCAAAGCATAAATAAAATAACAATATAAATGTAAATGTAACAATAAAAAGAAGAAGTAATATGAAATAAAGTGCATTGCTACTTCAGTGGGTATTTTTTATAGTTTCAATGCCGTGGTTTTTCTGTTCCCCTCAAGTGACTTTTGCATCAGTCACTGTATGTGTGGGGATCACTCCCAGTCTAAGTAATGGAGACAAATTCAGTCAATCCATCCTGCCCACTGATAGGTAAGTCAGTGTGGAAAGTCTATTTTACAGCAGAGTTACCCAGCCCGAGGCCCTATCAGTTACAACTGTCTCACTGCTACTTGGCAGTTCTTTCACTAAATGTGTGGGACCTTCTGTAATCAAATACGGAATATGTACGCAGTTATGTTTACCTTTTTCACTGGGAGGAATCTGTGCTGCCCCTGTCAAAGATGCCAGTATATTCCACAGTGCTCTCCCATGCCCTGGAGTAGTTGGTATAAGCAGTGGCCAGAGTAGAGTTGGGCAACTGATTCCCAAGTGCTCTGTGGAGACTATTGCCATGAAGATCTTGTGTGCTTGACAGCCCACTCTGCTCCGGCTTCCTCTCTCTGTACTCTGTATCTTGTCTCTGGCTATATCTCTGGTACCTGTAGGCTCCCTGCCAAGTACATGCTCCTGCATGGCCATGTTCCAAAAGGGCGAGCACCACCCTGGCAGCCACGCCTGTCCAGTGCCTGACATGAAGTTCATGGTACTGTAGCTGCTTCCTTCTTAAGAAAATATTCCCACCACCACTGCCTTCCCCACGCCTCATAGCAGAAGGATCTCTTATTTATCTTCCTACTCCAGTGCTTCACTGGTCACACAGATGACCAGTTAACTCGCCATCTTATAGGCAAGCCTGCTCTTCACATCCTAGAAATATGTAGCCATGGGGTGTGGAGAACTGGGGGTAGCCACTAGAAAGTCCCAGACTCCAGAGAAGTGAGAGGCTCCCATGACCCAACAGGGATGACATTAGCTGAAATACCCAACAAAGGGGAGAGAGAACCTGTAGAGACCAACTCTAGTGTAGAGGCACGGACCCCAGATGAGGGATGGGGCCACCCACGCATCTCACAATTTTAAACCCCGAATTGTTCCAGTGTAAAGGAAACACAGGTACAAGAAATGGGACAGAGACTGCAGGAAAGGCCACATTGACCACCCCCCCCCCACCTAGGAATCCATTCCATCTGCAGATACCAAACCCCAACACTATTGCTGATGCTAGGAGGCTAGTTCCCTGAGATGATCTGCCAACACCTGAGCAACACAGATGCAGATACTCACAGCCAACCACAAGGCTGAGCCTGAGGATCACAGTGGAAGAGTTAGGGTAAGGAATGAAGGAACTGAAGGGGATTGCAACCCCATAAAAAGAACAACAGTGTCAACTAGCTGGATTCCCTAGCTCCTTCCCAGGGACTAAACCACCAACCAAAGAGTATACGTGGATGGGTCCATGGTAACACCTACATGTAGTGGAGAATGGCCTTATCTGGCATCAATGGGAGGGGAGGCCTTGGTCCTGTGGAGGCTCCATGTGCCAGGGTAGGGAGATGCTAGAGCAGTGAGACAGGATTGGGTGCTTGGGTTGGTGAACACCTTCTTAGAGGCAAAGAAGAGAGGGTATATGATAGAGGGGTTATGAAGGAGAGACTGGGAAGGAGAGCAACATTTGAAATGTGAACAAAATAAAATAACCAATAAAACAGACACTATTCAATTTAAGATTTTTATGCCTTAGTTATTTTAAAGATCATTCCTGGTTAAAATTAATAGCAAGGTGAAGCTTATCACCAATGTTACTTAGTAAGAAGAATTGTGTCATATGACATTTTCAACCACCAAATCCCATTGTATTTCATTTTTTTCCCCTAGGTAATGTAAATTCTTATATTTTGGTGATGTTAAACCTCTAAAGGTTTACCTAAAAAAGCAGTGTGAACACAGTCGCAAATTTGCCCAAACCATGCCCATTTTTTTTTTCAGTAATGCCCTAGACCCTTTCAATAGTAGTGAAATCCACATCGGGTTGTTGGCTCAAAGTGGAGATAAGATGTCCTAGCAGAATTAATTTAGGAATGAATTTTATGGGAGCTTCAAACCTGGCTAGAATCCACCATTCCTTGTAGCACAAAAACTTCCCCTATGACAAGGAGGCCATGAAGAACGAAATTAATGTGGAAGCAGAAAAAGAAAAGAGAATGCACTCACATTCTCCACAGGTGCATATACCAAATGTGACAATCTCAGCCATTTCCGGTGCAAGGTGAAGAAACCAGTCCTTGCCTTTCACACTTCTCCACAATGCCCTGAGAGGATGGTCTGAAGCACACCCCTACACCCCATGCAAGAGCCAGCAAAAGACTCTCCGCATAAAATGTGTTATCAAACCCGAGTTATATATTTAGGAGAGAGAATGATCCTGAGTGCAGCAACTGGAGCAGCTTCTAGAAGTTTCTCTATGGAAATGGAGAGAACTTATTCTACAACATTTAAGAAAGAGTTCCACCGCCCTCGGACTCTTGAAGACAACCATTTCTGGCAACTCCTCCAAGAAACTTCCAGTGGTCTGGAATGGGTGCTGATCTCAGTCTAATCTGCTGCAATTTTCTTTTCTGTTTGTCTCCCCCAAAGCTCTCTGCAGAAGGAAGCGTGAGGAATATTGAGCTTGATGTTGGTTAATAAGATTTCACACTGAAGGGCTATGCTGACTATCCTAGAAAATGGATCACTGTATACATTACAAATGCATTTACAAAAAGGTACCAGCCAATATTGGTAGTGACAGAACAACATAGATGAAGGTATAGATATTGTGAATCAACACCCAAGGACTTGAACCAGTAATTTCATAGCTCACCCGCACAGTATTGCAATGATGCATAGTTCATCTGATTCTCTTCCATGGCAGATATCTCTTACAGAACCTTCTGTCCTTTGCAGTTATTAGGTAGTTGCTGTTTTTCATAGGCCTCCCTGCCAGGAAGGCAACCTCCCAGCTAAATGCAAACACCACCTCTTTAAAACTGTTAAAGCATCCTTGAAGTTTTTCCAATAGGAAAATTCTGTCCATGGTCTATCTCCCACAGGACCCACGTCTATTTGACTACCAACAAAAAGTAATCTTATGCAATAATACTATACTTTGAATTGTCTAGGGATGTGACTGTAATCGTATTTAAAAGAAAAACGTATTTGTCATATTTTCGCACTCTTAACAAGTTACCTTATTCTTAGGAATGTTGAACTTTTGGAGATAAGATCTGTACAACTTATGATGTTTAAAGTCTTGCTACAGTATGCCTTTCTTACTCTGTACTCATAGCTATGCTTTTTCTTTATTGTGGTGACTTTACATTAGAATTAACATCTAGCGTCTCTTTCCTTCACCTCGCGTTTACTCATGGTGTAGATATCTACTTATTAACAGGGATATTATTTTAATGGCATACTTAGACATTTTTACATTTAAAATGCCATTGTGGCATTACATCCATTTGATAATTATGTGTATAAGAGGTAGCATTGGCAATGGGTATTTTATGAAAGATGTGAATGGGGAGCTCAAATACATTTTTCATAAAAGGAAGTTTGAGTGGCAGCAGGTTTAAAAATCACCGTGCACTGAGTCGGTAAAACAGAATTCCTGGAGTCCCCATTAGCTTAGCTCCCTTTCTCCGACTCAGCCATGCTTTAACAATGGCATTTCCAACTGTTTCAAAGTGAACGTAATATTTTCATTGGATTTACACAATGTGCATCCATTCCTTACATTATTGTATTGATTTATTGTACTTCTTTTAGTTCTTGACCAAAAATATATAAAAATCATTGTGGTCTGGGGACTGAGCTAGGCATGAGGAGAATAACTGAGGGACAGAGGAGAGGATCGGGTCTCCAGGAGATTCTGCTTCTTCTAGAAGCATGGATGCATAATGTAGATCCATGTGCATCCAGGACCATGTGCAGTTATTATGGTCCAGTAGCATTGGGATCCTGCAGTAGATCCTGGATGATCAAGGAAAGTCCTAAAGTGATATTTAAGTTAGAACTAAAGGAAATAGAAAGGAGAAGATACTGAAGGGAGGAAGACTTGTGCTTTCTTATCAGGTAGAGTAATATTTCTCAGTAATGTCTAAGATATGACTGAACATAACATTCTTGGGCTGTTGTTCTGTCTGGCAGAAAACTGAAGGACAATGATAAGAGATGATCGGAAATAGAGGTATTTCCACAGATACCTTCGAATGATACTTCGTTAAAGTGAAGAGTATAATAAATTTACAGATTGATAGATTTAGAAATTGTTATGAATGTGTACATGTATATTATACTAAATATACAGACAGATTTAGATATGTTGTGAATGTGTATGTGTATAGTATACTAAATAGCAGACAGATAGATTTGCATATGTTTTGAAGGTGCATATGTATGGTATACTAAATATACAGACTAATAGATTTGCATATGTTGTGGACATACCTTAATCTTCACAGAAGCAATCAGTGTGGGTTTTCATTTTGTTTGGTTATTTTTGAAAACAGTTATTTAAACTTAGAGGATGTCTCATGGAATTAGGGTGAGATTGATAAATACCCAGTAAACATGCAGGAACCATGGGGATGTAGGTTCAGGCAGCCAGATCCTAGAAGTTCTACGAGGAATTTAATTCCTTCATTAAATGATTCTTTGCATGTGGCTTGCCTTACTGTATTCTCATAGGTTTTATCTTCTGTTGAGTCAGAAGCATAATATAGGAATTTTAACCATGGACGTAAACCTTGCCAGGACCAAGAGGACTGGGCTGACTTTGAGTGACTAAAGTTAACTTTTCTGAAACAGTATTTTCCAAAAAATATATAATGCCATTGCACTTTATCTGTTACATTAAAACGAGGCCATGGCCAATGACCTTTTGCAGTAATGTCTAACTGTAAAAGAACCAATCTGACGACTTAAGACTTCCTGTACTATAAATCATATTTACACATTCAGCCTCGTTGGGTTTAAAGGGTGGGTCCCTGCAGGGCTGCATGTATTTTTCAGCAGTGTTATAGAATCAATATAGTTGTCAATTCTCCCCTTTTGGAGGCCATGTAAAAACAACAAACAAACAAACAAACAACCCCAGAAGAACAACAAAAACTACTCATAGAAAAATAGTCAGAAGATGAAATAAAAGCTAAGAGTTTGTCTCCAATGTAGTTCTATTAAGATTACTCGATCCATTCCATAATCAGCCTCCAAACGCTGACACCATTGCATACACTAGCAAGATTTTGCTGAAAGGACCCTGATATAGCTGTCTCTTGTGAGGCTATTCTTGGGCCTAGCAAACACAGAAGTGGATGCTCACAGTCAGCCATTGGATGGATCACAGGGCCCCCAATGGAGGAGCTAGAGAAAGTACCCAAGGAGATAAAGGGGTCTGCAACCCTATAGGTGGAAAAACAATATGAACTAACCAGTACCCCAGAGCTTGTGTCTCTAGCTGCATATGTATCAGAAGATGGCTTAGTAGGCCATCATTGGGAAGAGAGGCCCCTTGGTCTTGCAAACTTTATATGCCTCAGTACAGGGGAACACCGGGGCCAAGAAGTGGGAGTGGGTGGGTAGGAGAGTGGGGGGGGGGGGCAGGGTATGGGGGACTTTTGGGATAGCATTTGAAATGTAAATGAAGAAAATACCTAATTAAATAAAAAAGATTACTTGGGATTTTTGAACATTCCTATTTATATTTATATCCTTTTCTTAAGTCAGTTCTCTCACTGAGACAGTCATTCCCCTGCAGCTGTGTGGAATGCATGCATTAGTTTCAAGATGGTGGTTGTCTTGTCTTCCCTGAGTGTCTTTATTCTTCTGTGTTTAAAACATTATAGCCAAGGTTTAATCACACAAATGTTTTAACAACAATGCTTGGCTCTAATGCTGCCTCCTGAATTGGGACATTTTAAAGCCCCTGGTTTGAAAAAGATGCGTGAATTTATTACAGCATTTGAAGTGGTGCCATTTTAAAGATCAAGGTCCCCATACACCAGTTTCTGAACGCCACCTCTTGCCCTTTATTAATCGCAGAAGAAATGCCTAGGGATGAGGGCTGTCTGCTTTATGGAGGTCCCCCATCAGTCATCTCTGAAATAGAGACTGATGCTATTTACCTGTGGGCATCTCTCTTTGATGAATAGTGGGAATTAAATCAATTATTATAAATTAATGACTCTATGAGTTGTAAAAGGTTGGGTATTATGGAGTTTCATTGTCATAGAGGTGGACAATTAGTGAAATATAAACTTGTGGACTACACTATAGATCTTGTGACATTTCCAGCCACTCTGCCTGTTATTGCTTTCCTCTGTATGATACCATCAGTGGAGCAGTCACGGTTTTACAGATGCCCACTGAAACTGCAGTATTTTATAGAGGAGGGAATAATTTTTCATAGAAGCTTACATGCAGTTCAGTTTGATTAGGTTCTTAATCACTCTCACCTAGACTTGGCCCCTGTAGTGAATCAGTCTGTGAACTAGTTTACGGCTATTGAGCTTTGAACAGTAAATCCTAAGTTTTCAAGTGAGCTGTCATATAATTTAGTAGGAATGCTGATCTGCTGTTATCAAGGTCAAAAACAAGTACTTTATAAATTGGTTTATTGTCTATCACCACGGGATCATGCAATTCAATTGTAGAAATGGCTAACTTTGAGTAAGCAAAGAGGAGAGCCGGATTACAACAGCAATAAACTTGAAATTGATCATCATCTGAGGGTGAATTCGTAGGAGGCAGTTGGTTTGATGGATGCAATATGGGTCACAGAAAGCAAAAGGTATAAGTCAGCATGCTAGTCAGTGGTGCTGCGGAAGTTATGGGAGCTGGGAGTTATGGTTGGCCTGTGTTTGGCAAGCACGTTTGGAGAAGCGTAACTAGACCTTGCCAGGTTGGTCCATAAAGATGGAACCTGGGAAGAGGATCAAATTCAGAGAAGATACCATTCATGAAATAGGATTAACATCATCTTTGAACATTGGAATATAAAGATTTGGGAAGTCCGTAAGGGGTAAGGGTGCCAGGTATCTGAGGGAGTCTGACATTTACTAATGAATGTTTAGGGTTCGTGACTGCCCCTTTAGACCACTGAGTGTATTCATTTTGAAATACATGTGGAAAAAGTAACATGTATTAAATCTATTTTGGGAATCAGGGAAATGTCTTAGCATATATATAAAGTATATTCTAATATTGATGATGTAGATGTAGTCCATTAAACCTACCTGAGTTAGCACTGACAATTGATGGTTCATGAGCATGCCACATTCAGGGTGCTCTCTCCTCTCTTCCGTTTTTGTCTCTGTCTGCATATAACTTCCTCCTTTAAAAAGAAGCTTTCAATGTTTTACCCTAAATTATCATAAGAAATATATTGCATAATGCAACCAAATGCATACATAATGCAATGTGGCTGCAGCAAAAGGTTCCAAGATATGTGCTTACTTATATGATGAGCTCTGGAATGTTCTTGGCGTTTTGTTTGTTTGTTTTGATTTTGTTTTGTTTTTTATGGTTGATTGCTATTGACTTCCTGTTAAGATATTTCACTCCCTGCCTTTTAAGAGACATTCGTCAGGGCAAATAGGACAGGTGCAACTTCTTACTTCAAATGTAGCTTAGGCAACATGGTTATTCCTTAACTAGAAGTCAAGTAAGAAAAAACCATATCATCATGCAGATCATGCAATCTTTTTCCTTTTAAGTGCATCAAAGTCTGAGAGATGGATGAAAGTCCAGATATGTGCTCTCATACAACTTGTGTTTGTGCTACCAGAAGACCGAAAGCATGGGTGTGGTTCTGTACATTATGTTGGAATATGTAACGATAAGGTCTCTTTCTATCTCTTAACGTTAAACATAATAATTATCAGTTTAATCATGCATTGTATGCCATGTGACAAATGAGTGAAAGGACTGAAAAGCACATGCACTCTAATGAGTATTTTGTTGTTTCATTGGGTTTGAGGTTTTGTCGTTGTGCAGTGATGATTAGACCTAGGCTGTCTGCATGCTAGGTACGCACTCTGCAACTATGCTACATCCCCAGCTTCTTCTTCTTATGCAGATTCTGACAAAATCTCTACCAAAGCAGTGACTGATAGGAAGGAATAAGAGGGTATGATAGCAGTGAGGAGAAACAGCTCTCTCTGGAATAATACATTTTAGGTTGTTTTTGCCTTTCAAAAAAAGTTTTACAACTCTACTTTCTGTCCTGGGACGCCAGCACTCCAGAAATCAGTTCTGTCACCGTAGATCTTCTTGCACAATGATAGATGTTCTACTCTGACTCATGATGTCTATTACAGTACAGGGAGCTGAGGTTCCCATTGTCTGCCATTCTGAAAGCAGTTATACAAGTCCACTCTCTTCTGTCCAGAACAATTTTACTATGCTCTGACAGTTGACAATGGTGATGAGCCAATTTTCTCTTGGTCCAAATGGGCATTTCAGCCATATGTCTTTCGGTGGATTGCAAAATTGCGGATTCTTGTAGTCTAAGGGCTTCCCTATTGGACTCCGGCCTTAACTGGGAGACAGATCCAAGCAGCCAGCCACCAATTTTAGCTCCACTTGTTGCTCTGCTGGTAATGGCCCAGACAGCCATTTAAGAAGTGATGCTCAAGTTACAGGTTATGTGGAGAATCTGTCACTAAGCACAGGGATGACTAAAGCTCCGTAAAGGAAGCAGCATCAGGATAAAGGGAGCTTGCATACTGGCCTATGCTGCCGCGCTACATAATGAGAAAAGCCAGTCTTTACCACAGAGTGAAACCCACTTCAAATATGCAAAACAAACACAACACTTACCAAATCACAACAAAAATGACTGTACTGTTTGCATTTACAGTTATGTAAATTTCATCGAAACAGAAGGAAGGCAACACAAACTCAGTTTCCTTCCTGCCTGTTCCACTGCCAGCCACATTCCCTGGGCCTGCTGCATCCAAGTGAGAGTGTGCTCTATAATGGCTGCTACTGAACATCCCTCCCAAGTTGACATCTGGGAACCTCGTTTTGGCTGCTAGAAATCTGCCACACTGGAAATATTTATACTATGGGAATTTGTGTAATTTCAGATTACACTGGAGTGTATCTTGCTTTTAAATCAAACCCAACACAATAAAATTCTGTGGAGCTAACGGGTAATATTTGAAAACACAGTACTGACTTTACTTTCAGTCCTTCAGAGATCACTCTTGATGGACACTGAAAGAACAAAACAGCTTCTTTGTTCTTGGTTGTGGGTTAAATTTGAATAATTCTAGACAATCGGAGTGAGCACCAATATAGAAACTGAGAGCTGGTGTGTATGATGCTGCAACTCCCAATGCTCTTGGTTAGAGAATCCTCTTTGTATGTATGAAAGCACGTCACATACGTAAACACATATGCATAGGCTTCCATTGCGGGTTACTTGGAAGGGTTGTACTGTGTGAAATATGACCCAAGTTGACAAGTTCACAATCTGTAGGATAGCATCATGAAGAGTGAGGCAAGAGCTCAGGCTGTAATTTAGAGGGAGTTTTATTTTTTATGACACCTCAGTTCTCAGGATTGGTTAAGATTCTTACATTATGAATCATGATATTCTTCCTAAAACCAGCTGCTTAAAGATGTTAATTGTCTCCTCAAAATGCCTTTATGTCACCTCCTAGCTCCTCATTTGAATTCCCAAGTGCCACAGCCCAGAACACAGACATAACTCTTCCAGGATCTCAATAATCTCTCCATGCCATCCTAGGGCTGAGAAACATGAAACATTTTATTTGTTTTCCAGTCCAAGTACAGTGTGAACACTTTTCAGTGAACATAGCAGGCAGGAAAATCACAGCACATTGTGAAATGTTTTTATTGAATGCTTCCTTGTCACTAGTTAGCAGTAAAGCACTCGTACACAGAGAAGCTGCAGAGTCTAGAATGCAGCTGGATGCTTCTGTGCTCCTTCATGCTCCGTTCTGATTTCTTCTTGCTATTCCTGAACTAAATTGTAAGGGAAACACTGGTGTGCAAGGATGTAAAGCCGTTGAGAGGATGTGATATATCTGAATCAGGGAATACAATCTGCCTCCAAATAGCACTCTTCGGCTCTTTCCTACAGATGTCAAATCCCCTTGTAAATTGAAATTGTCATTGCACCATTGTGGGTTTGCTACTGGGCTCCTGGAGCCTTGCCTTTGGTGAGTGTCCAGCTCCTGATACAAGGGCAACAGGGAGTGGGGTGGCTGCATTGAACAGCAATTTTACTAGAAATGTAAAAATTCCATAGAGCCTACATAAGATGTCATAGCAGGAAGGATGTCTGTCCTCTGTCCTGCTGACTCTAATTACTGCTCATTCCTTGTCTTTTTCTTGTCTACTCTGAGCAGAATTTCTTCTTCTGTCATTGTTGGCCTGATACCTTAAGAGTCTGACACAGGAAAATCAGCATAAGAAGGAGACAATGTCTGTATCATCCAGGGCAGTATGTTGGGAATTCTCTCTGTGCAATCGGGATTCAAATTAAACAATTAACTTTTAATTCCATTTTATGAAGGGTATTTTTTTTTTGTAAATTTCCTAGTCAAAGTATTAGAAACACAGGAAGCAGCATTATTTAAATCTCTTACCAGGAATCACACACAAAAGGATGTCAGCCCTAGACGTGCTTTAAATAAGACCCCCAAAGCAGAATATTTGCTTAGTTTTCTCAAACTAGTTGGAATATTTGTTATTATGTTGATCAATATTCTTAAACAATCAATGACTTTAAATGTACAGAAGGAACATTTATATTAGAAAAATTGTAGAAAGGATGCATGCAACTGTTTGGTAAATTTAAATTTATGGAAGTAAAGTGGAACCAATCTTTTTTAAAGATGCCAACTTCTGCTTGTATACATCTGGTTGTTGTAAATACAAATTTAGAAGACTACTGCACTCCAGGTATGTTAACTCCAAAGCAAAGTATCTCCTATATGAGAAACTGTAGCTAAGCCTTAACCTTGTCTAGAATATCTTGCAGCCCTTCATCTTTTTCCTTCGGTGATGACAGAGTCTGAACATTGCCATATCCAAAGTAAATACTGCCCTTCTGCCAGACCTCACTTGCAGGTTTAGGAATCATTGCACTTTGTAATATCTCATCATCTTTAAATAATTTATCTCCTCATCTCTTGCCTGCCACCTCAAAAGAACCGGGATAGTAATCTTTCTCAGGGTTCTTGATGTCTAGGGAATCTGAAAATGTGGTGGCCTGGAGTCTGAGACATCAGTCCTTCTTGGCATATCACTTCTGTTGCTTGTTAGGGATTCACACTCTCAGGTCCCCTGGTTGTCACCTGTGAGTTCAGTGAGTTTGTGGGAGCAGACCAGCAGGGGCTAGCTCACTTGACTAATGAGGCCCTGATGTCTGCTGCTCTTAACCACCCTGCCACTCACCAAGTCTAATTTTGACAGTTTTTAGACCAAGGGCCATGTTTGGAGGCTGTGGGATTTGCCAGGATCAAATTTCTGCTGTCACCACAGCCTCCTGGCGTGGAAATGAGCATCTGGGCTGGCTTTGGAGAAGAGATATTGTAAAAATTGGCATAATTGAAGGGGACACTCATAGGAGGAACAGCCTGATCTTTTAAGGACAATTTAAGACCTAACTGCATGCCCTTGAGTTCCTTTTGCAGGGTTCTGTTGGAGATTCCTTCTTCCATATCTAAATATTAGATTATTTACTTAAGAGAAATTCAAGGACAAAAGAATTCAAGATTTTGATGGCATTAACTCCCCTAAGATGTGTCAACTTCTGCTATCCTTCTTGTCTGTGGTTGCGTTTCATCTTGTACCATGAACCTATGTAGTCGTTTCCATATACAGTTTGTCAATCAAGGATGGATATGCTTGAATATGAAATTTTAACTGTGCATTTTCTTCATCTGTGGCCTCCCATGCTGATTTTTGTCATCAAGAGCATGCCCTGATGTGTCTATCTACTCTCTGATTTAGATAAATTATATACCTAATTATATATCAGGTATGTTATAGAGAATCTAAGATAGTTTGATAAAAAACAATGACTGAGAATCCTTATAGACCATTTGTTTTCCTTCTTTATAAATTGTAACTTTGAAATTACCACTGTTATATGAAATGGTCCCCAATGCTCAACTTATTCCAGCAGAGAAAGTTTCCATGGCATGGGTTAGATCTAGTTTCTTCATATGGTGAACTAGATTTGAGCATGCTCAGAGGGAGGTAAACAATTCTGTTACTTAAGCCTGTGCAGTCTCTATCCTAGCTACATTCATAGCATCTTAATGTTGATAAAGTCAATAAAATGATGCAAAGATTACCGTCATCTGTGGTCTGTAATTGGCATTATATCTACTAACACTTGAATTTGAATTTCATAAGGCTTCATTATAACACTAAATATTGTTCTTTGATATTTTCCCAGCTGTACTCACCAGATCTATAGAAGCAGAGGTTGGAATTGGTTTAGCATAGAGGCCATGAAAGGAGAGCACTCATGTACCCCTAGCCAAGCATGATCTCAGAGCCAAGCAAGTTTTCATGAGCTCCTCATATTTATCTTTGTTTGCATGTGGGTGAACATGCATGCTGTCATGTACATTTGCTCTCATGTGTGCCTAGACCTGTAGGTCCCTGTGTGAAAGAGCCATCCTTGCTTCTTCATTGAAGAATTAGATGGTTCATGCATACAGTGGTATGTCTCAAAGGTCTGCTCATTTCCCTCACATTGGTTCTTGGCAGGGAGACTCATAAAGCCAGTGACTGACAAGCAGAAGAAGAAAATGGGGGGGGGGGCTCCAGAGCAACATGTAGAGGAGTGGTAGGCCTTTCCTGGTAGCACACTGACCTTGCTGACTCAATTCAGATGAGGTAACTGGAGTGGCCTTGCCTGGCCAATTTTATTGTGGCCTTAGAGTAATCATGTTGGAGACTGGAGTTCTGTGGGGGTGGTTTGGGGGCAATAGGAGAGTCCCAGCACCAGAGTGACTTCTGAAGATCCTGGGAGGCTCCTCTTTCTTATTACCTAACCCAGTCTCTCCCTCCAGCACATCCCAGAACAACTTCAGAAGTGTATTATGAAATATTTAAAACATATGGAAAATGTAACAGTGATGTGACCCCATGTAGCTGTTTCTAACAGACTTTTGCTCCTCCTCAGGAGCGATGAACCTTAATTGGATGCTTTTTACTCTCAAGAGTGATAGGTTCCCGCCCTTTTTTTTTTTTTTTTGGTTATAAAATTATGTGTAGTTTCAATGGTCTCATACCATCTTGGAAGTCACATAAATTCTACCTTTAATATGTAAACTTGGCCTGAAACTTTCTTTGTCCTGTTGTGACTCAATGTCACAGGGTATGGTGATACCAAAAAGGGGCTTCCCTTTCTCTGAAGAGAAAGGAAGTGGGTAATGAGGAGAAAGAATTTGTAAAGGTGGAAGTAGGAGGAGTGGAAGTAAATAAAGAAATAGATGGATGATAGAGAGATGGATGATAGATAGATAGATAGATGATAGATGATAGATAGATAGATAGATAGATAGATAGATAGATAGATAGATGATAGATAGATAGATAGATAGATAGATAGATAGATAGATAGATAGATAGATAGATATTTAATACATATATAAGGTTGGGAAAATAGGCCACCCCAGTCATACTTCATAAGGTTTGTGGGAGTGTGAGACACTCTACATTTCACACTGGACTGCAAACAACTTTTATTTATCCTGTTATCATCACTTGCAAATTCAATTGTCATTACATTAAGTATTAAATTCATTTGATTTCTGACTTGCACATCTGGGTATGAATTTTGGTTTTACAGCAGGGTGTGTTGAGACCGTTTTCCTCCTTCCATCTAGACTTTGTGATTAAACCTTTTCTGATAAGCCATAACACTAATGTAGATGTAATGTCAAAGCAAAGTCAAAGAAGTGGCCCAGCATCAAGCTGGCACATTAAGCACTAGACTCTTTCCCTTTAATTGTAGGTTTCAGTACAATACAAGCATCAGTTAAACCCATCAGTAGCTTTTCCCTTCCAGGACAGATTCTATCTGGCAAAAGTGCTACCTGAAGAATGTGTGACACAGGAGGCCACCATTAAAAGCATTCTCCCTCTCTCACTTCTGTGTTCCTACAGACAGCCAGGCAAGCACACACAAGTATCTATAGCACCATCTCTTGTCCCCGCCGCCTAACAGATTGTGTTCATGGGCCTCAGTGCCATTCACCTCCGTGACATTTCCAAAGACAAGCACACTTAAGACTCTCTGAGAACTCTTCTTGTCACCTGGTGTCATCTGGTACATTTTGAATAAAAGCAGGAAGGAAAACAAAACGAAAAATTAAGAAATTTTAAAAAATAACCAAACAGGTGTTTTGAGAGCTGCCTCACACCTGCAGTTAGTTATGTGGTGAGAACAGAGAGCAAATATTAAAATATTAGGTTTGACTCAAGTCTCATGGGCCTTGGGGTTGGTAAGCACATAGATGCTAACATCTAGAGTGTGTCCAGGCAGATGGCTGGGGAGGGAAATGGACAGGTGCCCCCAGGATTTGAATCAAATCTCCCAAATCTATCTAAAGTCCTTGCCATTTTGTAGTGATGTCTCCTTTCTTCTCACTGCAGGGGAGCACTTACGCATCTGCCCTCAGGAATATACCTGCTGCACCACAGAAATGGAAGACAAGCTGAGCCAACAGAGTAAACTGGAGTTTGAAAACCTTGTAGAAGAGACAAGCCACTTTGTGAGGACCACGTTTGTGTCGAGGCACAAGAAATTTGATGGTAGGCAAAGCGGGGTTCTCTTCACTGCGATGTGGTGTTCATGCGATGTTTTGTTCTACTAGGAAAAAGCATTTTTAAGAAAGAGGTTTCTGTTCCTTCTCAAACATGTACCGCATTGTCTGTGTCTAGGAAAGGCACGGACATTCTAGAAAGCATACTATTTTATAGTGATGTCAGACGATGACACTCTGGATGAACAAAGCTCTTTTGTGTTAGTCTCCTGCCTGGGAGATTGCTCAGCAAAATGAAGGTCACTGTTTCATTCTTTGGATGATCCCCGTTTAAGGTTTCTGTTAGTTTAACTTATCTTCAGTTTTTCCAGCGGGAAGTTTCATTGAAACGTCTTGTCACTTGCGAGTATTTGCACTGCTGTATCCTTTTTAAGAGGACAGACTCTTGGGAATGGCAGTGACAGGGTCTCTCTCTCTATGAGTGTTTCCAATGAAGTAGTGCAGCCCACCCTGTACACTCTGTACAGCACACAGTGTGGAGCATTTCATAAAGGCTTTCAACCCTCTTTTCATTTCCAGATCATAAGTAAGCAGACTTGATTTCATATTTTAAGAAATATTTTTGGAATAGAAACACAAAGTGTGAAAACAATTACACGTATAATTTCCACTTGAATTTCTAGTGAGGAACTCCAATCATATTCCAATACCGTCTGAATTTTAACAAAAACTTCAATAGCTGAAGGGTATGTTTAGGGATGGAGTGGTAAAGAAATGTGTGTATTACGCTCTCAATCATTGTGAACCAAATGTTCAACTTGTTCAAGGCTTCCTCCATCCCCATTGCACGTGTTCACTGACCCAGGGTCAACATATCATTCACTTCACTCTCTTCAGTCAGAGCACCACAGATCCAGTTAGGAAATAATTTCTTTTTCTATAATAGGTAAATCGCTTTATTTTATGGCTGCTTTTCACATGATTTTTACACTGTTGCTTTTCAAATTGCTTCTCCGAGTTGTAAAATGATGGGTGTACATGGATGAACTAATGATACACATGGGTGAACTAATGATGGTGTGACTTTTCCATGCTGCTGATGTTTTATCTTCCCTGCGAGAGTGTTCCAGCACCTTCCTGCTCTTCACTCCTGCCACATGCCAAACACTCTCCGTCATAGATGTGAAAGCAACTCCTTATTTAAAGTGTGATGCTGAAAATGTTTTCACTCGAATCCAACAAGGGAGTACTCGGCCCTTGATTGACAGATTACAAGTCCAGTGGCACTGACGACTCACCAGTACGCATTGAGACATCTTGTCCTTCAGTGCAGAGAGCAGCTGAGTGAAATCTGCTCTTGCTGCTTTCATCTTGTGTTTGGAAACTAATTCTATGCATTTCCAAAGCCGTCTTTCTTAAGTTTGCCTCTCATTCTAGAATTCGGAGCCTTGGATGTTTGTTTCTCATAAGAAAAATAGTAGATTGCGACTAGCTTCATGAAACGTTTGGTGCGTCTTTTACAGAGAAGGGAAGTCATTTAACAAGTCCAAGCCAGACACTTCTGACATTTTATCAGTTACTCTTATATCTCATTTGTTTTAACTAACAAATCTCCCTCCCTTTTTAAAAAAGTGAGTTTTAAAATGAGTTAGTGTAGGTAGGGATCTGTTGTCAACTCCTTAGACAAAGGCATGGATTTTTGACAGGAGTATATCTAACATGATGGTGATGAAGTCTTTAGCAAGACCCTCCTCTGTTGCAGTTCTATGAGAGTCATAAGAGAGAAGCTAAGAGATTCTGGAGGCAATATGTCAATTTCATGAGACTTTTAAAGGGAATATATATGTAATCTTCTAGATGTCTTCTTCCAGAGTTTAGTCTTGAAAAAAATATATATATATATGATAATTCCAGCAATAATTTCTACCTTTCTTTCACTCTAATTCTGTTATATGATTATATGATCTATCTTATTAGACCATAAAGGTGATCCTGCTAGTGAACCTTCAAAAGCAATGGGACATTCAGAGAAACTTTGGTCATAGTGCAAGCTAGACAAATGCCTGTTATAGCTGAGCTATAACCCAGGCCTCTGTCCCCCACTCCTTCTCTCTTTTCATCTACCCCTCTTTTCTTCTTCCCCCTACTTCCCTCTCTCTCTTCTCCTTCTTTCCTTCCTCTTTTTTTTTTTTTGAAAAGTCACTCCCTTGAGGCATTTCCTGGTGAGTATAAGTGGCTGTGACCACAGAAAAACTATCTTGCTAGAATCAACTGTGGAATGTAACCTTTTGGGTTTTATTTTCTTGCATAAGAAGCAGTATTGCTGTCAACAGCTTAGAGTTTAGTTTTAGAGATTTTCAGTTCGGTGAGGCCTTTGCATTATTACTGAAATCTGGAATCCAAACATCCCATTGGCATTTCCAACCACCTTCACAGTTATAGCAAACATACCTTTGCTAGCTACACTTATTGATATGAGAGAAACAAAGAATTAATTTTAATCTGAGAACACGGCTACCTATGCTTAGTAAGGATAGCAACAAGTGCATGCGGTCTATATGATCCAATCCTTAGTGCATTAATCAACATGTTAATTAGTCTCTTATTGTTGGCTTCTGCTTTTATTAGAAATGCCTTGTTCCAATTTTGCTCCCAGCTCTATCCTGACTGGTGAATCTGTAGAAATTTTAAACAGCATAAGCCTCATACTATTTTGGCCTTATGTATATTTTTCTCAGTTTTTACTTAATATTTTGAGTAATATTTAGAAGATCTATTGTGTAAAATTCTAAATAGTTACTACATAATGGGAATATATGAATACATTTGAATTTTTCCGCATGTTTCCAAACCATCAACTTTTGCTTCTCATTCCAATAACCTAATGCTTAAAAGACAGGGATTGGGAAGATGTATGCTGGAATGTATAGAAACTGTGTTCTTTAGCAGAGAGTTATCAGGTTAGATAGTTTTCTTGAGGAATGAAAATCACTTCAAAGCCCCTTTGGAAGTAGGTAGAGCTGTTCTCAGCATGCAGAACTAGCTTTATGTTGCTCTCCATAAGGTGAAGTTGTACAGAGGAACCAGCCAGAGGCACTCACAACTTTGTCCCCTTACTTCTGACCGCTGTCTGAAGCACACCTGAGAAGTTGAGGATCAAGGCGCATGGTTATGTAAACTTGTAAAGAATGAGAGGGTCACCCTTGTGCACTCGCTCGTGTTGGAAGAATTCTGTGTTTGTTGACCACTGGCCCTGTCAAATTAGCATCTTTGTCTAAGACTTCACTGTTTTTATGCCTCTTGTCTTTATGCTATGTGTTAGGAGCCCCTTAGGGAGTCTGCTGAGGGTGGTAACTGTAACCAGAGGCAATGCAGGGCTTCATCCTTCACACTGTAAAATGCTTACCCCATTTATCAGGGATAAGATGCAACACAAAACCACACATCCATCAAGTGGCAGAGTCAGAATTCTGTCCTAAGCTGAGCATGCCCTCTTGTTTACTGTCCTCTGTCTTATACCATAATCCAGTCTCCATATGTGTTGACATGTCATGGCCAAACAAGTAGCTATGCTTCTGTCTCCCTGCCTATCCTGTCCAGATTATAATGGGGAAGAAGCAGAAATGGTTGCAGGAAAGAAAAGGACTCAGAGATATTTTTAATCCTGAAGATAAAAAAAAAGAAAGAAAATTACTTACCTAAATATAGTTCAACTCCCTGAGGATCTGGAGCCTTCAGAGGGGAGGGGCCTTGCCAAGTTTCCATCAAGGAGCAGGAAATGAATATTGTAACCTGATACCTACATCAGTCTTAAAAATAGCCACGTTGTAGGCAATCAATATTTAGTTTATTTGTTTTAAGTATACACTGGCAAACCTTTCCTGATGCTTCTTTAACAAAAACGATTGCAATAATTGCACACTAAGCATCTACCCACATGGAAAAGGCAGCCACAAGAGTCAGTTGCTGTTGTTCCAAAGTTTAATAGAATAAAAACCCGCCTTTCCTGATGCAGTGGAGGCCAGTTGTGTACACTCCTTAGCTTATGTAGCCGGCTAGATTCTATCAGGGGGTAGGCAGTTGAGCCCTTTCTTAAGATTGCCTGTGGAACACAGAGTTATTTCTTTGCTTAAATGAATATGGCTTTCCTTTATATTTATTCAATGTGAAATTTACCTACAATTTGAACTTTCTATAAAGGTTTCCTTTTTTTATTGTTGTTGTTTAGAACTTTCTTCTTGATCATATTATTGGACTTTGCATCCTAATTCTTAATTTATATATTTTAATGATATACATTTGTCAAGAATTTTGGCAGCAAGTACATTTTTAAAAAGCAAACTAAAAACAGAAGAACATTAATTTCCTTTCTTATGCAGGAAATTCCTGTGTTGACACCCTCAGAATACCCATTTCACTGAAAGCAGGCGTTATTTATGTGCTGAGGTGTAGTGTTATCACAGTGCAAGCCTGCTCATACTTACTTTTAAAATATAGTATCTCATCTATATACCACATAGATGACAATAATGTAATAACTTCTTTAAAATATAGTCTAATTTCTCCGAGAAAGCACCTACATGAAAGAGAAAAAAAGGGGTTCCATATGGTAATAGACTCTTCCTTATTTTCCATCATATGGGTCATAATGTACATGTCTGGCAGAGTATACATGTATAATTTCAATTTGAAAAGCTTTCTCCGCCGATGGACAACTCTTAGGCAAGTGTGACTTATATAGAAAACTGACTAGTAATAACTAAAATATGTTCATTGCTGTAGTAGTTCATCTTGAAAGAGATGTAAATATTAAATGGAGATTAAAAGCAGGTTTGTCTGGTTATGATCATGCACACGTGAAATGCCATAGTGTGGGGATAGAGGCAGGAAGATCAGGAATTCAAGGCCAGTCTCGAATACATAAGAATGAACAAAACAGAATGAAAATAAAAGCACAGAAGTGACCTGCATCCTAGAATAGAGTACTTTGCAATAAGGAGAAAGTACTGCGCTCTCCTCCTTAGAAGTACCATGATAGACTTCTTAGAGGAATGGACAGTCAATATCCTTAAAGGATGGTTTAAGACTGTAATAATCAAAGGAATGGCAGAGAGCACAGGGCTCCAGAGAATTTATGTGCAAGTCCACACACATTTTGATAGCATAGTTGCTACTGCTTTATCTCCAGCTAGCATTACGTATGAGCATCTGCCATCTCCCTACTTCTTTAGGTTGGTATCCTGATTTAGATAGAAATGTCTTATTCTTTATATCAGCCTTCTAGTGTTTTGCAACAACCACATAATTTTAGGGAATAGACAAGAAGTGTCTAATTTTCTTTAATAATTGGATCCATTTTATATACTTGATATCGTTTGGGGAGCAGCACTCAAGCTTGCCCCCTCTTTGTTTTTTGGTGAAGCTTGGAGGTAGACAAAAAGTTGGAGTAAGGTATCCATTGGAGGTTTAAGTGCAGCCGATGCATTTTGGCTTGGGTTAGGTCGGATAAACTGAACCTCACGGTCTTCATCATTGCCACTAACAATGGAGCAGATGTTCGATTACACTCATCTACAGAGATGGAGAGTGGAAAGAAAGATTTTCTCTATATCCCTCTCTACTGTCACTCTCAACTGTTCCCTATTGCTCACTCCAAACCATAGTCTACCTCTTTATAGGACTGCCTTCCATTGCATACCAGGGCACACTGAAGAATACCTGTATAGCATCGTATACATTCATACTCTGTCCCTTTTTCCAAGATGTTGCTGCAAAAAGACAAAGGTGTAATGGCTCCACCTCTTGTACTACTTATGCCTTCTCCCACTGTATCATCTATTGTGTTCATGAGGGCTAGAATGCCCACCATCATAAAATGCAGTTAGCCGGATGCCTCCTTTATGTTTCGTGGGTCACCACCACAGTGACAGGTGCTCCAGCTGCAGCATAGTCTTCTTGAGGTCAGATTGTGTTTGGTGGGGTTTAATCATAGAAATGTTCTCTCCATCACTTAGAAAGTAATCTGGTAGCTGGGCAGTGGTGGCTCACGCCTTTAATCCCAGCACTCGGGAGGCAGAAGCAGGCAGATTTCTGAGTTCAAGGACAACCTGGTCTACAGAGTGAGTTCCAGGACAGCCAGTGCTACACAGAGAAACCCTGTCTTGAAAAACAAAAACCAAACCAAACCAAAACAAAACAAAAAATGTATTCTCGTAAATTTTCCCAAGGGCAAATGTTGACAAATGGATGTGGTCTTCATTTTTTCCTTCCTCTTCAACTCCCACCTCAATCATTCCATCCCCTATCCTTTTCTTCCACTCTCTTCCTTGTTTAGATCTTAGTAGATCCTCCAATCACAAAGATGCAGGATGTAAATCAAATGCTACATAGACTGTGTGAAGAACTAGCAATCCTTTTCTAGTTTTTAGACCCTCCCACCCCATGCCTCACAGTAACATCGCATTATTTTCCAAGCGTGGTTGAAATATTATCTGATTATTGCCAATACCCCTGCACAGTGGCGTAGCTGAGGAACTATTTTCTAGACAAGTCCATTTCTTCTAAGTATTTCTTTATCAGACACTGAAAGCAGCCCTACCAGAAGGGTTCTTGGTCATGATTGTTAATAAGAAGACAAGTATCTACTCTCTGAAATTGGCTCACTAATACTTTTGGTGAGTATGGGTATATTACAGGAGAAATTTCATTTAAGTTAAATTCATGTGCCACTGAATGGAGAAAAGCTGATTTCCTTATTTTAATGAAAAATCAAGAAAAATGTTTAATGGGAGTTTAAAACAGAGCTTGCTGGAAATGCCTTTGTCTTCTGGTGTGAGTACATAGTAGCTCTGTATAGATCAGGCTGCACGGTGTGTTATGTCAGCAACTTCTTCAGTGTAGTAGTGTGGCCACAGGGTAGAAGGTACTGGTGTACAGCTGGCATTGCTATGAAAGGTTACTTGATATTTGTCAGTGATGAGAAGTGGGCACTGAACTATTTTTCACTACTGTACTTAGACAGCACAAAATTGTCCATTTCCAAATAAAATCAAATTTTAAAGCTGTCAATCCCCCCATCAGTCCTTTATGTGTTAAAAAATTCTGGGGGTGTCTTTGACTCTCTGGTGGGCCTTTGAATTCCTTTGCACCCATGGGGTTCCTACCCTTCTCTGAGGAGAAGGGAAGGGAGGAATGGGGGCAGTAGTATAAGGCTGGGACTGGGAGGAGAGGAGCTAGGAGCTAGAGAGCTGTGATCAGGCTGCAAGGTGAGTAAATGAACAAGTTAATGAGGGAAAAAGATTTGAGATTCAAAAGAAAAAAATGAATAAAAGTGACTCTTTATTTTAAAAAAGACAAAAAACAACCCCAAAACTTCGACGTCATTGTAAGGTCCTACTGAAGTGAAAGTGCACAGAGAGGAAAGGGAAGACACCCATACAGGTGGTAGGTAGAATTTTGAGAACAGACTCATTGTCCTTAACTTGCAAACCCATGCAGATATTTGTATGTGTGCTGGGATTGGAGCCCAGGCATTTCACACACTAGGCAAGTTCTCCAACTCGGAGCCACATCCCTAGTCCCATCCAAATTATTGGTCTCTGTTGCTGTTAGGCATGGAGGTCATATGCAGAATTGAAGAGCCACCAGTTATAGAATCCTAGAATTAAAATGTTCTGCTAGCAATGCTGCTCTCACTTTTCTGTTGTACTGTCTTTGCATAACTGTGGTCAATTACACAAAGCACACTGGTCTTCAATCAGTAAGGCGCATGGAACTTAGTTAGTACCAGTGACCTGATTCTATCTAAGCATCTATGGTTGTTTTCCTTCAACTAGTGCCCATGATGGTCCGTGTAAATCAGGGCCTGCCAAAGCAACACAATCATCCCAGATCTTTACCAGCTTTGAATCAAGGTGCAGTATAGACAGTATGTATACAGCTAAATAAGGGAAGTATTTTTCTATAGCTTGGATATGGAACAGCATCCACCATGTACTGTGAGATAAAAGCTGGATCAGCTAGGTGGAAAGAAAATGTCATAGTGGAGCAGCTAAGAGGTTCTGGCCAGTAGGTTACATTCAGATAGTTGAATGTGTGCCTTTAGAATGAAATGTGGGGTTCTTGTCTCTGCTTTGTTCTACATTATGACTTCTTTGCATGATTTGGAAGGATGTTGCCGATTTCCTTCAGGCCCCAAATGTGATGTATGTGTTACCATGCCTCAGAACTAAGCCAGTAGATTGTGAAGTAGAACCTCCCAAACCGAAACAAAGTGTGTCTTTGTTTATTTAAGTGGATTATCCCCAGTCTTTTGTTATATTGATGAGAATCTAATTAATACTATGTTAAAGACAGCCTTCAAGATTCCAAAGTCAATGTAACATTTCATAAAATAAATTACCAGTAACATCTCGCAATCATTTTCTTTACAAATCATACTTCTCTTTCATTCGCTAGCAAACTTCTGTTGATTGATTGACACTAGCAATGAAAACTAATGTTGGGCATTTCAGCAGTTCAAAGAAATCAAATGTTTGTGCAAGTATTGCGATTCTGGTGCACAGGAAAACGCTCCTGAGCCAACTGTTGAGGAGGCGTAGTTACCAGCTCAGAATGTGGCCCACAAATCTTGGACTTTAGAAACATACATTTTCTGTTTAAGAATGTGCCATTTTTAATTTTCTAAAAGATTTGCTGAATAGACAAATATTAATCTTGAGACTTCTGAGAATGTCCATGCATAGCTTTTCTGTGATTTGATCCCTACTTAATGGTTTAATTAAACACTGATACCTTGAAATTGGGAAGGAAACTTGGATGTAAGGAAAAAACATGGGCTATATATCTTTGAAGAAATAGTCATCTATCATCTGTCTGTCTGTCTGTCTGTCTAGCTAGCTAGCTATCATCTATCTATAAATCAATCATCTCTCTTCCTATCTATCTACCTACCTGCCTACCTACCTATCTATGTATCATCTATCTATCTCTCATCTATCATCATCAATCACTTTTCTAAATGGAATCAAGATGCAGTTGACTACAGAAACGGGCTCTGTTAGACTCTCCTCCATAGTATTTGGTTATGGGATCCCTTATAATTTTTCTTTTATGTACTATTCTTATTAAAATATGATCCTTTTAAGACTAATCTCATTAAGTATATGAATTTTGTTTGCCTTATTATATTTTATCTTCCCATACTTGACTTAAAGTAGGGCATAATTAATAGTGCTGTAGTGTTGTCTCCCTGTGGCACTAACCTGTGTGGACTCAAGGGCACATACTGGCTAGATGAATTGCTTAAAGACCTATAATAAATATGACAGAAGAAAATGGGGAGCCTTGAATTCTAGTTATCTATTAACTCTTACCATCCATAAACCTGGAACTCAGTGGCACTTGTTCCACATAATTTAATGGAGCTAATTTTGAATTCCCAAAAATAAAGGTTGACCTCTCCTGGGGTAATCATCAGAGTTCAAGTTTAAAAGCCAGGTACTGTGTGTTCCTGGAATCTCCATGGTGGGGAGACAGAGGTAGGCAGAGTCCTAGGGCTCACTGGCTAGTGGACCTAAACTTATCCATGAGCAGGCCAGAGATAGACTCTGCCCCACCCCAACGTGGACAGTTTCCAAGGAATAAAAGCTGAGGCTAAACCTTCATTTCCCAGTTCCCGTGGGCACCTGTCTGTCTATGTCTGTCTATCCTCTTCTGCATTTCCTGTCGCCCACGCACAGAAATCTTTAGATGACCTTCTAACACTTCAGATCATAGGCACCAAACTTTCTAAGCGATGTGCAGAAAGTGTGAAGCTTACCACTGGGCTCTATCTTTTATTGTCTATTGGTGGCCTACTTCCAAGTCATACAACTAATAGTAATAAATGTAATTTCAATAATTAGTTCATCATCTGATTTAGAAAAAATGTATTTTGACTTTCTATGTTTCATAGGGCTGTTTTACATGTGTCAGGCCTCTCAGTTTGTAAAATGATTTGCCAAGTTTGAAATTCTTCTCATGATAGTATCACGTTTCAATTCACAAGCAAGTACATGTTGTAATCATGATATTTCCTGTGTCTGATTTTGTTAAACATACATTCATTTCAGAAATTTTGTAAACAAATTCTCTCCATGACATTATATGCAAATTTATAGAGCAAAGCATCATGGTATAAATTACTCCAGCAAGCAGCTCTGGTGGGGACAGAGCTGAGAATCACTGCTCAATGTGTGCAATTAGGGAGAGTTTCTCGGTAAGCACATTTGCTCCACAACTGACTTAATGTATAGATCACTCGGGATGGATGAATACAAACAAGTTCATGCACTCAAGTTTTCAGATCATTGCAAATCTCAATTCACACTAGAGGAACATGAATATTCAGTGACTTCACATTTATAGTGTTTACTAAATACTTATTGATTTTCCATAATTGTATTTAAAACAACTTTAAATTTGTATTCAAAATGCCTGTTTCTTAGAGGCCTTATTTCTTGATTCACTAGGTATTACGAATAGAGAAATACTTAATGACACGATGCAGTCTTGGCATGCTGCCCCAGTTGAAGGAGAGAGATGCAACTTCAAATATCATTTCTCCCAAGGCTCACTCACTGAGTTAAGTTTGAACTGAGCTTCTTTATGCCACTTTTTAATAATCCAAGATATTAACATTCTTTACAACAAGTGTCATGCAATGACTCCTGCACACATGAATGGCTTTCTTGCCAGCGACTAATGTATTTCTTCCTTTCATGGCCTGCAGGGATAATAGCAGAACTGTCTGTGGCCATGCCCCTCAGTCCCCAGCCTCCAGCCCCAGCCATGTGGTAGGGTGACCCTGTATGCTCTTCCCCTTTGGTGGGGTGACCCTATATATATATATATATATATATATATATATATATATATATATGCTCATTTCCTTTTGTCACATCAGTTAGACACGTTGAAAGGATTGTTCTCTTAGATAAAGTTGTATTTGCTTTAAATTCATAGAAACAATAGCAGTATCTGTTCTTTCTCTGGTAAACTGATGCTCAAAACCCAGCAACACACAATGATTTTCTGTGGTCAGAGCAGAAAGGTCTTTGCGAACTGAGGGGAAAGGTCAGCTGTTTGTCCTCCCCTGATGTAAAACCTCAAGTGTGACTTTATTCTCAGCCCTCTTCGCCCGTTGGTTTCATGTCAAAACTTATTCTTCACGTATTTCAGAAGCAGTGGAGAAACACACCATCATTGTCATGTATTTTAAGTTTACATGCAATGTTTTCTTTTTTAAGTTATATAATGAAATAGAGAATTCTCCGGTAACCTTTAAAAGGCTAAATAAGTTGAGCTGTGATGACTAATGACCTTTTTGTCTTCATAAACATTTCCTTGCCATTTAAACAAGCATCTGCACATGAAATAAACTATCTTGCCAGTGAGCCAACTTTCTTTTTTTTTTTTCTTTATATACATTTCAAATGCTATCCCGAAAGTTCCCTATACCCTCCCCCTGCCCTGCTCCCCTACCCACCCACTCCCACTTCTTGGCCCTGGCATTCCCCTGTACTGGGGCATATAAAGTTTGCAATACCAAGGGGCCTCTCTTCCCAGTGATGACCGACTAGGCCATCTTCAGATATATATGCAGCTAGAGACACGAGCTCTGGGGGGTACTGGTTAGTTCATATTGTTGTTCCACCTATAGGGTTGCAGACCCCTTCAGCTCCTTGGGTGCTTTCTCTAGCTTCTCCATTGGGGGCCCTGTGTTCCATCCAATAGACGACTGTGAGCATCCACTTCTGTATTTGCCAGGCACTGGCATAGCCTCATACGAGACAGCTATATCAGGGTCCCTTCATCAAAATCTTGCTGGCATAGCAATAGTGTCTGGGTTTGGTGGCTGATTATGGGATAGATCACTGGGTGGGGTAGTCTCTGGATAGTCCATCCTTTCATCTTAGCTCCAAACTTTGTCTCTGTAACTCCTTTCATGCGTATTTTGTTCCCTATTCTAAGGAGGAATTTTCATCACTAAACAAAGAAGTTGATTTTCCCCTTATACTAGGTGATAAGGTCCTCAATTTCAATATTATAATTAAATTCTTCCATTGGAATAATAAGCTTTGCAAAAATAGCATACCTTATAAGTATAAAAATGAATGTATTTCTCTTAAAAACAGTTTCAAGACATTGATAACCATTTATATAATTGGCTATTTAACATTTGATGTAGAATAAACCACTATTTATTTTTGAAAATAAACTTGCAATTCTTATTCTGGTGGATGGATTTTTTTTTTTGTTTTCCCTGGGGAAATAAAAAATATATATGGTCTTCCATACATTCTGTATTTCTCATAGGCTAATATAGCTGATCTTTGGAAGTAGAGTTGAATATGCAAGAGGTGAATGTTTTTTTTTTTTTCTGAGTGTTTCTGAAATATACTCAGTCTAATGGAGGATCATGTGTAGAGGGCTAAGCCGTGCAGGGTGTTCATTAGCTACAACTTATAAAGGCCCTGGAGTTTGTTTTTCCCATCCTCTCATTGGAGATAGTTGCATGGTTTTCAATTAACATCTCCATTTACATCCAGCTGGCAAAGTAAGCATCCTTGATACCAATAGAGAGCAAAGGTCACTGACTCCCGCTTGAACAGATGGTTAAAATATATGCCCTTCCCTTCACTGTGCTGATGCCTTTGAGCCACCCAGAGCAGGCCTAGGGAGCAGATTCTGAAGGGTGAAATCGCATGTGGACTTTCACCTTATTTACTGATGTAGCATCGGTAGCTGTTGGTCCAGATGCTGTAGCGGCTGTTGCTTTGTGGATTGGGATTCGGTAGCAGCTGTTGTGCTTTGCTAGAGTGTCTTTCTGAAATTCAAAATTTAATAGCCTGAGACTCTAGTCACTGAAAGCTATGCTGAAAGTTAATTTGCTGAATCCAAGTTTATTTTCTTGCCTCAGCTATGGTTTTTGATGGAGCCTCTAGTGAAGAAAGTACTAAATTGGTGCCTGAGAGGTCCAAGAGGCTAAGACTGTAATGGCTCAGGACAGTCATGAGATTTGCAGTATAATGACCTAGCTGGGTTTGCATGGTCGCAGGTTTAAGTCCATATTCTGCAGTAAATTTTACTTGGAGATATGCTTTGGGAGTTACCAGAGAGCATGACCTACAACCTTTGGCATAGTCCCAGCTTTTAATCTATTTACCAATCTTGAGATATTATTTTGTAGTTTTTCTGATAGATAAGTTGTTTTTACTTCTGTATTTATTCCCTTACATTGTAGATATCTATTTTGTTCCCAATAATTTGGAAAAAATCCCAATATTGCTCTAGGACATAGATGTCCTTACACCCGGGCGCATGTGGACAGACTGTGCTGGTGGAGTACTTAAAAACCATGCTAAGGTGATTCTAGGTGTGTTAGCGAAGTAGTGGTGGACCGGGGAGGAGTTAGTAGGAGGATTGCGGATGGATATAACCAACACACATTGTATGAACTTCTCAAAGAATTAATAAAAATAGTTTTAAAAAGAAATGCGCTTTCAATAATGTGAACAAGATCCTGTAAATGGAAGTAGTCAACAGGAGGAATTAATTTGTCCCATACTCTACCACTCTGGTCCTCCAAAAAGGAGCAGAAGTCCTAACACCTTGAGATGGAGTATTTCAGCTCTTTTTCAATTGCACTGAGGAGTTCAGGCCCCTATAATCACCCTGTGTTTCCACCCCCTAATTCCTGGACTCGCAGCTTTGTAAATAGGTTCACAGTTTTAGTGGTCAGAGTTTTGTGAATAAGTCTATGTTCTCTCATTCTGAACTGGACAAGATTGTATGTGGTGTAGTTCATTGTAGGAAGGATGATAGCTTGAACTTGACCTTTCCACACCAAAAAGCACCTAGGTGGAGGTGCCATGAGTGTAGCATGAAAGTTGAGGGGAAGTAACTGTATCTGAAAATCCTCGTCATCAGAAGCAATCCATTCCAGTGGTCTGCAATCTATTCTAATTCAACTAGCATCTCTACAGATAGCCAGAGTTCCAAAACTGGAGGGAAAAAAACACTGGTAATAGTAAGGCTACATATAGACTATTGAACCTTGAGAGACAATAGACTGTGTACTGAGGATAGAGCAAAACTCACAGTGAAAGCTTCAAGCTGAACTCAAGGGTCTCAGAAACGAGATTGGTATACCAGGTTCCTACAACCAGATCAGCAAGTTTGGGCCCAAAGAGTAGAAATTAATTCTTCATTTCTACAGACAGAAAAGACCACTGCAGGATGTTAATCTGATGTTAAATAGTATCATGCCTAGTAGGAACACTGGAATTTCTCAATTAATGATAAGCTCCTGCCAAATGCAAAGACAGGTCTTGCTATCACTATGAAATAATAAAAATATCAATATTGTGGCTTTGCCATGCTTGTATTTGATTGCATAAGATAAATAGTTGATGATTCACCTTATTCATAATAAACAATGATAATAACTTTTATATATATTCTAATTTTCTTTTAAATATGGAGACAATGCTTATATGAATATTTGTATATATGCACATATATGTATATTTACATCAAGTGTTTGTTTATGAGGTATACTTAGTTATAACTTTCAGGCTCCTGGTGATGATGTATTTAATTTGAGAATGGAATATTTTGTATGAGAACAAAAGAAATTTATTATATATTTTATCTTGTAGGTTTTACATATTTCTTTACATAAAAGAGTTTTCTATTGGAATGATAAACTAGTATAATTGTTACTGTAGAAAAAATAAAAAGCTATTGATGCTTTAGCCCAGTGCTTTATGCAGGAGACAGGATTTTAAAGTCTTATTGTTTTTATGACCCTCACATTCCATCTCAAAGTGACCATGTTCATGTCAAGATCGATGAAGAAACATTTCTCATTTCAGCAGAGTCCGTCCCCTTGTCTCCTGAAGAACACTTTCTACCTTCTAAGAACTGAATGACTTTGACATTTGGATATTGCAATTTTTTTTTTACAAATAACATTTTGTCACATGAATTACTTCTAGGAAAATGGCAGTGCAGTGTTTAAAGATTTTATATTGTGAATAAAGTATTATCACAGAGCTAGATTTCTGGACTGAGCAACTGTTGTCAAATCCCTAAGTGTGTTTCTAATGTTGTTGTTCCTGTTCATGGTCAGAGATTTATTACACTACTTCAAACTATTGCCTTTCAGTCATACACTGAAATTCAAGAGATTCGAGAGAACTGGATTTCCTGTCATATTATAGCGTTTCCTGCTTAGGTCCCGTTCCCATATTTAAGATACTCTCATGTCCTTTGCCTGCATGTCTCTGCTCATCCACAGCTCATTTTTCCCTCAAGATGCAGCCTTGCTCATCTGCCGTGTTTGAACTCGGTGCCTTTATCTTCCCTTGATCTTCGCCTCTGAGTCTGTGTTCCTCCTGTCTCATTCTTGTTGTCAGTGGGGAGGATCTCCACTCCGTGTCACATTCTGCAATTTCAGACTTCAATTATATACCTGCTCCACTCTGGCAGGTGTGCAATTTTGGAAATGAAATGTATGTAGGGAAAGCTCTAAAAAGAATTTTAATGGGATCTCTTCCATCGCCTACGTGGCAAGGTTTTAAAGGAAGAATTCCCTAGGATAAAAGATTGTATGTCTCTTGAACTACCAAATGTGAGCTTCTATTCACCTCCTTGTGTTCTCCAATAATTGGAAGGCTCTCAATCTCATGTTCATTAGAAGGCTTCTGTTTTCTTGGTTCATAAAGACATCACTCCTTGACGAGGTCTTGGAAAAAGGTAAGCTGATGTGTCTTTTTATCGTGGGACCCTGACAAAACAAATTTGTCAAAGATAATTTTCTGATGAGTGTAATTTCTTCACTTACGTCAAGAAAGAAGGCGAAAGTAGTGAATGTGATTTGCTGTTGATGGTAGGTGGCCTTCTGGCTGATGAGGTCCAACTTAAATATCACCAAACAGACTGGATGGAGTACAGTGAGTGATGCATGCAACTAAGTCATTGGAGAGGCTTGTGTGTGCCATAAAATGTCCATTATTTTCCTGTTAATAATCTTGTTGGAAAACACTGATAGGTACAAACCACTTGCCATATGAATATTTTAGAGTAGTCTATGTAAGAAATGAAAGTGTTATTCTATCAAAGTCCCCAAGTAGTGTTCACTATATATGTTATATATTGTTGATTGCCCTTTTACTTAAACTTGCATGTACACATTCATCTGTACAATAACATACACATGGATGATAACATACAAACATACAAAAAATGATAGCTCTCAATTGGACTTGTGTTTGAACTTGGTGCCTTTATCTTCCATTGATCATTACTGCATGTAGCATTCATTTGTTTACACATTTATTGAACTGCTTCCCTTTGATTACAGGTGAACGTTTTATATTGAAGTTTATAAAATTATTGTGACAGTTAAATACAAAAAGTCTTGTTAAAAAAAAAAAAAAAAACAATGTGACAATTTACTGTGCATTGTGCAGGTAGATCTCTGGCCAGAGAATGGAGTCTCTACCAGTCTCAGGGAGTCAGTGGATGTCTGTCAGAAAGGATGGGCTCTGTTGAAGTTAGAGGCAGGGATAAGAATTTATAAAACAAAAAATTATATGATATAGATGAATGGTATAGTTTTCATAATTTTTATAAATTTTATCTTTATGTCTTTTATGATATTTAAAACAAATCATATAACTGCAAATATTAGAATATATTTATATACATATATACATACATTCACACACACACACACACACACACACATATATATATATACATATCCCTGCCAGGTGTTAACATTCCTATGATTATTCATGATTGTGTTGCATCAGTGACCCTTAAATCGGTAACCTGTAGAAGGAAATTTTGTCCTCTGCAGATAATCACATTGAGAGAAGACCATGGTGTCTGTTGATTACAATAAAATCTCTTTTTGGTACTTTCAAACCATGTATTATATATCCTACTGTGAAAATGCTTTAGGAAATGATACATGCAAGTTTCTATGACAACCTTTTGTTTTGTGTTAGAATCATGCAAATTTGTCTTCATAGACAAAAAGTTTTATAGAAATGGATTACTCATCTGGCCATTTGGCTCATAGCTACGTATTGTATAAGAGTTTCTTTGGGAAACAATAGAATTAAGACCACCAATAACCAAGCTTGGCTTACTAATATTAATATAATAAATTTGGAATAACTGATATTCCTAAAGAATATATTGAAGTGAATAGTGCGAGTTTCTTAATAGTGCTATTTATATTTTGTGGGCGTTAGTTCTTCACACTATAAGCTACAATATCAAACGGACTTAAGTGAGGAGACAGACTCATGGGAATGTTAGAGAATGTACCTTCTTAATTTCCAAGTGATTCAGATTTCTCCTAAGTGACGTGTGCTACCCTGTAGTAGGCTTCTACAGCTGCACTTGAAAATCTAGAAGTACTCATTGTGTCTTTTGATTACTTCCAGAAGAATACGTCATATCATCAATACCAGACAGAATTAGTGACATTACATATTTACACATATTAACTGACGTGTATGTCACCTTTTAAAAATGTATAGCATTTGGGAATAAGATTATTCCAACAAAACATTTTCACTTTTTAATGATTGTTTTTAATTATTGAGAAATCTCTCTCAAAGATATTGATTTGAAAACAGTGTATGAAGGAATAGGGGAAATGGGATCCGGGACAAGACTGTATTCTTTACAATAATTCAAGGTATGAAAACTGGAGGTATTTGTAACAAAATATTCAGTAGAGAAAGGAACCATCCAAGAAACACCAATGAGCACAATGGACTTATTCAGAAGCTGAAGCTGGGCTCTGACCAAGATGAAGGCAGGTCTGTGGGAGAGTGGGCACAATGCCAGAAATTAGCACAACTTAAAGGAGCTGGGGGTGCCTGTACTGATAAGGCGCAGATGCAGGATGCTGCACATGGAGTTTAGTGGTGCACTTTCGTCTTCCATGCTGCTTACACTGGTTTGTATACAATGAAAGGCTTTGTCCTTGTGTAACAGCCAATAGTCACCTTGAGCTATGATGTGCTCACCCTAGGTCTCCCTTCCTTTTCCTTTTTCAATGTTATTTGTTAATATCTTATCAAATACATTCCTTATTTATAATTTGACTGGCTGATGCCAGTCTTTGTATTCTTTTCCAACATGTTGAAGTCTGTTCAACTTAAGGTTTTCACCATGTATATTATATGTTTTATTATACCTTTTTAAAAATTAAATAAGATTTGTATATTTATTTCATTTATGAAGCTGTGGGGTTGGGCCACAGCACTGTAGAAAAAACCCTGCCCTAATTCGGTAGAATAGTCAACTGGAAGAGGGCTGGAGTCAATCTCATCACTAAAGTACCTATATTTTCTTGCCTTATCCTTTCTTCTTCATTGTGAACATAGACACACACACTCTCTCTCTCTCTCTCTCTCTCTCTCTCTCTCTCTCTCTCTCTCACACACACACACACACACACACACACACAAAACCAACTGCTGTTCTGTTTCAAAAGCTCTAATTCTGCTGATTAGCTATCCATACATGAAAATTAAATTTAGAATGTTTTAGATTGTTATAAATTTGCATGGAGAGAAATCTTGTTTTCCTTATCTGAGATGAAATTAGATCACTTAAGGTTTTTAATATACCAGAAAATCCATAGTAAGAATTTGTTTTGTATAATTTTATGGTCTTTCTACGTTTATAACTTCCAAAAATCTTTGTACTTTCCTATGACTACTTCAAGATGTGACTTGTAGTTGCTAGCACAGTTCCCATCTGTGAGGTAAAGTTAAAGAGGGGTTGATTCACTCATCAAATATAAGAATAGGAGTCATTCTTTGCATTCTTAATTCTTGATCTAAACATTGTGTCTTTCATTGTAATTTTTGAGCCTGAGTAATATGACTGAGGTAAGACAAGCACTTTAAGTCTATGACTCCATGCACTGTTCCTCAGTAACCTTGGCTTGTATACTCTTTGTTCACTTTACATTTGGTACAGATTCTGTGAAAGGAGGCTGAAGAGGTGCCTACATACTTTGGAGAACATCCTAGAGGGATCTTCTTTCTGAGCACTCTTCAGTGATTTTAGTTGTAAACGTGTGGTTCTCCTACATAGTGTGGCATCTCCTAATATGAGTTTGGCAAATTTCTGACATATTAACAACAACAACAACAAAAGAGAGAGAGGAAGGGAGGGAGAGAAGGAAGGAAGAAAGGGAAGGAAAGAAAAGAAACACTCAACAAGGGAAATTTGCTTAACTCATTATTCAGAAAAAAAAAACTCACATACTTTCTTTCATGTACAAGGGTATCGATGTGTCAAATATCAGAGGAAAAAAATGAAATTTTCTAAATGGTTAGTACATGTGTGTCCTCTAAGGATAGTCCAGCAACATCAGCACCACATACAACTTGGTGGAAACACAACTTTCAGACCACATCCGAAGCTACTAAATGGGATACTCTGAAAGTCATACAAGAAGCCTCTGTTCCAACAAGTATGTTGATTTTGCTGTGGGTGACAATTTGATAAGTATACTACATGTTCGTAGGGGCCAAGTGATTTTTAGACATGCACCATCATTTCATAGAACAGTGGAGTAGTGCCAAAGTCTATAAATTCTAAGAGATAGTGTTATTGGCCTGTCAAGATTAGTTGAATAGCCTTTTGTATTTTCTCTTCCAGAAGAAATTTTTAGATCGCAATAAAATGCTTTGTTAAGCAGAGCTTTTCATTTTCTGAGGAGTTTTCCTTCCTGTGCTGAACTGTAAGACCTCAAAAAAGTTTTGGTTCTCCTTTTCATGTTAAGTTCCTTATATCTCAGGCCTATAGAGGAAACATCCTATTGTGGATGAGATTCCATAAAAAGAAAGCAGACTACATTGGCAAGATCGCCAGTCAGTTAGGAGAAAATTGTCATGAACCCATTAGGTCAGAGTCAGACACTACCTGCAGCCATAGAGAAGGCAACTGAAATGGCCACTGCATTTCATATTAGAAGAGGGATAACATTCAGTAAAGCCAGGGAATATCTAGAGAAGGCATATACTATGCTATTTCTTATTTACTTGAGTAATTTTTTTAATGGAAAAAAAAAGTAGTTGATGATCCCAACACTAAAACTTTATATTTTGCACAGTAAGTATCAGAGTCAAATAAATGATACCATGTCAGAAATTAAAGGTGATATAGCCAATATCATGGATAAGTAAATAATTCATATGGAATGGATTTTTCCTTTGATAAAATAGATTTCAACTTTTGCCTCTGGATGAGTTTGTAGAGTATATGGGATTTTTTCCGCAACGAAGACTTCGAATTACTGATTAAAATGCCACTTTTAATCACCCCCACGCTCACGTTTTTTCTGAAAAGACATTCTAACATGAAAGGGGAAGTGCCATAGAGCCATAACCATAGATTGTCCTCTAATGGAAATAAGGCCGGTACAGTGCAAAAAGTTTTCAAAATTAACCAAGAGTTAGCCAAAGTTCAGCTTAGACACCAGGGAAGGATGTGAATAGGTAAATGGAAATGAAGGGCGGATAGGGTAGCTCAGATTGAGAGGCCACCCATAGGGGACAGGACTAGGTCGGAAATTGTTGCCACCTATATTCCACTCGTTCCACTAGTATTTTGTAGAGCCAGGTGCCTCTTCTTCAAGTGACTGGAAGCTGAAACACTGTCAGATGTGTTCAAAATGACACCCATCCTCAAACACATCTACATGCTCCAATGAGCACAAAGATGTATTAGCATTTCTGTTCTGCATCCCTTGCTTGTCCATTGCTATCCCTAAGCATTTAATTAAACTTGATCGTCTTGTGGGTCCATGCAACCAAACCATGTTGGTTTTTAGGAAGTTCTGTGCACCATTCCTGAGTTGATGGACATGAGTCTTTTTTTTTTTTAATAATGTGTAGTATCACATCAATTATCAATACTGTACTTTATAGGAACTATTTTAACAGTATGCTCTTAAAGTATCACAATAATATTTTGATGGAGATTTTGTCATTAATTTAACAACACAATGGGTTTATAATCCACATAGTTATTATTATAAGTGTGCTTATTATTGTTTCCTGTACACACACACACACACACACACACACACACACATATATCCTTAGCCTTGAAATCCAAACATGTGCCCTTTACTTCAGTGAAGCTGTGGCGGATATAATTTATCAAAATGAGATAACCCTGGAATAAGATTGGCTCTTAACTCAATATGATTTGTATGAATGGAAAAGAAATAGAAAAGATGACTAGCTGGAGTGATAAGGGTGGAGATTCAGGGGATAATATCTATATGGCTGGGATTATGTGGAGGTGCTGCAATCACCCACAAGCCAAGAACAGGTGAGAAAGATAAGTCCATACATATTTCCATGGATTCATGTTCCAGTAACAATTTGGTAGTATGTTCTGTGCATACTGTAAACTTATATTAAATCATGTGCTTTACTGTTCATGTTTCATTAGCCATATAAAACTAACCCCCATACTATATGATTGAACAGTTCTAAGTGTAAAATGCAGTGGTTTTCAGAATTTATACAATTATGAAACTATTGCCACAGTTTAGGGATAAAATCTTACACTACACCCAGAAGACCCTTAGCCATATGTAGGCATTCCCTCTTCTTCCCACCTGTCCCCCAGAACTGTTCACCTGGATCTGCCTCCATTTGCCTGCTGGATTTGGTATAAATGGAATCAAAGGCTGCTGTTGTGCCTTTATCTTTTTCAACTTATATTAATTTTGTGGGCTTCACCCATGTTCTATTTTTATTTTGTGAGAACAAGTTAATTTTTGTCTAGAATAATCTATATATAATATTATGGCTTTGGAACAAGCAAAACATGTGGAGTGATTGCAACCGTCAGTTATCATGGCACCTAAACTCAGTTGATGTGTCTATATTGAAATACTATTCCATATTTTCTCATTTAGTGCCTATTATACTGGCTTGTGTCAGTATAATAATTGAAGTCTATTAGAATGCAAGTAGTCAGCTGTCTACATTGTCGTAGATGACAACCTACATCCTAATTGTCACTGCCTGACTGATATAAGTGGTCAGCTGTTATTTGATTAGCTGTCACACCTAGGGCTTTGTAGTCCAACAGCCTGAGTGGGAATCTGAAGAAGCCATAGGCAAAGATACGAGAATGCAAGAAAATCAGATACAGGTTCAATGGCCACTCGGAACATCCTGTGCAGATTGTAACCTCTCGGTACTCAGCTCGTTAAATGACAAAGCAGACTGAAAGGAAACAATTTCTAGTCTCTACAGTTCCTTGGAGATGTCACTTTCTTAAAAAGAGGTAAGAGACCGTGACCTCAAATGCGATGTGGTTGAGAGCTGATGTTGAGTGAGTGCACTTTAGAATTTTATCCTGTAAACCAAAAGCTCTCAGCAGCTGCCCTCGTCCACGGAAGGCATGGGTGAGAGTTATCCAGTCAATATATGGCCTACAAGGATATCTTAGAATACAGGCCACTCAGGGAAGTAAGAGCCACCTCTCCTACCTATCTCAAGATAAAGAGGACAGGGTTTAATGGAGATAACCCCAGGCCTAGATGTGGATCATTCCTGTGGTCGTGGAGCTGTAGCTCAGTGGCAGAGCCCCTGCCTAGCATGCACAAGCGTCAGAGTTCTAGTCCTAGTGACACTGTGAAATAAAATAAAAGTCAAACAAGTAAAGCAAATAAGTCACTCGGAAAGGTTTCTCCGTGTCCTAGCTCCTGCCAACGAAATCTAGAACTGTAGACTTGACCGAGCACAACCTACATCCTACTCTGGGTGAAGGAAGAATTTGAATTTCGTGTTGCATGTCGTTAAGGGTTCAGTAGCTCCTTGTATAGAGTTTTTGCTAGAGAGAGAAAATACTTAAAGGCAATGATATCAACAGGGCAGTTTTACAGAGACAGCAAAGTTTTAAATTTTATGAAACTTGTATAATTGGAGGGAGAACAGAAAACACATTTTAATTAGAAGATACAAAATGAGGGTATGTGATGTAAATACAGAATTTCAGGTCAAACATATGTTTATCATGAATAGAGAAATAATACCAAATCAAACAAGAGCAAAGTGACACACAACAACAAATATAATAGGTTCTGTTTTATTAGTGAAAGTTCCAAAGAGGTGATTTCAGCCTTTAAGCATTATGTTAAAAATATGATGTAAGGGTTTGTTCCATGATGGACGGTCATCAAAACATGAAGCTGTACCCAAACATTCACACTTGCAAGATCACTAGAGTTGGGAAAAATAAAATCACATCAATTGGATTTCATTTAGTCTCCACGGGGAAATCAAAAAAGGTTACCATGTGTTATTCATAACGACATCTTGATCCACGTGGAGTTCTTTTGAGACTCTTGGTCATCAGGACAGAATACTTCACTTCCAGTTTCATACCATGATTTTATAAATACTCTGCAGATGAGCTGTGTGTTTGCAGTGCCTTCTCTTCTCTCTTCATGAACACCCGGACTTGTTTCTCCTCATTTGTAATAGACTGATCTCCAGCATCTTCCACACCATGAGTCTGAGGTGCTACGTGCACCTGGGATGCTACTGACACTCTTGTAGCCATTAGACATTTGGAGGGGAATACAGCAGCATATGTCACAGAAGCAAAATGATGAGTCCCCATTCATCTTTCTTCCTTGCCATCTTCTGTAGCAGGGGCCTCTTTAAGATCCCAACCCTGGAAAGTGTGTTTGAGGGGAGGCAGGAGAGGAAAAGAAAGCATTGCGATCTAACTGTAGGTAAACTCTCTCACCTTTGGGAACATGACAAACGTACATGGTTCCATGACCCCATGTTAGCGGCTCTTCCACCCAGCCATTGAGGCACTCTTGGAAGAGTGCACTCTGAAAGGTTATTGGCAAATAGCAGAGAAATGCGATGAGGAAGAAAGATCAGGAACATAATTTTTTCTTGTGATTGAGAGACTGTGAATTTGGTTTGAAAGGGAGCCGAATCATTTCGTTTATAATGTTGACTGGACTAGAGCTAAATTACAGTGATGCAGGCCGCTGGGGTGGGGCTTTACAGCTGCATTGCCTTCAGCGTGATTGGGAGGTGAGAGTCAGACCTGGGAAATCTACGCCTCAGTTTCCTGTGATTCTAAGGTGCAGTTTGAACTTTGAAGGCTTCTAATCAGAGGCGAGCAAGATGAAAATGGTTGTGTGTGACATAAATTTTCATGCTCCTTGCTAATAAATTGGACAGGAATCCTGAAGCTATCTGATTATCCTTGCTTTGTTGTCTAGTTTTTATCATCTCTAAGCCATTATAAGCACATCGCTCACAAGTAGACATTTAGAAACCCCATGTTAGACTGTTGAATGATCGGTTTCCAGCAAGATCCCTGTGCAGGAGGACACTGCCTTCTCATTCACAGACTGTGTTCTCTCTACTTTCCTGTGGTCTAAGGGTGAGAGAAATTCTTATTGCTACAAATTAAGGCACTCATTGTAGTTTTCTAGGCTCTATCCTTGTGGCCTCATTACCCCTTAAATGCCATATCTGCTAAAAATGTAATGTCAGGCGGTTAGAAATTCAACAAATGAGCCTGAGAAAATATTTGTTTAGTTGTTACCATATATCACATGATCTATAATATGATTTTATTTAAAAAAAAAAAACTCATGCCTGGTGGTGATGGTGCACATCTTCAATCCTAGCACTTGGGAGGCAGACAGATCTCAGAGTTAGACCACACTGTGGTTTAGAGAGTGAGTTCCAGGATGGCCAGGGCAAGAATACTCTCTCTCTCTCTCTCTCTCTCTCTCTATCTCTCTCTCTCTCTCTCTCTCTCTCTCTCTCTCTCTCTCATATGTGTGTGTGTGTTTTAGCTCTTTCTTTATTCTATTCATATGATATTTTTTGAATGCCTATTATATGCCTTGCACTATTAATATATCCATCAATAAACAGACAGAAACTATATTTTGTGGCACTTATATTGTAGCATATTTCCCATCAGAGACAGAATACTATCACTTTCCTCTTCCCTAGCCTGTATTCATTACAGATAAAAACTAGTTTTATCATTTGAAGGAAAATTTTCATTTAGTATTAAGTAAAAGTCATATCTTACTTTTAGCACATGACCAAGTCAGAAACTTCTACTCACAACACATCTGCATGTAAATACAAGCAGTTACTGCCAGTATCTATAGCACAGCATGATCTCTGTGTGTGTGTGTGTGTGTGTATGTTGTGTGTGTGTGTATGTTGTGTGTGTGTATGTTGTGTGTGTGTATGTTGTGTGTGTGTATGTTGTGTGTGTGTGTGTGTGGTGTGTGTGTGTGTATGTTGTGTGTGTGTATGTTGTGTGTGTGTATGTTGTGTGTGTGTATGTTGTATGTGTGTGTGTTGTGTGTGTGTATATGTTGTGTGTGTGTGTATGTTGTGTGTGTGTGGTGTGTGTGTGTGTGGTGTGTGTGTGTGTGTGTGTGTGTGTGTGTGTGTGAAGGTATTAGTCTGAGTAGGTAAGGTTTTGTATTATTAAACATAAAAGTGTTTAGCCTGGAGAATAAAATAAGGATTTTTAACTATTAGAATTGCTCTGTATATATTTGTGTGTGAGAGAGTGAGGAGGGAGCAGGAGAGAGAGGGAGAGGGAGAGAGTGAGTGTGAGTTGCCTATGTTGTTCAGGTCTACATTAGCCTTGAACTGAGATACTTCTGCCCCTGTGCCCCATCCCCAACCATGCCTGAATAAAGCTTTCATCCCTAAACAATATTTTTCTCAGTGTGCAATTTGCTTAGGGCATGGATACAGCTCATTTCCTGATGCATACATTAATGCTGTGGGGTTTTTGTAGCAGCCTTCAGTGATCAAAGTTCATAAAATCTCTGCTGGTCCACACAGTGCCTTAACCTGTTCCCTGTTACACCTCTGTCCTCATATTGCTGTCTTGATGCCTTCCAGCAGGCAAGAACATTGAGACGAGTTTCTATGTTCGTTGGATAGGATTTTTCTGCTTTTATAATTTTATGGGCAAGACAAATTTAACATAGAATAAAGAAGAAAATTATAAGGAATCAAAATAGAAAATAATTACATTAAATGCCTGTCAAGGAGATTCATGTAATTATACACCTTACATTTTCTTTTGCTCCATGGAATATTAAAGAAAAAAAAGATACGTTGTTTCACAAGATTTTTTTCTCTTTTGTCTATTGAAGAAAATGGACATATCAGTTCATGAAGAGATGGGTGCATTTGAAAGAGAATGTCATGAAAATTTGAGAAGTGTTACCACAACCTAGCCCCCGATGGCTGTACATTAACCGGTAGCTGTCAAGAGCTTCACTCTGTGTTGAGTTGACAGGGTTTCCTCTGGAAGTCAATGATAGGTTTGTCCATGGGAGAAATCCTCTAATCCTCTGTTACTCTCCAGTCCCTTTTTGCAGAACTTTCAGTGTTTGGTGGTTCTAGAAGCACAACCAAAGCGTGAAAATTCAGCACAATTAAAAGTGAAATGCAGATGTTATCATCATTCACTCAGTGTCCTATGGGATCACAACAGTGTTTTAAAGATTTGTTTTTTTTATTTCATTCAAGTAAATGTTTCATCTGCGCATATATCTGCACAACATCCTTGTAGTGACCAAGAAGTCCAGAAGAGAGCATTAGGCACCCTGGATCTAGGGCTACAAATGATTGAGGGCCTCTATGGGAGTGCTGGGATTCTCCCCTCTGTTCTCTGGATGAGAAGTCTGTGCTCTTCAGAGCAGAACCATCTCACTGGTCCAGGACTTTATAATTCTAAACTGAAGTTACAATGTATTAACAAACATTATCTGCTGTGTATTTAAAGTTTGAAACAGAAATTGGGGGATAATTTAGTGGCTCTATAACAATGTATCTAATTTTTTTCCAGACCTAAAAACAAAACAAAAACTCCAATATAGAAGTCTGGAAACTCACATGAGCTTGCCTAATTTATTGAAGGTTGCTAAGGCAATCATAAATTATTAGAAAATACTACTACAAGGACCATTAGCTCCACTTGGAGCCAGCTAACTAACAGGACAGACAATGAACTGAGCCTTGCTAGGGCATCCTTTACTATCCTGCACTTGCATGTGCTTCTCCCAAGGACCTGGCCACTGTGGTTGACATGTTCATCAGTGAGGTTTGTAGCTCACCACCCCTGTGACACTGGCTAGGCCAATTTACTCTTCACATACGGTCACCTCTCTATGTTCATCAGCGTGTCCGGTCTAATGCTATCAGATGGTGGAATGAACAGTTATAAGATAGCCAAATGCTTTCTTAACGAACCAATTCCCAGAAGGGGCAAGCCTTTTCCTGTGGAAGGTGGCTTTGAATTTGCTCGGATGCTGTACCCCATGAAGTTCTGGGGTATTTGTAAACCAAAGTTATGGTTGCACAGTGCTGCTACATCTGAACGGTTTTCTTTCTTGATATTGTGCTGAAGACAACCTTACCCCTGAGTGAAGTTTAGTGTTAGGGGACAAATTAGGAGGATACTACTGACTAGGGAAGCATTTCTGTATTCAAACCAAAGCTCTGCTGCCAGAACCCGCTGAGTCTTGAAACACATGTACGAACTGCTGTGTAGCACATGGATGTGGCTAACTGATCAGCTCATTGCCACTTCTTCGTGGACAGTCACTATCCTCTGTGTGTTCCTTTCTCTATGTTTTTAAAATGGTTTAAATGTGCTATGTATTCTATGTTGATTTGTCTGAGGTGTCTCTGTTTTTAATACTATAACAATTCTTGTAGTTTGAAATGACTATATGGTGTTATTCTATATGAACTTAAACAGTAGAAGCTGTGAAACCTTTCGACTGGCCAACTAGGAGTGAAATATGCACAAAGGATGGTATAGGTCTAACTTCTTAATGCTAGGATGTGAATATGAGTCATACTTTCTATGCTGGGAAAGAGAGAAGAAAACAGGAGAATCTCAAAGTGTTTGTGGACATAGAATGAAGGAGGCATACTTGTACCTTCTCCCTTTAGCTCTCCAGAGCTTAGTCTCATGACTGCACACTTCTGTGAAGAAATGGAGTTACTGGGGAAAGTTTACACCCATGTTTTTAGAGGAGAAAGTTAACATGGGTGGACCAGCCATGGCTTTCACCTTTCTCCTCACTGCCATTACCAATTCTTACTGGATTTTGAAACTTAACAGGAACTAAGATTAAAGGGAGGCATATGCACTAGGGTGGAAGTATTTTCTTTGGAGAATAAATCACATATACCATTTTAATCCTTCATTTAAAATTACAAGTGTTTTTGTGTATGTGTGTGTGTGTGTGTGTGTGTGTGTGTGTGTGAGAGAGAGAGAGAGAGAGAGAGAGAGAGAGAGAGGGAGAGAGAGAGAACCTTCCAGGTGACTTTAAGGGACCTAGAGACCAAAGAAGCCATGAATTTGAAAAAGAGTGGAATATATGTGAGGTATTAGATATGGGAAAAGGAAAGGAAAGATATAATTAAATTAAATTATAAACCTAAATTATAATCTCAAATATAACAAATATATGTGTAGAAGTAAAATTGGACCTGGTGTTATATAATTTAAGATACTATTGGATTTTTTTGTGCTCTTATTCATTCAGGACTATGCCATAGGATTTTCTAGGGCTAATGTAAGATCTTATATGCATATGTATATGTATATTTTTAGAGTTTTTACTGGGAATTCATCTGATTGACCCATAGCATACTTAATACTACAAGTTGTAGTTTATCTAATCCCATAAATCATAACTTTGGGCCTCCTTCATGTGTGTATAGAAGTGCACACATTTTGAGGGGTATATGTGCCAATGTATGTGTATGTGTAGGTTAGAAGTTGGTATCAGGCATCCTCTATCTTTATCTGCCTTACTTTTTGAAGCAGCTCCACCCACTCATGGACTTTGCTGTTTTGGGTGGACTGTTTGGGTGACCCCCAGGGACCCTCCAGTCTCTGCCCTCTCTTTGCTGGGTTTTCACAGCCTCACCTCCATTCTGGATGTTTAGGTAGTCAGTAGTGCTGCAAACTCAGATCTTCTTGCTTCTAAGTCAAGCACATTTACCTGCCTCCCCTCCCCATTTCTGTTTTTGAGACAGGGTCTTAAGTAGCTCGGGTTTGCCTTGAAATTGCTGTATAGCAAAGGGGAGCTTTGAATTTCCTGACATTGGAGTTTTCCTTCATTGCTTATCCAATAAAATCCCAAACAGACGAAAAGTGGAAACGGGTCTTCATATCATTAACATCATCCTTAATTCTCCATCACAGACTTCCTTGTGTTTTATTGCAAATATGGTATCCATCTCTGTGTCCCTCCAGTCTCTCACTCTCCCCATTGATGTTTAAGCAGTAGATTAATGACATGCCCTAAAATTCATTCACAAAAGAAAGTGAGCATCTAGTTATATTCATCTAGGAACTGTGGTCTATCTGTGTCAATTCTTAGGAAAGAGTCATTATCTGGGCACTAGTCACTGTGCCCTTCTTGTCAATGGAGACAGTTCTGAGGGTACTAAGTTATATTTTAGGCCCTCTTCTGTGTGATACTTATGTCTGGGGAAATCATGAATAACCTTTTAAAACCTTGGTTCTTGAAAATATAAAATGAGGCCATTTGTCCCTGTGATAAAGTGTGTGTGTGTGTGTGTATTTGTGTGTGTGTTTGTGTGTGTGTGCCTCTAAAATATAGAATTTCTAAACTCCAAGATCCCTATTTCTGGATGCTCTGCAGAGAACTATTTTCTGCCTTATGTTTGCTCTCCTCAGAATTAATCCTGATGACATCATGTGGTGCAAGTTAGCCTCAACATTTAAGGGGATAAAACACTTATGCCTCAAGGACTCTCCCAGAGTGAACCATTTATACATAGCACTTTCAGTATTCTTCTGTGGAATGGAATCTTGCTGTTCCTAATGCAGATGCCTGCTGGTAAATGCTCAGACTGTACATATTAGCCAGCTGGTGGCTGAATTCTGACTATTGAGCTGCCTAGAATCAGAATAATTAATTTTCCTGGAGAAAGTACATTATATTGTAGCTTTTTAGATTTGTGACTGTAGTCTGTAATTGCCAGGGTGTTTATTTTTATTTATTATACCAACCTTTGTAATTTAGAGTAAAGAGATAAGAATTTGCTAAATAGGAGGCATAGAACTATGAGTTTCCATCAACAGTTATGTGAATCTCTTATAATAGAACCTAAGCTTATAATTGTCTTATCTAATGAAGGAAGACTTTAATATGTTTACCTCTGGAGTTCTCTCTCTCTCTCTCTCTCTCTCTCTCTCTCTCGTCTCTCTGTGTGTGTGTGTGTGTGTATGTGTGCATATGTGTGTGTATGTATGTATGTATGTATGTATGCATGTATTAAAATGCAGTGTAACTAAAACTATGAAACCATTCCACTTTCAATTTTGAAGTCCAGTATCTTAACTAATTTTGCATTGATGGAAATGGCTTTTTTTCTCTTTTCCAATGTTAGAATTAAAGATAAAGGATTAAATTTTACAGTAAAACAGATTATTCATCAATTAATTTTGTATTTATGATGCTTCTTCAAAAAATTCTTAAATTAGAATTATATTCTTATATCTATGAAGTAAATGTGAAAAAATTTTAAGCCTTTTAATATTCTTAATGAAATATGAAGTAGTCTCAATAACACTGAAAATAAACATAATTTACAGTACATATAGAAATTTGTCTTTTCATTAGGGCTTTGTAAGTCTTTTTTTTTTAATTTTAATTACACTTAAAATATCTAGCAAGTTCCTAAATATTTGGGGTAAGTTTTAGTTGACCTTGACCCAGAAAGCATTAGAATAGTAAATAAACCAATATTTATAATGAATAATTGCATCTTTCTTCCTCACAGTGAGGATTCCTGAGAAAATACTACGGACATTTTCCAGCTTAGAGACTAGAAATCTTACATGGGATAGTCATAGAGAAAAAAATTAACAAATATTTATGTTATAGTAAATCAAATTTGTTTCAGTGATTATGATAAAGCAGGTGTTTTAGAATAATGATAGATGGGGGCCTCTGAAGTACAATTCATGCTTAAATACTTAAAGTCAAGCTTTCAAAGTGTTGGCCTTAAAGATAACTTGTATAAAGGCAATTGTTTCAGACAGTTCATAGCTGTGAGGTCTTACCCTCGCTCACAAAAAGGCGGAGGAGATCTGGAGAGAAGAGGAGCCCAAATGTCGATTCTCCTTGAGTCTCTCTGAGTCCTGTTAAAATGCTCGGTGTATTTATTTTTACCATTACCTGATGCAAAGCTGGTTTTGTGTGTGTTTTGGTTTGGTTTTCATCCTGCCATAGATAGAAAAGTCTATACTGAAACACCTATATCAGCCTTCTAAGTAATAAAAGCTAGCTTGACATTGATCGCTGTCCTCATTGAACACTCAGGAAAAGTTATATGAAAATACTTATGGCTAACAAAGCAGCACTACAAATTGCTAAATAGTTCACAGATTATTTGGTGTGTATATGGTAATGTCAATTCAAATACTCACTGACAATTCCATTCTCTTTCTTGAGCTTTGCTGAATGGCTACATGAGCACAAGGGCCACATGTGGCTTTATTGGTGATACCAAAGTATCTGAATTACCTGCAATAACTGCCTTTTGTGGATTTTCATATAAAATATGTTACTGTCATATATTGTAAGTCTTACAGCTCTAAAAAGCATAAGAAACTTTTTCTGACGGGAATGTTAAACTCAAAATGGCAGGTACTGAAAAGATAAGTCTTATGCCGTGCTTTGTAAGAAGAGGAAAGTTGGAATCATCTCTGTGTCTATGTGAATTTGTGTGAAGACTCCATTGGACATTATATAAAAGGAGATCCATTATCTGAGGAACATGAGCAATCACTGCATTTAGCCACTGGGAAAAGAACAGGACTTTCACATAGTCAATAGACTTTAGAAGGGATACAGCTGGTTATAAACCCTTTTAATTTTTTAATGTTTACCACATGGCTGCAGCATTTATTTTATGATTAATATTTTAAAAGTGCATGATGACTAGATTTTTGCATTCATTAGTTCCAGATGTAAATCATCTGAAGCCTAGTTTCCATGCATCTCCACACTAGCAAGAGATATAAGACTGAAGGTAGGTAGGCCAAGTCTACCGAGCCAAAATGGAGAAATGATGAACTTCTTGGATTATTCAGGATGCTGCAGCACAGGGCCATAGTGTGGAGTTTATAAGCAGTAGATATCTGTGTCTCACAGAAATGGATGCTGTCAGGTAAAACACAAAACACCGCAAGCTTGGTATGTAAAGATCTACTTTCTTTAAAAAATATTTCTTTTTCAGTATATGAATGTTTGTCTGTGCATGTTTTGTATGCATGGTGCCTGTGTAGACCAGAAGACGACACAGGATCCCTTGGATTTGGACTTACAGACACTTGTGAGAAAAGTAATGTAGGTGCTGGGAAGCGAGCTCTAGTCCTCTGCAAAAATAGCAAGCCTCATCCTGAGCCATCTCTCCCGCTCTGAGGTCTGCTTTCTTTTATTTTATTTTATTTTATTTATTTTTTTTATTACATCTTTTCCTCAATTACATTTCCAATGCTATCCCAAAAGTCCCCCATACCCTCCCCCCTACTTCCCTACCCACCCATTCCCATTTTTTGGCCCTGGCGTTCCCCTGTACTGGGGCATATAAAGTTTGCAAGTCCAATGGGCCTCTCTTTCCAGTGATGGCCGACTAGGCCATCTTCTGATACATATGCAGCTAGAGTCAAGAGCTCCGGGGTACTGGTTAGTTCATAATGTTGTTCCACCCATAGGGTTGCGGATCCCTTCAGCTCCTTTGGTACTTTCTCCAGCTCCTCCATTGGGAGCCCTGTGATCCATTCACTAGCTGACTGTGAGCATCCACTTCTGTGTTTGCCAGGCCCCAGCATAGTCTCACAAGAGACAGCTATATCTGGGTCCTTTCAGCAAAATCTTGCTAGTGTATGCAATGGTGTCAGCGTTGAGGTCTGCTTTCTTGCAGAAGTTTTTTCTAATTCAGTCATGCACTAGACAGCGCAAAGCTGTTCTGTGGATCCTCTCTAACACTGCACTAATCTTCATTCTCAAAGGTCCCATACTCAGACTCTAATCAACTCTTAAAGGCCCTAACCATCTAATTCTACATTGAGTCATATTTTGCCATATTAATTTTATGCAGGCACTAACATTCAGATAGTAGCAATAACAAGAACAACAAAAACAAAGAAAAACATTGTTAGGAGTCTACTTAGCTTTAGAATCTATATAAGATAAAAATAAAGAAATTTTACTAAAATTTTATGATATTTATAACAACTGATAATTAAGTTTATGTTTCTATGCATTGGTATTAAAGGATTTCATTGAGAGAGGATGAGAACATCAAAACATTATATGAATGAGAACAAATACTTGTATACACAGTGCTGAGAGACATTGAACAAGTGCTTAGAACATTAAGGCACATGGTAGAATAGAATGTGAGTTAGTTCCTCGGCATTATATTACATAAAGTACTACAGTTAAAAGTGTCTCTGTGCCTTATCTGGCAACAATTGGATGGGAGGCCCTTGTTCCTATGGGGGCTTAATGCCCCCAGTGTAGCGGGATGCTAGAGCGGTGAGGCAGGACTGGGTGAGTAGGTGGAGGAGCACCTTCATAGAGCCAAAGGGAGGGAGGTTGGGATAGGGGATTTTGGTGGGAGAGACCAGGAAGGGGGACAATATTTGAAATGTAAATAAATAAAATAACCAATAAAAAAGGAAAAGAAAAATTCAATATATATATATTCTAACCCCAAATGGTCAACTCTCAGGCTTTCTATTAATTTATCCTATACATGACTGAGTTAGCAAATTTTAGAATGTGGAAATTACATTCATTGTAAAGAAGGAAGGATGACAAATGAAGTGCAGCTTCCGTTACTCACAGTAAGTAAGCCTCAGTTTGTCTGTGAGGAAGTAAGGAGAGCATCAAAGAAAAGGATCTCTCTCTCTCTCTCTCTCTCACTCACTCTCTCTCTCTGTCAAAAATGGTTTGTGAACTAAGTTTGACATGAGTATTCACAACATACACCCCAGAAAAGTCTGTAATACCCTGAATGCTTTGCCAATATTGTCCATTCTGATAACAAAATCCCTAACAGTTTTCTCTTCAAAGGTAAATGGAAGTAGGCTCTGAGTTCTGAGATGATTCTCTATGCTTCCTTAGTCTTTGGGCAGCTCTTGTTTACCTTGTAGGTAGAAGTTGGGTGAGACGAGAGATGTTAGAAGACTTTCAGAACATGAATGTCTAACATTTTATCAGCCTTATGTGCTTACCTTCTCTGGGACAGTCTCTGACACATGAATAGGGTTCTATAATGATGTCCCTACTGTAGAGAACCAGCATGGTTGACTTTGGGTCTGAATTTTTCAGGACCAGAAATCCCCAGATGTTTGAGCAAACATTGTCCAGGCATGTCTATGAGGATTTTCTTGGGTAACTATACAGAATGAGTGAACCAGGTTCTCCCTCATATGTGTTGGTGCATCCAATCATTTGAGGTATAAATAGAACAAGCATGCGTCACAATTAAACTGAGTTAGAGGTTCTGGTACCTTCAGACTACTGCTTTTAATACTAAATCTGCACTATTAGCTTCATTGATTCTTTAGCCTGTCAACTGAAGATCTCAGGACTTCTCAGCACTCATAGCTGCATAATGCAATTTCTTCTTCTATTTTATATTTATGTACTATATAATTTACCATATGTATGTATTATACACATATACATTATACACACACACACACGTGAAACAGAGAAATGTGTATCTTTCATTAAACTCTCACCAGCCCAAGTACTACCTACTTATTCAATATGTCCTCTTTCCCCCTAACAGGCGGCACATACATTCACCTCCAAGCCCCTAATCCTTGCTTGCCTTCCCTGGTGCACTTCCGAGACTTTAGCACACTCACATATATATTGACCGTGACTCATAGAGACATTTGCGACACTTTCCTAGGGAAGAGCATAGCATATCAACCTCAAGAGTTTCATCTCACACCCAAGTGTTGTCTGCTCAGAGGTTTCGAAGAAGACTTGGGCAATCATTAGTCCCTTAATAGAAAGTTAAACTACACTGAAACATATTCATCATTTAATTATTTTTCATTGCCTTTGTTTATACTTATGTTTATTCTCTGTTCCCAAGATTTCTCTGAGTTCACAAAAGTAGATAGTCTATTAAAGAAGAGCCAGTTTCTATAATAGTGTTGGGTGAATTACCTTCTAGTGGTCATTTGATTTAAAAAAGAAATGACACATTTTGATTTAAAGTCATCATTCTCACATAGTCCTCAAACTGCAAATAAGGCATCAAAAGGAGATAGAATTCATGTATTTCCTCATTCCATTTGCTGTGCCTTAGAAGCGTGGCATTCTAAATTCTTGATGTTCAAAGTGTATCAATACTTCATAAGACACTTAAATTAAAATTTTATTTTCAAGACAGGCAGATATAAATGGTTTGTGTTAGTTATCTTGTTTAAAAGATAAGAGAAATTGCAGATACTTTGAGAAATAGTCACGGTTCATTTAAAATATACATAAGGAGTTGGGCTTCATTTACAGAGACACTTTTTCCATTTTCTTTTTTGTTATATAGAAAACAAAATCTTTCTTGCTCCCCTGGTTTTGTATGTATATATTGTAAGCATGCATATTTATATATGTTTGTCTATGTGTGGGTATGTGTCTAGGGTTGTGGGTGCACACATGTATGCATGCATGTGGAAATCAAGGTTGCTATCCATTGTCTTCTTCAATCCTTCTTCACCACATACATTAAGGCAGTCAATTGAATGAAGACATTTCCAGTTGGCTTGCTATCCTTCCATCTTGCTGCCAATTGGAATCCTCGCTTCCACTCACCCTAAACTGAGAGCAATGGGAAGATGTCATGCCACCTTGCTTTTACTCTGAGCTGTTTGTCCCAACTGGGGTCCTCGTGATTACATAGCAAGAGCTTTCCCTGCTATTTCCCTCTCCCTAAGCTTTGTTAGACACGGGAAAGGGAGAATGGCATTCATTATATAAGGATAGCAGAACACACAGAAGTAGAAAGCTGTTTTATGTATGCAGATTCCATGGTTCTCTCACCACAGCTCACCATCCACCAACAACCAAAAAGTTCTTTATGTTCTAACATGAATAGTACTTCATATAAGATAAGCATAATTTGGAATTTCCATGACTGAAAATTGTAAGTATCTTCTTAGAAATGACAATATCAATACAGATTTAAATAATGTAACTATCTGGGCCTGGAGAGATGTCCCAGCAGTTCAAAGCACTGACTGCTCTTTCAGACTTCCTGAGTTCAATTTCCAGCAACCACATGAGGACTTACAGCCATCTGTAATGGGATCTGATGCCCTCATTTAGTGTATCCGAAGATGTGTTCAAATACATAAAATAAATAATTCTTAAAAAAAACCCAAAGTTTTAAAACACAATGTAACTGTGAGTGGTTATCTGTTATTTTGCTCTAAAATAATTTTTAATTCTTTTGCCTGACAAATGCTGAGGGTAACATAATTTAAAATCACCTGTATGTTAGTGATATTTAAATTACAATAATGCTACATTTAATACTGTTGTGTATCAAATTTAAACAAAAAGTTACAGATATCTTTTAGCACAAGGAATTATCATAAGGATAGAGTAGGTGGTGATTGGTTTCCATGCATTAAATTTGCAATTATTAATTTCAAATTATGTTAGACCTTCTGTTCTAGCTTTGAGCAATCTTTGTTACTTAGGTGTACATGTTAGAAAAATGAGCCCCTATATTATTTACAGAAATGCATATTTTATTGATTGTTCATTTTGAGATAGTATCTAGATTTCTTTCAAATACCACAAAATATAGAGCCATTAAAACTCTTGCAAAGAGCTCAAAAATAATATTGCATTGTTTGTTCATATATATATATATATATATATTTGACTGACCAAATCTAAGTGTTTGTTCATAGAGATCTATTTTCCTATAAATAAAGCAGGTCAGAGAAGCATGAAATTGAGAGCATTTGGATGGCCTGTTGGAATTGAAGTCACTATACTCTGCTTTCTCCTGATGATCCTGGGAAAGCAGGCCAAAGAGGGAGTTACAGAAGCAGCAGCTGCAGTTGATCCTGCCTGAATTCTCTGAAGGTTATCACAGCAGTTTGTAGGGTCATTGATGGCTGACGTGGGAGGGAAGGAAGAATAAAGCACCCAGCCTCAAGTACCAAGATGCAGAATGACCACATCATATACATCTTACTGTTGACAGCTTTCACATTGCAAAGATCAAAGTGAAAATAACTTTAACAACCAGCATCTTTACCACCACTTCCTTTTAAAAATAACTTGTCTATTTTTTTTATTTAGGTATTTATTTCAATTACATTTCCAGTGCTATCCCAAAAGTCCCCCCAACCCTCCCACATCCACTCCCCCACCCACCCACTCCCACCTCTTGGCCCTGGCGTTCCCCTGTATTGAGGCATATAAGGTCTGCACAACCAATGGGCCTCTCTTTCCGCTGATGGCCGACTAGGCCATCTTCTGATACATATGCAGCTAGAGACACGAGCTGGGGGGGGGGGGGCGGGGGGGAGTACTGGTTAACTCATATTGTTGTTCGACCTATAGGGCTGCAGATCCCCCCCAGCTCCCGAGGTACTTCCTCCAGCTCCTCCATTGGGGGCCCTGAGATCCATCCAATAGCTGACTGTGAGCATCCACTTCTGTGTTTGCTAGGCCCAGGCACTGAAACTTATAGAAGAGAAAGTGGGGAAAAGCCTCGAAGAAATGGGCACAGGGGAAAAATTCCTGAATAGAACAGCAATGGCTTGTGCTGTAAGATCAAGAATCAATAAATGGGACCTCTTAAAATTACAAAGCTTCTGTAAGGCAAAAGACACTGTCAATAAGACAAAAAAGACCACTAACAGATTGGGAAAGGATCTTTACCTATCCTAAATCAGATAGGGGACTAATATCCAATATATATAAAGAACTCAAGAAGGTGGACTCCAGAAAATCAAATAACTCCATTAAAAAATGGGGCTCAGAGCTAAACAAAGAATTCTCGCCTGAGGAATACCGAATGGCTGAGAAGCAACTGAAAAAATGTTCAGCATCCTTAATCAACAGGGAAATGCAAATCAAAATAACCCTGAGATTCTACCTCACACCAGTCAGAATAGCTAAGATCAAAAATTCAGGTGACAGCAGATGCTGGCGAGGATGTGGAGAAAGAGGAACACTCCTCCATTGTTGGTGGAATTGCAAGCTTGTATAACTTGTCTATTTTAATGATAATCATCATAAAATATGCAGTATAGAGACGAAATGCATGGTGAGAGTAAAAGGATTATTTCAAAACTCATAACAGAACATGTTTAGTAAATCTTTCCTCACACTTGAAATGTGTCACACACACAGAGACACATATGCACACACACACACACACACACACACACACACACACACACACATGAGGATATTTCAGGAAAAAACTATTAATTTGAACTCCTAAGTTCAAGTTTTCATGAGCCTCCTTCCTAATTCATTCATTCCTCTCTCTCTCTCTCTTTTCCCCTCCCTTCCTCCCTCCCTCTTTCTTTCTTTCTTTCTTTCTTTCTTTCTTTCTTTCTTTCTTTCTTTCTTTCTTTCTTTCTTTCTTTCTTTCCTTGGCTTATTTTTTCAAGACAGGGTTTCTTTATGAATCCCAGGTTGTCCTGGAACTCACCCTATAGACTGGACTGGTCTTGACCTTACAAAGTTTCACCTTCTACCACCTCTTGCATTCTGGGAATCACTCTGTATTACTGTTAAAAGAGGGGAACAACCAACTTTGGATATATATATATATATATATATATATATATATATATATATATATACAAATAAACAAGTGTTGAATTGAATGAATATGTTATGTTTATCTTGCCTGTTGGAAGAAGAAGGAGAAATAAAATCCAGTTAGAAACAGAACAATCATTGAAGCTCTTGGCTCCTTCCAGCAGCGAAACTTTACAAGATGCTGTGCAATTAATGCTAAGTGGCATGTTGCTAATGTAATTACAGTTGAGGTTTCAGAGAAAAGTAAATTCGCCACAGGTCAAAGCCTTTGGAGAAGTGTTTGTGGAGAGAGAGGGGGATTGTCTTGGCTGTATATTGACTTACATTCTGTGAAATTGCACAGTCATGTCTTCGCACAGGACTCTATGCTGAACGGTGTAGGGAGGCTGCTAATCTATTTTTAAGACCCCATAAAGAAGTCACATAGGTTTAACACAGCCTTAGCCTGGAAAGAAAGGTCTGTGAGTTAGTAACAAATGTTACTAGGCACATTTATTCAACTCTACTTTTTAAAATTTATTCTCCATTAAGACATATTTTGCATCCCCATGTCTGAGAACACACAGAAGCATAGGACGATCCCCATAGAATCTTCACTGAGTGGCAAACCTGGCAAAAGCAGAGCTTTTGTTTGAGTGTGTATGAGGTGCCCATGCAAACAGCTTTCATACTTGGGTTTAGAGAAACACTGACCTACCAGGATATATAGTGTTGTCTCCAGACCTTATAACAGGACTCATTGCCCAATCCCATCTCTTCTTGGTCCATTAAACCTCTGTAAAATACTAGATAAGATAATCTTATGGTTTTATTAACTGGCCAAAACCAATAATATAGTTCTTGTTTTGAATAGGGTTAGAGATCCATTTATTCTTTTATCTGTCTTTCAGTGTGCATCAATACAGTTGGGTGCCCAAACATAGGGATAATTTGGTAAGGAAATTAACTGAATTATGCAGATACCTATGCATGTACATGCATGCATTCGTGAGGGCATGCACATGTGTTCACATATGTGTGAGTGCACACAAAGAGAGACAGACAGACAGACAGGAATACAGAGAGAGAGAGAGAGAGAGAGAGAGAGAGAGAGAGAGAGAGAGAGAACGTGCATTCTCCCATATGTGATAAAAAGTATTAAAAATGTGGGTATAGTTAAAATCACTGATGAGGAATGAGTTTTGACAGTTAGATCCAGATTTCAGCTCTGTGTCATTTCCTTGATTCCTGTGCTACCTAAAATCCTATTTGTCTAATAAATACTTGTAGGTATCATTCATGAGAAGCCTTTGGTCTGTCTTTATTTAAATCTTGAGTTATAAGGCTTGGGGTATTAACAATTACTAGTGATTCAAACAGACTGGACAATCTGGAAAGTAAGATGCACGCCCGTTTTGTTTTGTAACATGTAATTGGAAAGGATGAAGTGCATTGTCAGCTCTAGCTTGTCCGTTGGAATCCATTGCTATCATGATTACACTCCCAGTCTATTTGAGAAGGATAAAATATTCTAATGACTTTGAGCGCTCAGGCAAAACTAGATTTTTATTTCGAGAAAATCTCCACAATGGCTCTGGAGAATAGTTTTATATTTTTCTCAACCAATACCACATTATTTGTGATAAAGCTTGAGAAAACATATTGTTTTGTTAGGTAACTTTCCAAACTATCTGCAGCTATTAAAAAGAGTATGTCTAAACCTCAGTGGATTCTCCTCCACTGTCGTTGAGAACAGGGAGAACTAGTTTGGCACGATCCTTGAGGTTGAAATGCCCCCAGGAAAGTCCAGTTCCTGGAAGTGCTATTATTTTCCAGAATATTCTTCTACAGTTACTTTCTGAGGTGCTATATAAAGGAAATTGGAAAACATGAATGATCTATATTACTAATCCTGACTGTGGTCACTGGTTTGGTGGATAAAATATTTGCTGTTCTTTCACATCCTAGAACCCAGATGGAGGCCCGGTTGCCATGGAAGCATGCTTGTAATCTAGTACTGCCTGGAAACTCAGTCATGGGAGGCAATGCTAGGCAACCCTTGGGTCAAGAAGGTGAGCTAGGCTTGCTGGATCTGTGAGTGTCTAAGTGAGAGACTCTGCCTCGATATACACAGTGTAGAGACATCTCATTTCAATTTCAGGGCTCCATGTGCGCTTGTGCATATGCGCACTACACAAATAACAAGCAATGCACAATGCATACATAATTCTGTGAAGATATGAAATATTATGAAGTATGGTACATCAGGCTTTTTAAAATATATACTTATTCGATATAAGTTAACTATGCGAGGTATCAAATATAGACTTGTCCGAATACACACATGCAAGACTACTTTATGGTTTTATTTTTAGCAACTATTTAAATATAGACTAAAAAGGAAGACAGAAAGTAGTTGTAAACATATGCTAGGCTTCAAGGGTGTCAGAAAACCTGCACTGTCAATTTCTAGAAGATTGTCCCTGAATTTGAGATATAACAAGAATGAACTCACTATGGGCCTGTAGTTCTCTGTTGACAATTTCTTCCCACTGATGTCATTCTAGCCTTGGTTGATTATTTCTCACAAACAGATTATATCACTGCTACCAATTTTTGTCAGCATGCTTGTGCATGCTTGTGTATATCTTAGTATTTCCATGACTTTCCTTTTAATATTTGGTGTTTACTATGTGCCAGTCACTGTTCTCAGTACAACTCATATAGTAGTGAATTGTGTAGTCTTTTGACTCTGCCCAGGGACTACGAAGACTTCAGTATCTGTTAAAGTCATAAGGTAGCAGATCACTTAACTGGCAGCAGCTCCTTCTTGCACAGGCTGACGTCAAGATGTGTTCAGTGTGAGCAGATATTCATTTCCTCAACATACAATCATTGAGCATCCTTGCTAAGTCTTGGGCTTTCTGAATACTGGAAATGGAATGAAATGAGCAAAGCAGTCTTTGCTCTTGGACACGGTGAGGTGGAAAAGCTGCAGAGCTGCACATTTAATTTACAGTTTCTGCTTCAGAGCATTTGCCGAGACATGTTCTTCTGTTGTGCGGATCATAATATTTGGAGGTTTGTCACCCTGTCAAAAGCAGATTCATTTTAATGTGTTTGTGTGTTTCCGTAAAGGCAAGGGATAGCACTTGCTGGGAGACAGTAGATACATGTATTTAGTAAACCAATCAGTCATGGAGCATGTGCATTTCAGGTGACATGGCATTAGTGTTCTCAAGATTGCCATTGAGTTTAGAGTATTTAATAATTCTGGTTTCCTGAAACCAGACACAACCAGATATGATCACAAATGCTACAATACTCACTAGTGGAAGTAACTCTTTTGAATGAGATAATTAGTAAGTTACCTGGTAGGGATAAGTTTAAAATTATTCAGTCAGACAGGCATAGTGTCTGTGATTCTAATAATTCTAGACTGGGGCAGAAGAATCAAAAAGTTGAGACCACATTGGGTCACACAGTGAGACTTTGTCACTTAATTAATTTTTCTTAATTTTAGAAACAGAGATGTTATTTTAAGTGACTATATTTTAATTGTAGATAAAATGGAAAAAGAAGTTGAGTTTTATAAAGCCTTTGTCTATAGTTTTGAATTTTAATAAATTCCTAGAATTTCTCAAGTCAGTGTGGTTATAAAGCCATTACTCATAACCTTTGCCAAAAACTGGGGATAGGAGGAATGCCAAGAGAAACATAGCAGCCTTTATATTTTAGTATATATTTCGTTGGAGAGGCATCTACTCTGAAAAGTGTAGACAAGCAACTTTAGTGCCAATCCCTTGCAAGAAACCCAAATGCATTATTTAAAACTTCCAAAGGAGGGGAGATGAGTCACCAAGAATAAATCAACAGCATGCTGAGCTCACAGAAATTTGACAGACCTCAGGCTAATAGATCCAGGACTTCTACAAAATCACCTGGAGACCATTTCCAAGTCACCTTTACAAGACTCCTTTCAGACTCCTTTTAGGACTCTAACAAGTTACATATTCCATGTCCCTACATCTATCCCCAGGTGAACACACATGCGTGAGTCACTATGAGGTCCAACCTGCCTGCCCTGAGTTTAGAAAGCAAAGCACTGGTCCAATTTCAGGCCAGGGATGAAAGCATGTTTTCACTAACACCTTCAGAGAATCAGGCCTTTATGTCCTGGATAAAATTTCAGCATGTGTCATCTTCAGCATGTGTCATCTTCAGCATGTGTCATCTTCAGCATGTGTCGTCATCCAGGTTAAAGCGTGGCGTCCAGAGGTAATCTAGAAGAATAGTGCCTTGCTTTCCCTCAAGACGTTCAACAAAAGCCCGGCGTGGTGGCGCACACCTTTAATCCCAGCACTCGGGAGGCAGAGGCATACGGGTTTCTGAGTTCAAGGCCAACCTGGTCTACAGAGTGAGTTCCAGGACAGCTAGGGCTATACGGAGAAACCCTGTCTCAAAAAAAAAAAAAAAAAAAAAAAAAAAAAACAAAAAAAAAACAAAGACTTTCAACAATATTTAACTTTTCCTATTATAAGAGAAATGACAAATGAGGTTTAAGCAGAATCTATGAGAGAGGGAAGGAAAGAGACAAAGATATAAAGAGGCAGAGAGGGAGAGAGAGACAGAGACAGAGACACACAGAGACAGCAGCAGAGAGAGACGTTAATACAGTACTGACACATATTAAGTACACAATTAATAACAATGTGTTATTATTAACATTAGATTATAGGTGATTCCACTTTACTTTGTACTTTGAAGGGAAAGAATAACAAAATGGAATGTAAACTCTATGTGGTCTATGGATTCCTTCTGTCTCTTTTATTTTGGCATGTGAGGGATGTAGACTCTTAGGAAGCGCTCTACGCTGACTGAGAACAATAAGACTCATAGAGAGTATGACTTCCAGTGTAGGGTCTGTCGTGTGGAAGACTGAAGAAAGTAAATCCTTGACATTCAAGGTGTTACAACCGCGGACGATAAACATGTTCAAGGCTGGCTGCACAGTCCTAGTTTTGTCTGTGTAATTATCAGGTAGGCAAATTACAAAGGGACTCCTGTTTGGACAAGGACTTAAATGATTTGCCCACATGTAGGCTAAACATAATGCAGTACAGAAAGCGAGAATTTCAGCTAAGCAACTGTTCATAAATTACCTGGGCTGTCGGTCCCTGAGTGTGGTATGCAATATGCTGCCTTGAGACACGGTATGCAGTTATGATGGAAAAAACCCTCAGTCAGACACAGAGCAAGAACCATCTCAGAACTTAGGAACATAGACTAGATATATTCCATCATGTTTATTATAGGTACTCCAATTTCTTATTTCTTTTCTGGTCTGTTTGCTATGTTCCTATTTAAAAGAAAATTATCTCTGAACTTACATCAGACTGAAGGCCAGTGTTAATTCTTTAAATTATCCATTTTGTACATCGATCAATGCTCAGCATGACCTGAAAATACTGGAGATATTTACAGCGATATGAGTATTTATAATTTTCATACTTCTGAAATGTTAATAGAATTGTTTTTGAAATGGGTAATTGAATATTTCTACTTCTTTTTCAGTTTTTAACATTCATGGGGAAAGCTGTGTTATGTTTATTGAACTTTGTCAGACCCAATGAGCTAGAACTGAGATCAGACCCAAATTCCTAATTAAACTTGATCTTTCCTTTTGTGAATACACACCTACCATCATCTCATTTTTACCAAGTTCAGATCTCTCCTCTTTAAGGGACTTTGTTTCCTCTCCATGCTGATTTTTTTTTCTATTTACTTTTCAAAGCACTTGTGTGGCAGGTGGAGCATTTATCTTGGCCTCACTCACAGCCCTGCATATTTTGATTGTCTGTGGTCTTGACTAATTCCACAGACAAGGCCATTAGCTGAGAGTGCATTGCCAAGGTTTCTTTTATTATGATCATTGAAAAGTCTAGCATATTGCCTTAAAAGCACTAGGCCTTCAGGAGATTTTTTTTTAGTGAAAAGAATGCATATTCTGAATCAATTTTTATGGAACATGTTCCCATTTTCTATTCAAAGACTGATACACTGTTTCTAGTCAATGGCTGATACACTGTTTTTCTTTTATGTGCCTTCCCCCCATATTTTCACATTGATTATGTTTCTTATTCTAAAGAAAGTTTCAGAGTAAATATCAGGTATTCACTACATAGTTCAAAGGAAAGGGCTAATTAAACAAGTTAACTAGATTCATTGTTTTTCTTTTCTTTTCTTGTTTCCTTCTGTATTTAAAACTATGGTTGAATGTATTTTTACACAACACATTTTTTATGTTCCAGTTTTTAAAAGAGGGTTGCCAAAATTAGACTTACTTTCCACTTTTTATGCTATGTTGAGTCAAAATATTTGGGGTATACCCTGTTTATATTCAAACCCATGGTCACAAAGTATTAGCATTCTAGGTAGACCACTAATGGTACTCCACTTCTATCCATGTTCACCAAAGAGAAGACTTACAATTTGAGTATTTAAATAAAAATTACAGTTGAATCAATAATGCAGATCTTCAGTTAAGCAGAGCAAGATAAGGCTTCTAGCTTGAACGTGGGTTACTGGGGTTTTTTGTTATTTATCTCATTTAGTGGAAATTTGCAGGTATTAGATAGCATTGCCTTTATTTTGGCTGTAAGTGTAATAAAGAAATCATCCTACTATTTACATGGTGAACTTAATTATAATAATAAGATAATTAAGCAAGGCTTAATTTCTGGCATGACTATTTAGATCTATGCTTTCTGGGGTCATGTAGTGCAGAATTAATTATTGATAAACCAGATCATTAATAAAATTAAATTCATACTTGTCATCTTTTAAGGTGACGCGTAATTGCCAAAGTAGCTGTAAACTCTGATCTCCACACCAGAGTAAGAGGGCTGTGTGCACCCAGCTCTTCTGTACTTGCCTACAATGCACACAAAGCCTGGATTTGATCTTTGCACTGTAAAACAGTAATAATGATGATGAATACTGGAAGTATTAAAATGGTCACAAAACTTCAAAGCTTCCCCATAAGGGTTCATGGAGTAACTGACTTCGTTATTTTATAATCAACAATGCCCTTTGTCTTTAGTTCTAAAGTCTGTGATACTTCATTTCCAAAAACACAATTAAGGATATTTTAAAGCACGAAATGAATTATGCAGTACTCTTTTCTTACTCGTTGTAGGACTATATAGAAAACCATTCACACGCCAAGAGTCTGGCTCCCTCCTTCAAGTTAAAATAATAATAACATTTGACTAATTGCTAAATGTAATGGGACAGTTTTGTTTAGAAATCTGCTGTGGTGTGAACTTGCTTAAAAATGTGACTGAAAATGACAGGCAGGAAAGGCTGATTTATAAAGGAAAATATGTTCATTTTCTAGGACACCATTGGAAGATGGAGTACAACTTATTCTATTCTTCCTCTTACTTAGCTGGGGCTCTGTCCCCTTTAACTGTCCCTTGCATTTAGTACCTGTTCACTATCTTCAAACAACTGCTAAAGACACACAGTAGCTTTAAGGGTGTTCATGATGTAGCCTGACAGTCAGTTTCACCTCAGCTAAGTCTGCAGGATGTAAGGAAAGCTATCACTGACCGAGGATGGAATTAGAAAGCAACAGGAAGTCCCACCTTTTCTGAGTTAGTTTCTTAGGCTGTACCTGATGTGGGATAAGTGATCGCTGTATGCTGTCAGTGCAAATGTGGGGAGGAACATGCCCAGTAGATAACACAGCTTTAGAAAGTTAGAGAGATAGTTTTCAATCCTCTTCCACTGCAGGTACATTTCTTTTACAGTTCTTGCGACGGGCTCTTGACTATCAGTCATGTCTTCTTTCTCCGTGTTTATTTCTGGGATAGACTAGGAGACACACAGACGCACACAGAGTGAGAATGTGTTTCTTTCCATTGATATCACTTGGTTTTTTTCAAACTCTGGGAAAGTTCCCTAGAAAAGCCAATGTTTTTGTTGGCGACTTGGTTTTGTCCTTAAGATTCAATAAGATCAGTGTATGAACTTGTTCCTTGGTCTTCCTCTAAGGCCATTGCTCAGAGCTTGTGCTGTCAGAAGAGGGAGAGATGAGACCAAGAACCCCCTCCAGAACCCCCTTTGTAAAAGGTAGTCTCTTAAATGTGGGCATTTCTTCTTTCTCTACGGGAGGATGCAGAAATAATGCCGCTTTTCATTGTGGCCTATAAAATGTAGAAATTGCCTGAATTCTAGTCAATTTGGAACAATTGGCGGTCAATGGACTAGATCACCCATCAATCTGCTTTGACAGTTGTTGTGACACAAAACCCTAAACTACCATAAATCTGTCAGTCTCCCTGTGCTTTGATGTCCAAGGAGTAATAGGTTTTATTCCCCCTTCCAATAGTTTTTGATTATCCAGCAAGTTATCAAGAAAATGTGTAAAAACTTCAATATTCTCTATCACTGAGTTAACATAAATGTTATTTTTCTGGATATAATGAATCATGGTTTTTTATTTCTTATACTATTTAAAAGTTGAACTATAAATTAGTAGCCCTGGAAATAGTATTTTAGTATCAAAGAACACTCCACTGTGTGTGTCCAAATTGTTCTATGTGGATCCACAAAAGATTTTTTAAGGCATTTAAATACATGAATTTACAGACATCCAGGAATAGACCAATCTATCCTTGACCTTGAGAATCATGTTTGGCTTCTATGTGTCTATTTTCCAATCTGAAAACTCAGTATAACAACAATTGCTAACTATTCATAGGGAGCTCACTATGAGTGTTGTGAAAAATAATAGTTGCTACAAAGAAATCACTCTATTTGTGAGCTCAGGTTATTGCCAGTAGTTTGAAGCTGTGACAATGCTCTCATTTAAAGTATGGTCAACACACACCACAGTCTTCAGGACCCTAATTGTGCTTAATCTCAAGACGAGATTTCTATAGAATACTAATTAATAAATGTTTAAAACTAAAGGTAATGCCTATGTATTTTGAGCCACGCAGAGTGATGGAGACCTAATAGTCTGAAGCAGGAGAACTGGTAGTGTCTGGGCTAAAGATTAAACTCAGGGCCAGTATGGGTAATCATTTTTTTCAAGAGTTGAAAGAATAGCTGAACATCAGCACACTTGCTTAACATATGGAAGCAGGACTAGGTTCAGTCCAGGATAGTCTCCTATACCAATGGTTTATTCATGGAATTAAAGTAATTTAAAATGAAAAAAAAAGGGGTTTTTTCTGAACTATCCTCTTTTAGTTATGAGTGTTCTTAATTAAAAAAAATTATACATTATTGTTGTTCTTTTAATCTGCTTGCCTTAGTGATGCTTTTGTATTAATATATTTAATTCATTACCATTTACAGATTAATGCTGCAATTATATACCAGGATATCTTAGACATGTGAGGTCACTCCTTCCAGCATTCCCACTGTTATGAACTAGATAAAACAAACGAAGGAATATTCTATAATATCATAGTTTTGTTCACTAGAATTTGTTTTCAAAATTCTCTCTTCTAATAAATCAATACATTCCTTAGGATGTTATCTTTTGTGTCAGCTCTCTAGATTTTGCAAACACCAGGTTTTCTTCCCTAGCTACCAAGAATTGTCTTATTTATCAATACAAATCCAATGAAATAATAGATAACTTTCCAATTAACATAGTATTGTAGTGTCCAATGATAATGTCCCCTCTTCTAGGCAGTTACTATTCAAGAATAACTGGATTTCACTATTGATCAACATTTGATAACTATAGTTATTGGAGCTGTGACTTCTCCTCTACCATTTTCTGTAGCTACTCAGTAACAAGCGGTGCCCATTGTTGCATGTTCCTGTATTCACCCTGCTGACTGTGCCCCTTCTCCTCTGTGTTCCATCCAAAATAATTACCCTGCACGGAGCTTACCTAGGAAACCTGGGTTTCCCAGAGATGCCTGCAGCATCTGTTCTCACACAGGGGCTTTTATCTATTCCCCCAGACGGTGTGTGATAATGCGTGTAAATGATTGTGGGATTTATGTAGGGTTCCTTTCCATTTTAGAATCCCTCCCTTGATGTCAGTAACTAAGTGAACTAATGCAGTTGATCTGAGATGAGTGGAAGATAGTAAGGTCTCCTTAGACAACAGCTCAACTACTCTAGAGTTTCCAAACGGAGTATCTTCATGTCTACAGGTGTGGGGCCTGAGTGTTTGAAATTAAACTTTAATATAAATCTGCTCTCACCTGTTTTAAGGCTACAAATGTTTTCATCTTGTCTTCCTAAGCACAGATTTTTCATCATCCTTTATTTTGGATTTTCCCTGTGCTGCGGAGTACCTAAGAATCTGCATGAAACTTGCCCAACCTTTGTATTCTCATTTGTATTTTTAAAAAATAAACATGGTAAATTGGTCTTGTCTAAAAGCAAACAATGACAGTATAATTTCAGTTGATAAAATTTATAATACGAATTCTCTGTTTTTCACATTTCTATTTAGTAGTTATTTCATTCATTCATTCATCTTGAGTCGGTGTCTGGCATATGGTCCAGGCTAGTCTTGAACTCTCGAACCCCGATGCCTGCTATACTGGAATACTGCTCGCTTTACAGGCCTATGATGACATGTATGTCTTGTAATATAAATTCTTAGTAAGGAAACTGTGAGGACATTTTGTGGGAAGGCAGTGCGTTAAATGCTTCAAATTTGGGGGTGAGATGCCTAATTAGAAGATGAACCATTGTCATCCTTACAGAAGGAAGTTGTTGATCATTTGTAGCAGTCTGTGTTTTAAATAGAAAAATAGCAAAAAACAAACAAACAAACACCCCAGATCTGCCAGCAGGGACACTGGGAGGAAGGACACGTGCTCAGAACCAATTTAGCTTCAGTGATGCAGGTTCTGATTAGATTACTAAGTGCTTCCTCGGGATGGAAGAGTCAGTGAAACAGATCACACAGAGGTACTGGCTCTTGCTGATAATAACACACTCTGTTAGACATTCCCAGTATAACTCAAATACATAGTCAAGAACCATATATCATCATCGCTTATTTCTGGAAATACGAAGTGTTTCTTTAAAGTACCGTTTTATAAAAACACAGAGATAAAGAGACACAAACCACAGGTCCCACAATCCATCAGAAAGTGTTTATGAAAATAGAGGTCCAGTCAAGACCTTTCAACACCATCAACCCCTCCTCCTCGTCCTTCCCTCTTGAATTGTGGGTAATTATGAGCTTTCTAAAATACCTATGGTTATTCCCTAGCGTATGACCGCATAACCAGAAGGAAGTACCACATCATTGTGGGCCTTACAGCCCTTGCTTCCCCAAGACAGATTGCATGTTTTAACCTCCTTTAAACTACACAATTTTTAAATAACCCAGAATACTCTGGGATTTAAAGTAGGGTCTGTGTGAAAGCCAGGTCAAAATTACAGCCATCTGTAGCCCACACAGGGGCAGGGGCGTGGTTATGGGAGTGTACTTGGGCGGGGAGAACACTAGGAGAAACCTTCTTTGAAGAGATTGATGGCACAGCCTGGCTGTTACTTTTTAATAATTGATACAAATTTTCCTTTGAAACAACGTTATCATTGTAAGAAAGATTAGAGGAAGGAACCTGAGTATCCCCCTTCCTTGCTGTATCCTTGTAAGCTTGTTGAGAATGAGGTCTGTAAGCTCTATGGAGAGTTTCCTTGCTTTCTGTGCCTGTCATTTTACCTGTGGCATAGAAACAGCTATGATGCTGTCTGATGCAATGTCTCTAAAACAAAATTGTATACAAAATAATGAATGGGAAAATGTAACTTTAATATCAATTTTTTTTAATGCTGCAGGTGGGTAGGTTATGGGACCTACACAGCATTCAGCAGACTCCTCAGAAATGGATGTGCAGGGCCCTCAATTCTTAGTGTGGAATAAAAACCATTCCATATCATTTTGTTAGGTATGCTTAATAAAATGGATCTTCTGTCTCTGTGGAGGCACTCTCATTTTCTCTCTCTCTCTCTCTCTCTCTCTCTCTCTCTCTCTCTCTCTCTCTCTCCCTCTCCCTCTCCCTCTCTCTCTCTCTCTCTCTCTCTCCTTCCCTATATCCTCACCCTCCCTTCCTCCTTTGCCTCTGCCTTTCTCCTGTATTTTAATGAGAGTTGGAAAGAACATCCTGTAATAATCTTATGGGCCATTTTTCTTTAAGAGAAACCATTTCGAGATGCCAAATCATAAAAGAAAATGCCCTTTAACCCACTGGGTCTAAATCCAAGTGGCTATAACACATGTTTGAATGATAATACACCATATATATATGTATATATATATATGTATATATATATGTATATATATGTATATATATATATATATATATATATATATTCCAAAAAATCAGGGATACTATTATGTGCACATAAAAAAGAAAACACTATAGTAAAATATTGAAAATAGTTTATTACCCATTTATCATTAAGAATATTTTACTTCATATAAATATATCAATGTGAATCTAGTAACTGATGAGGAAATTAATCTAAAAGATACATATGGACACACACACACACAAGACAGAGAGAGTTAATCTTACTTTTATTCTATTTAATAATCTAGCCAACGTTTTATCGGCCACACATTTTAATTGATTTAATTTGAGAGTTACCATTTTTTTACATTAAGCATATAACCCAGTATTTTATATGTTGATGCATGTACACACATATGTGTCCTAGTAAAGTAAATATAAATGACTGGGTAGCAGGAAAGCCACAGTATGCTGTACTCGCTATAAGGAAACAGAATGAATAAATAATGGTGACCTACCATTCCATTCTGCTAGGAACAGTGATGCGGATCGCCTCTCTGGTACTGACTGGGCTTAGGCAAATGGTGAAGGGCTTCAATGAAGTGTAATTAGAGAGCTAATGACCAAGACTTTAAGACTGGGGCTTAACAGAGTGTGTGTCCATGGAGCCCCCCTGAGCTAGTTGTATCTAGTTATTCTTTGTCTGAAAGAAGGTTGTCGAGTCATGCCTCGTCCCATTTATGGACACATTTTCCTCCAGGATGAGTCAACATATTTACAGTGCTCATCATATTTAAGGTCACAATCCTAAGGCTTGTTTAAAATGTTTCATATTAAACCTGGTTGGCATATCACACAGTATCTTAAAAATTAATGTGCATGCAAGCCTAGCAGTTTCAGTAGTCACATCCTATCAGTTGAGTGTATGACATCACACGTGTGTACAAAGAGGTTGTAGTATATAGTAGGTTTTTATGTTTGAGGGGTCTGCATGTATGTGTGAATGTGCGTGTGTGCGTGTGTGAGCGTGTATGTAAGAGCTGAGTAGAAACTGTCTAGCATTTAAGTTTCTACCATAAATATGTCAATTCCATGATAAGCCAGCCTGTGCTTTCTGTAGCATCTCTGGCTTCAGACAATGACCACATAAATTCTCTTTACAGAAAAGCAAATGTCTGTTTCACAGCTCTAGAACTGAATGTTCACTGTGGATGTGTTTGGAACTCAGGAAGGTCTGCTTTTAAAGTGTCATCATAAAAGTGTGTTACAATTGGCCATTGCTGGAGCTTTTTAGTTATAAATATAAAACGCATTTGAGGGTAGGTGGATCTGTTAGTGAAATTGGTTTCTTACCTTGTATTTTGTCATATATTGTAATATTTTTCTGCTTTAGCACAGGGCTCAGACATACAACATCATACTCTGTGATGTTTGTAACTTATTAAATGACTACTGAATATCTAGTATCTGTTCTTCTCACAGCTCATCTGATAAACTAACTTCATATGTCATGAGCTCCAGGCCCTCAGGTCTCTTAAACTTCTGTCTCAGCACTCTACTCAGAAGCTCTTTATATCTCTCTTAAAATACACATTTGGGGCTGACATGTTGTATAGCAAATAACAGTACTGGCTATTGTGTCTCGTAACCTGAGTTCCATGTCCAGAGGCTGTGTGGTAGAAGGAGAAATGCCATTTATGCAAGTTGTGCTCTATTCTGCACACACACACACACACACACACACACACACACACACACATAAACACATTATAAAAAAAATCTTCAAGGATAAAGGAGTTGTGTGAAGAATATCTCATAAATCCAGTCTTAACATCTGTTTAAAATTTCAAAAATCAGTTAAGATTTTTATGTACCCAAAAAGCATGATTTCTGTAATCATTCGTTTTTTTCTGTTGGCGAGATATACTTTGTCCAGCAGAAGGGAAACACACCATTTTGTTACCATTGAGGTCGTGTTGACTGATTAACACACTGTTCTCATTGCAACATATGGCTTGATCACAATTAACTGAAAATAATTCAGTGGTCTTGTTTGGCTTTAAATCAAGTTAAGTTCTACTTTAGGCAGCATTGACCAACATAATTTATGATGGTAATAATAACGTACATTAAATCATATCAGTTCATTTCCTCTTTGGTGGTTTTCCTTTTCCATCAACTTTTACTTCTTTAGTCCCAGAAACCTTCCAAACTACATCTGGGTTTGTCCAAGTCATTGAGTAAACCTTTTAAAGACAGTGGGCAAAATGTGTTTTTATTTATTGGAAAGATGTTTTCAATCACCATTAAGATCATCTTTGGTTGAATGTTAGAGTTTAAATATCTAAGTCTGTTCTCTGGACTGCAGACACCCACCAGAGCTCTGGAAATCTGGTGTAGGCTTCATTTTATTGTGGTTTTCCAAAACAACCATTGATTGCTCAAAGCAGAAATCTCTTTGATGATACAGGTTTAGTCTGAGCAACACTGTGAGTCAGCTAGTGACTGGTTTTCTGCAGTTAACCACTATCTGCTTTCCTACCCTTTCTGCCATCCCAGATCTTCCTTCCCACTGCCAACACTAACACTCCTGTTGCCTCCCTAGATGCTGTCATTCTTCATCCTCTTTCTACCCAGTGGGCTGTGTTATTTCATTCACTGTCTTCATTGTGTTCCACCTCTTTATTTCAGGGCATATTGATGAACAGAGAATTCTTCTATTGTGATATTGGTGTTAAATGGATCAAGGATGCATTCCTTGTTTATGCTAAATGCACAGAATGAGTCCCGGGTGTGAAAGGTACCATGCTCAGTATAGTCTCTTGAGAACCATCAAATGCTCCAGTTCATGGTGTGCTACCTCAACTAGTAACTCACCTGATGCTTCGTCCTGAGGGACAGTGCAGTGCATGGTGTGCTTGTGTCTAGATGTGATAGACCAGCTTTCTCTGTGGACCTCCTTGTAGATACACCCACACTTATAAACACAGAAACACATAAGCACACTCAGAGAGATATACACATGCAAACACACATACACATAGATACACACAGACACACATACACAGGTGCACATTCACATAGATACATACATAGACACAGACACACACAGAGAGACATACATATACAAACACATACTCATAGGTACACACAGACACAAATACACAAACACATATATGTGCACATAGACACAGACATACACAGAAACAGACAAATACAAACACAGAAACATATACAGACAAATACAAACACAGAAAGATATACACACAGACACACAAATATACATAGATGTACACATAGACACAAATACACACACACATACACCTATACAGACACAGAAGCATAAACACACACACATAAATGCACACAGACAAATGCATGGACACACACCGAGTCACAGAAACACAAACGTAGGTTTATACATAGACACATAAACACACATGTACACACATAAACACACCCAGGGACACAGGGACATACAGATATACATAGATTGACAAATACATATTTATACACATATACACACACAAGCACAGACAAACACACAGAGAGACAGACACACAAACATACATGCATACATTCATAGCACACATACACACATAAATACACACAGAGAAACAAATACACAAACATACATTCACACAAAGACACATGTTCACATTGCCACACACAGAGACAGCCACACACATACACACAACTTAGACGCTTCTGAAATACAAAGAATGGTTTACTGTAGGCATATGTTTTAATGGTATACATCCCTGGGCCCCAAATTACTGAACTTTTAAATCATTTGTAGTTATGGAAATTGACTCTGACATTTACTATTTTACCAGTAGTAACTGAACATCACATAGTTTCATTTCTTTTTTCTTTTCACGGTCTTCTAGAAAAGGTAAATTTCCTCTGAACACAGATATGGAAAATTGCCAATATAGTGAATTTCCTCCCACTGTCCTTGTATGATCTGAGAGCTGGCAATGCTGAGGTAATGGAAGACCCAATAACTTGCAACACAGCAAATGTGAGAAGCACTCTTAAAATAATACATCTCACCGGAAGAAACGGATTGCCTCATTGTAAATTACATTTGAAACACTGTGGGTTGGAGGAGGCTGTGCTGTTATTGAAAGAACATTTTCATATCAAAAGCTGGGCTTTTTGTGTCTGGATTTCACTCTGTGTTATCTTGAACTTGGTTTTGCACTAAAAGGTCTAAGAGCTATTTCATTCTGAAAGGAGACCCAAGATTAAGAAAAGAGGATAAAAACCAGAGTCCTCCTGATTTTTCTCTGAAAAGTACAAAAGTAATCGTTTTTTACAAAATAACACAGAGTACCAGGTGTGTGGCACTTAAATGAAATGCCAGATGGGTAAAGTCACAGTCAGGTAAATAATAAATTATGGTAATGAGCCTGTTAATAGCACCTGATAACCAGATGTGAAGAAAACCAAGCCAGCCCACTATAAAAGCCTTAACAAAGAATGTAAATCAGCACCTCCCTACCCCCTCACCATCACAGACTAGTGAGATTTATACAAACCAAAGGCTGAAAGCTGATTGCATATATGGGGAGATAAACCTTTTCATAAGGAGTAACTAAATGCCAGGGCTTTCAAGAGTGAAATTTTAATCCTGTGGCTGAGATTAAGTGATGGTTAGAATATAAATATGGAAGTGGAATATCGAGGCAGACAAAAATTCCAGGGAAGGGAGTTTGGAGCGATGTTTTTTATAACATTGGTTCTCTCTTGTGGTTTATAGTTAAATTCTTAAACTTCCTGTGTTCAGAATTCCTCTTATTCTGTAAAAAAAATAAATAAATTAAATGATAGTGCAGAAGTCTCAGAATGATGAGAAAGTAAAGCATGCCAGTATATTACAGTGTAATAATATACTACAGTGTAATATACTCCAGTATATTATTACAGTGTAATATACTCCAGCATATTATTACAGTGTAATATACTCCAGTATATTACAGTGTAATATACTCCAGCAATCAAACAAGCAAAACTGTTCTATGTATCTCCCACGTGTCACTTTACCTTGCTCTCAATAAATGGATATCAAAACAGAGGTGGGTTAAGTGGTACATTCGCCCAATGTTATAAATAAAATATAACTGGACAATTCCTGTGACTGGAACATCTTCAGTGGAAAACCAGATTATGTACGTATACATCTCTGTTGGAATAAGAAATGTTTGATGGAATCAAGGAATTGGGATAAGAGAATCCCCCCCACCCCCAAGCTGAATTTCTAGTTCTCCAACTGCCACCTCATTGCCTAGTAGAAGCCTTCTCCTTCCATTTGGAAAATTTTCCCTGAATCTGTTTGGTCAGTGGAATGTGTGGTTCCTCTGAATTTGATGAAAATCTTTGCTCTCTGGGGGGACCTTTAATTCGGAGACTATTATGTGAGATGCTGACAGTCACACAAACGTTTCATGGTCTCTGGATTCTTTTCAATGCAAGGTTCAAGAATGAAGCCCACCAGACCACAGAGGGTAAGGTTTATAGAGAAGCTTTCTACCGACTAATGTGTGAGATCTTAAGAGCTGGGAGCTGAGGTGGGGGGCAAGAGCTGGCCGTTATTCTGTATGGTCAGAGTGTGTAGCTGAGACTGAGGTACCGTTACACTGCTTGTCTGGGAACTTGTTAAAAGACTTCAGACAGGAATTAGGGTGAGGCAGAGGAAGGAAGGGAAACTGGCCAGTCCAACTGGCCCAATCAGAATCCAACTGTTTGGAGCATGCTCTCAGGTTCCTAGAAATAACAAGGAACTGAATGAAGCCAGTGCTCTCTTGGCATTCCTGGCCTTCAGCAAGACCATTCTCAGAGGTTCTTGCCATACCTGGCTACTCTTGTACTCATCCGGGCTTCACCCAGAGTGACTCAGACTTGGGCCTAGGATCTAGACAGCCTCCCATGTGGGAGACTATCGTAACGTGCTCAGTGCATAGCTCAGTGGAGCAATCTGGCTAGTAGCATAAACCATCCAATTACAATTCTTCACCATTGTGTAGGGCTAAATTCTGTGAAGGGATGTAAAAGAAGGTATCTTGAGAGCAGGCTGATGACCAACAGTTCTCTGCCTTCTTGTGCTAGCTGGCACTCCCCTCTAGGGTCCTCTAGGGTCCCCAAAGGTGGTAACCTTTGGAGTCAATCTACCTTGACTTTAGCCACTTGAGACGAGGATGCTCCACGTGGAGAGTGGTCACTAGTTATTGGGAATATAGTGCTTCCGTGCTGGAAGCCGTATCCTCCTCCTAAACACTATAGATTATACATTTCCCAAAATTTGAGTATCTCATGTTAGTGTTATAGCTCAAGCACTGGGCCTTCCTTGCTGAACTTGTTTTAGGGACATCAGGCAGGATCATTACGAGCATGGGATACACTCACTGTAAATTCTTGAGAGTCTCTGAATGGTGATGTTAGGGCAGATTTAAGAATTCAACCTACGTCTCTTTGCTCTATAGCTTTCAGGTGTGCTGTTAGGTTGCTGGTATGCAAGCTCTCTAATTTCTTTATAGAGGCACTTAGAGCTATGAACTTTCCTCTTAGCACTGCTTTCCTTGTGTTCCATAGAATGGGTATGTTGTGCCTTTGTTTTCACCGAATTCTAGAAAGTCTTTATTTTTTTCTTTATTTCTACCCTGACCAAGTGATCACTGAATAGAGAGTTGTTCAGTTTCTAGGATTATGTGGGCTGTTTGTTTGTTTGTCTGTTTGTTCTGTTGTTGTTTAAGTCCGGTCTTAGTCCTGAAGGAGATAGGAACCGCATAGGAAGACCAGCAGAGTCAATTAACCTGGACCCCTAGGAGCTCTCAGAGTCGAAGCTATCAACCAAAGAACATAGGCTGGAATGAGGCACAGCACATATGTAGCAGATGTGCTGCTGTTCAGTCTTCATGTGGATCCCGTAACAACTGGAGCCAGACGCTCGCCCTAAAGCTGTGGACTGACTGTTGTATCTGTCTGTAACACAGCTGCCTTATGTGGCCTCAGTTGGAGAGGATGTCCTAATCTAGCAGAGACTTGATTCTCCAAGGTGGGGGGATACCAAGGTGGGGCACCACACTCTCAGAGGAGAAGGGGAGGGGAGGGACTCTGTGTGGGAGGACCAGGAAGCAGGGAGTGCAGCATTTGGTATGTAAATGAATGAATGATGAATTAATTAATTAAAATTTTAAAAATGAATTCAACCTATTTGGATGTTTATGAACAAGTCAGAACTTAGTTTTTGGGACTTGGTGAGACACAGAAATGTGAATGTTCTGATACAGAAAACCATTAAATCTCAAAATGGTGGCCACCAAAGCCTTACTGAAGCATAGACCCTGTAGACACCCTTGACTTTGCCAATAGACACATGCACCCGCTTGCTCAGAGAAGAAAATCTCTCTGTAGAAACTGTTCTTATTCTCTCAGATCCCTGATGATAAATGAATACTCATAGTCTATGATATTTTATCATTTCATTTTATTTATCCCTTATTTTAAAAAAATATATATTTAGAGAAACCTTCAGGGGTTTTAGGAAATGAAAAAGATGTCATGGATGAAATAGACAAAGATAATTGAGCCCAGGAATCTCAAGTTACAGTTCAGGAAATAGACAAAATAATAATGAAATGAGTAAATGATCTGAAATATTGCCTAAGGCCTTTACACAGGGTGTCATGCCAACAGCCTAAGGTGAATAACAGTATGAAGAAAATGTGGGGTAAAAAATGTGGAGATCTGAGGAGAGACCATCTTAGAAACAGGAAACAGAACATGCAAAGATGTTAAGTCAACAAACTGGCTGGTCCTAGTGGACAATTAAATAACTGAAACAATGTCCTTTCCCCAGGACTCAGAACACCAGGTATCTCCAAGGACCCAAACCCCAGGGGCCCTTGTTAGTCCACTAGGATGAGCTGCAGCTGGAGCTGACTGGTGCCTGCTGGTTGCCTCTTGAAGCAGTCAGTGTTCTCCCTTCCTCACATATACACGCTTTTCTCTCTGCCATGTCTCCTTTCCTCCTAGCCTCGTGTACAGGTAGCTGGGATACCTATCCATCCTATGTTGTAGACTTAGCCCTGCTTTAATTCCATCTCTAAGGGGCAGGACACTTCCAGCTCAAATTTTCAGAAGTCAAACGTGTGCTTCTCCTTCTCATCTGTCCTCTGTGTCACACATTTGCAGCTCTTTCATGAAGAGTAAGAACAAGTACTAATTGCAGCGTCAATGAACCACCGTTCTCAGGCAGTAGGCAGCAAGGTGCTCCAACGCAATTAGGAGACTAGGCTTTAGCCATTTTATACAGTGATGAAATTGATACCCAGTCATGTTAACTGAGCTAAAAGTGCAGCTCATTATCTGTATCTATACTTATTTCCTTGGTTATATGAATGTCTGAATGTAAAGATCTCTTGAGCAGGCTCTCTCTCCAGTTTGGAGCACTGCTGAATTGTGTCTCCTTCCTTTCCCATCGCGACACGTAGGTGGGCTAGATTTGGGGAGAAGATATTTTCATAAAGATATCAATATATTTTAAAAATATGTGTATATTTAAAATATCACTTACATGGAGCTCATCCTTTTAGAAAGCATTTCATCTATCCTTGTCAATTTTGTGAAATGGTTTTCAATGTAAAACTATTTAAAACTTCTTTTTTAAAAGGCTTCTTGTCAAAAAGCATGAAGTATGATCACCCTAAAACATAACAAGAACAGGAATAGAACTTCAGAAGGGACTCTTGGAACAATTACAGAAAGAATTATAGGCAGAAGGACCAAGAAAATTCAGTTAGATTTTGCAAAGTTTTTCCCCAATGGAGAAAAAAAATCAGTGACTTAAAATGAGATGTAAAATTGTTATTCTTGCCAGCAAAAATAGATGCTGACGTTTGAAAGCCATTATTTATCAGCAAGAATCCATTTACTTCAAAAGACTCCTTTCTAAGTCCAGTTAGATGGTCTTTGAGACCTACTTAGCAGTTTAAAGCTTTCAGGAAAAGGTTAAACACACTTTCTGTTTATGTAGATAGTGAGTCTAGTAAATATATTGAAAACTGGCATGACACTGTGTGATGCTATATTCAGACATTCTGGGATCTCTTAAACCATCTGGAAACTCTCTTTCTTATTTTGTATCCTGCTGTGTCTCTTAGGAAAATAGGTATGCATGCATTCTTGGATGAGCCTACTTATACTTGAAAATAAGAGATAACAATAAAATCCTGCACTTTAATCTGAAAATACAATGACTCTGCTTAAACCAGCCACTGAACTAAACTAACATGTAGAAATGGATACTATACTTTTTCTAGATCTTCATACTTCACAGTTAGGTCAAAAGATCCAATTAGACTGAAATATTAGATATTTTTTCAAACTTGGAACAGATTGTCCTGCCACTAGGTCAAGATGAAATAAGACGTATTTTATACTGATTCTAAAGCTCCCGGTGGGTAATTACTCAATACAGTTTCACCATATACATATGAAAGGCTGTTATACTGGTAATGTACTCATCATAAGTAACTGTGGCCTTAATGTTTGCATGGAAAGAGAAAAAGTGACTACAGAGTCCTAGGAACTCCCCCCAGTTTTCTTTTCAATTCTGGATTAAAAAGGCAACTTCATCTCATCTGTATTCTCTTCCTATAACAATTAGCAGTATGAATCCTGAAGCATAAATACATACTACTTTAACGTTGTTCAATCCATTTAAATGTAATTAACATTTAAATACATACTAATCTAACATATTTCTTTTAATATCCTTTAAAATTCACTTTTAGCTGGAATTTTAGTTAACCATCCCTGGGTACCAATTTCACCATGGTGTAAATCGCTGAACCGTGTTCACAGGGTTGGAGAACCCTGTTGCCTACAGGCCTGAGGGTCGTTGTTCATTGATACTGCAGTATCTATCCCACTGGACAATGAGGTAGATAAATCAGTGGGTGCACAGGAAGCACACAGCATTATGTGTGGCCACAGGCAGCAGAGAAATAAAATTTAGCTATCATAGTCTTCCTTTTACATCTACAATTAACTGGGCTATTTGATGATGGGATTGGCTGTTTCCATGGGGAACAATGATAGTTTTTCAGTAGACTCGTGTGACAGGTGTCCTGTCATTCAGCATTGTCAACATGTCATCACATCTAAACCATGTCTGTAGAATCAACAGGTGAAGACCTGTGGGGAGCCAGCTGGAAATCTGCTTGCTGGTTCTAGCTTTCCCCCAGTGTGAGGCACTGCCCCCTGATGGGTATAATAAGCCAAAGATCACTTTGTCATCCTTCTAATGTGTCTGAAGGAGGAGATCAGACATAAATGGTCAAGAAATATTTGTGCAATTCCTCAAACACTGATGTCCTGTTCCCTCATAAACTAAATTTTCTTCCCTACAAGGAGATATTTGCGATTGATTTTTTTCCTGTGACAACATTTGTGTATTTAAAAATCAAAAGTCTTTTATTTTTAGTCAAAATTCATGACTTTTAGTTTGGTCTCTAAATTAGAAAAATGTTTTGTTCCTAATAATCAATATTTTTTTCTAATCAAACATAAACTAATTGTCTTTATCAGTAATTCATATGTTAATGTCTTTAGTATTTCAGATTGAGATCATGTTTAGAAATAGTACATTTAAACACACAATTGAGTTAAAATCAGTCTATTGGAGTGAACCCAAGGTGACTATTTCAGTGTTTTCTACAATGCTCTTACCTAAAACTCTGGTTTGACAGAGCCCTATAATTGCCTTGTGTTTTAGATAATGAATTTTGTTTGTTCAAACTGATCCCTAATCTCTAGGCTATATCATTCTATATCTGAATGTCTCCTCATGCATGTGCTCTCATACTCAAAGACAGGACATAATAGATGATAAATATTGAATTGCTCTTAAATAGTATAATATAGTTAGGTAAAATTCCCCTTTGCTTTTCTATATTTTGCAGTATCAATATTGAAACCCAATACTTTTGAAAATCTTTTATCATAAATTTTACTTCTGCCCATTGGATAGTATTAGTCATGATATAAGAAATATGAAAATTGCAGAATTTTTGAGTATTAAAAAGGAAAAAGGAAAAGGGCTTTCCACATGGCCAGACTGTTCATGTGCCTGAATATGTTTATATGTGAATTAGTTATTGACAGCAGAGGTTCTCAGCCTATGGGTTGTGACTCCTTTAGGGGTTGAATGGTTCTTTCACAGGAGTCACATACCAGACACCCTACATATCAGATATTTACATTACAAAATCATAATAGTAGCAAAATCAGTTATGAAGTAGCAATGAAATAATCTTATGGTTGTGCATCACCACAACATAAGGAACTGTATTAAAGGGTGGTGGCATTAGTAAGGTTACAGTGATATTTATAGGATCAAACACATTAGCTTTAAACCAGTGAAAAAATCACTTACCTGTTTTAGCAGTCAAATTTATAAAAGCCAAATCACAAGATGGAAAATATTTATTGGGAGTTTACATAAGTCAAAACAAACAAATAAACAAACAGGGTCATCCTTGGGATGCTATCAAATGGAGATATTCATTGTATTGGCTAAATTTTCTTTGGCCAGTTTTTGAGGCAGAATTTGGTTGTGCTGCAATTTATAATTTTGCAAAGGACTTTTGTTAAACATTGACATCTTTGGACAGTATTTGAGAACTAATTGCTCAGTATATTGGTATGACAAAATAAGTAAGAATGCTATTTCAAGGTAATTGATCTTTATAGATAAAAATCAGCCTGTCTGGGGTGAGAATTATAGTGATGGAGGGGCAATTATGAATATCAGTTTTGTCTGTGGCTTTAATTTGAGACATTCCCAGAAGGCTCTTTTACAACTTCCAGATTTAACCAATAACCAAAAGTGAAGGAGACAGTTTGACAGTTTCCACATTTAATCAATAACCAAACATTTTTCAACACAACTGAATAAGATGAAGAGAGAACAGCAAAGGAGAAATGGCGAGAGAGAGAGAGAGAGAGAGAGAGAGAGAGAGAGAGAGAGAGAGAGACAGAGACAGAGACAGAGAGAGAGAGAGAGAGAGAGAGAGAGAGAGAGAGAGAGAGAGAGGAGAGAGAGAGATCAGGAAATGAAAGAGCAGACACAGAAATGAAAGAAGGGGAAAAACAGGTTCTGATTTGCAGTCCTTTGAGGATTTAACTTCATGTTTTGAAATTGTTCAGCTGATTCTGTTGCTAATTTCTTTACTATTAGAGCAGAATTGCATTTCAGGAAGTCTTTAATCAGGACTTGGGAATGAAGAGTTGAAAGAACCCATAATTTCAAATTACTAAGCACATGTTTCTCTCTACTTCCTCTCCATACACAGCAAAAGTTTCTAAATGATGATGAAAGTTGCTGTGAGTTCCTGATAACTTTCCTGTTCACTGTGGCCTGAGTTCATAGGGGACCCAGGAACTACAGGATTGACCCTACCTTTCCAGAGGCTGGCTTTCTCTTGCAAAGTGAACCCATTGTCTTTCACTGGGTTTACTTTTCAGATCTTGGGAGACTTTTCTAGTATGAAATCTTTATATGTTGGTAGCTCAATTGAGGCTTACCAATTCCTGTATTGCTGAATTATCTCTGTTCCAGGAGATACCATTTGATCATGGCCTGTCCACCATCCATGAGAAACCAGGCTGGTTCATGAGAAATGCTAAACATTTACACACCCAGTCTTAGCTGAATAGACGTCTAAGCAACAGAAGATTGTGTTCAGATGTGAACTGTAAAGAAAACAACACAGCACAAAATAACACAAAAATTTAGTGGCAAGATTGAGCTCCCGTTTTATTTCTTTTTTCTTCATTAAGCATTCAGCTTTGGTGGAGTTTCTGTGCGTCAGGGAGAGGTGCTTGCTCCCTGGAGGCCAGAGGGTAGTTTGTTGGGGTTCTTTCCTCTCAACACGTAGGTCTCTGGGATGGAATTCCAGTCCTCAGGTTTGTCTGGCCAACAACTTCCTCCTGCTTCCAAGCCTTCCTTCTGTATGTGATCCATTGAGCTTAACTATAGTTTCTAACCAGAGTGGGGTTAGGAAGATTTAATGCATGAATGCAGTATGGTAGTAGGATTATCTCCCATCGAATTAAAGGTCAGAGATACAGCAGACAGAAACCACAAGAAGAAAAGAAGAAAAACGCAAAAGGTGGCAACTGCATAAAGAAATCCAATCATTCCCTCATTTTCCAAGGGAAGTTTCTTTTTACACCCAGACGCTACCATGCAGCCTCCTGCAGTCATGTGACACAAAAACAGGAGAGTTTTTCCTTCTGTAGTAAAGGAAGTAACAAGATGGGTGTAACTGCATGGACACAGGTACCCAGATAGAGTCTGCGGTACAGGAGCAATCTGGAAAGGAAATGTGCTCCAAGCAGAGAGCTGCCTAGCAGCAGTCGCACAACAGTGACCCTACCCAGTTACAAGTATTTTTTTTTAAATTCAATTACATATTTTCAATAACTTGTAGTATGCATTTTAAAAGCTAGATGTTAGGATTCTTGTTATGATTTCATACATTGTCTCAGATCCTTACCCGGAAAGATACAGGACTGGTTTTGGCTCCTTGTGTGAGTGGCTGTTCAAACATATACCCTGTCTTTGCTCACTAGAGCCATGCTCAGAGAGATGAGGCAGACTCTGGTGATCTCTATCACATCAGAGAAGTCCCCCAGTGAGATCTTCCCAGTCTCCACTGGCATGGCACAGTGAGAACCACTGTGGGCACATTAGTTTGGTGATAATATCACCTGCTCAGAAGAGAAGACATCTTTTCATTGTTATCTCCCGCACCCTATACCTTACATATGTTAACTCTCTCCTGTGGGTCACCTGCAGACTCACAGAGCCTGGATTTTGTAGTCCCGCCATGCACAGGAAGGAGCCACTTGCCCTTTCTGTGGGGTCCCTTGACTCCTATTCTTCCACAGTGACTAACCCACCAGTTAGTAAATTCAAGGACTTCTTCAACAGAGCAAAGCTTTGGCTCCACATTCCATAATTCTGACAGCAGAGAGAGAGACAGAGAATAAACATGCATCCTGACACTCTCAGGATGGAAAAATTGATGCTATCTCTTTGGGGAAGCTGGCCTATGAGGAAGGTCAACGCAGTAGCAATAGGAGTGTAGCAAGGTTAGTTCAGTTTCAGAGAGCTACAGAATGCTTTTCTGTTATGAAAACAATCTAAGGTTCATATTAAAATACTAAATGTTACATATCCAATACAATTGGGTTTTGAGGGCAAGGGACGCTTTTTCTATCAATGGTCAAAGCACTGTCAAGGCAAAGTAAGCATTTTAAAAATGGAAAATACAACACTTGAGATCCTTCACTGAAATCCTGAGGTGTTTTCATTGTTTTTTTGTTTTGTTTTACAAACAAGACTCAGATATTTACAGACTTTTTCAAAAGGACTGTATTTATGGTGATAAAGCCATTTGCAGGAGAGCATAGATTAGAACAACAATTAGCCCATATCCCTGAGTAACCCACCCAGGAGGGCGTTGTTTCTGTGAAGAGTGTGTACCCATTCCCTACAGCCTTGTGAACATTGGCCTTGCCTTGGCAAAGGAAATCAAGAAAACCCGAAGAGAGCCAACTCCTCGTTGCATGGTACCCTTTTCCCTACATTGTTCTCTCTTCTGAGGAATGGCAGATCACTTGTAAACCCTTGAATCCCAGGCTCTGTGAATAGAAGGGAGTGGGACAGAACCAAGACCATGAGCTCTAAGCAGCCCAGTTGGAATAACAATTAGAGAAAAGTTTATTACCAACTTCTCAGGTCTAACTTCCCCAGCTTTTCTTGGAGACAGACTCTCACAGCAAACTTCCTGTTCCTCTGGCTCCAAAAATTTTCTACTACCACTCCCACAATGGCTGACCCCTGAGCCTATGTATTGTGTTCTAGAGGTCCAGTTAGAGTTGGCCGCTCTGTACTTCTATCTCGTTTTCTTGTTTGTTGGCTTGTTTTGCTATTATTTGTTGTTTTCTATAATGATCTCCATTTGTTGTGAGGCAATATTTCTCTGACTAAGGATGAGAATTATGCTTAACAAACTATGAACAAGCATGTCACTAATACATATGCTAACATGCAAAGAGAATATCTTCTACAGCTCAATCAAAGACAATAAAACAAAACAATTCAAAACAAAAATAACAATAACTGAAATCCTACAGAAAAGTACAGAATGGTGAAAGAGGGGAAATAGTCCCAAAGAAAAGTTCCCCAAACTTGTTACCCAGTACCACATGGTGGACTGTGAGAATATACACACAACTGACATTATATAGACTTGGAGATTGTATTTGATTATTTAGGAACATACACACACCACCACCACAACCAACTAAAGAAATAAAGACAAGAATTAGAGTTTGAGAAAGAACAAGGCATAGGATACATGGGATTCCTGAAAAGAAGTTAGAGGAAGGAGACCATGATGTAATCATATTTTGTTTTCCAAAACCAATAATAACAAATTATTTTTAACATGTTTATAAGTAAGATTGTGGTTTTTTTTATCATGTGTCCATATGTTTCCGCAGGTTATGTTAGTTTACAAAGGTAGCTAACTGGAGAACATGCATGCTTGCTTCTTTTAAAACTGGCCACTGTTCTCTACTGTGTTTTTTTGACAACCTTACATCTTTGTCCAGCATCACAGTATTAAAACAGAAACATTTTAGATTCCACTTCAAGAAGATAAAAGCGAATACATTGGTGAGCCTTTCCCTGAGCATCAATGAATGTTCTTGAAGTCAAATTTGCTTCTTTATTTAGACTGGAAGGAGGCAGGAAAGAAGGAATCATCAGTGGTCAGGAACACCATACCGATGTCTTCTTCAAAGACTTCTGTTTTCTAATAACCCTTTCCAATTTCAGGCAGGGTGGGTATCTCTCTAGTGGCTATATGCATGGTTTATTCACTTCTGTGGTGTGCTGGTACATTATGGACTTGAATGTTACTACATGTGGCATATTTTCCAGTTTCTTTGGCTCAGTGGCATACTCTTTCAGCCCCACCCGCTCCTTGAAATTCCATTAAGGTATTTGCTGACTGTCAGACACTAGCAGTCTCTTGCCAGGATATTTTGCCAGCTCCATTCACATAAACTGTGTGTAATAAGCTCTGTGGCATCTCCCTTATTGTTTCCCTTTGTACTTTGTTGAAAGAGGATTTATTGTCTCAGATACATATGTAACATGTACTTCTGTTCTCAAATACTGTGACTGCAGATAGAAACCATGCAACCCATCATGTCATCTAAGAATACAAATCTAAACCTGAAATGCACAGAAAAAAATGAGTTGATTACGCTGAAAGAACATTCTCTTGAAATAATATGCAGACAATGTGACCTCCATGTGTGACTGTCATAAGTGAAACTACAAGTGGGACATCCCAAAGGGGCCCAGCTTCCTTAAGTCATTTGTCTTGCTTATGCTAGACAGGTAGTCAGCTTTAGCAAATCAGAGCCTTCCAAGTTCAAAATTGGCTGAATATTTCAAAAAGGAAAGTCAATACTAAAGTCAACATGTAACCTTTATGCACACTGTAGACATATAGTGACACATTTTAGTCTATGGTTTCAAGGCCTCTGAGTTTGATGTTTATGTTCTTATCGCAGTGCTGTTAAATTGCACTGGAGTTGTCAAGTAGAGGAACAAAATGTGCATAACATTTAGAGACATGACATTGGGTGAGATATGACTCTCTTAGGAATGAGATTAAACACTTGATGTAACTCTTTTCTAAGCTTTCAAACATGAACAGTAGTTCAGGGTAGTTTAATTAAAGTGTTCAGTCATAACAAATAGATAAGATTCTTAGGGATAGATAGATAGATAGATAGATAGATAGATAGATAGATAGATAGATAGATAGATAGATAGATAGATAGATAGATTCATATATATATGTGTATGTACATATACATATATACATATATATATGTAAATGTATATATATATATCACCTTTTGACAAAAACATTGTTTCAATTGTAGCTGTTTTTTTTTAAAATAAAGCTATATCTTGACTTAGTTTGTTCTTTCCCTATGTTGAAAATGCATTACAAAGTTGGGATTTCAGAAAGCAAACAGCGCCAGCTGCCATTGATCAGCCACTACTCCTTCTCCCTCGCTAGCACTCGCATGTTTTCCCAAGGCTTTCTCACTCCTGTCTGTTAACAGCTCTACCTCTTTAGTTCACTGTGCCTCCTCCTTCCAGGCATCTCAGTCTTTATCAGTGGGGAAAAAATGAGTGAAAGTTACAGTTGAAGTTGATTAAAGCTGACAACAACATTATAACCATCTACAAAAGCCAAGAGTAGCAAACTGTACTTTGAGAGCTGGCTATTTAATGAGCAACGCTGGAAGAGGTGTAAAGCTCACTTATATTTATTATAATGTGTCACAATGGTTGGTTAGTAATGATGTGAATTTCATCTTACCAAGATGAACATTACTTATCTCCAATGCACTTGCATAATGGCAAAAATAAGATATGTGTTTGCATTAGAGTATCCCTTCACTTAAACCAAGTTTATTTTGTTTCTTTATGGAGCTAAATCTCAAGTGAAAACAATTCTTTCATGGGAAGCAATGCACATGGAAAGAAAACACAGTCCAAACAATCTGCCATCATGGGACTGCATTCTGTTTGGAAATAAAAACAGTAAAGAAATAAACCTAAGGTTTTAACATAAAACAAGTCTGAAATAATGAAATAAAAGATAGGTGTGTAGAGTAAAATTGAGCACTGACAGCATTTTACAACCTGTGTCCAGGGAAGACCACATTAGAGGAGATATTGCATACAGTGCCCAGAGGGACAGAAGGGTGAAGGCATTGGTACAGAGCAGGGGCGTGGCTGGCACGTTTCAGGAATCTTCAGAACAGCTGTGGATGGGGTGCAGCGGGATGAGGGAGGAAAGGAAAAGAACCCTTCTGGAGCACGGAAGGGCAAGGAGAGGCTCACAGATGAAGGATGTCCTGAGATGCTTCAGTGTGGGGGATGCTACAGGAGATCTTTCTACAACCCGCATGTTGTTATCAGATCCTCTTTGATTATAGCCTCAGAGCTCAGCTAAACAGAACGGTGGTCTTAAGATAGTCAGGAGACGGCTGAAGTAGTCTAGATGGGAGAAGGCGGCTTGGACCAGCCTGGGCTCTTAGCAGGACTCAAAATGGTTGGGGTTTATACGGAGATAAAACAGGAAGGGTGATCATATTTTCTGGCAGTTTGATTTGCCAGTGTGAGAAAAGCAAAGGAATCAACTTTATGTTGATATAAAGTTCAGAACTCTCCCACATTTGTGAACAGCAAACATGACTACATAATCTTTTGAAAGGAAGCCTCATATAGATGGGGGCTTCTTAATCCTATGGGAATTGTAAGCAGAGCTCACAGATTCTACAGTCTGAAGTAGGCATAATTTTATCTTCACATTTAGAAATTTATCACCACCCATATCTATATTCCTAGCTTTTTCCCCCACTTAGTTTCTATGTCTATGCACATCATAGTACATTTGGTACTGATATCTCAATTGCCACTTATATTCTTGACTACTTCCTAATAATGATTGGCAACTAGGTCTATTGCCAGGCCTTATTATTTAATGTATTTATAAAGCTTATCTAACACAATGACACACATCTTCATAAATTCAATCCAACACAATTAATTTCTTTGGAATATTATGTGTTCTATTTTAGGCAGTTTTAGACATTATGTTGAAAAAATACATTTACAGATTTTAGGGAAATGTAAAAAGAGTCTATCATACAAAATCATTTAAGCTTTACTCTTAGCTGTGTTGTATACCCTTGGAAGTATACCAATGGTCCCTCACAAAGGAGGTAGGGCTTTTAATGTAGGCATAGTTTGTTGTGGACCTACTCTGTGCTAAGTCATCTATGCACATCATTTCACATAGCAACCATGCAAGGCATGGGTTATCCCCACCTTATGTCAAAGGACAATGATACTTAGAACAAATAAGTAACTTCCCAAAAGTCAAATGCCTTACAGGTACTCAAATTCAAACAAGTTTCCTAACTCTACCTCTTGTTTGATTGTTTGTTTGTTTGCTTGCTTGCTTGTTTGTTTTAGTGTTTGATTGTCAAAAATGCGTGCGCACGCACGCGTGCGCGCACACACAGAGGGCGGGAGAGAGAGAAAGGGGAAGGGATGGGAAGAAGAAGAGCGAAAGGTGAGAGAGAGTAGGAGAACAAGACCTTAAGCGAGCCTAACTGTACCTCTTAAGCACAAAATATATTGTATTTTACCACAAAAGGCTTGGTGTTGCCAATAGAACTGCACATTGATACATCTCACCAAGAAGTGGAGGTGGAGGAGAAAGCATGAGAAGCAGATAGAACAAAATCAGCAGAGGGCACCTTTACCACAAAGCAAGCAGGATTCCTCCTCACCCCACCTTACCAGTGAATCCTACTTCTTTTTCTGCGGTCTGACACTCGGGCATTATAAAGTATTTGGACTATTCCCAGGTTAACAGGTAGCAGGGCTAGAGAAGTGACTTAGTCATAGAGAACTTACCCAGCATGCTCTATGCCCTGGATTCAGTCCCTGGTGCTATAAAATCAGAGTGAAACAAACAGGAAGAACAATGTAGACCTATGAGTACTATCAACACATTTTACACAATAATACAAATAGTCAACTAGCTTGGTCAGGAGCTACATTGGTAAGAATCCTAGGGATTGACCCCAGAACCTTACTGAGTGTAAATATGTATTCTCCCATCGATGTGTGCTCCAAGTCCAGAGACCCTTTCTACAAGGATTAATATCTCTTCCCACACAGCTCGAAGCCTCATCTCCACATACTTGCTTACAGGCATATTTTTTAGCAAACAGGAGGCCTCCTAATATTTGGAATATGAACAGAGCAATGATGGGATTAGGTCATCCACCGATTAATAGTCCGTGTGTATTAGATTATCACAGTGCCAACTGAGGACACCTCATTAAGATTTTCTTGGTTTCATTTATAGTCAAATGTTTACGGATGCTTCCTGAACAATTTTCAGCAGCAGCCTCCTGCAGAGATGCCTTCTTCCTAATTTTCTGTGAAATAAGCATAAGTAATAATTTTTACTACACATGCTATTTTTAGAAAACTGAATTCCAGACGAAATATTAAATGTGAAGCTGTTGTTTCTGTCTTCTTCTCTTGGGTCAGACCCTTCAACACATCCAGTAGGTTTTTCATCTAAAATCAAACAAGTCTATTTGTGAATAATTAGCTCTTGAATGATGAGTGACAGCTAGTAGGGAAACTTGGAACCCCCTTCTTTCCCTTTAATGAGTTAGCAATTTTTTCTTAATTTGATAAGAAATAGCAGTATTCAGAACCTAAAGAACTTGAGCAATACTGGTGATATTATTTAGTAAACAAGTGACATGATCTTATTAAGTATATTTTATTTTATAAATATAATAATATATATCCACTTGAATGATTTAATACCACTAAAAGGAAAGATACCTTGCTTAGTAATCCAATAAACTTTTTTTTTCAAGATGTGTGTGTGTGTGTGTGTGTGTGTGTGTGTGTGAGTGTGTTCCTGTGAGTATATAGGACAACTTCATGTATCAATCTTTCTCTTCCACCTTTTTTTTCTGAGACAGGATCTCTCCTGGTTTTCTGATGCATATTTCAGTCTAGCTGACCTGTGGACTAGGTGTAATTCTCCTGTCTTTTTTTTCTTCTTCTTCTTCTTTTTTTTTTGAGGTAAATTTAGGTTAGATATACTTATACAGTTGATGTCTGCTTTTTTATATGTTTTCTGGAGTTCCCAAATCAGGATGTCTGGCTCACATGCCTACAGTGTTACACTGAGCCACCAAGCACTTCTGTGTGTGTGGGGGGGGGGGGGGCTAAGACTGAAGTGGTGTGATAAAGGTCAATTCTTCTTATGGTTGCTGACAATGTGCAGCTGCCCAATTTAAGTTAGAACAAAGAAGGAAATGAAATCCAATGGAGGGCATCCTTTGCTAGGAAAGTCTGGTGGTAGCCTTTTGCCAGGGTTTAAGTACTTCATCATAGGCACTGGGTTCTGGTTTGCTGTACTGTGAAAGGCTCCAACCATGACAGAGTTCTAGGGAAACTATTTTCGTGCCCTGTAGAAGAGGATTAACACCTGTTTTCCCTTGATCTTCAAGCCCCATTCAAAGAAAACGAGCTTCCCTTACAACTCTGGAAAGTGCCAGAGAGTAAATCTAGCAGGTAAGTCAGTAAGAACTTTCTAAATCATGAAAACATGAATGAATCTTGTATTGGTGTTTTTATCAATGATCGTCTTTGGCCTATATAAATTCATGTGGCATGCTTTTCTTGAATTTAATATTCACCCGTGAATGAGTGAGGCTCCCAGGCCACCACTTGATATAGAAGAATAATTACCATTAGCAATCCTGCAGCCAAGTCTGTCTCAGCTCCAAGCTTTACATATTGCCTCTGTATCATTGAGAGTAGAGGTTGTGTGGGGAAAGTGACCCCTTAACTTTTTGGGGGAAGGGGTTCCAACTGAACAAAAATTCAAATGAAAACTGATAATTAACTTGAATAAAGTACACAGACTTTTCCGTCTATGTTGAAGATCTGCATGTAAGGTGAAGACAACAGAGTTGGCAAAACAGAGAGGATCATAGAATCAGGTGATCAAGAGTCGTAATGGCGAAATCTAACAAGAGTATGGTGCATTTCATTTGAGTTTTTGTCCACTGTAAGCAATAACATTTTCTCTGTTCTGATGCAGAAAGAGGCCTTTACCAGATGGGAGGTCTCTTCTGTCTGTCTCTGGAACACAGTTAGCCATTTCTCCTTTCCAAGGAGTGTTAACTCAAATCACCTTCTTACCTAGCATGGCATGTTCTCCTAGTGTCCAGACTCACTTCTACACACCCAGCTTCTTCACTGCAAGGCTCCACTGCACACCGACACATTCAGCCTTGTCATCGAATACAACTCAGTGTATCAGCCTTTCTTGCCCAGTCGCAATGCCACGTTGGCTTCGTCATAAAACAGTTGTTAATGATCAGGCTATCCTTGTACTGTACAGATAGATAACTGATGACTTTATGCTCTGTAATCCCATCAGCCTGTAAGTATGGAGTATGTCATTTTGCTCCAAGTACATTGTCCTACTCATTCCCCATTGAAGCCTGTCTCCCACTTTTTAACCTGTCAGTCTGCTAAACTTATTCTACACTATATATTCTTGAAGCTTATTTATGTCATTACCAAAGGAAGTTTATATCATGTGTGCTGTTGGAGATTAAACTTATTCTAGATATATTTTTAAACACTGAGTAAGGTCATCTCAATATTTGCAATGATGGGGATCTTCTGTCGTTAATACTTTAATCTACATTTTTTTTACTGAAGCCCCTTCTTTGCCCTGAAAGAAATAATCATAAAGGGACATTTGCAGGACAGCATCATAAAAAGGAGCTAAAATACCCAACATGGATTTTGCTTAAATAACTTGTATCTGAATATTACATAAAAAGTCATAATGGAAAAAGAGCAATTTATGAGTTAAGTAAGGTTAATGGAAAAGGAAAATATTTGCTGCAATTTCTTTCAATAAATAAAGCGATTATAATTATGTAAGCAGGTGAATTACAGGATAATTTCTAAGTCTCTTAAAACAGAGAAATGAAATGGAATGTAACAGGAAAAACAACAGTTAGGATCAGTTGGTAAGATGAGAGCAGTGGGGCTTAGGTCTCTCCTTCTGATTATTCAGAGATTACTGTTGTGATTGGGAGTAAGTAAATAAGTAATTGGTAGCCTCAGACATGACATTTTGTTTCTGCTTTCTTCCTCCCAAATGAATGAGTTTTGTGGAACTTAGGGAATGCAGCCACACTCACTGACCCTTCTGGTTAAATACCCAGTGGAAATTCTTTCAGCATCCCAGAGACTGGGCTGGAGAACAGTTCAAAGCAAGACAGAAAAACAATGGCTGCCAGACAGGGTCACAGCAGGAGTGGCTGGAAGAATCACAAGGTACAAAGGGAGGCTAGAGAAACTGAACCTTCTTTGGAGGAATGCAGGGAAGGCCAGGCAGGCTTGCTGAGCTCTGGAGTCTGACTTGTGGGCACGCCCATGGAAGACACTCCCAGGAATGCTGCTGGCGTTCTTCTTGCCCTTCCTTCATGATCCCTTAAGACTGAAGTATGCTGTGGATCTCCTGTTTCTTGTGCTCTGTTTTGGATGATGGGTTTAATCTTTTAAATATCCACGGAAACATAAAAAGTATTTCTTAAGACTTTTATTGGGAGTGCTGTAGGTGGATTCTGAAATAAAGGTTACATAGTTGGCTAAGCACAGAATGGCTTGCAGCTAAAAGTGCCATCTACCCTGCACTGAGAGGATCCATTCTTTGGGCAGTGGGGGAGACAAAGTTGGTGAATATTTCAGGAACCTGAGCTAAGATCATCCCTTGGTTACCATGCAGAGCCTGCTGAAGCAAGACTGCCTCCTATGCATGTAATTTAACCCCTTCTTGGTCTGCTGTGGGTTTGAATGCCTGGCTTTTCTTTGCAGACTGTCTTCATTGTCTGAGAAAACTTACCAGGCCATTCACAGGTGTCTATTTACATCATGGAAAGCATTCGTTACTTCTTCCATCAGAGGGCCATTGGATTTTCAGTTCATCGGTGGGAAGTAAATAATAGTATGTTTTATTTCAAATTAGTGTTGGTTAAAATGGCACCTAGAGATCCTAAAGATTCCATTCAAGACAGATCATTGACTTCACACATCCTGGCCCTTTATTTGAAGTGAAAAAAAAAAACCCACTATTCTGATCCCTCCACCCTTCCTCAACACAGAATCATGGCAAGGAAGAAGGTTAAGGATGGAAGGAAAATTAGAGTCAGGGTCCATATACATGTCAGTTTTAAGAGTGTCTGCAAATTTACTAGTGAATAAAGTGATTGTCTGCAAGCATATTAAATTGCTTGTTCATTCTTAATGGTAATTAATCTCATTGTGTGTTAACCTGGATTCACTTGCTTGGACTTACTGTGAAACAGTAGCCTGGAACTATATTCAGAGTTTATCTTTTCTTTTTATCCTTTATAAAAAGGATGTTTTTTGTTTGTTCTGTTTGTTTTTGTTTTTGTTTTTTATAAAAAAAATCTCTTTATAAAGAGATGTTTTACACATTGAAAATAATAGATAGATACATAGATACATAGATAGATACATAGATAGATAGATAACAGTTGTTTCAAAGAGGTACTTTAAGCTAGTTTATCTTGGCAATTTTGTTTATAATAGCATCTATCTCCAGAAATCCCTTCCACAGTGATGTCTTACCCTCATATAAGAAAAAACTAAGAAGAATAAGTCAAAAGAGAGCCAACCGATGGCTCAGGGCCTTGAATCTGGGTTGGAACCCCAGAGCCTTCATGACAGATAGAGAGACTAACTCCTGCAAGCTTTCCTCTGACCTCCTCACGTGTGTTATAGCTTGCACATACACATACAGAGATATACAGAAATACAGTTGCACACACACACACACACACACACACACACAGGACAGAGACATACACAGACATACAAATGCACAGACACACAAAAATATATGTACAAACAGACACACACAGAGAGATACACATGCACACACATACACACTAAATAAATGTAAAAAAATTATTTTTAAAGGCATGCACATAAAAACTGATTATAACATGCTCTATTGACCATATGTCTCTCTGAAATTTTGCTTATTAAATGTTCAAACCAAAACCCTTGTTTTAATTAGGGAAACCTTTAAGTCTTTGAGTTTACTACCTTCCCCCATAATAAAATAGTGGCACTATTTTCTCGACTACCTGCATTACTAATGCATTCCCAAAGCTGTGATGACTGTGTATTCTAACTTTGGATCCAATCACAGTCTATATTGCAGTCTTTTTCTATACTGAGATGCTGGTCATGGATACAATAAGAACTTTTTTTTCTCATAAAAAAAAACCCACAATGTAACTTGTTATTGAAAATTGCAGTAGAAATGGCTGTGACATTGTGATGGAATTTATGATAAAGCACAGGGTTGTTGCTAGTGCCCCATCAACAAAAGTGCATGTGACATTCCCATTAAAAAGCATTCAATTGCCCTGGAGACCCATGGACTCATAGATTCTCTGTGACATTAATGGGATTATCAAGATATAGCCTTTGAATTTTTTAACTATCTATCTAAAGTTAATAGGCTAAACTAACTTTAAATATCATGTATGGGAGCTAAAAACTGAGTTAATTAAGTGTCTACGTATATACAAATTTGTGTTTTCTGTGTCCTCAGTGCATTTCAAGGTTAAAAAGCTCTTATGTTGTTGCAAGAATAATGTTTAGAATATGGTTGTTTCTTTCATATTTATTACACATATATGTATGTGTACAAGCACATAAATATTAATTAAACTATTTACCAGGAATACTCTAGCCACCCATAGATCTTAAATAAGAATAGTGTTTATAGGCAGCATAAGACATATGGTGAAGTGCCCTTGGTACATGAGAAACAGAGGTGAATTTTCTGAGTTATTAAAGGAGGGACATCATGAGTTAAGGGCAGGAGATGAGATTTATGTAGGAAAGATCGTGGCTGGGGAGTGTGGGAGCTCAGGGGTAGACTGAATGCAGACTGATACGGACTGTTTCCTTGTGGTCTGACGTCTGGGAACTTATGTGTTTTCATATCATGGTAACTGATCTTCTTTCCATGTGGGATTCCTCTGTCTTCAATTCACTTCCTCCAATCATCAGGTTTTGATTACTGTGACTTTAGCTTATTCACTGTTCCAGATCACTCATTGCTTTTCTTGGTCTTTATTGCACTGGCTTCCGCATCCAAAATCAATAATCTGGCTGTAACAAACTCCCCAAAGACCATAGCATGATGCATGTGGTCCTCCTCTCCATGAATGGCCTACTCCCTAAGTGGCTTTGGATTAGATTCCCCTCCTTAGTGTCATCATTTATACTGAGGGATCTACTTCCCACCGGTGCTTCAGGCATGGTGGCACCTCTCTGGTTGAGACATAGGCTCTTGTATTTTTGCTTCCCTCTTTTACTTCTGTAGAAATAATTAGGGTTTCACTGATCTTCAACCCCCTTCTTGTTGTCTTGACTCCATTGCTAGACTACTCAGAATCTCTGAGAGCTGCATTCTGTTCTTGTCTTGAGTTTTCAAGGAGATGCAAGCTACAAAACTCAAGTAAACTTAGCATCATTGTTAAAAACTCTATGACCCTTTCAGCTCAGAGAGGACAGAGAGAACACACTGAAGTCTTACATAATAGAGAAATAAGGCTCCTTGTATACTTTGTTGAAAGAAAATTACCAAAAAGAAAAGGAAATCGATTTTTGTGAGTTTTAAAGTTGCCAGTGGTAAAGAAGTGAGATTGTTATTATATATGTTCATATACAAAATAGAGAATGCTTTTCTTTACTGAGCTCATTATTTTAGCAATGCATTCTACAGAGGAAATGATTGGTGATCATCTTTGACCTCATTCAGCTACAGATTTATTATTTTTGCCCTGAGTCACAAATACTGAATGACCCTGTGGTTGATGCTTGGACATGATACTTATGAGCTACAGAGGCAGTGGGGCACAGACTGATAAAACTATTTATGATATGAAAAGAGCTTGAAAAATAAGATCAATACATTAATATCTTCCCATGGTGTATCATGTTTAATCACACCATGGCATTTTATTTATGTCTGATACATGGCTCAGTGCTCATTAAACAAATACACTGTAGGCTATATTGAAATATTCTTCAATAATAATGATTATACCTTTAAAGATGCAGGATCCTAGCTTTGGACACTAGTTTCCAATACTTATTATAATGATGTCACTCACTTAAAATTTTTTGTTTGCATCCCAGGGTCTATTGAAAGTCTCAAATGAATTTATTGTTGAATAGAACAGTTTAAAAAGCCTTAATTGAGTTCAAGGAACAATGAATTCTATAAGTGACTTTGTAATTGGTATATCGTGTTTTTGTTTTCTCATAATTTTCTAGATATTCTTCTGATAGTATATAACAGTGTCAACAAATAACAGATGGATTTTAGAAATCTTTGTGCATAACTGAAAAATATAATTTTGAACTACATGAAACTGTTTTATGTTTCAAATCATCATCTTCACAGAGGTCAATAGAATGGCTTTTATACATCATTTTCCCAGCCATTTCTCTCACCTTTTTTTAAACGAGAGCTGCTATTTAAAGGCACTGCAGATCATTTTGTAAAACAGTCGCTAAGTGAAATACAATTCGATGTGTATTGTCCTTTGGCTAGGCACTCATGGCCTACAGATTGCCTTTCAGGGGAATGGAGATCCAGTGAAGAATGTGAGACTCAGATTCTCCACTGTTTATGACAATATTCAGATTTTTGTACCAATTTAGCTCCTGTTAAGCATTGAAAAATTTCTTTCTAGCTTTCTTTCTGAGGACTGCAGAACTTTACAAGAACACAGATGAAGCTCCACATATGTGCATATGTAGCAGTCAGTTCAGTGAAAACTCTCCAGATACTTATGTTTATACAGACTAAAGTTCCATTGTTAATGAAAGAAAAATAAAAACAGTCCCCATCCTGTTGTCAAAATACAATATATACAAAATGTTTTTAAATAAGTTTTGGTGTGTGTCTCTTCGTGGATATATACGCTTGACTATGGACTTCTGTGGATGCTTGAGAGGGTGTTAGATACCCTAGAGCTTGAGTTACAGGTTTGTGATCCATTGACACAGTGCTGGATTCCAAACTCTCATATGTAAAAGCAATACAGGCTCCTAAACACCGAGACATCTTTCCAACTCCAAACTATATTATTTTCAATATGCCTTTGTTTCAGAGTATTCTTGAAAACAATGTCCGTGTATTTGTCCTTTCCAAAAGTCAATGCCTTTGACAGATATGCATTATATTCCTTTGTGTAAGACACTAAAAATTGCTGGAGTAGATCCTGCATGTGGTGAAGTCAACTTATGAAAAAGAACAGTAGGTACTGCATGTGACTCATATCTTCTACCTGTCATAATTCTCAAGTCTCTTCAACACCTCATTTTATTTTTATTTTTCCCAGATAGATTTAGTAGGTTAATATTAGAAAAAATACCTATATATTTAGCTATCTGCTCTAGAAAATCCTCCAAAGACATTGGAGGGAAATTTTCTCTGAACTTTCTAACATTGTAGGAAGACAAGGGTCAAACAACACTTTGCTGCAAACTAAGAAATATATATATATATATATGCTTTGTACACTCCACACCAGTGTATGTATTAGTGTCCCCTCTTGTTCAATTCATGCTTAGTCACCCATGAGACTTCATGTGTATAGCTTCAAATATTTCCAGGACATATAATCTCACTGCAAAGTCCATGATCCTCTTGACCTTGTACTCTTTCTACCCCCTCCTCAGCACTGATTTCTGAACTGTAGGTGAGTAGTGCTGTTATAGATGCATTCATTGGTTAGATGTTCTGGTTTTTTGTAATGGTTAATGTCTTCTATAAAGAGACATTCCCTTGATGGCAGCTGAGGACTACACTTCCATTTTGGTCTAAGGAAAAATACTGGGAATGTAGTTAGGGATAATGCTGTTTAGTAAAATGGCAGTTATAGCTTCTCCCATAACACACAGCTTCAGTAGCCCTTTGCAGTTGGTTAGGTTTTCAGTACCCCGCATGATTTTCCTCTTGGCCTTATGTCCAATTAGAGAGCTTTTGCTTATCACCAGGACATGGTTAGAGCACTCATGCTATGCTACTGTTGTTATGGTTCATAGGAAAAGGCTCCATATACATGGAAAAAAGTCTGCCCCTAGTATTTGGATGCAAAAGTTGTGAATCTAAGCCTGTTGAGCACTAATGACAGACTACACCATCAAGACACAACTTCTGGTACTTACTTTTCTTGTATACATTTAGTCAATTCCAGCATCAGTTGGTGACATGAAGCATCTTCAGTGTCTTCGGCTCAGTGCTAAATGGTAGAAGAGATGCACAAGCACACCTTCACGGTAACACTCTGTTCATACATCACTATCTTTCCCTTCGCAGCCCCATTTTTGAGGACCTTCTTCTGTGTATTCTAGTGGTGTGCTGTCTGCACTCACTGGTTGTAGGTTAGCATATGTTCTTGCGTTATGACTTCCTTGAAATGTGTGCACTCATAAAATAGGCTTAAATGCAAAAGCAAGATTTCCCACAAATTCTAGACTGTTGTTCATTTTCTGTATGTAAATATACATGTGTAAATGCAAGGAAGTCTACTCAACATTGCTTTCATAGTGCAATGTAAACATTATTTTTATATATCACCCTAGTATATTCAGAGAATAATCGTTTAAATGAAAAAAACAAATTCTCAACTTGTTTTATCAAATCTGTATAAAATGTAGAGTTGACATATTACTTTCATTTTCATCTAGTTATTTTAGCTAGACATGGTTGGCAGCTTCTGACCATTTTTCTTTGTAGACCATTTTTTCTCTTTATTTCTCCTCTAGCAGAAATGTAAGGAAACACATATATCTCTAAAAAAAGCTGAGCTTCAGTTGAGTCAGTGGTGTGGGCCAGCTTAAGAGTCAGCCACAACCAGCAACTAAAATGGCATTGCTCTACTTCTCTGCAAGCTTGATTTCCTCATGACATGGACATCCTGCCTCAGGTACCTGTGTACCTATATCTGCAGGTGCAACAACTAGAGCCAGTCACATCAGACTCTCAGATCATGATTCAGGCATTTTAAACATGACCTTTGCAACCTCAGATACCCTCTTCCCCAAAAGGTCCCCATACATAGCAGGGGTGCATCTGAGGATGAGGCAATCCAGCTCCTCTGCCCACTCTGGGTGGCTTCCTTGATCTTCCCTGGCACAAACTTCTTCATAAACTGCAGATCAAGGAGGAAATCAATGCTTAGCAAAACTATTTTCTCCTGGGGAGCTAGAAAGAAACACCAGTCTAAGCCAATCAAACCAGAGCCCTACAGCATGGGTCCTGCTCATGGGGATTCCTAAATGCTCCCCAGAGATGTCTCAGCAGCAGAAATATGTTGTCTTAATGATAAATTTCACCTTAAAGGAGGGAAAACAAGATAAGCACCAAAAAACAAACAAGCAAACAAAAAAGCCTAGTTTCAGTAAAGGAAAAAAAAAAACTAGAAAATGTAACAGATCTGTCATTTGAAATCGGAGTTGATGGTTTTACACTGGTTGTCAAGACATGGAATAGCATGTTAGGTTTTCCTGCTTGTATAATTTAACAATGTTATGAAAATATTTCATTGTTTTTTAAAGTCTTGATTAATGCATTAATGTTTGTCAGGGATGACTCTTTGTTAATGATTTTTATTGTTTGTTTGTTTGTTTGTTTGTTGCTTTTGAGGCAGGTTACAGATATGTAGTCTAGGCTAATTTCAAACACATGATGTACCCATGGATGCCTTGAACACATTCAAAGAGATCTGGATTCCAAATCTAAGCCCACTCCTAGTTTTTGTTGCTCCCTTATATATTGGCATCCTAAAGTGTGCCACTCAACAATGATCCCACTCAACAACTCTCTGTGACAAGCTTGTCTTCTATCCCGTTCCATTATACCAACGCTGCCTCTGCTGATCTGTACTCAGGGCTCCACATACTTTGATGGATTCATAGATCAGGACAGGAGCCTGCAGCCAAATTGGTTTTAAATAATACTGATTCTTATTCACACTGCTGAGGAAATTTCAGTTCTCTCCACTGGAGGCAAACATCGTGGGTTGAGTGTGCAACTTCCTCCCTTCCTCTAGTATGCAGGCTTAGGAATGACACACCCTTCATCATCTCTGCCCATTTCTAGGTGAATTTGGGTTTAGACCTAGTTAGTGTTTTTCTTTTCCTTTTCCCACTCCATATTGAAATACTTAGTGAAGAAGCATGCATAGTACCACGTTTTCAATAAATAACGTTCAACAGTATGAAAGTTTTTATCTAGTATGTATAAGGACCAGAATATCACATCTTATGTATCTATGCTAGAACTTTTGACTATTGGTATAAAAATACTTCTGCCAAATGTAGTGATTTTTTTTCCCTCAGAGCAGTTAAGTTACTTAAATTTGGCTTGAAATAACCTACTTTTAAAAGTATAACATTTATATTGCTTTGTATGCCACTCATAATGTTCAAATACTTTGGGGAAGACACTGAACTATTGATTCAGGAAAAGACACTGATAATTATTAAGTGTGTTCTTTTAAAACAGTGGCTTTCAGCAAGAGAAACAAACACTGTTTACACAGTCATGGGAATGTGATGAATGGGGTCAGCTTTTATCTACCTAAATGTTTCTCCCTTGGGTTCCACTGTCTTCCCTCTGGGTTCTTTAGTTACTAATACTAAGTACAAACTTATCTGTTGTAAGGTCTGTGGAATCCTAGGATGAATAAAGTTCCATTTAGATTCCTGGAGGAAATCTTGTAAATTGAAAGAAATCACATGTTCATTTGTCTTTTCTCTACTATTAATGATGCTTGTGTTGTGATTCTGATGTTTGGCAACTCTCCAAGTTACAAAGAAGTGTGCCATCGACCGGGGGTCTCGTTTCCTAGGCACTTGCGTCCCTATTATTCAGTTTGTACATTTGAAGGAGATAGGGACCAATTGCTACCATTCGCTGTATCATTATTTTCAATTGTGTGTTCCCTTCCCCTGTTGAATTGTCTGTGGCTGAAATGTGCCATTTTTCTCTCCCCGCCATTATCTGAGGTTCTGATCTGTCAGATGATTAGGTTTTAGTAATTACTTTTAAGAAAAGAAAAAGCGGCTACCCTGTAATTTCTTATTTTGAAATGCCTCTAATTTCTACATATGGAACATGTCTCAGGTTTGGGAACTGTGTTTTCTCCCCCGATATCATCCATTGGTGAGCGAGGATGCTTTTTGTGTCCAACTGAGTCTCTGGCTAAGTCTTCAAATGTAAATACTCAGGACAAACTTAAGAAACCACCAATGCTAGGTATTTTATCAGACTAAGTAAGATGAGAGGCCCATGCTTCTAAGGTTGAATATCTGACAATAGTTTTCTTTTTTACCGAGATAGATGAACTCAAGTGCTTCCTTCTGCCACAAATACCCTGGACCACAGAGGGATGACTGAATTATAGCAGACTCATGCTTTTGCTGAGTTTGGGCAGAGTGCTCTTGCAGGATCCAGCAAGGATAAAAATTGATGTCCCTCTTGAAACAGAGTGGTCCAGATGGTGCTTCTTTATAGCTGTCTCCAAATACCAAAGGCCAAACCGCTCCTTTGATAAGGGAAGGTGGTGTAAAGGTTTAACTGCAGCCTCTTGGTGGGATGTCAGTGAATGATGGATCCCAGTTACAAGCATACAAAAATGTTCCATGTTTAAACATGTTTTACAACCATGGCTGTGAAAATTCTGTATCAAGGAAATTATGCACAGGGGGGAGGATGTGAAACCTACCTTAAAAATCTATGTGCGTGTTAGCAAATCTCCTAGATGAGGGAGTAGGATAGGGGGAGAGAGATGATGCACAAAAAAAACCCTAGTAAACTAGTCGGGCTTCTTGATAAAATCTACAGTCACATCTGAAAGTGGTATGTTAATTTCATAAGACTTGATTTTATATAAAAGTGTGAACTTGAGTGGGTAAATTGGGTGATTTATATATACTCTATTAATTATTTATCTTTTAATGGCCAAGAACCTTTCACATGCCAAATGATGTCCCTGTTCTTTAGAATGGCATTGGGGTCACAGCTGATCAATTAGAACACATTACCTTTGAACATTTTTGTAGATTGATGCTGAATAAACAACAATACTACTAAGTCAGGGCAGACTCACTAACTGTATCTTAGATTCATTAAAAAGCTCTCTGTGTTGTTCCTATAGTCGACATGGCATCACTTGTGCTTTTAAAAAAAATAGTCAAGTGCATACTAGTAGTAGAAGTAGTATTAACAATAATAATAACAATAATAATAATTTTTATTTAATTAAAAAATGAGTTATAATTAGCATTATTTATAATATAGATTTATTTAACTAAAAATGTATAGTTATTATTAATAAATTATTATCAGCATTATTACTATTATTATTTTACCTTTAATATGTATTACACTTATTTTTGCATTTCTAAATAAAATCTTAAATGTAATTATCAAATTAACCATTTTTTTAAAGCACTAAGTTAAAAATTCTTTTTCAAAGACTTTTTTGGGGAGTAAAAAAAAAAAACTCTTATATTACTTACAAGGCAATTTATGAAACTCATTCTTCAGCTCTTGGCTTTCACCCACAGTCGTGTGTTTCCCTCTTACTGACTGTTTGGATCGGGTAGGCATACATGTAACTTCTTAGAGAAGGTCCATGGATTATGACGTCACACATCTGTGCAATTTATTATGGAGTGCCTGTGACAAAAGGGCTGAGTTGTTTACTGTCCCCTCTGAATATAGATTATATATATATGCTGGATGGAAAAATAAAAAGGCAGTTGCAGAAAGTTAAGATTTAGTTTGCTTAGTTTTATAAAACCATGGTCCTGTGATTCAGGAAGGATATATAAATGCAAGGTTTGTCCTTGAGAGCCAATCTGTTTCTTCAATCTGTTCACATTTTGTAGTCTTTGCATACAATTTACATTTTTGGATTCACCTCTGGGAAACTCTTCTGTCTGTCTTAGCTCTGTCTCTGGATCTGGACTCCAGGTGAGGGATGCTGAAGGAGAATGTACATCCAGCCATACTCTCTGGACTCCTTTGAACTCAGAAAGACAGGCTTCTTGGGAACCACATTCATTTACACTGAGCTCCTTGGAAGAAAATTGACAGGTGCTGCTACTGTCTATTCGTTTAACATGAAGCATTATCAGGCTGTTGGGTTCCATGACAGCCATGACCTACTCAAGATGAGTGGAAATATAGAGATCTTCCTGCTCTCAGAGCAAGGGTTGGGCGTCGTGGAGGGAATACAGTGCTTCAGATCTTCCGTAAGTGGTGTGTTTGGCATTCTACAGCAAACTAGCTGAAAGAATCTGTACCTGATCTGAGACACACGTGCACACCTGCAGTCTAACAAGCACACAGATGCACATGAGAGGACAGTGAAGGAACATGGCATGAGCTGTGAGCCAGAGAGCTGGTCAAATATAATGTGAATCCCTCACCCTCCTCCTTCATGTCATTTTCTTGTCCTTGCTTCCTTTCTCTTCTCCTCCTCTTAGTGCTATTCTTATTCTTATTTGCATCTTTATTTATGTCCTTATTTTTCTGGCAGCACCATTTGAAACTGCAGGAAGAAGAACAAACAGGGGTAGGGTAACCTACCCAAATCATGTCCATCCTAGGACTTGGAACCTAGGTTTGCTTCAAATCTCCAGGGAAGGCTACTGTCTTAGTTAGGGTTTTCTTGCTGTGAACAGATACTATGACCAAGGCAACTCTTATACAAGACAACATTTAATAGGGGCTGGCTTACAGTTTAGAGGTTTAGTCCATTATCATCATGGAGGGAGACACGGTATCATGCAGGCAGACATAGTGATGGAGGAGTTGAAAATTCTACACCTGGGTCAGGGGAAAGCAGGAAGAGCAGTCATACTAAGCCTGGTGTGAATATTTGAAACCTCAAAGTCTAGCCTCAGTGGCATAGGCTCTCCACACATACTGCATACATCTGGGCCACATCCCTGAATATTTCCACTCCTTATAAGCCTATGAAGCACAATTTGAATGTCCAAACAGCATTCTCATTAAGGACTTGGGGGGTGGGGTTATCAATCATTCAGTCAGTTATTCAACAGACAACAAATAGACATTTTCACATTATAGAGAATTATTTTATTATATATATATATATATATATATATATATATATATATATATTATCATAGAGAATATTTTATAGTGGACTGCTTTTGAAGAGCCACTCCTAGAGTAGAAAACGGAAGAACTCTACATACCATATCTGAGATAACTATGTTAGTGAGAGTAGCCATGTTGAGTTGTTAAGTTTGGGCTTTTCTTTTCTTTGCCCTACTAGATGGTTTGAAATATTGCCAGTCCCCGAGCTGTTCCTGCTAACAACCTTCTAGGCCTGATGTTGCCATTTGTGAGCAGAAGCCATCCATCCAAATCTGCTTCTCCTCTGCTGCCCCAGGCTTCTGCTTGCTGTTTCATTTAATGCATATTCTCTTCCTCTACTTCTTCTCGAGTCCTCTGGCACTCACAAAATCTTAAGTAGCCAGAATGACCCATGGCATTGGACATTATTCCTCAGAGTTGGTCATTCCAGCTCATTTTTCATCACTGAAGGCTAACAGTACTTCTGGAAGAAGTTGGGGGAAAGAGGATGGAGAAAGAAAAGGACATTAATGTAATTCTTCATTTAAAGTTAATTTTCAAAGTAAAATAGCCACTTAAATATGTTTCTATCAGGAGTATATCACTAACTTGTTATTTCTTGTTTCCTTATAACTCTTTGTGTGTGTTTTCAGTGTTTTTTCTTTCTTTTTTTTAATTAAATATTTTCTTTATTTACATTTCAAATGTTATCCTCTTTCATTGTTTTCCCTACAAAAACCCCCTATCCTATCCCCCTTCCCCGTGTTCACCAACCCACCCACTCTGCTTCCCTGTCCTGGCATTCTCCTACACTGGGGCATCGAGCCTTCACAGGACCAAGGGCCTCTTATCTCAATGATGTCCAGCAGGAACGTACTCTGCTACATATGCTCTGGAGCCATGGGTCCCTCCATGTCTACCCTGGTTGGTGGTTGATTCCCTGGGAGCTCTGGGGGGTACTGGTTGGTTGATATTGTTGTTCCTATGGGACTGCAAAACACTTCAGCTCCTTGTGCCTTTTCTCTAGGGCCTCCAATGGGGATCCTGTGCTCAGTCAAATGGATGGCTGTGAGCCTTCACTTCTGTATTTGTCAGGCACTGGCAGAATCTCTCAGGAAACAGCTATCTCAGGCTCCTTTGTTGACATCCATATGTGGGATGGATCCCCAGTTGGGGCACTCTCTAGATGTCCTTTCCTTCAGTCTCTGCTCCACAGTTTGTCTCTGCATCTCCCCCCATGGTATTTTGATCCCCCTTCTAAGAAGGACGGAAGTATCCATCTTCCTTCTTCTCGAGCTTCATTTGGTCTATGAATTGGATCTTGGCTATTCCAAGCTTCTGTGCTATTATCCACTTATCAGTCAGTGCATATCAGGTGTGTTATTTTGAGACTGGGTCACCTCACTCAGGATGATATTTTCTAGTTCCATCCATTTGCCTAAGAATTTCATGAAGTCATTGTTTTCAATAGCTGAGTAGTACTCCATTGTGTTAATATACCACATTTTCTGTATCCGTTCCTCTGTTGAGGGACATCTGGGATCTTTCAAGCTTCTGGCTATTATAAATAAGGCTGCTATGAACATAGTGGAGCATGTGTCCTTATTACATGTTGGAGCATCTTCTGGGTATATGCCTAAGAGTGGTATAGCTGGGTCCTCAGATAGTACTATGTCCAATTTTCTGAGGAACTGCCAAACTGATTTCCAGACTGGTTGTACCAGCTTGCAGTCCCATCAGCAGTGGAATAGTGTACCTCTTTCTCCACATCCTTGCCAGTATCTGCTGTCAGCTGAGTTTTTGTTCTAAGCCATTCTGACTGGTTTGAGGTGGAATCTCAGGGTTGTTGTGATTTGCATTTCCCTGATGATTAAGGGAACATTTCTTTAGGTGCTTCTCAGCCATTTGGTATTCCTCAGTTGAGAATTCTTTGTTTAGCTAAGTAATATCTTCACATTGATAGCTTTTAGGGATATTTCCTAAGTAAACCCTAGGATATTGAATGAAGCAGAACCAAACTGAATTGTAATAAAACAAAAACAATACTCCAGACAATGCCCTGAGTAGTCAATGAAGCTTCATAATCTTTGTGAAATCAGTAGATGTTTTCACTATTTTTAATGCTCATACAGTGATTCTTATGTACAGCCAGGTTGGAAACATCACAGAAATAGAGGAATTAGCTTGGAATTTTTCATTTATCCAGGGATTATCAAGTGTTTACTTAGGAAATACTGTATTTCATTAACATGTTAGATTAAATGACTGTCTTCAAGTAGCTCAGAAATTGATTGAATGCAGTAGAAAAATAAGCCATGCACATTTCCTACAATTTGTGACAGTTTGTCCTGATAATGTAAGTACATGGAGCAGGCACCATGTTGAGGGAGATAGCACATGAAGTTCCAGCAGGCTGGAGTCATATTCTGGACGTGCTTTGAACTGGAATCTGACATATTCCTCAACTTGGGTACTTGTGGACAAGAGAATTTTAAAATTTATTTACTTATTTTATTTTATTGTATTTATTTATTTATTTTTGTTTTTTTTTTTTTTTTCGAGACAGGGTTTCTCTGTATAGCCCTGGCTGTCCTGGAACTCACTCTGTAGACCAGGCTGGCCTCGAACTCAGAAATCTGCCTGCCTCTGCCTCCCGAGTGCTGGGATTAAAGGCGTGCGCCATTTGTTTTTCTTCATCTTTTTATATCCATATTTTATTCCCCTCCCCATCTACCCTCTGACTGTTCCACATCCCATACCTCCTCCCTACCCACTGTCTCCATGTGGATGTCCCCACCCTCACACTCCCAGACCCCTAAACTCTCTGAGGCTTCCAGTTTCCTGAGGGTTAGGTGCATCATCCCTGACTGAACCCAGACCCAGCAGTCCTCTGCTGTGTATGTGTCAGGGGCCTCATATCAGCTGGTGTATGCTGCCTGGCTGGTGTTCCAGCATATGAGATATCTCCGGGGGGTCCAGGTTAATTGAAACTGTGGCTCCTTCTGTTACAGGGTCGCCCTTCTCCTCAGCTTCTTCCAGCTTTTCCCTAATTAAATCACAAAGGTCAGCAGCTTGTGTCCATTGGTTGGGTGCAAATATCTGCATCTGATTCTTTCAGCACCTTGTTGAGTCTTTTGGAGGGCAGTAATACCAGGTCCCTTTTTGTGAGTGCTCCATAACCTCAATAATAGTGTCAAGTCTTGGGGACTCCCCTTGAGCTGGATCCTACTTCAGGCCTGTTGCTGGGCCTACATTTTCTCAGGCTCTTCTCCATTTCCATCCCTGCAGTTCTTTCTGATAGGAACAATTATGGGTCAGACTTTGGACTGTGGGAAAGCCACCCCATCCTTCACTAGATGCCATCTTTCTGCTGGAGGTGGGCTCTACAAGTTCCCTTGTCCCACTGTAGGGCATTTCATCTATGGCCCCTGGAGAAGAAATCTTTATAAACTGTTTGATAATTGAATTTCTACAGAAGAACTGATTGAAATTTCATAATAGATTCTTCTAAAAAAAAAAAAAAAAAACAAAAAACTTTCCATTTCCATGATCCACTAGTAGCCGTCTCTTAGAGAGAGTTTTGACCTTCATTATAGATGCTCTCAGTCTGGTTAGATTAGGTTTTTCCCTAAAACAGGTATTCCTCTAATCCACGTACAGGGACTACAGTTGAGTTGGTTAACAGGGCTTCTATCACATTTTTGTTTGTGGAAGTAAGGAAAGGAAAATACTTAGCTTTTAGATGAGGAAAAAAATGGTCCAGAGACAATTTTTACCAACATGGAAGGTGTGTGGGATTTAACATTTTTTCACATTTCCACTACATTCAATTATCTATTGAAATTTGTTCTGCTAAGATTAATAAGGGTCACAGGGGAAAAATGCTTTAAAGAGGTGTTGGCAAGGCGAAAATAGTAGTTTAATCAATTAAATGAATGCCCTGATATATATATATATATATATATATATATATATATATACATATATATATATATACATATATGTGTATGTGTGTATATGTATATATATGTATATTTGTATGTGCATATGTGTATATATGATATGTATAGGTGTGTGTGTATGTGTATGTATATATATATAATATCACTCCGCCAGCAATAAAACTTTATTTTCCAAAATTCTAGAACAGTGACATGGATATCTTGAAGGGAATGTAGAAGAGACAATAATGTGGGGATCCTGAAGGAAGCGTTCAACATTTCTCTTCCACCTTCTAGGACCCCTCCTTGAGTATGCAGTGATGTCAGAATCCCATCAGAGTTTGAGTGAACATTGATTAATGCTAGGCATTTAGCAAGGAAATATGTTTTAAGTAATCACTCACACATGACGATTATTTTAGGATATGTTGTTTTAAACTTATTCTCCATGAAACAGTATTGACATGATTATATTAGGAGACAATTCCCAAACTAGAGCACATAAGAATTACCAGCATGATTGTTTATAAACACACTGTGCATGTCTAACAGGCCTGTAAGAGCAAATGCTTGTGAGAGGCACATAAATGTACCTGTCGACAGAATTATGTGGGTCTCCCTGGTATCTTTTGGGGTTTCTTTAGTTTAAGGCGAGCACAGATGTCAACATTTGTCATCAGGAATCCATTGCTAGAAGTCCAAGTTTTTCTGTGGCTATGACTAAATAGGTTATGTAATAGTCATGTGTGAGGGTGGATCCCTAGAGAAACACTGGTATGTGACAGAGATAATGAAGGAAAATGCCCACAGCAATTGTCATTAGATCACTATTAAACCATTTCTAAGGACTATACTCCCATGAGCTACTGTTCACTACACTCAGTCACTTTCCAGGTGATTTTCCTTTCATTAGATTTAAATAATATTAGGTATTCCACATGAGAAGTCTGTGCCATGTATGTCTCCTCCAGTTATGGCAGAAATCATATAGCAATGATTCAAGTTTTCACCTGTCATTTTACCTGTAGCTTAAGGGAGAACATAGCTTCATTAATTTTAGATTCTTACTCAACTACAGAAGTAGAACCAACATACGCATGGCCACATCCTCGTTTTGGCTTAGGAATTCTGCTTTTAAGAATTTATCCCAGACAGATGGGAAAAAGCCCATGAGGTTTCCATCTGACCCATGGACTCTGGGCAAACAAGGAAACCTGAGAGTGGAAGAAATAGTGTTCCCACAAATGGTCACACCAACTGATTACACTATGTTAAGTTGTCAATCTTCAAACCTTAATGTGAGTAACATTATACATACTGAGATGATTCTGTTTAGGAATAAATATGTGTGTATACACACACACACACACACATATATATATAATAGCTATTAATGAAAAAAGAGGTCATGAATATGAAAGGGAGTAGGCAGTCTACAGGGACCATTTGGAGAGAGGATAGTGAAGGGAGAAATGATATAATTACACTCTCAAAAGAAAAGAAAAAATTACAGAAATTACAGATCCTACACACATTAAAAGTTAAATATAAAAAGAATTTATCCTAAGTATGAATTTAAATAAGTATACAAATATTTGCTGCATTTGCTTATGATGGAGAACAACATACCTAAACTCAACAGAGCTAAATCCTCAGTGGCAGAGATGATATCCACTGTGCATCTACAGTGTTAATAGCCATTACAAAAATGATCTCGTGTGTGTGTGTGTGTGTGCGTGCGCATGCGCGAAGGGTAATTGTATTCATTTGTTTATTTTTATAAACACATTTTGTGGGAGTTTTTATTAGTATTAAGGTCTCCAGTTATGATCTCTTTAGGCATAATAGACTAACCGATACCTGTAAGTCACAGTGCATAGTGTGCTGTGTGCTATAGGTTGTATTCATGTTACATGGTGTGCTGAGTAAGGAACTTTCTAATTTGCTTTGACCCTATTTGGAAATGTGGGTCACCTATATCATATGTACAAACTGCATTCCAATTCCTGGGATCAAATGATCCTCACTTAAACCTCAGTGCTGAGATAATCAGAGACTTTCTATATTTCTTAATATTCATTTGATATTGTTATCATGAAAAACTGTTGATATAGACTATACCTTGTTAACAAAGAGATACATGCATTGCCAATGTATGATGATCTGGCTTGCAAAATGACAGGACAACAGTAGAAAACATTTTGCATTTTTATTTTATCTTTTCCAGCCACTAGCTCTGTGTGCTGCTGGCTAGCATTTGCACATGACAGTGCCCAGTCACAAAGTGACTACAGGGTAATCTAATGATATTCTACATGGGGGTACAGTGCTAGAAGTTTTTAATATTCATAAACTTCATGGGATATTAAATACTTTAATGAAAATGGTCTTTGAGTTACATGGTTTTGACTGACTGTAGGCATGTATATGCATATACACATATGCTGGTCATATTGTTATAGATTGAGTCAGTTGAACTATGATGGTCAGAAAGCTAGGTATATTAAACGCACTCTTGACTTTCTATGGTCCCAGATGTCCACTGGTTTATCAGATGTCCACGTAAAATGAAGGACCTTCAGTAGATTATCTGAATAGCATGGCCCCCTGCCAACACACTGCCATTGTCATCTTTGACTCTTGGATACAATGTGTCCACAGAGAAGATCTCTCCTTTCCCAGTCAGCCCTTACTGTGTTCCACTGGTTTGCCTCTTCAGACGAACTTTATTGGACTGTTTGAAACATTTGGGGTAGATAAGCATCAGCTCTCAGACTTTTAATAGTAAAGAAAGAATTTGGTATACATTGCAGATACAGTTTCAAGACGAAGAGCACCAAAGCCCTTAGATATGAAGATAGCCACAGACTGGAGAACTTAGAAAAAGCTCCTTGGTTAAAGGAGAGATGTTCAGCTTACAAAACCATCTGGGATTAATTGTTATAAAACATTTTGAGGGTTTTTTTTTTCTCTAAAAAAAATGCAATCAGGAAAATGTTTTTTTTTTTTCTTCTGGCATTTGATCCCCCAGTTAAAGCCAGATGTATGCAGTGAGCTAAGCCGTGTGGAAAAGAAAACAGAAACGGCTATAGTGCCTTCCACACTCCATGCTAATATTACAGCTGCTTTGTGGGGATTTGGGGAGAAAAGGGGATCTTTGTTTTAACAAGTGTTTTCTAGGTAGTTTGTTCAGTCAGGTCTTCAAGGGACTACCTTCCCATGTCTGTCTTCGGTCTTCTCAGTACTGAAGTTAAAGACATGAGCTGCTTATTACTTAATAATTACACATAGAGATGAAGTCATTCATGGCTATGGCAGAACTGGACTTGAGAGTACATCACTTGGAGGTTTCCAAACTTCACTGAGTGAATGAAATGGTCTTCAGCCAGCTTCTCACAAATACACCTTGCCCCATATTTCATTAAGGTGGTTGAGATAACATGGAATTAACTCTTCCTATTCTATTTCTAGACAGAACAAGATTATAATCAACACAAAAATATGAGCATAGTCTCGGTCCTTCCATATTCAAAAATAGAAGGCTATGAGCTCACCTAATGCTTGTCATCTTTCATTTTTTACAGAACTCCTATTCTCTCAATAAAACTTTAGTGCATTGTGCCTACACTTACATTGCTGTGATATCCTAATACTATCACACAGACTTGAAGAAGTCATAACTCAAAACTACATGAAATGCACCTAACCTCCTGAGCATCCCACATTAGCAACATGACCCAGTGTAGAATGTCCTTGAGACCCCTTAACAGACCCTAGAGTCTCAGGGCTATAGTTAGTTACCTCTGTTCTGAATCCAAGGAAAACATCTGATACATACTTTTAGATCCAGAAAGCCTGTAATTCACAACTTGTGGTATATATTTTTTTTTCTGTATACTTTTGTACCCCCATGTTGTAGAGCCAGTATATCACTCTCTCTCTCTCTCTCTGTCTCTCTCTCTCTCTCTCTCTCTCTCTCTCCTTCACTCCTTCCTTCCTTTCTTTCCTTCTTCCTCTCTTTCTTTCTTTCTTTCTTTCTTTCTTTCTTTCTTTCTTTCTTTCTTTCTTTCTTTTTCTTTCTTTCTTTCTTTCTTTCTTTTTCTTTCTTTCTTTCTTTCTTTCTTTCTCTCTGTCTTTCTCTCTCTCTCTCTCTCTCTCTCTCTCTCTCTCTCTCTCTCTCTCTCTCTCTCTCTTTCTTTCTTTCTTTCTGACAGCATACATACTTATTTAATGTCCATACATTACATAAGAGTTAACTCTTGATGTCATCTATTCTATGATTTGGATCATGTGACTGCTATTGTAACAACAAATAAATATCTTCATTGTAAAGGTGGAATCATACATTGGGTGGACATTTCAGATCGACTTCTTTCACTTAGCAGTGAGCCTTGAAGTTTCTTCCATTGCTTTTCATGATTACACAGCTTCTATCTTTTTAATTAATTGTTTTGTATATTTACATTTCAAATGTTGTCCCCCTTCTGAGTTCCCCCTCCACAAATCCAGAAGCCATCTTCATACATAGTGTCTAGCCTAGTGCTTCCTCATAGAATAGTAAACATATTAGGATAAGCCTGAAGGTCAGGCTTATCCTAATAACATGATTTTAGCAGTATGAAATCTGGTAGACTTGATTCATATGAACATACAATGGCATTCTGGGACACTCTTACAATTCCTGGACTCAAGTGATTGAGTAAGCAGGTTCATGAGATCATAGCTGTCCTGTCTCAAAAAACAAATGAACAACAAAAATCAACAATAAGAAAATTACAAACAATGTAATACAGCACCTTCAAACATAGAAATAAGCCACCATAAGATTATACTTATCTGAACCTGCTTCTATTGTGCCTTCAAATTGAGTGAGAAACTCAATAATCCTCTGGCATTTACCAGAGCTTATCAGAATTGGTCAGCATCATTAGCTCCACATTACAGCAACCACCACCTTCTAGATCACTTGCAAGAAAACTCTGACCCTACCGAAAGCACCTGCACTCAGTGGTTCTATGAGCTATTGACCTTTAACTCTGTAAATTTAACTGTAGAAACCTGCCTTAAATAATTTATGCTTATTTCTTGAATAATTTATGATAATATAACATCCCTTTGAAAGCATTAGACATGTCAAAGAATTTAGTCACAATATTCAAATCATCCATTAAAAAGCAGGATTTTATTGTTTGGTAAATTAAATAAGAAATTAGCTTGTGTCTACATGTGTCTATTACTGTTCCCTTTCCCCACCTAGTCTTCTGGTTTGTGGAGACACTCGAGCACAGCAAAAATGGGTAGGAGAGATTGTAGTCAAAACAGAAAATCTTCTTTAGTGTTTACCTATACCATAGTCACAGGTTTATGACCTAACCTTTCAGATCTCTGAACTGTGACTTGCTCTGGAAATTGGGACTCACGAGTATAATTAAGGATTCGGATATGTTATCATCCTGGGTTACCTGCATAGGATCTGGAGCTAATATAAGAGTTCTTATAAAAGCCCAGTGGGTACAAGCTGTCAGTCGAGGTTGTAGTACAAATATTTTAAGCTTATTCCAGACTAGCTTATAAGTAAATGAGACTCGGTCTATGGTTATTTTATTTGGTGTTGACAATTACTGGGGGTCACCCCTCATCTGCTTCTCTAACTGCAGGCCTGCCTACCTCCCCAGCAGTGTACCCCAGATACTTGCTGTTTCTCCTAGACATGTTTTCATGGTTCCTCTCCTCATCTTTGAGTCTTCCTCCTTCTCCCCTGGTCTTTCTCCTCCAACCCAGTCACTCCAAACCTGCCTACCTCTAATCCCTCCTGTAATGAGCTGCAGCCAATTTTATTTAACCAATAGTTTTATATCAAAAGCAAGATCTGCACAACAAAAGTGTTTAAATGTGAGAAGCTTAGACCTTGTGGTATAGAATTTAACATTACAATACATAGCAATTGACCAAACCTCAATAGGAGACTCAGAGGGAAAGGGGGAGTGAGAGGGGGAGCAGATAGGAGGGAAGAGGGAGGGGAAGGAGAGGGGAAAAGAGGGGGAGGGGAGAGGGAGATGGAGATGGAGAAGGAGAGGATAGTATAGGAAGACTGACTCTGGGGGATTAAAATGATACAGCCACAAGCCAAAGACTTTGTGCAGTCCCTATGAAGTGGAAAAGGGAAGAACTCATGCTAGCACCTGAGGAAGAAGTATGACCTTGCTTCCTACTTGATTATAGGTATTGGACCTACTAAGCACTAGGACAAGAACTTCTTGTTCTTTCAACATGATAAATTCAAGGCAGTTTGCTACTGACAGTGTAGGAACTGAATACAGCTAGTTAAATAGACTGCTTGGAAACATACAGACTGCCTGGGAATGAATGTAAGTACCTGTAATCCAATTCATCCCAAGGTCTGGGCAGTCATAAGAAGATGGTCATTGTCTCTCATTTAAACAAAGAAGGTCTTCATTTGCCCACCTAGCCTTCTTTGTAAGATCATAAGCATTTTGTGTTGTTATTGCCTTGGTTTTTTTTTCCCTGATGAGCCCTGCCACATGGCATGATCTTTTCTAATTATATTAGAAAAGACATTAACTGCTTTATGCGATTGTATTTTCACTCATTTTACTTATTTATTGAGAATTTCATATATTAACATGATGAATTTTTATTATAGCCCTTCTGACTTTAATTCTCTCCAGACCTCAACCACTACACTACTCCTCTCCCATGCTCATATTCCTGTTTTTGTTACTATCCGTCTCCCATTGAGTCTGGTTAGCGCTGTTCACATACATATGGATGTAGGATCATTCTAGGATCATGGACAGCTTACCAGGCCACAGGTGAAGAGAACGGACTCTGCCTTCCCTAGCAGTCACCAGCTATCAGTGGCTCCTCAGCTAAGGGTGGGATCCCTGAGTGCCTCACCCATCCATTCTTGAATGCCAAGGTCCATGACCTTGTGCAGGTTCACACAGACCATGGGAGATGCCTTCAGTTTCTGAGTGCAGAAGTCTTGTGTCCAGGAGGCATTGTTTGCAACACTCCTCTTTGATATTTAGCTCTTAAAACATCCACTCCTTCCCCCAAGATGTTCCTCAGCCATCTGGGGAGGGTTGGTGGACAATTGATGCAACTGTTTCTCGTACATGAATGTAAATGGACTTCAAAGTATCATTTTCTAGTGCTATGACCCAAGGACCATTTTCATGTCCTGGAAATAAAATCCAGTGTGTGGCAGCCCAGGGGCCAGAGCAATAACACAGATGATTTTAAAACATCTGCCAACACCTCAGAATTAATTTGAAGTATCAGTTATTTATGATCAATAATAAGCCAGAATGAGAGTTTTGAGTTTAGAACTCTCCCTTGACCCTTACATATGAAATGTATAAAATCATCTCAGAGATATAGAGGTAGTGGTTACCAGAAAGACATGCTGAACATGTGAGAAGGTCCTGGAAGTGATTTTACATGAGAATTCACCACGGAGGAGGTGCCCAGTGCACCGCTGGAGCATGTGCACACATGTGGTGTGATACCTTCCTTCATCTTTGAGTTTCCCTGGGGTTGTGAGAGCAAGAAGCATAGGCCTGTGAGAGGGGCAGGAGTGGGCCAGGTGAGGCAGTTAAAAAAAATTATGTGAGCCCCTAGAATGAACAACTACCTGGTGACAGGAATGTGAATTCAGCTGTTAGTAGGAAAGTATCTTGTCACATACCTCAGCCCAGTAAATTAAAGAGGACAAAATGCTATAAGCCCCAAAGCATTACAAATGCTTTTATAAAAGAAAGGAAAGCAAAGCAAACATACATTAATTCCTATGTTTCCATAGTGATCCAGTTTGCTGATTGGCAGCTGGTAAAAGATACCTACCCACTAAAAGGTCTTTAGCAACCTATTTGCAAGTGGGGCCACTTTGCACTTCAGAGAGGAGAAAGGCTGTGGTCGCCTGGTTTGTTGTTAGCAGCTCCAGTCATTTAGCACTCTCTTAGAGTTCACAAAAGGAGACTAAATGGGCAGTGTAGCCAACAGGTGCCCCATTAAGGCCTTGAGTGCAGTTAAGTCTTCCTTTGGGATGGATACTTTTACAGCCAATAAACCTGGCCTTACTGGCTTCCAACCTTTGATGTCAGTGACTGACAGGCAGCAGAGCTTCTCCTTAGGTTTCTATAGTAGATACTGTCATGAGAGCCATCTCTTCAAAGGACATGAGCTGCAGTCATGTGTTAGCTGCTCTTAGACAAAGGACATGACCATAACCACCATGTTTTACTCTGGAAAGGGGTTTGGAGGATAAAAGTTTAATAAATTGTTTAAAAAAATTGCTACATGAAGTGACAGAGATCCACTGAATGGCTTTTAAACTAATATTCAAGACTATTATTCATATGGCACAACACTGAATGTGTTTGTCTAAGAGATATGTCTCTAATTTAACTAGATGCTAATTTAATGAAATTTTAAAATTGTGTCCAAGAGTGAGAATGATATTTTCCAGTATAATCAAATGAAGCTTAATATTTCAAGGGAGGCAGAGTGAAAGGTGAGTAATAATATTTAATAAGGAAATTATTTGACCACTAATACTGCCATTATATATTGATTTGGGGGAAAATGTTACTGTAACATTTATCAAGTATGTGCTTCTGTCGGAAATGAGATTGCAATCTCTACATCATCAATGAAGTAATTAATTATATATGTTACCTTTAAGGACTTAATGTCTAAGAACTTGGGAAGCTCATATAGGGTTGTCATGGTCACTGGGTTGCATTGGGAGATCCTGTTAGCACAAAGAGTAAGAAGTGAGACACGTGACTCAGATGCACATGAAAGACCAAAGACCATTTTTCCATCCTTAGCTTTGTTTCAAAATTCTTATTAAATACATTTTAAGTGACAATTTTGGATCATCGCAGCATGGAACACACATGAATCTATTCACATCAACTCTTATTTTAAGGTGGTGATGACCCTGACCCTCTGCTTGTGTGACAGACTATCACTCACATTCACACTTTTTGCAAAGCAACCATCTGCATAATGTCCTTCATTGGTCGTTTTCCCATCACGCATAGTAGGACATGCCAAAACGGGTCTGATCAATGTTATTTTAAAGAGTTTACTGTACGATTACATCTGTTCAACAAGTTGGGATTGACACAATTAGATGATTACCTGTCCTGCAATATTCCTTAAACCTCTTAATAGACCAATAGACCAGATGTATTCAGTCATATAAACTGTATTTTTAAATCTGGAAAGTGTCTCCTAGCCAATGATGTTCAAGAATCACCTCCTCCTGTGGCAAACGTGGGACTAATGGATAAATTCTGCAACGCTACATTTCAATGCCTTCAAAATTAGGCCGCTCACTCATGGTTTGATCTCATCTAGAAACATCAGCAAGTATGTTCTAGATTACAAAAGGAGCTAATGATAACATTTTAAAAAGGCTGTTTAGCTGTCTTCCTCCTTGGGGGTATTTATCCTTGGGTAGTCGCCTGCTAAATGTAAGTGCTCCCACAGGGCCTTTGCAGTCATTCTCTCTCTTCGGTTCTCTGACCCTCATATAGCCTATGACACCCAGTCTTGGCCCTTCTTCACCATTATCTTTAAACCTGGCCATCCTCCTGTTGCCTTAGGGATCTCACCTATGAAATCCACATTTCCTTTCAGGAAGAATATGAGTTGACTGTTGAGCTATAAGTCCATCTCACTGACCTCGGGTCAATGGCCTTGCCACCGTTCATTCACTACATTGTTAATCCTCAACAGACAATGTGACATTTAGGTGACATGTTACCATGACTAGAGAGCACACTTTTCCCAGAAGTGTAGCACATTTGCATCAAACCTCAGGAAATTTCATCTACAGCTCATTGAAAAGCAACTCATTAAGCCAACTTAATGATAATGTTATTAGTCATCTTAATGTAGCCTATGTTTAATTTCATAAGGCCAAAAAGAAAATTTTTAAAATGCATCTTGAAGGGAATGCACATGATAAAATAGAGAGAGTACTAGACTACATTTCACTTGGAACACGTGTGGAGTGTTTTGAGCTTGTATATCCACATGTGTGTGGATATGTCTGTGCCTATTGATGTGTGTCTCTCTATGAGTGTCTGTGCCTGTGTATTTGTATGTCTGTCTGTGTGCATGTGTGTCATGCATGTTTGAATGTGTCTGTCTCTCCCTCTCCCTCTCCCTCTCCCTGCTCTCTCTCTCTCTCTCTCTCTCTCTCTCTCTCTCTCTCTCTCTCTCTCTCTCTGTGTGTGTGTGTGTGTGTGTGTGTGTGCGTGCAGAGAACAGAGATCCATCTCTTGTTATCCAGGAGCCATCCACATTATTTTTTAACACAGGAACTTTCCCTAGAAACCGGAGCTTGCCAGTTAGGCTAAGTTGGTACCAGCCAGCTCCATGCCCTGCCTTTTGCATCCCCAGCGTAGAGATTACAAGCCCACTCCACCACAAATGACTGTGTTTGCATGAGTGTTAGACAGACCTCAGCAATCCATGCTTACATTGCTACAGCTCCTTGGATGTTTTATTTCACAATGCTGACAATGTGCGAGCCTGTTTTACCACCCATGTATAAGCTCATGAGAAATACCACATACATTGTAGATGACATTTGGATATAAATACTGAGTATGTAGCTCTGCAGTGGCTTTTTCAGGCATCTAGAAACATCACAAGTGGTTTTTTTCATAGATATTCATTTTCCAGTCTCTGTCAGAAAATATGCTATTTGGTGAGCCAAGCATGTGAGTTCAGTGAGAAATTAAGGTATAAATTTGATGATATGTAATAAAACATAAAATAAAAATGTTAAAATGGGAGTTCTCCTATAAAATTGTATAGGTTTTCCTATGTTATCTGCCTCTTTTTATATGGTATATTAAAATTGGAAGTAAAAATAGAACAGCACCTCTCTCAACTAGACTCTTCCTGGTAGCTGATATATAAAAAGTCATATGATCTGTTTACCCCGCTGTATCATCCCATGGATGATAGCAAAATGATAACGTAATTTATTTCAATAAATATATCCATAGACTTATGTAAATCCTTTGCTTAAGAAAAAAAATCCTTTCAGTGAAAACTAAATTAAAAACTTCACTCTTTTGGTAATTGTTTGTTATTTGATGTTTCACGACTGCATGTATTTATGAGGTACAATATAATAACCAGGTCTATAATTATAATGTGAGATGATAAACCAGGGAAACGAGCAATTCCGTCTCACCTAACAGTCATTGTTGCTCTAGGTTTAAAGCATAGGATCAGGTCTTTCTAGTATTTATGGAACAGCTGTAACTACAGTTCTTTCCAGGGATGATGAGCATCCTTATCTCCCACAGATAGAGGCTAGTAAGCCAACTCTGTCAGATTGGCTCTGCACACTCCAGTCCTCACAGTGAGCACCCTGCTCCTTCAGTATAGGTCTCTAGGACTTCTTTGAGTTCTCTCCCTACAAGGAACCATGTGGGTTCAAATCTCTCTGCTTTTATATCAGTTTCAAAACAATAGCACCTCTACATAACACGAGATTAATGGCTAAGGTTAAATGAAGAGCCATGTTTTACCAAAACCAAACTCCACCATAAAGCCAGCAGTAAGCTAGAGAGGCATAGAGTCATTTATTTACATGAGGGACAAGTTGGAGTCCTTGGAATCTACTGTTGGAGCCATGAGGGCTGTGGGAGGAGGCTACTAGGGTCTACTGCTGCACTGAAACCTCAGGAAAAGGACAAGATTTGATGCTGCTTCATTTTTCTTTAAGCTGAGATCACTTGCTAGCCTCCCAAAGCCACATTGTATTGACCCTTTACCTTGAACTCACAGACTGAAGAAAAGGGTGGTAGAGGAACGATCAGTGATCCTTGGGGGTTGAATGTTTGCCTTGTTGTTGGACTATGGCTGGACTCCTGCAAGCATTATTTAATTTCTCCCTTCTCACATCACTTCATCTGGACTCTTCCAAGACAAAGTAAATTTGCACTAAATCTCTAATTAATTTTCTATGATTATAGTCATAAACAAATGCGTCTTTTCTGGGTTATCCACAAAATAGAATTTGAAAATAAATATGTTGGAGTTTCTGCTTACTTTTTCCAAGTGGCACATGTTTAGCTTCTTACTTTTAAACATTTATATGAACTTAAGTCCACTCCAACATAGCAGCAATTTGATTACCATGTTAATTCAACAGTATAGGAACATGCTGGATCCAAATCAAGAGTTCTGTGTAAGTATTTATTAACAAAGCTTGCATTTTTATTTCTTCTAACAAGCTTTGCTGAAGAGAGAAATTGTGTAGTATGATGAGGAGGGTCTTAGGTCTGACAGTGTGCAGCAGGAGGTTACAAGACACTGGTGATACCACGAACCTTACAAATGGTACAAAGTAAAGTAATGAAATGATTGGTTGATCCCCCACCTGTCAATCAAAGTGAAAGTCATCAGGCTAAGAGCTGCAGAGATCTCATTTAGTTCAATTTAGTACATATCAATATTGGGACAAAGATTGCCCTTCAAAATAAGTGATTAGATAGATGGATGATAACTTATATATATGTATATATAATAGATAGATAAATAGATACATAGATTAATTGGTAGATAGATGATAGATAGATAGATAGATAGATAGATAGATAGATGATAGATAGATAGATAGATAGATAGATAGATAGATAGATAGATAGATAGATAATAGATGATAGATACAATGTGTGTGTGATAGAATTGTCTCAAACTGGCTCTTTATCCAATTTTAACCATTTTAATCATGCAATAATTCTCATATTCTTCCTAAAATAAATGGGTTCCTGTCAACTGCAATTGCATCTAGTTTTAAATCCTATCTTAGGATTTAGCTGTTGGTAAGGGTATTCAGTAGCACTCTTTGAAATGAAACAAAGAAACAAACCAAACAAAATAGACTCTCCTTGTCTGGCGCTTATTTATTATGAATCTTGCTGCCCCAAAGGATTTAGAGGTTTATGGGACAGTCTGTCGAAACCATCCTGGCTAAAGTACATTTAAAAGGCAACACAGGCATGTATCACTTGATTTCCATTTCTGACTGTCAGCGGAAATCAGAACCAACACTCTCCGCTTCTGTTTGATTATTCTCTTATGGACAGAGTGAGGAATGCTGGAGTCATACATGCTGATTTAGTGTTGTGCTGATGAAACCATTCAGGTCCTATGATGTGTCATTTCTCACTTCTGCCTTATCAAGGTGTTTCAGCTGTGCCCAAACCAGGCCTGGTAATTGCTTTAGTTGCTGGTGGCAAAGTTATGTCAATGTCAATCCCTAAATGACTTTTGACTGTCTCATGTCAGATATTCTCTCCAAAGAACACAGGGTAGAACAGTTTTCATACCTGGGTATATATGTATTACTTACAAGTGTAAACACACAGACTCTTTTTGGTTTTCCCAGTCATACATTAGATGCAAATGCAATTTTTGTTTTTAAATGAAGAGAGTGAGAGTTCCAAATTTCCCTAAGTTGCAGTCTCTTATACTGAGAGTTGTCTTTCTTGGGGCAAAAGCCTCCTGCACTGACCCCATTAAACTCTTCATTCAAATTGATCCATGGTGCATTCTAGATCAAGAGAGCTGCATGAATGGGTGCTGGCAGACCGAAAGAAGGATAAATAGAATAAGACAGTCTGGCCATCTCCTGGGAAATTGATGGATAGGAAGGAGATGATTTCAGGGATGATAAGGTGAAGTGTTTTGGCTTAAAAGGAGTTACTACACAAATAGATTCTCCTGGATCCAAGACGGTGTTTCCAAGCGTATCCACATGTTTATGGATAGAAAGCCTCAGTACTACGAAAGAGAGACATAAGAAAGGCAGTAGAGAGAGGTTATTCTAATGTTCCACACCTCCCCCTCCCCCCACCCCCCGAAATGCTACTCTCAGGGTGAGGATCTTCAGGGTTTTGAAATGAGAACAATGACTTAAACTATTCAGTTATTCATGCCAAGGCATCGAATCGATCACACCCTTTTCTTCCAATTTCACACTCTTGTGCTCATTTGATTTTAAATTTCTAGTTTATTTACATAGGATATAAGCAGACAGATTTAAGACGGTCTTCTTAGGTAATGGTACACAGAGATAATGTATTCTTTGCTCTTCGGAAGTGCGTTACGAGAGTAATGCAATGCTTATTTGTATTTGGATATTAATAACCAAGGATCATAATTTTCTAAGTCCCACAATGTTACTAATTCCACGTAAAAATTATTTAAAAGTTCTACACGTAATTGAGGCCACCACCCATGTAGCATCCGTGTGGCATTAGTTCACCAGTCATATAATTAGTAGAGGCTAAATTCTATTTGATTACACCAACAAATCTGTAGGATGTTGCAGAAGGCCAGACTACTTTACACAAAGAGCTAAAACTATAATCCTTTGTCAATTCTAAAACTTCATTCCTTGGGAGAAATCATTTTCAAATGTAAGTTTATTTCTATAAAACCTATTAATTTGTTATTGATATTGCTGAGTGTACTTCTGTAAATATTTAAATTTCATAATCAGTTAAGTGTGCGGATAAAGATTTTAAGTCCTAAAACTTATAAAGGAAGCACCTTTCTGCCTCTGCTTTGTAATTTCCCAGTGCCTATAGTGACGCCAGCTATTACGTCCAAAATTATTCTGTTTACGTATGCTTCCTGCTATGATAGACCCGCAGATATAAACACCTATCTGTATTCTACACTTCTCTGTTGTCTTTGGATTTTATGCAAATAATGCAAATATGCCTGCCTCAGTCTCTCACCTACTCACTTTTGCTCTCTCATTAGCTATTGGAGAAATTTCCTTATAGTTATGAGGACAACCATATTTTTGCTTGCACATACAGTCTTCTATTCCATGGATAAATTACAGTCTTCTTTATTTTTATTTTCATTAGATATTTTCTTTAGTTACATTTCAAATGTTATCCCCTTTCCTGGTTTCCCCTCCGAAAACCCCCTCTCCCCTCCCACAACCTTCTTTGTTAGTCTTTTTTGTTGTTTTTTGTTTGTTTGTTTGTTTGTTTGTTGTTTGTTTTGGTTTTTTGAGACAGGGTTTCTCTGTGTCACCCTGGCTGTCCTGGAACTCACTCTGTAGACCAGGTTGGCCTTGAACTCCTTTGTTAGTCTTATAACAGCCTAAGCTCTATGTGGACGCTCTTCATGTCTTCCGGAATGTTTCTGAGCTGCTGAACATGTCAGCCACAAGGCAACCTAGACCTTTTTCTCAGAGGAAAAGGGGAATCTGCGTGTTTACTTTCTCTTCCCCCTGTGATTTATGTGGATAAAACACTGCCCCCAGTTTCATATCCAGCAAAGGCCTCTGATTTCCATTCTGATCAGTGGGCATGTTCAGTAGATTGCTTTTCCATAGGGAAGAAGGCAGTCACATATTCTGAACACATCCTCGTTTCACAGCATGGAGATGGTGTGGGCAGTTAATTAGGAGATTTTGGAAATGCAATGCATCCTTCAGCCCCCTTTTGTTAAACGGAGCCAGAAGAAAGTGTCCTTTTAGCTGTAGATTAATGCTTGATTCAGTGGGTCTAGTGTCCTGTGGGCCAGTAACAGTGAGTGGAGAAGTTTAAATCTATCAAGAGAAACGATAACCAGTAGGCCGTGGAGTGATCGGCACTGTTAAGCTGAGTTATGGGCAGCTGCTGTGACTAACGGTGGTCATTCCTGGGAGAGTGGAAAATGTGCTAGCGAATCTGTATCTAGACAAGCCAAGCGGGGTGAGCATTTAGTTTTAGAATTATACCACTATCTTGCTGGCTCATGTTGGCTTCAACCTGGATTATCTCCAAAGGTCATCTTGTTATCTAGACACATGTGTGTCGAGACTGGAGGAGACAGAAAGTTCTTTATGGCCTTATGCACACTTCCAGGGTTCCCCACCCACCCAGAGGCAAGTCCAGTCAGGAATGCCTAAGTCTGGAGGTTCATGTTCGTTCTAAATATTTGACATTTCCTTTACCTGAGCGACTGGTTGCTTGACCAACGCTGTTACTAAGATGGATGGTTATTTAGTGATTTGCACAATATTCACGGAGTTTTTCATTCTGTGTAATTTATTGTGCTAAGTGTTAGGGATAGGGAAAAGAAGCAGCAGAGCTGTCAGTTTCCGCAAACATATGTCCGCAGAGATAACTATTATAAAAGGTCAAAGATGTGATTTGCTGCTGCAGTGCAGGCTTTACACAGAATAGAATGAAGCTTCAAGACAACAGACAAGGAAAATGTCATGGAGAAAATACCATATGACTGACTGACTGTTCGATGAGTGGAAAGTATATGCAGAAATGGGCAAAGGGGGCTATTTAGAATCCAACAGTTCCCTTGACATTTATATGAAGCCAACATGCCGGATGTGAATGTGTTACGGGTATCACCTTATCTGCAAATAGGGTGCAAAGGAAATCCTGTTAATATTAGATCAATAATGCCGCTTCTAACTCAATGGGTACTAAATCACTGTGTCTGGCATCCTTATAGAAAGGGGTAGCACAGATACTGAGAGCTGCATCACTGTGTCTGGCATCCTTATAGAAAGGGGTAGCAGTGATACTGAGAGGTGCATGGAGTGTGATGTGAAGAGAGATGGTGAAGGTAGTTTTCTAAGAGCCCAGCAGAACGACTTGGGATGTGGTCCCTGCCTCCTTTTGAAGGAACAGAACCTGCTAATCCCTGTGTTTCAACATCTAGCTTCTACTGTATAGAAGTGATGCATTTCTACTGATGGAGACATAGCTATGGCTACTCTATTAAACGAAGAGAGGTGCACTTGATGCAACAGAACTGTCAGAGTAATCCAACACGTAAGAGGACCATGGTCAGCATATGCTGCATGTGACACACAGGGGCGTGTTCAGCATGTGGAACTTCTAAAGGAATAGAAAATGCATCTGAAAGAGGACATGAATGACAGTAGGGAGGGTCTTACAAGAGCATGCGGCTGACCTGGTGTTACGAGTCCATCTATAAGCAAGAAATGGTAACCGACAGCAATGCTGCCCATGTGGTGCACCGTGGTCATCAGAAGGAGCAACTCTGAGCCGAAGGCACTTCATCTGGTCCCTGGCAATATGCTCCAAACCTTACTGTTTGACATCAAAAGCTGAAGGCATCGGAACCTGAAAGGAGTTTTTACTCACGTGGGTCCACTGTCTCTGCGAGTTTAGCTGCCGTATGAGTTTTACTGCTGTATTGTGCTCTGTGCTTGAGGGTGTTTATTTGGATAGAGGGGGAGCTAGACTAGCAAGCCATTAGGAATCAGCTGGCTAAGCTCGGGTAAGAAACCCTGAGGTTTGGTGATGTGGTACTTGCTCATTATACTCAAGGAAGCAGAGGATGAAGCGGGAGAGGACGGGAAAAAGAGAAGAAGAGATATGCTGGTTTTGAGTTAGGGCACCTGCAGTATACGGCAAGGGCATGGCTGTCTTTACCTGATGAACTTTTATCATAAACTCACTCCTGTGACTCTTGGGCTGTGATTTTAAATACACACGTCAGTTGTGTTTGTTACATCCTAGAGAGTATGTTAAATATTCTGAATTTTGAGTAGCCAATTCATCAAGCTTTTCATGGAGGTTGTCTTCCTTCTTCCCGGGGATGCTGTGAAAGTGAGGTGAGTCTAACAAACAAGGAACCTTTCGACAGAAGCCAAGTATTGAGCCGAATAACACTCCTATTTTAGAGGAGCGAATCTTTCCTTCCCTTTTTTTCCTTCATTGAAGCTCTAATAAAGCTTCCTCAAAAAAATAAATAATTACACACATACATACACACAATAATACATACACAATACATACATTCATATTATATATACACACATACATATTACATACACATATACTTACATAATACATATACACACATATACATGACAGGAATCAGAATGAGATGGCAAAGTAGATAGAAACCTAACTTCTCTTCTACCGTGGAAATATTATAATTTCAAAAACATTTCATAAAACTAAAGGTAATTTAGTTACAAGCAATACAGTGGTTATTGTTGAAGTTACATATTTTTATTAAGAGACCTAGGATATTTTGTAGATTAGAGCTCTTTTTTGGGGGGTTCACAAACATATGAATCTGATGGAGTTATGCAATTTAATAGCAAAACCTGGAGATTTTGTGTTCTGGTTTGTGACTACTTGTCAACTGATTAAGGGAGATATGGGGAGAGCCATCAATAAAGACTGAAGGCAATAATATAGAGAAATCAATTTGGATGTCCTAAGATATTAAATAAAACTTCATTACCTTGTATGACTCAGAGAACCCAAACCATCTATCTTTCTGTGTTACCTACCAGTGGTAAAACATGTCTGAGAAATCAATGAGAAATTGATATTTGGTTATTTATCATGGCAATCTCAATGCTTCCTCTGGGGGTTTTAAGGAAAGCAATCCATTTTAAATGTATTTCATAGGCAAGGGTGTTCCACCTATGATCTGACATTGGGAACTGCGGAGAAGGTCTAAATTCCCTTTAGCTTTTACTATCACCCAAAGAGATCCTGGTGGTCTCTGCTGCTGCCCAGCCTGCTTTATTGCCTTTATCCGCTGATATATGCTACAGCTTTCATTGATTTTTTAGCTATGTTATGCCTGCAAGATTCATTTTTCTATTTTCTTTGACTTTAACTTTTAGTATCTTTTTTCGACAGCCATTTAATTGTATTGATTTTTTCCTAGGCCAGTTATAATTTAGAAAGGAACATTTTAGCGTATTTTGTTTAGAAAATATTGGCCTCAGTGGCTTACAACTAGCAATATTCTGAAGAGTTGAGCCACAAATACCACTAATTCACTGGGCAGACTACTGCAGTAATGGGCAGACGGTAATAACCGGGCATTGTAAACTCACTGTCTTCAGAGGCTTTCCCTAGAAGATAGATTGATAGGCTGAGGGCGAGTCTGCAAGCCAGTTTATGGAACAATGACTTCAAGTGCCTCTTCCAGGTTAACAGCCAGCCCACCTCTTATATCCATGTGGTGGAAGTCATCAGAAGGGAGTCAGCAATCCAGTGACATCTACAAGGGTACTGATTTTCTTGGTGACAAATGTGTCTGCATGATCTTATCTAATTATTTACCATTTTAAGGCTTAGGACCATCAAGTAAGGGAAATGAGGTGCGGAAAGAGGCTTTAAACTGCCATGTTCTGCCAAAAAAAAAAAAAAAGTCCTGATCCTATCAGCTGTCCTCATGTGATGCTTGCTGCCCTAATGCTTCAACCAGTGTTGAACACACTGAATTACATTTCGACACTGTCATAGGTTTCCAGTTCTCTCCTATTTATCCCTCTCCTTCTCCCTTTCCCTCTTTCTCCCTCTCTCCCACCCCTTTCTGTCTCTCTCTCCAGTCTAGGATCCCAACCCACAGATTAATGCCACTTACCATAGCTGGGTTTTCCCAACTGAATGAACCTAATAAAGATAAACATCCAGGCATGTGCATAAGCTCTTCTACCAAGTGATCCTTGATGTCATCGTGTTGACAGTTGGGATTCATCATTCATTCTTTAACAATAGCTGGTTCATGTTGGGGTATGAATGGCTCTGAGTGGTCCCATGAAAGACTTCATCTACTGGTATTCATGTACCTAGGAGGAATCAGACCTCTGAGGGGGAGATAGAGGCAATTTTCCACAGTGTCTCTGTGCTCAGAGTTGTAGAAAATCATGTTTCCAAGGAAAGTTTTCAATTTCCTGCGTTAAGTATTCCTTAGTCTTTAAAAATATTTGATATTTAGTACTCTGCATTTGTTGTCATTTATAAACTGCCCCTTATAATGGATAATCATTTACAAGAGAAGAAATAATCTAGAAAGGCTGTAAATGCTTGAGTTTTGTCTAACTCATAGAGATCTATTATTAGTTGGTTCATATACATGCATCGTGATTATTATTGATGAAATTCAGTCATTATACTGTTACAAGAAGAAAGTCTGGCTTTGCTTATTTCCAGACACAAAACATTATGTTTTAAACTAAGTAATTATTAGAGCTAACATTTTCATATTTCTAAATCAATATTAAATATTGATTAAATATTAAATGTTAAATAATCCAAATTATACTTTATCAAAAAGATTTGTACTTTTTTTGATGTTGCATTTTCTCTTTATATGTGAGAATATTTAATAAGGATGCCTTACTTTAATGACATAGGAGAATCACCCTTGACTATGTTGTGAGGTCACTACACCCATCTTTGTTGGATACTGACAGTGACATTATTTTTAAAAATTATGTTAGCTACACCTATAAACATAGTAATGTGCTTATATGATCTTTAAACTTTTATCCTTAATTCTTTAAACACTAGCACTATTAATATTCTGTCCTGAAAGTCTATTCATATACACACGCATTTATGTTACAATTTGGGGGAAAACTCTGTCTTCTTTCTTGAGAATGCTTTTATATATCTTGGAAATTTGATTGTTATTGTTAGGTAAAATGATTTAGGTTTTTATCTTTGGGCTGCAAGAATGAAGTACGGCTTGTAGAGTATCTTCCTATGATATGCATTGCAAAGCATGTGGAGTATCTTCCTATGATATATATTGCACTTGTGTCTCTGTGTGGACGCATGCTAAAGGCATACATGGAGAAGTCAGAATACAACATCATGGAGGGAGTTCTTTCCTTTCTTCATGTGGCTCTTGGGGATCAGACTCATGTCTGCAGGCTTCATGGTAAACTTCTTCACTGACTGAGACCCCTCCCCTGCTCTGGAGAACAACAAACTCATATTCTCCATAGTTCTGGATCCTAACCATATCCAATGCCAGTATGCAGCCACAGTCCCTTATCTGAGACTGCTCTTCTGGGTAACAGCCCACCAACCTCTTCTAACCTGTGGTAGAGGTCACAGGAAGGGAGTCAGCAGCCCAGTGACATCTACAAGGGTCATAACACCTGCGCCCTCATGACCTCATCTACTTACATACCTCTTTAAGGCTTGTGATCATCATGTGATCACATGAGGCAGGGTGAATCTGTGTGAATTTAGGAGAAGAAATGAAGGCAGTGTCTTTAAACTTCGAACCTTTCTAGACTTATTTTCCTATAACAACTTCATAGGGTTTTTATCAGTATTGTAATGGGTGACACCTTCTGATACTCAGATTCAGATAACAGATGGCAATGGGAAAAAAAGAAAAGGTATGTCAACTCTTTGTGTCTTCATGTTAATTGGGAGACTTCGTTTTTTTCTGAATTTTCAGGTCTTAGAATGGTAACTCACAGTTAGTTGGCAGTTTCTAAATACATATATATCTTAGGCAAAGTTTGTACAGAACTGTGCAAAACAACACAGGGGTGTAATCCCAATACCAGGAAGGCATACATGGGAGAGTCAACGTTTGAAGTCAGCATAATCTACATAGTAAGTGCCAGGCCATCCAGTGATTTATAACAAAATCCAGTGTCAAATAAAATAAATAAAAGTATCAATAAGCATTGTTTTAGAAAAAAAAGGAACTGCTTAATTGTTATATAATGAATCAAACATATATTATTATGATTAAAACATATACCAGTTAGGAATCACTGAATGATCCACAGAGTTAAAGAGCTATAGATTTATCCTCTTGTGAGAAAGTAGATGAAGAAATAAATTGTCATTTCTCCCATTTCAAAGGGAGCTATGAGATAATAGTAAATGCAAGGCGTGATCATGTGTGCATATTTTAACCACAGTATGCACGGAGCTGGTCCGTAGGAAGAAGTTCAGGCAAGCCTTCAGAGAGAGAGAGAGAGAGAGAGAGAGAGAGAGAGAGAGAGAGAGAGAGAGAGAGAGAGAGAGAGAGAGAGGAGAGAGAGAGAATATAGAAAGGAAGGACAATCTCTCGAATGCTAAGTCATCAGTTTCTCTTAGTTAAAAACGAATCATATGATCTAATAGTAAATAATAAATACTTCAAACTGATATATAATAAAGTTCTTAAGACTTCTTCTCCTCTATGAAGTCTCTCCCTTACTCCCACATAACAAAGTGAGCTATCATATTGCAACAATCTCTTTTCTCTGTGCCGGAGACAAACTGAGTATTGGGTTTTTATAAAGCAGTCTGTTGGTAGATAACGAGAAAATCGTCAGTGCAAACCTTTCCATGCTCCAGGAAGCACTGCACGGTGCCAATAACACCTGAGAGAGTTGGCGCTTAGCCTCCCTGTCTGAGGCATGCCCTGCATAGCCTGGCTGGTACCCACCTTGGGCCTCAGGACTTGCAGAGCCAGATCCAAATGCTCTAAGGGAAGGCATTTCTGTGTTGCTGGTGACCTTCTCTGTGTAGAGTGAGGTTTTTGTTTGTTTGTTTGTTTTATGCTTTTATTTTTAAGTTCATGCTGGCAGAATATATCACCAATATGCCAGAAAATGTAAACCCTAACACCTGCCTTTTAAAATTAACTATGAAACACCCCATTTAACATTATAAACACATTTACTCCATTTCACGCGTTTGCAATTTTATTTTGAAATATGGATGCGCCTCTGCCACAGAGCTTAATGACTCAGAATCAAGTGCTGGTGGGCTTAGAGGAGCTACTTCATTTCCGTAGGGTCGCAGTTGTTCCTCAAAGATAGAATTCTATACACATTATCTCTCCTTCCATATATTTTGCTACTTTATTTTTAAATGGTATTATTACATATATTATTTGTGTGTACATGTGTGTGCTTGTGTGTGTGCATGTTCATGTGCGTGTGTGCGTACCAACCAGCAGGATATTATGCATGCCAGAGCACACATGATGAAGTCAGGGTACAAGTTTTGGGCACGATTTTTTTAGTCCAACTTATGGGTCATGGGCATTGAACTCTAGTCCCCATGCTTGGATGTAAGGACATAATGCACTGAGCTCTTGATGGACTTGCCTTGGCATTTCATGTAGGGGCAGTTCACATTTTATTAAAATATTCTCTTAGACATTCTTCCCTGCGTTTCACTACCTGGATATAAGAGAAAAACTTTTTCAATTCTCTCCTTGACAGCAGAACAATTGTTACCTAACAGGGTTAATTTCCCTACTACAAGCTAGGAATCCTGATATATATATATATATATATATATATATATATATATATATATATATATAATTTTAAGTACAGTTCTCGCCTCCTTTGCCTTTGCTTTTACATACAAAAATGTCTAAAATTGCAGTGATATCCAAGACCCTTCATCACCAAAGTGATGGATTTTGGTTGATTATCATTAATAACCACCTATAGTACTTATCTTTAATTATCACTGTGACATAATCCACCCAAGAACAGGGAGCCTCAACTGAAGAACTGCCTCAATCAGAGTGACCTATGGTCATGTTTGTGTGAGGCTGTCTTGAGTAATGGATGATGTGAGAGGGCTCCGCCTAGACAAGTGGTCTTAGGTTGTGTGTGTATGAAACCTGATCCAGCATAAACCAGAGGGATCAAACGCATGAACAGCTTTGCTCCATGGTTTCTGCTTCTGGTTTCTGTCCATACTTCCTTCTCTGACTTCCCCTCAATGACAGGCTGTGTCCCGGATATGGTAGCTGAAACAGACCCTGTTCAGTCATTTTGGTTTGAGTCCTGGTATTTTTCATAGCCACCAGAAAGCAAACGAGGACACCAGCTCACCACTGATAACTCCGCATGCACTTCAGATCTTCCCTTCTATAAGAAACTCTGTGTTCCTCGGGAACTTATTTGTGTCAGAGTTCTTTAAATGTTTAGCATCACAGTCTCTCTCTATGGGGAGCAATAAGGTTAAAATATAAAACTTTTACCATGGTAATGATTAACGGATATACCAACACACTAAATAAAATTAGGACTCGGACTTTTTTATTAATTTAGATTCATTTTCACTGATAACCAGAGCATATTGATTTTAAGTACATATACATTTTAAGTCTTGTAGCATTTATTAGACTAGGTTAACCATTGAAACAAATGGTTTTAACTTGGCTACCAAACTGCTTCCCTTCCATTTTACTATTTTTTCACATAACTATAATTATTTACTTATTAAGTTCATACTTCTCACCTCTGAACCTGGCCTCCTGTGTTTTTCCTACATATCCTGGTCTGGGATATGTAGTACTGGGATATCTAGTACTCACTTTCAACACACCAATGCACTTATATGAGAAAGTCCCCAGTATCCTTGAATGGCTTGGTCTTAAGTCAGTGGTTCTCAGACTCCCGAATGCTGCGACCCTTTAATACAGTTTTTCGCGTTTTGTTTTTATGGCTATTTCATAGATGTAATTTTGCTACTATTGTGAATCATAAGGAAAACACCTGACATATAGGGTATCTGATATGAGAGTATCGTTTAAGATGCATTCAACCCACAAAGGGGTTGCAATCCTCAAGTTGAGAACCACTGGCTTGCATGGACCTTGAAAGCACTGGGCCACATGAAACAAGGAAGATAGTAAAAGAAAATAAAATGTGTTACATGTATGTATCGCCTTTCATATAAGGTGCAAGGAATGAGGAAAGACATTGAAACAGGATGTGGACTCGAGTGCATCAAATGCCAATGGAAGAAGAGAACAAGAAATTCTAGAGCAGTCAGTTTACACCCACAATTTCAGTGTGGCTGCGGTGTAATTCTGGTAGTACATACATCTTCTGAATACATCTAGTAGTTTTACATTCTGCAATTATAATCCTCCAATATGGCATGGTATGTGCCTTCTGTACTTCATAGTAGTATTTATCCGTCCTATAATGTTAGTTTGTTTGCTGTTCTGTGTATGGTTCTGGACAAATTATCCCATGTTTGTCTATACTGTACTATGAACTAGGACATCAAATTTCATGTTCACTTCAAGGATCTATCATTTCTCTCTCTTTGTCTCCCTGCTTTTTTTTTTAAGCCAACTTTTCTCCTCTCCATGCAAACAAATGCAATAAACTATTGAGTTTCCACTCAGCAGCAAGAATTTGCAATCACAAAAAACCAAGACATTAAAATGACACGTTACAGGTTACTTCAATAATTCATTAAAATAATTTTTAAATTGGCCTTGAGTGACTTAAGAGGCTTCACTTCTTAAATAAGAAAATAATATGACTCGAGGCAGGGTGGTGAAAAAGACTCTTCTAGAAGGATGTCAGTCATACGAGGTGGAAGCAAACATGAGGAGGAAAGGTTCACTAATGTCAGACTTGGATATCTGGCATTTCAATAAATACCTTGGGAAAAGCCTTGCAGTTAGCAGAGGCACACAGGTACAGTTGGGGCTAGAGTCAGAAAAGGTCGTGGTGCATTGAGAAATGCATGCTGTTCTAAGTTCCCATTTCCTTCCACCTTCCAGGTCAGAGCAGAGAGGCTAAAGAGATGGATGATTACTTGTGAAACTCAGGCATTTGCTCTCTTCTCTGACTAAAGCGTCTCTGTTTCCCTAATTTTCGTCTCTGTTTTTCATGTGAGTTTTATTTTTAAAATTTCCTTAAGCATTTCTGGAAGCATAAATAATAATGACCATAAAGACATTCAAATGTAATGTGGGTTTGTCTTGACGCTGTACCCTTCAAAGGAGGCCTTGGAAGATTGCTAACCAGCTCTGTTTCAGTGACAGTGACCGACTTTTCTCCCTGAATACTGTGGCCATTTAATTTCTTTAAAATCATAATTTCCATTTTTGACATTAGATCTTTTCTACACAGTTGCTCATAAATTAATGTTTTGCCACCAGTAAGATTAACTCCACATTATTGTGGGGCACCATGGTTTACTTGCTTTGACAAGAATGTCAGAGTTTGCCTTCCGGTCCCCGCCAGCAGGGTAGCTTGGGCGCAGAGTCTGCTGACACCCACAAACTACCCACAAGACCCTCCATGGGATCTTAAGACCTCTGATCAAATCTAAGTGGATCAAGGAGCTCCACATAAAACCAGAGACACTGAAACTTATAGAGGAGAAAGTGGGGAAAAGCCTGGAAGATATTGGCACAGGGGAAAAATTCCTGAATAGAACAGTAATGGCTTGTGCTGTAAGATCCAGAATTGACAAATGGGACCTCATGAAACTGCAAAGCTTCTGTAAGGCAAAAGACACCATCAATAACTCAAAAAGGCCACCAACAGATTGGGAAAGGATCTTTACCTATCCTAAATCAGTTAGAGGACTAATATCCAATATATATAAGAACTGAAGAAGGTGGACTCCAGAAAATCAAATAACCCCATTAAAAAATGGGGCTCAGAGCTAAACAAAGAATTCTCACCCGAGGAATACTGAATGGCTGAGAAACACCTGAAAAAAATGTTCAACATCCTTAATCATTAGGGAAATACAAATCAAAACAACCCTGAGATTCCACCTCACACCAGTCAGAATGGCTAAGATCAAAAATTCAGGTGACAGCAGATGCTGGCTAGGATGTGGAGAAAGAGGAATGCTCCTCCTTTATTGGTGGGATTGCAAGCTTGTACAACCACTCTGGAAATCAGTCTGGTGGTTTCTCAGAAAACTGGTCATGGTACTACCAGAGGAACCCGCAATACCTCTCCTGGGCATATATATCCAGAATATTTTCCAACTAGTAAGAAAGAAACATGTTCTACTATGTTCATAGCAGCCTTATTTATAATAGCCAGAAGCTGGAAAGAACCCAGATGCCCCTCAACAGAGGAATGGATACAAAAAATGTGGTGCATTTAAACAATGGAGTACTACTCAGCTGTAAAAAAGAATGAATTTATGAAATTCCTAGGCAAATGGTTGGACCTGGAGGGAATTATCCTGAGTGAGGTAACCCAATCACAAAAGAACTCACATGATATGTACTCATTGATAAGTGGATATTAGCCCAGAAACTAAGAATACCCAAGATATAAGATACAATTTGCAAAACACATGAAACTCAAGAAGAACGAAGACCAAAGTGTGGAACTTTGCCCCTTCTTAGAATTGGGAACAAAACACCCATGGAAGGAGTTACAGAGATAAAGTTTGGAGCTGAGACAAAAGGATGGACCATCTAGAGACTGCCATATCCAGGGATCCATCCCATAATCAGCTTCCAAAAGCTGACACCATTGCATACACTAGCAAGCGTTTGCTGAAAGGACCCTGATATAGCTGTCTCTTGTGAGACTATGCCGGGGCCTAGCAAACACATAAATGGATGCTCACAGTCAGCTATTGGATGGATCACAGGGCCCCCAATGGAAGAGCTAGAGAAAATACCCAAGGAGCTAAAGGGATCTGCAACCCTATTGGTGGAACACTATGAACTAACCAGTACCCCAGAGCTCTTGACTCTAGCTGCATATGAATCAAAAGATGGCCGAGTTGGCCATCACTGGAATGAGAGGCCCATTGGACTTGCAAACTTTATATGCCCCAGTACAGGGGAATGCCAGGGCCAAAAGGTGGGAGTTGGTGGGTAGGGGAGTAGGGGGGAGGGTATGGGGGACTTTTGGGATAGCATTGGAAATGTAAATGAGGAAAATACCTAGTTTTAAAAATAAGGAAAAAAAAAAAAGAATGTCGGAGTTCAGGTTCCATTCTTGATTCTCCTGAGCTTGTGAGGGGATTGTTTTAAAGATGCACATGCAAATATTTTTGGCACATGAATGATGTGTTTATTGCACACGAAAGATGCACATGAAAATGTTTATTACTGGTGATTTTATTTTATCCCTGAACTGAAATACATACACAATGAATTGTCTCATAGTTATTAAATTCAATAAAAACTATGAATATAGTAACTGATCAAAATAGACATTATAAACTGAATGTGTCATATATTCACCTAGATACATGAAGCTTAGATTTAGGAATCCATTTTCCAAATACTTATTTCCCAGGTCACTATTTATACTTTACAGTTGCCTGCATGGGTTTTCCCAAGAACTACAGTAGAGCTTTAGTATTCAGTTAATATTCAGTGTCATAAGCTATGCACTCAGCAATCATTCTCACCTATGATTTCAGACATGTGCCGCTCTTGTCATTAGGAAATATTTTCTTGTAATTACTTCATATTTGTTTTTATTCTTTGATGATTTCACGTAGTACTTTTTGGTTATATTCTTTCCAATCTCCTCCCTTCTCTCAGAGGTCTGCTCTCCTCCCTATCCATGGAGATCATGCCATTTGTCTCTCTCACAAACTAATAGAGTCCATTTTGTGTTGGGCAACTACTCCTGAGCATATGGCCTGCACAGAGGTTGTTGCAATTGATACCAATGTCTCTTCACTGAAGAAATCCCATGTTCCTCTCCCCAACAACCATCAGTGGTGAATAGAATTTGGGTCTGGTGAGCTTGTTTGCACTTCTCTGTTTGGGTTTTGACTGGCTTGCACTTGGGCAGGTCTTGTACACACTGTCACAGTTTCTCGGTTCATTTGTTCATCTTCCCTATGGTGTCTGGAACATGCTGCTTTCACTGACATCATCTGTCACTTTTGGCTCTTCCAGTCTCTCTGCCCCTCTTCATAAATCCTTGTACATGAGGGAAGGGCTGTGATAAACACGTTCCTTAGGGCTGAGCTCTTGGAAGTTTCTCACACACCCTCTGAAAATTGCTGTTATAGCTGACTCCTGAGAGGCTCTGCCAGTGCCTGACAAATACAGAAGTGGATGCTCTCAGCCATCCATTATTACAGAGCACAGGGTCCCCAGTGAAGGAGCTAGAGAAAGGACCCAAGGAGCTGAAAGGGTTAGCAGTCCTATAGGAGGAACAACAATATGAAACAATCAGTATCCCCAGAGCTCCCTGGGACTAAACCATCAACCAAAGAAAACACATGGTGGGACTCATGGCTCTAGCTGCATATGTAGCAGAGAATGGTCTAGCAGGTCATCAGTGGGAGGAGAGATCCTTGGTCCTGTCAAGGTTCAATACTCCAGTGTAGGGGAATGCCAGAGGCAGGAAGCAGGAGTGGGTGGGTTGTTGAGCAGGAGGAAGACGGAGGGGATAGGGTGTCTTCTGGAGAGGATACCAGGAAAGGGGATAACATTTGAAATGCAAATTAAAAAAATATCTAATAAAAAATAAAAAATTAAATAGCAGTGGAAAAATTGCTCATTTCTGGTTCACTGTGTAATTTCCCTCTACTTCAAGAACAGTTTTTGTTTTTGTTTTCTGATAAGGGTTATGAAATGTAATGTATAGCAATGGAACCATAGGAGTCAGTTTAAAACCATATCCATTTGAAGTCAGTTCTCACTAAGACCTAGGACATGTTTAGTTATCGTTTTTAGTTCAATATTTGTTGCAGGCATCCTGTGAAGCAACACTTAAATCCAATGGTAAGATGGTTGGTTATGACCATGACTTCATGTCTCCATTGCACCAGTGAACATATCTTTCCAACTGGTAATTATTGTAGCTCACAGGCTTGTAACTGGAAGAGACTGCTCTGGCTAGGACTTCAAGTACAATGTTGAATAGGTAGGGAGAGAGTGGGCAGCCTTGTCTAGTCCCTGATTTTAGTGGGATTGCTTCCAGCTTCTCAACATTTACTTTGATGTTGGCTACTGGTTTGCTGTATATTGCTTTTATCATGGTTAGGTATGGGCCTTGAATTCCTGATCTTTCCAAGACTTTTATCATGAATGGGTGTTGGATTTTGTCAAATGCTTTTTCAGCATCTAACGAGATGATCATGTGGTTTTTGTCTTTGAGTTTGTTTATATAATGGATTACATTGATGGATTTTCGTATATTGAACCAATCTTGCATCCCTGGGATGAATCCTACTTGGTCAGGATGGATGATTGTTTTGATGTGTTCTTGAATTCGGTTAGCGAGAACTTTATTGAGGATTTTTGCATCAATATTCATAAGGGAAATTGGTCTGAAGTTCTCTATTTTTGTTGGGTCTTTATGTGGTTTAGGTATCAGAGTAATTGTGGCTTCATAGAATGAGTTGGATAGAGTACCTTCTGATTCTATTTTGTGGAATAGTTTGTGAAGAATTGGGATTAGTTCTTCTTTGAAGGTTTGATAGAACTCTGCACTAACCCATCTGGTCCTGGGCTTTTCTTGGTTGGGAGACTATTAATGACTGCTTGTATTTCTTTAGGGGATATGAGACTGTTTAGATCATTAACCTGATCTTGATTTAACTTTGGTCCCTGGTATCTGTCTAGAAACTTGTCCATTTCATCCAGGTTCTCCAGTTTTGTTGAGTATAGCCTTTTGTAGAAGGATCTGATGGTGTTTTGGATTTCTTCAGGGTCTGTTGTTATGTCTCCCTTTTCATTTCTGATTTTGTTAATTAGAGTACTTTCCCTATGCCCTCTAGTGAGTCTGGCTAAGGGTTTATCTATCTTGTTGATTTTCTCAAAGAACCAGCTCCTCGATTGGTTGATTCTTTGAATTGTTCTTCTTGTTTCCACTTGGTTGATTTCCTGAGTTCTTGCCATCTACTCCTCTTGCGTGAATTTGCTTCCTTTCGTTCTAGAGCTTTTAGGTGTGTTGTCAAGCTGCTAATGTGTGCTCTCTCTAGTTTCTTTTTGGAGGCACTCAGAACTATGAGTTTTCCTCTTAGAAATGCTTTCAGTGTGTCCCATAAGTTTGGGTATGTTGTGGCTTCATTTTCATTAAACTCCAGAAAGTCCTTAATTTCTTTCTTTATTCCTTCCTTGACCAAGGTATCATTGAGAAGAGTGTTGTTTAGTTTCCACGTGTGTGTTGGCTTTCTATTATTTATTTTGTTATTGAAGATCAGTCGTAGTCCATGGTGATTTGATAGGGTGCATGGGACAATTTCAATATTTTTGTATATATTGAGGCTTATTTTGTGACCAATTATGTGGTCAATTTTGGTGAAGGTACAGTGAGGTGCTGAGAAGAAGGTATATCCTTTTGTTTTAGGATAAAATGTTCTGTAGATATCTGTCAGATCCATTTGTTTCATAACCTCTGTTAGTTTCACTGTGTCCCTGTTTAGTTTCTGTTTCCATGATCTGTCCATTGGTGAAAGTGGTGTGTTGAAGTCTCCCACTATTATTGTGTGAGGTGCAATGTGTGCTTTGAGCTTTACTAAAGTATCTTTAATGAATGAGGCTGTCCTTGTATTTGGCGCATAGATATTCAGAATTGATAGTTCCTCTTGGAGGATTTTACCTTTGATGAGAATGAAGTGCCCTTCCTTGTCTTTTTTGATGACTTTGGGTTGGAAGTCAATCTTATCAGATATTAGAATGGCTACTCCAGCTTGTTTCTTCCTACCATTTGCTTGGAAAATTGTTTTCCAGCCTTTCATTCTGAGGTAGTGTCTATCTTTTTCTCTGAGATGAGTTTCCTGTAAGCAGCAAAATGTTGGGTCCTGTTTCTGTAGCCAGCCTGTTAGTCTATGTCTTTTTATTGGGGAGTTGAGTCCATTGATATTAAGAGATATTAGGGAGAAGTAATTGTTGCTTCCTTTTATTTTTGTTGTTAGAGTTCGTGTTCTGTTTTTGTGGCTGTCTTCTTTTAGGTTTGTTGAGGGATTACCTTCTTGCTTTTTCTATGACGTGGTTTCCGTTCTTGTATTGGTTTTTTTCTGTTATTATCCTTTGAAGTGCTGGATTCCTGGAAAGATAATGTGTGAATTTGGTTTTATCGTGGAATACTTTGGTTTCTCCATCTATGGTAATTGAGAGTTTGGCTGGGTATAGTAGCCTGGGCTGGAAATTGTGTTCTCTTAGTTTCTGTATAACATCTGTCCAGGCCCTTCTGGCTTTCATAGTCTCTGGTGAAAAATCCGGTGTAATTCTGATAGGCTTGCCTTTATATGTTACTTGACCTTTTTCCCTTACTGCTTTTAGTATTCTATCTTTATTTAGTGCATTTGTTGTTCTGATTATTATGTGTCGGAAGGAATTTTTTTTCTGGTCCAGTCTATTTGGAGTTCTGTAAGCTTCTTGTATGTTCATGGGCATCTCTTTCTTTAGGTTTGGTAAGTTTTCTTCTATAATTTTGTTGAATATATTTGCTGGTCCTTTGAGTTGAAAATCTTCATTCTCATCTACTCCTATTATCCGTAGGTTTGGTCTTCTCATTTTGTCCTGGATTTCCTGGATATTTTGAGTTAGGATCTTTTTGGATTTTGTATTTTCTTTGATTGTCGTGCCGATGTTCTCTATGGAGTCTTCTGCACCTGAGATTCTCTCTTCCATCTCTTGTATTCTGTTGCTGATGCTCGTATCTATGGTTCCAGATTTCTTTCCTAGTGTTTCTATCTCCAGTGTTGCCTCAATTTGGGTTTTCTTCATTGTTTCTACTTCCCTTTTTAGGTCTTGGATGGTTTTATTCAATTCCATCACCTGTTTGGTCTGGTTTTCCTGCAATTCTTTAATGGATTTTTGTGCTTCCTCTTTAATGTCTCCTACCTGTTTAGCAGTGTTCTCCTGCAATTCTTTAATGGATTTTTGTGCTTCCTCTTTAATGTCTTCTACCTGTTTAGCAGTGTTCTCCTGCAATTCTTTAAGGGATTTTTGTGCTTCCTCTTTAATGTCTTCTACCTGTTTAGCAGTGTTCTCCTGCAATTCTTTAAGGGATTTTTGTGCTTCCTCTTTCATGTCTTCTACCTGTTTACCAGTGTTCTTTTGTATTTCTTTAAGTGTGTTATTAAAGTCCTTCTTGATGTCCTCTACCATCATCGTGAGATATGCTTTTAGAACCAGGTCTAGCTTTTCGGGTGTGTTGGGGTGCCCTGGACTGGGCGAAGTTGGAGTGCTGGGTTCTGATGATGGTGAGTGGTCTTGGTTTCTGTTAGTAAGATTCTTACATTTACCTTTCGCCATCTGGTAATCTCTGGGATTAGTTGTCATTGTTGTCACTGTTTAAAGATTGGAGCAGACTCTGTGTTCCACTCACCAGAAGTCTCAAAATCCTGTGGCGGGTGTCGTGGGTAGCTGGCAGGTGTCAGCAGACCCTGCGCTCTAGCTACCCCAGTGCTGTTCAGACTGGAAGAGGCTTGTGGCCCTACTCAGGCTGGATTTCTGCCTCCCCAACCAAAGCAGTCTCAGGTCCCGCGAGATTGGACTGGAGCAGAAGCTGTGTTCTACTCACCAGAAGTCTCAAAATCGTGTGGCGGGTGTCGTGGGTAGCAGGCGGGTGTCAGCAGACCCTGTGCTCTAGCTACCCAGGTGCTGGTCAGACCCGAAGAGGCTGGTGGCCCTACTCAGGCCGGTTTTCTGCTTCCCTAACTAATGCAGTCTCAGGTCCCGCCAGTGCTGGTGATTTTATTTAGTAGCAAATGATGTCTGCTTGAGGCTTTGTTTCTTCTCCTTTATATTGTCACTCAATTTAAGCTCTTTTTATATATGTTTATATTTTAGGAAGCTGGTATAGTATAGTTATTCATATAGCTTAATGTTTTCACCTAAATATATTTATGAAGGATCTACAAAACACCCTCACAACAGATTTTCCTGCAGAAACCTCTCAACATTTGAGAAATTACAGAAAAATTACAGTCACATCTACAGTGACCCTTAAGATATTGGATTCTTTTTTAAATCTTACTAATGCCAGATATACTGTGTCTTAGTCAGGGTTTGTATTCTTGGACAAACATCATGACCAAGAAGCAAGTTAGGAAGAAAAGGGTTTATTCAGCTTACACTTCCACATTGCTGTTCATGACCAAGGAAGTCAGGACTAGAACTCAAACAGGTCAGGAAGCAGGAACTGATGAAGTGGCCATGAAGGGATGTTTCTTACTGGCTTGCTTCCCCTGCCTTGTTCAGCCTGCTCTCATATATAACCCAAGACAACCACCCCAGGGCTGGCACCGCCCACAATGGGCCTTTCCCCCTTGATCACTAATTGAGAAAATGCCCCACAGTTGGATCTCATGGAGGCATTTTCCCAACTGAAGCTCCTTTCTCTCTGATAACTCCAGCCTGTGTCAAGTTGACACACAAAACCAGCCTTACACACTGTTTAACAGCAACTTAACAGAAAACTTTTTCAGTATTGAAATCTTGATTTTCCATGGAACATTTTTCAGCTGCAAACTACTATTGCCTGCAGAAAATTTATTCTCTTCACTTAAGTTTTTGAAATCATCCTGAATGAGTGTAACTACATCACAGGGCTCTTCATTGTCCTCCTAGGAAGCCAGCATCTTAGCTGTTTCTGGCATATGGGGGCTCTTAAGTTTCTGTCAGCCACATAAGTAGCAGGGATCACCCTGAAAGAAGCTCAGCAGAAATCCATTATGCAGCGTCAGTCAGAAACTGAAAGTGCTTAGAAATGTCAATTTAGAATATGACGTTTTATTTTAGTGATAAAGTAATAATCGTTTGACATGTTTCAGATGTTGAAGTATTAGAAATTTTGTGCCTAATAAGGAAATTACTAATATGTTTAGTAGTTACTAAGTCCATTTCTCTCTATATATAAAACCACGAAATATGTCATTTCAAATTTAGTATTTGAATTTAATTGTTATTAATATTTCAATTAATTATTTGTTATCAATGCAAAATATTTTCGTTGTACTTCGGAGTTATAGAAGTTAAGTAGTGTGTGCGGCCACTTAGGTAGTAAATTATTCTGTAACAAAGAAAAGCAAAGTATGACTGATAGTAAAACCTTACAGTACTTAGCTTACTCGGCTAGCCTGTGCTCCATCTTAGGATGAGGCTGTGTCCTGAAATTAAAGATGTTAATATTCCATATGTACGAAATACATTTTGAAAATCTATTCCTGGGTTTATTTTCTTTAACATAAAAAAATACATTGAGAAAATGGTTTCAACTATTTTTCTATAAATGTAAGATTGATTCAATAAAGTTTTACTTGAGGAGTATTAAATTCATGAACATAACACTTGAAGGTATATATGCTTGATTTTATTAAGTTATGGAATTGATTGCTTAGCTACAGTAGTCAATGAGATAAGCCACTACCATTAGGAATACCAGGAATAGTTGTTTCTTATTTAATCATTAATCAATATTAGCTGTGAGATTATTTGAGGAACTCTTTGAAATTCATCCATTAACTATAATTACATATATTTGAATATTTGAGGCTGAGGGAGTTATGAAAAGATTAAGAGAAATGGGAGATAGAGGAACTTTGCCTTTACCATCATGCACCTTATACTTTTTTTTTCAATTAAATAGCAGCTAAGGCAGTGCAGATGTTGACAACAGTAGAGGCACTTTAAGAATTAGGTTCCTGTCTCTTTTCAATGAATGACTATCAAGCTTTATGAAAAACTATTCGCAAATAGCCATCCGTTCATAATGTCCCAGCCAGTATGCAATTTATCCTTAATGTCTTTTATTTAATGGCACCATTTTTTCTTCATAGCTTAGGAAACAAAGCTTAGCACTTGTGAGAATTAGGCTCATCTTAGTGCAACTTATTTAAATAAATGTGAATGTTTTATTACCAACCCTACTTTGTATTCTAGTAAATTCAACGCCAATATCCAAATTCAGTGAGTTCCATTAAGTCATTGACTAAGCTTCACTTATGGTAAAACAAGACAAAACAAACAATAACAGGCCTCTACCAGTCTCCTTTTAATATCTTTTGATATATCAGCATGCTTACAATAGTTTTAGATCACTCATGAGTCAGAAATAGCAAACTTTCCCCTTCATCTCTTTGAAATATAAAATGCAATACTCCCTGCTGAGAGCCCTGTAAACTGTGCCTGGATTACGTCCACCTTCTGCACAGCTTACCTCCTGGATGCACACACAGGACACTGAAAGGCTGTGTGAGTGGGTGACTAAAACCCTAGGGCTCTCCTTCATAGATTTGCTAAGTAAGGCATTTATCAGCATGGGAAACTGATGTCCAAAACTTAGGCTTTCCTTGTAGTTTATGATGTCTTCCTATTTGGCTCATTACATATTATATAGAAGTCTCGTGCCTTTTTATTCCCACAGGGAAAAGGTGTGTAGGATCACAAAATGAGAATTAGCAGTCAGTTTTGAAACCTCAGGTGTGTACCAACTACAGAAAGGGGTAGCATGGACAGAGTGGGTCTCTACGGTGAAGGCAGAGGCCGAGTGTATCCCATGTGAATGAGACAAATGATACCTTACTGATGACCTGTGTGAGAAAGCAAGCTCACAGCCTGAGCCCTAGGAGGCCCCATTACAGGTGAATGCTGGAGGTATTCAACCTGTCTTGGAATGTTTTGTTTCCTTGGCTCAGTACATATCCATTCTCTACAAGAAGCTACCTACAGTTAACCTCCTTGCTGTACTTCTGAGGTCTTCATAGTCTCAGTTGTTCTCCTTAAGGCAGTAGAAAAGAATAAGACAGAGTCCATGTCACTTTTTTTTATTAGATATTTACTTTATTTACATTTCAAATGTTATCCCCTTTCCTGGTATCCCCTCTGAAAACTCCTTATCCCCTCCCCCTTCCCCTTGCTCACCAACCCACCCATTCCTGCTTCCTGGCCTTGGCATTTCCCTACACTGGGGCATAGAACCTTCACAGGACCAAGAATCTCTCCTGCCATTAATGCCCAACAAGGACATCCAATGCTACATATGTAGCTGGAGCCACGAGTCCCACCATGTGTTTTCTTTGATTCATAGTTTAGTCCCTGGGAGCTCTGGGGATACTGGTTGTTTCATATTCTTGTTCCTCCTATAGGGCTGCAAACCCCTTCAGCACCTTGGGTCCTTTCTCTAGCTCCTCCAATGGGGATCCTGTGCTCAGTCCAATGGTAGGCTGGATCCCCATGTCCCTCTTCTTTAAAACAATAAAAAGTCATCTCCAAACATCTAAGTAGGACACTCAGCCTGAGAATGAAATCCTCCAACGTTAGTGAAGATTTTGAAATGCGCTGCAAATGACAATTGTTCTAAATGATCATCTAGTTCTTCATTTAAAAGCTAGTAATAGAAATAGTTCCTTAAATGATGATTACAGAGTATTTAGGGACTAAATTCTATAAATGTTCAAACCTTGTGAATAAATATTCCCTAAAATCACAGTATGGCATGTGAAAATGTTTGCTGATAGAATGAGAATTTAATATGTTTACTTAGAAACCTTTTCCTCGGGTTGATAAAAGCAGGATCACATAAATTCCCAGCACTACATTTTATTTTCAAATCTACCATTGCAAATTAAAAGCACTTTTATTCATATTTCAGCCAAAAAAGTAATGATTCGATTGATTAGAAAAAGTTGAAAGTGATATACAGAGAATGAAATATTAAGCATTAATAAGTTAAACTTTTATGCATTGTAGAAATACTCAACATACAAAAACAATGTTTTTTTAATAATATATTTTATAACGATCTTTCAGACACTGAATGGTCTTCTGAGGGTATTTAGTATCAACTTGAGTAGTGACAATTTTTTCTCAGATTAATAGAAAAAAATCTTCAAATTATATCCACTCAAAGCTACAAACTATATAAAGAAATAACATAAAGGGTATTTTAGAGATCTCACACCCATCCTTTCAGTAATCAACTGGAACCTTTACAGATTGGATCAGAATTCATCAGCTTACGTATCTCACACAGGTGAGAAGATGCAGATTTAATGTCATCATGTTCTGCAGGGTGTGCTGTGATTCCTCCATCCAGTTCTCATTATTATCATTTAAATGTCCATCAAGGACAAGCAGAGATGGCCCTGTGGTTTCTTCCAGACCTGAGCATCAGTCAGATTTGATGTAAAAATCAAGTCAATATTTTCCGTTAACTTTGATTGAATGAAGTATATTTGCAGAATATACTGGCGGTATAAAAGATGCCAGATGCCAGTCTTCTATACAAAGCTTTTAGTATTTTCCTCTTTGGAAATGCATCAGATACCTGAAATTATACATTCTTAGGTTTCAGATAAAAGTCTTTCTTAACATGCTTCAAGGAGACTGAGCCAAGGAAATGGAATGTGAATATACTGTTGATGTCTAGGATAGTTTCTCAAATGGAAACCTCTGGAATCTCTGCTATACTATAAAAAAATAATTCTAACTTATATCAATTCCTCATCCCAACTTTGTGGAATTTCAATATTTAGAGATTGCATTTTGCCTTTAATCCAATTTAGAATAACATTAACAAAAAGTATGAACTGACTATAAAGAAACATGTTAATTAATCTGAATGATTCAAAATATAACGTATTATGAAAAATACACAAGCACAAAAACTATAAACATTTGTCAACTTCCAGTAAAATACATGGCAGGGAAGATAACATAGTAGGTAAGTACAGATAGTACTTAAATTGACTTTGATTTTCAAAATGATTTCTTTGCTTCTTTCTTTCTTTTTATTGTTAGGGCTCAGGGGCACAGGCTTGTAAATTTAGCTCTTGGGAGGCAGAAATAGGGATATCCTGCTCATACTATGTCTAGCCAGCTTGGCAATGGCTAGCACCAGCTTTCAGGAGAGACCTTATCTCAACTAAGAAGAAAATAATTTTTACTTCTGACCTCTAATGCATGTATACAGGTGCACACATGCATCCTTCTTACCACACAAATGCACAGAAACACATGTGTAAACCAGTATAATTTATACTAAATAAAATAATTATCAAAGTTCTTAATCTTGCTCTACTTATATTTGGATTTTTACAATAAACTCTTTTTCTTACTTCCAATATAATTAGCAACAGCCATGAGGAATAATTAATACAATTATATTAATTGATTTTTTTTCTACCTGCATTCAATTATAAACACTTTGAATTGCTGTAAAATATGCGTGGGGCATAGTTAGAGAAATATCACCACTCAGAACCTGTTTGCAAGATTTTCTTTTTCTTATGAATTCTCTCTGTTTCCTACCCTGAATTTACTCTCCATTGTTGTTATATTTGTGTGTGTGTGTATGTACACATGCGCACACAGGGCTGTTGGGTTGATTCTTGCACATGTCACAGCACATGTGTAGAGCTTAGAGGACAACTTGCCTCAGTCCTTTCTCCCCTCCCACCCTGTGTGTCCTGGGGATCAATATTGGGCAGTGAACCTTGGAAGTAGAATCTTATTCACTGAGCCAGCTCACCAGTCCATGATTGACTTCTTCATGGCAGTTTCATTTAGTTGTATTTGAGACAGTGTCTCACAATGCAGTCTAGGCCAGTCTCCACCTCACAGTTCTCCTGCTTGAACCTGTCAGGTATGTGAACAGCAGGTCTCAGTGTCATGCCCAACTACTTCCTGGTTCTTGCAAACTTCAAATCTATGCATTTGGTTTTCACAATCTATACACCCCCCTTTTTTTTCTCCTTTCCTTCCTCTATTCTTTCTTCCTGCCTCTTTTTGTCTTTTCCCCATTCTTCTCCCAAACCAGTTTGGCATTATGGCTTACATATTTTGAAGTGTGATTGGAGGATAATTATGACCACATTAGAAAATTCAGGAAGGGTCCTATTGTAGCTCACAATACGTTTCCTTAAAATACAATTATCTAATTCAAAATTATGGAGCTTCAAGAGGTTGAAAATCTCAGAACTTTCATTGGGGCTAAGTGGAATATCCAGAAGTCTAGAAGAATAGTCCATTCAGCTAGAAGCTTATAAAACTAGAATTAATATTAACTCAAAGAAGATGTGACAAAAGAAGCCCCCCTAGAAGGACACCCCACACTTTATTCTTCGTGGGAAAATGCTGACTCAGAGTCACTGTTCCAATCCAACATTTCTGTAGGGACATTGGGAAGTTTAAGTTGGCACATGTGCGCATGGGTAGTAAATTAAAATGAAGAAAGCAGAAAAAGTAAAAATACACAAAGATGGAATTTGAGCATAAAAGGTAACTTGTGAGGATGGCTCAATAATAGGCTGCGCATGTGATCAGTGTGTGAATACACATGTTGCTTCAAATCACAAAGTGAAAATGAAAGGGGAGTGTGTGCCTGTCTGTGCTCATATGTGTGTGTATGTGTGCTCATGTGTGCTCATGTGTGTGTGTGTGTGTGCTCATATGTGCTACACATACATATGCTTAGTAATGAAGAACAGGCACACTACTTAATTGGTGGTATAATATTATACATGGCTATTGCTTTATTTACCACATGTTTGTGTTACCTACTTAGATCTATAACTCCAATTTGTTCCCTTATCTTTCCCCATAACGTTAATTTATATAAATAATATGCTTGGTGAAATTTATTGTACTTGGTGAAAATACACATTTTTTCCTATTTCTATTTCAGGACTTTTCCTATTGTGAACTATCTGTATACACAGTCATGCTCTTCTTCCTGTACGAGCTGTGAAAGACAGATTCATCCACACATATGTAGGAAAACATATGTGTAAATGATGTTGCTCTAAGTAGTAACATGTCTACTGTTGCTGGCAAGTGACAATTATTTCCTTACCAAACACTCTTTTTCCATCTCAGGGGGTTTTCACAGTCACCTTTTCCTTTCTATATCCATTCCTAACTGTCTCTGTCCTCACAAGCTGAATAAATCTATCATTTAATCAGCATCTGATAAGCCTACATAATATACTCCAGAAGGGAGTTCTCCAGAAGGAGGCATCAGCACACACCTGCTTGTTTTGAACCAGTTTATAAAAATCTCTCTCAAAAAGTAAAGGGACAAAAGTCTACTGCTGTCAACTCCACAAAGTAAACAAAAATTTGGGACAAAGATGTGACGCAAAATTGTCCTATGAGACGTGTCACCTCTGGGTGAGGTAAAATCACTTCAGTCTGTTTTATAGGGAGCTTTGGAATACACAGCCTATACATCCTTTTACGATTGCTAGGTCTCTCACACTGCAGGAAAATGCTGCTCTTGTAGAAAGAGGGTATTGTTTCCAATCCTGTCTGGAGAGCTTAAAAGCCAGGTAAAGAACAGTAGGTTTAGGGTGTTCTACAACCACCCTGCTTAGCACCTCAACGCTGCACAAGATGGACCCAAGCCTCATCAGCTGTTAAAATGAGGCCCTCATGCCTGTAGCAGCTCCTATTTAATTTTTTGTAATGAAGACTGGTATTGTTGTTTTGACATATGTAGAATCCTTCATTCTGAGGGAGTGATACATAATTCATTATGCCTCTGAGCTTAAGGTTTCAGACCTTGATGTGAATTATAGTTCCTCATTATCTTTTTTTTTTTTTTTTTCCATTTTGCAATCTGGGCTGGGTCCTTTATTTCTTTTCTTTTCTTTTTTTTTTTTTTTTTTTTTTTTTTTTGTACATTTGGCCATGAATTCCTATGGACCTTTGGCTTACTATTTCTTCTGGTCATTCTCCTTTACCCGCTTAAGGAAGCTGTCTCTGCTCTTAGAGTGCTCGAAGTGTTTAATCTGTTCACTGATCCTCTTAGCCAGAATCTTTCCCTTAACTTGCTTGTTTACAATGATGCCCAAGACATTCTGGGTGACATTGTAGACTATTCCAGTTTTGCCATGATAAAACACATATGGGGTGTTCCTTTGTGAATAGAATTCATTCTCTTGATGTCTACAATATCGCTCTTCTTGTAAATTCACCTGTTTGTGACCAAAGGAACAACTCCATGTTTCCTGAAATAGAGAATATATATGGAATGTCTCTCCTCTTTTCCTTTGTATTGGTCCTTTTGGTGAGTTACCGGAAGATGACTGCAGTGGCCAAAAAGGCATCATTATCTTATGAATGCCAGGGTTCAACAAATATCTCAAATGCCTTTCTACAAAGCACGTGATGCTAAAGCCAACATTGTCTTCAACTATTTCATCTGCAGGAGACTTTGGTTGTTTCTGGTTTTCTAAGACCAACCACGTCATTTGTGTGCAATGGAGAAGGAAAGGTTAAGACTACATGGGGTATATTGTTGACTATCACATTAATCTGCACTAGCAGTTAGAGCCTAAAGAATAATGACATTCATTTTTTTTGCTCAGCCCTTAAGTTTAACATTTATGCACAGGTCAAATATAAAACAATTTGCACCTACAATGATTGGAAAAACAAATGAAATTATTATAAATCCATGCCAAGTAGAGAATGTTTTACAAAGTTCACATATAATAAATCATAATTAAAGACATTGAGAAATCAGCTTGCATGAATAGCTTGCAAAATATACAGATGCCAGAAACATTTCTGCATACAAACACAGAAGGGAGTGTTCACTGCTGTGTTATTCTGTCAAAAGTATAATGTACTCAAGTACCGAAAAAGAGTTAGCTTTAATCTGTTCCAATTTAATAGAAAATGAGGAAGCTATAAAGATAACGTATGTCCCATTAAAAGTGGAAAACTCCACAACATTCTTAGAACTCCTTGATGGCTTAAAATTTGGGGGAGTGCCATTTTCAAGACATCCCTAGGTCTACCAATTTTATGGAGCAGGAAAAGAAAATCTCCCTTTTTAGCAGCCAACTGCATAATGTCAGACAGATGTGCTTATGTCCATGATTATAGGATTTGATTTAATTCAGAACAAAAGTATTTGCGCCTTATCTTGGCATGAGAGTTAGCTTTTCAATGATGATAGAACACAATTTAAGCATTACACTCAACTACCCATGAACAGTCGAACAAATAGAATGAGTAATTAGCTAGTGATTTATACAATTTCTGCTTTTGACATACTCTTGAAAAGAAAGTTATCCTTTCTTCTTTGAGTTATTTCCAACATTTCCTATATTTACAATGTTATACATTACAAATTCTCCCCAGTTATCTTCTAAATAAGTTAAATTTGGTTCATTTTTCTTTATAGTAGACTAGACACACATAGAACTATCTCTGGTTTCTCTATCTTTTTGCATAAATTTGAAACAGATATGAACATATAAACCAAGAATTAAGAATAGGATTGGTTCTATATTTTTTTTAGCCACAGTACAGAGATTCACATTTTAATGTAATAACAGTGGGTGTGAAAAGGTTAAGATAGAAGTAATGAGAGCTGGAGAGATGGCATAGCAGTTAAGAAGGGAGTGATCAACTCCGTTGCCAGCACCTGAGTAACAAAGCTGTAAAAACCTATAACTCCAGCTCCAGAAATTCTGATGTTGTCTTCTGGCCACCTATACGTGTGGCATTTATTACCACAAACACTTGCACGTGGAATTAAATTTTAAAAATTAAGTCTAAATTAATACAGAAAGATATAAAGATTTTTATGTAGTCATGTGTTAACACTATTGGTTCTAAAATAACATCCTAGAACAACATGGATTCACATTCTCAAGCCCATTTTAGACAGCAGAGATGGATCAGTGGGTAACTCAGGTGGAAAAGCAAGCCTGACGACCTGAGTGTGTGTCCTTAGAACACAAACAAAATCCAGACACCTTGACCCAGATCTATAATCTCAGCACTCAGATAGCAAAACAGGTGATGAAGAAAGAAATCCCCTGAAAGAATAGCCTGGGATTGACCCTCTGTCCTTAGTGTGTAGTCCATGGCAGATGAGTGTTTTCATATGTGAACACGTATGCACTCACTGCATACAAATATTGACGTGCACATGAACATGTGTGTGCACGTACACACACACACACACACACACACACACACACACACACACAGGCATACACATGCATACACAAACACACTCCAAAAAGAAATAAAATATAATTGTTAAACTTGATGAAATAAATTTTCTCTCTAAAGAGAACACTCATTTTTTTCTCCTGTTTGAAAGTTACTATTTTCATTTCCTGTATGTTTTCTTTATGCATTATTTTCAGATTATGTCCATACAGCTGTCAACACAAACAATCTCTGTATTTGACTGAAGTATACTCTCCCAACAAATATCATCCTGTGCATCCGCACAGCCCATGAGGATATGAGAACAGAAATGGAGAGAAAATTTTTAGAGATGTCTGTAGTGGTTTGACAGGATAATTTCATATCTACAAAACTCGTAATTTAAATGCTGTTAAATCCTCTGTCCTTTCTGACCATTGTAATTTTTATTGTATTTTACAAGTAAAACACTAGTTTGTGAATGGGTGGAAGAAAAATATGAAAAGCACAAGAGTGGATTCAAGGCAGCTCTCATGTGAAGAGAAGGAGATAAAAGTATTTGGGAGACAGTTGTGCTGCCTCCTGATCAAACAGTGATCAGAGAGTTGTTTGCAAAAGACCAGAAATAAACTTACTATGACAGCATGCCTTGTCTACACGTAATTAGTTGTGGGAATTCCCTGGAGAAATTTTATTTAACATGGACTGTGGCAAATATCTGAATGCCTATGTGTCCCAATGGCTCTTTGTATGCATAGTAAGAATAAATTATTCCATTCTGTATTTACTTTTTGGTACTTATAATCTTGCAAAAGTGACAAATTACAGGTTTTAACCTCAACTAAATATGAATTGGGCAAAAATGTAACTAGTTTTGTTGACCTTAGTAGAATGATATAGGAAGATGCCATAATGTCTCATTACAGAACCCCTCTAAAAATCTAAAATAAATTTGTATAGTTAACTGTTAAAACTTGTTAATAAATGTATAAGCATAAAACAAAGATTTTGCACATGAATTCTTCTCTCAATTTTCTTTAAGTTCCTGTTTACCTTAAAAATTGAAATTGGGCAATATAAAAATTTATTGGGAAAGCGTTTGATAAAATAGTTTTCTATTTCAGATGTTTAAACCAACTTTTTATATAAAAGTAATTAGTAATTAGTTTGACTATCTTGAGTTTGTCAACCTTAGTTAATATGAGTTTACACCAACTCTTTTAAACACTAGGGCCTCTCCTGCTCTTGTAGAATAGTATGTCATCAAGTCCTTCACACCATTTTCCATGATTAGCAATTACTTGAATTCAGTACCTTTACTGTCGTGTTCAGTCTTTAAATTTGTTACAGAATCGAATTAGGTAGCCATCACAGTCGATTTTCCCTTTGTTTGATTCAAACTTTCATGTTTTAGAAGCAAACTTTGTAATTATTTGAACTACCTGAACTCAATGCGTCCGGATAAGCCATATTTTAATTAAACATTCAGAGTTTTACAGTCATCTGCAATTGTTCTGTAGGGAATAAGCTTGTAGAGAAATGGTCTTCCAGCATTCTGACATTTCCCAAGCTCATCCCCTCCTTCTGTACTTCACAGGCACTGAAGAGCATGCTTCCCACTCATTATATTCAGACTTCAAATAGTTATGAAAAACATGCATGGCTCTTCTTGCTGAGGAAGACATTAGTAAATGACTTTTGGTAAAGAGTTTCAGACAGTGTTTCAACCTCTTAGGAGCTGAAGTAGATGAATCAGGGAGGGAGCCATCAGGGAAAGATCTCTGTAAGTATTGCAGTCTGAGGGTTTGCAAATGCTTTCACTGGGGAAGAAAGCAAATCTACTATCTTGCAGTAAGTATCCTTCTTATGTGTCTGGCCCTTAGGAATTCCAGCTCATCATCCTGTAAGACAGAAGAGCATTGAAGTTGTTCAGTTAACCCTGCTTGCTGTGTTAGCCTGCTTATCCTTGATCTCCCCTTAGAGTAGCATTATTGAAGCCTACTTTGGCACCTGACTTTTGCTGCCTTCCTTAGGCACAAATCTTACAAGACAAGAGATTAGGGCCAGTAATTTAGTCATCAAAGGAAAACAATGCACAGCATACAAAAGAGGAGTCAGGGATTTGGGAAACAGTACGTAATGCCACTAGAGTCCATATCCAATTAATTTTAATGTTTGCTGTTGTATTTTAATGTTAGACAGAAATATTCCCCAAAAGTTACCTTAAATAGTTATCATCAAGCAAAACGTTCATGTTTTAGTAGCAAGCTTTGTAATTTTTGAAGATGTGAGAGAGCACCACAAAACCCCTTCAAGAACAAGTCTCCAATTACTTATGGTTTTATGAGCTAGATGACATTTAGTGGACATGCCTAGTGCGTACAAAACATCCTATTTTAGGGCATAATGCTCAGTGAGCACAGGAGTGTTGGGGTTTTTTTGTTTTGTTTTGTTTGGTTTGGTTTCTTTGTGAATTTTCTGTTTTGTCTTCAGTCTTTCACCAAAAGACATTTCAATACACCAGCATATCTTCCTTATGCCCGGGACATGTTAGCGGCTCTTCTGGCAATAATCTCCTGCATGAGAATCACATTTGCTTTCATCAGACCCCCAGGAAAAACAGAAAAACCCTGGAATGTCTCTGATGACATTGCATTCAGTTTATTACATTTTCTTGTCTTGCCCTTTAGGGAATTGTAGCAAAGATGGCTTTAGACTTTTTATCAGCACCTGGGGGTTAGCTGTTATTGTGAGATCCTTATTGAAGATTTTGTTGTTGTTCTTAAGTAGCATGAAATTACTCCTTTTTATTAGAGTCAAATTCCCGATATGTACATGAATTTCTTTTTACAAATTCTGGTGTCATCAGTCTGTTGGGAGATATTCAATGGCAGGCACCTTAACTAATGTCTTGATATAACAATGGCAATTATTTATTATGAGTTCAAGGTATTGTTGTGATCTTCCATATCACAAAGCTTGAAGCTTTGGTGTAAAATGCTTTTCTTTGATGGAATGGAGTCCTACAGGATTTCTTCTTGTCAGGCTTTGCGCATGGCTGACACCATGGCTGGTGATCTTCAAAGAGCTGTTTCCAGGTTGTATATCCACCCAACCACCCAAGCTCTGCAGTAGTACAGGAGTGGGGAGTTTAAATTCAGAGCTTCCTGATTCCTGTTTACATCATTACAAGCATTTTAGTAAGGGCACTATGCCCATTGTCTGTCAATGTGCACCGAGGACAGGTAGGAAAATGAAGAGGGCATGCTATCTTATGACCAAGAAGATCATTCCCATTGTTATTTTCAGTTTATTGCTTTTTCTAGCAGAATAAGCACCCCATCGAACAAGAGAGGTTCTAATGTAGTCACACCGAGTTACTGTAGTGATGGAGCCTGACCTTCATCCAATATACAGTGTCTGGATAGGGGAAACTTAATTACTCTTTTAAAATACTGTTCACATCCTAACATCTTAACCTTCCCAAGACTTAATAACCTTCTCTGTACAGCTGATCTGTCTTCTGTCTAACTCCAGACATTACTTCCAGATAGAGATTGAGAACATCTGGCTAACGCCCTCTTAGTAATAACCTTCCATATTCCCTTGCTTTTAAAGTAGAATTAGACACCATTATTCTTTGAAATGACATTTTTATATTGAAGTTCCTTTAGCTCCATGACTCTTGAATGTACATGTCTTCTATGGCTATTAAGCATTCTTCTCTCCAGAGAGTTTCCTAATTCTAAAAACATTTTTTTTTTCTGCTGAATTTCTGCTGTCAATTACTTTGTTTGTGCAGCTGAGTATAATTTGCTCTGGAAAGAAAACAGGAAATTCAGAAACAAATTTGGGTACTTAGGTGTTCCATCTATGGGAACAAATGCACTGCCTATTTTCAAAATTTCCTTGGGGGTTCATTCAGATGTAAATAATGTTGCCAAAGTGTCTGTTAGTTTCCGTTCTTTTTGATGGTGATGTTTACATAATTAACAGAGAAAATATTAAAATAGACTAATACTTTGCTGGTTAAAAAATCAGGTTTCCATTGCAAAGTGTTATGATATTTTTGAAGTTGTTAACAGAAAATACTAAAAATAAGAGCCTAGGATAATAAAATAACGTAATAGAAAGCACATTCAGAGATGTAGAATAAACAAGGTCCATCAAGTATGCAAGTGACATAGCGGGTTTTCTCTTGCCTATAAATTACCAAGGAATAGAAATGTTCCTTGTTTGGTTTTTATTTGAAAGACCTCTGCTCAGAACTAGCATGTTCTAAAAAAGTCCAAAGATCAAAGAGTTTTGGTTAAGGATTTTCTTTTTGTGAATTACTCCATTGAACATCATCAACACATCAAGTAACTAAAACTCACTAAAAACTGACTTTAACATACTCAATGGAAAAAGTGTCTTTTATTTTATTTTTAACAAAATAAAATATAGTAGATAAAAAATATATTAAAAAAGATACATATAAAAGATAAACCAAAATCCATCACCATCACATAAAGGTTGGACAAGGGATGGGCTTTGGTGAGGGATTTTTCTTAAAAATGAATTTCCCCCTTTAATATAATTATTATGTTAAGTAAAATTTCACCTGTAAATAACTTATTTTAGTATACTCAAATAATACAGACTATATGTAGAATGTTTTTAGTGGTATTCACAGAGAGTTACTATTAAATAAAGTACATATAGCCATGATTTATAAGACTAACAGCATTGGGGGAATTTAAATGATACATTATCAACATAATATAGAACATAAAAAGTTGAGAAATCAATTTATTTTCTACTTATAGACTGCCAAATCTATAAGTAACCATACTTTCTAAGATATGGCATGGCTTGTAGTGATTTTAAAATATGTGACTGGAGACCAACATTTCTGTGTGGAGTTCTGGAACCCAGTATTTCTGTGTGGAGTCCTATGTGCAGGTAGGGACCGCACACTGCTTCATCTATTCAGAATCTTCCTGTCTGTAAGCAGCTACACATCTGCATTCCAAGGCCTTATTGTTCTTGCTGTTTGTTTCAATTTGGTTTTGACTTTTGTAAACTAATACTGTATTTAAAACCTTCTGGAGGAAGCAACTGATCAATATCAGAACATTTACTTACCAATACTAAATTAATATTGTGAAACTTTCTGAAGAGTCAGTCATGGTGCTGTTCACATATAGCCCCTAGCTTTGAAATATAGCAATCAATTTCACTCAAAATGATGCAACAGGAATCAGGTCAGTTGCAACCAAGTATGCACATCATAGACTGTAAGGGGAAGCACTGTAAGGGGGTACTGGGGAGATGATTCAGGGGGTAAGGACACTTGCTGCTTTTAACTAGGACCAGAGTTAAGTTACAGCAACCACATGGTGGCTCACTACTGCCTGTAACTCCAGCACTGGGGATCCAATGGACTTTTCTCAACACAGTGGGTTTTAACACGCATGTAATTCACATGTATTCATGCAAGCTCACACACGTCCACAAGGAAAAAGAAGAATAGTATATATCTCAGTATCAATGAAAATTATTTAGTAAAACATCATAACTTTTTCTGCTTATGAATTGTCCACTTGTTTTGCATCTGTCCCTACTTTTTATTTTAATTACCTTCAGTTGGTAGTATCCTTGGCTCTTCCCTAGAAGACTGAGACAATCCCCCTTAAGGAGACTGAAATATATTATTAGGCAGAGATGACACTAAAGCCAAGAAAAATCATATTTCAAAGCCTTATGTAAAACAGGACTGATGTTCAGTGTCTATGTGTTCTTTCTTTGAGAATATTCAAGAACTTGGAACACCTCAGCTTGCCAGGAAAGACTGAGAGTCATATTGCAGTGTAAAATGATCAAGCATATATGTGTATCTGAGCTTTGTAGTAACTTCTGTTTTTCTCATGTATATTCGGGACATTCTTGAAGACCCTTCACTTGTTTGTGCTGCTATTCTTAAGTGTGGGTACTTTACTCCAGGTTTTGATACTTACTTTATTAAGTGACCGTGTCATGAATAGCCAGTATTGCTCACTGCATCTCCTCTAATTCCTCCATGAACCCGCTGGACCCTATAGGGAAATATGCTCCAGTATGGGATCATAGAACCCATCAAAAATTTCCTTTAAGGTTCTATAGGAAGGGTAAATGTTAGCCAAAAATGTGTAATATGTTTATTTTGGTTTGTCTCTAGTACTCTGATGACGATGATGCAATTTATATTTTCTGACAAAAATGTGTCTTCCATATAAGCATCTCAAAGCATTGGTACAGTCCTGGTCATAATGTGGATTCCAGATATGTTTTCATCTGCAGAAATTGGCAGTGTACCTCACCATAAATAGATTTTTAAGATTTACCTTTCTATTTAAAGAAGTATCAAATTCATCCTTTGGCCATAATGTAGTCAAATTATATATTCACTTTAAAAGAAGAGGTAATAAAAATCATATGCACTTGTATGTCCGTCTGTCTTTTAAATATATCCTGACATTTCAATGCATGCATATATGTCACTCTTTGGCTAAAGAGAATTTAAAGCAGAACTAGAGACTAACTCAGTGTGAAAACTATAAGGATATAATTTATGCAAGATAAATAATTCAGACTTGATATATTTTTTTAAAAAAACACTAGAAATTAAAAGCATAACTACAAATGTAGCTCTAGAAACTGGGAAATAAAAGAAGGAAATGTACTTAAGGTGAGGATTAAACAAATAGGAACGAGCAAGATGGACTTCCTATGACTGTCCAGAAAGATCTGTTTTCTCAAAATGTATTTATAAAATAGTTCAGTCATTGACATAACCAAGAAAGAGTAAAGAGTGGAAGTACAGATAACAATGTCAGCCACACCAACAAAAATATTGATAAGCATGACTATACTTAAACAGCAATTAAAGATGCCTCTATTCAACAATATAGGCCTTGGCTATGAAATCAGAGTCTAAAGACCTGTGTATGAACTTCATCAGCTCAGGATATATTTTTACATGCACTTATTTACAGTTTCATATGACTGCTAGCAACTTGGATGCCTTCTGTAATTAGTTTAAGAAGGATTTGTGGTTTTGTGTTTATAGCTGTTAACTGATTGATACTATTAGGTGCAATCTCACAAAGCTAGAAGTATTTCTGAGATGTATGCATGACCTGTTATCCTAGGGTTTCCTATCTAAAGGTAATGTCTCAGGAGAGCATCATTACCAGCTCCTGGGAGAGTACGAGAAACCAAGACCTTGGTACCAACTCCGTCCCTGCATTTATATTCACGCTCATTTAAGTTTGAGAAACACTGCTCTTCATATGTGGTTCTCGCACATACATACGTACTTTGTGGACACACCTAAGTCCAGAAAAAGACCTGTATTGGAACATAGACAGAAGTCGTCTAGTTTGCCTGTGGGTTACTGGCAGTTATTAGTGGTCATAGCTGATGTCTACATTTTTATTTCCAGGTCCTCTGCCTCTTCTTATTTACAGAATTAAAAACAAAAAGTGGTGCAAAGAGGTGTAAAGTGGCAAAGAAACTCTATTCGGAAGCAGAGCATCAGTGCAGATCAGAAGTGCTGCCTGAGAAAGCATCCAAGGCTCCCTGGGCTGTCCCTTGGTGTCTTGTTTTGTGAGGATCAAGAGAAGCTGCTCACGTAGGTTTAGGCCTGAAATTGAACCTGGAGGACGTTGCTGTAACTCTGCAACTCAGTCTAGACTGGGGCTCCTAGTGTGTCTCCAGATGGGTTTGCACAGAAATGAGCATCAGGGGGTAGCAACTACCCTGTTTTAAGTGAGGTTTGAGTACAGCTTCTCAGGGATAGGGCTCCAGGTTGCTAGTGCTGGCTAGGAAGGGAGTGAGTGTGCCAAGGCCAAGCACAGTGCAGGCCAAGGGTACTGGGGTTTCCTTGAGCTTGTGGGACCCACTGCACATAAAATCTAGGTGAACCTCAAGCTGAAAGCACACTTACTTGGCTTATCAAAACAGATTCCTCTTTTAAAAAAATCTTATTTATATGTAAATAATTTTGAAACTAAGTAAGTGCCTAGGAGTAGAAATAAAGTGCATTTGAAGGCCCGTGGATGTAATTACAATATTATGGAAATTACTTCACAGTGGGTAACCTTCACCATTGAATTTTTTTTTAAGAGGGAGGAAAAGTCATATGGAATGAATGTCTGTGTAAAATCTCATCATCTGTTCAGCATATGCTGAATACTTTCAGGAATTGCTTTTATAACCTGATGCGGCCTTAGAGTCATTTATGAAAAACCGCCATTATTATTAAAAGCCACAATCCTGTTGACTTTTAGAGTAGTTGATTAAAGTAAACTGAGAAGGAACGAATCCTTAAAATTTGTAGTTTGTTCATATCTGTTTCTCCTAGATCCATACAAGGGGGAAAATGTGAGGAATTTGCAGATTAATGAAATAAAGCAAGTCTCTAGCACTAATTAAAATGAGAATGGCTGAGCAGATGGGCTTAGCACAGCTGGATGTGTGAGGCTGAAGCTCTGCCCATGCGGTTAGGGAGGCAGCTCCGTTGGGAGAGGGCACACCTGCTTACTCTCTAAGCAGCAAACTATTATTAACTGTAGCTTTTAGTTTTGGCTATTTTGGCTGTTGTAGCACCCCCTCATCTTTGAATAATCACTGTATAACCAGCTTTTAGGACCTCAATTGTATCATAACTCTATGTGTTTCTCTCTGCATAATAGTGTTCACTTAACATTTTGTTCTCGCTCTTGGCCATATAAAATCTATAATCATTTCAATGATTTATTATTTAAGTCAATTTTTCTGTAGAAAAGCATAAACCAGCGTACACACTCCTCAGTTCTAAGCTTTGACTAGAGATTACATCATCTTTAAATTTTGACCGTATTATTCATTTTTAAGACTTCCCGTGGTCCTTTCAGCAAAATCTTGCTGGCATATGCAATACTGTCTGCGTTTGGTGGATGATTATGGGACGCTCATATAGCTGTCTCTTGTGAGGCTATGCCAGTGCCTGGCAAATACAGAAGTGGATGCTCACAGTCATCTATAGGATGGAACACATGGCCCCCAATGGAGGAGTTAGAGAAAGTACCCAAGGAGCTGAAGGGGTCTGCAACCCTATAGGTGGAACAACAATATGAACTAATCAGTACCCCCAGAGCTGGTGTCTCTAGCTGCATATGTAGCAGAAGTTGGCCATCATTGGGAAGAGAGGTCCCTTGTTCTTGCAAACTTTATATGCCCCAGTACAGGGGAACGCCAGGGCGGATAAATGGGAGTGAGTGGGTAGGGGAGCAGGGGGGGCGGGGCGGGGAGGGTATAGAGGACTTTTGGGATAGCATTTGAAATGTAAATGAAGAAAATATCTAATAAAAAAATAATGAGCAGCCCCATCACACACACACATACACACACACACACACACAAAGGACTTCCCATGGATCCTGTTTAGGGCTTTTTATTTTTATTGAAATACCAATGACAATCATTAGTTTGCATTTTGGCATGTGGGGGCATTTTGCTTGTGAGGCTGCAGTAGCAAAGTACTATCAGCTGAGAAAACAGAGATGTGTCCTGTCTCTCTCCTAAGAACTAGAGTGGGTGGAGGACCCCAAGGTTGAGTGTGTTTCCTGCTGTGGGCTTTCCTGATGAGCCAAGCTTGGAAGATGCATCCCTAGTGTTCTTTACCCCTCCCTCTACCTGGTTATCCTTCCTCAGCTATCTTGCCTTTAAAAGAAATAGAATAGTGCTCATATTGGATTAACTAATGGACCCCTTGCCAATGATATCATTTCAACTGCCTACACACACAAAAATATCTGTAGTTGACCTCACATCCACAGCCATAGGAGATCAGTAATTCAACAGCTAATTTCTAAATAATTTTAGTTTTTTAGATTATAATATTAGGATATCATATTCCTCTATCCTTTCATCTCTCTAACACCCTCCCCACACCTATATACCCCCTCTTTCAAATTTGTGGACTCTTTCCTTTCATTGTTCTGGAGGTCTTGTCCCTAAAAAGAGAACTATAGGTAACAAGGGAAGGCTGAAAATGGGAGAAATAGACTTTGCCAGGGACTGGCACACCAACTGGTTATCCAGTGTGCAATTTTTGAGTGAAAAATAAGCTCCATGGCCTTCTTTAGTATTTGACCTCACTTAGCTATTGGTAGCAAGCTTGGGAATTACTTGCTTAAGAAAAGAATGTTTTCCTTTAAAAATAAAAAAAAGGACAAAAACCCACTTGTATACTTTATCTCCTAAGTACCCTTTATTGTCTGTAACGGTTGACACGGAAAAAGCCAAGCTTTTCTTCTGAGCACCAAGAACCCACTAATCAGTGTCTTTCATTTTAGGTTCAATCTTTCTTCTTCTTCTTTTTTTTTATTAGATATTTTCTTTATTTACATTTCAGATGTTATCCCCTTTCCTGGTCTCCCCTGGAAAACCCATCTGCCCCTACCCCTGTTCACCAGCCCACCTACTGTTTCTAGCATTCCCTTACACTGGGGCATAGAGTCTTCATAGGACCAAGGGCCTCTCCTCCCATTGATGCCCAACAAGGCCATCCTCTGCTACATATGCAGCTGGAGCCATGAGTTCCACCATGTGTATTCTTTGGTTGGTGGTTTAGTCCCTGGGAGCTCTGGGGGCACTGGTTGGTTCATAATGTTGTTCCTCCTATGGTGCTACAAACCCTTCAGCTTTTTGGGTCCTTTCTCTAGGTCCTCCATTGGGGACCCTATCCTCAGTCCAATGGTTGGCTGAGAGCATCCACCTCTGTATTTCTCACTCACTGGTAGAGCTTTTTAGGAGACAGCTAAATCAGGCTTCTGTAAGCAAGCACTTGTTGGCATCTACAATAGCGCCTGGGTTTGGTGACTATGGGAAGGATCCCTAGGTGGGGCAATCTCTGGATGGTCTTTCCTTCAGACTCTGCTCTACACTTTGTTTCTGTAACTCTTTCTACGGGTATTTTGTTCCCCTTTCTAAAAGGGACCAAAATTTCCACACTTTGGTCTTATTCTTCTTGAGCTTCAAGTGGTCTGTGAATTGTATCTTGGGTATGTGCTACATTTACACAGTGGAGTACTACTCAGCTATTAAAAGCAATGAATTCATGAAATTCTTAGGCAAATGGATGGAACTAGAAAATATCATCCTGAGTGAGGTAACCCAATCACAAAAGAACACACATAGTATACACTCACTGATAAGGCTCAATCTTTCTTAACAGGGGGTTTCTAATTGGCTGCTAACTGCCTATGTACTCTGGTGTCCTCATCCTTTTGGAATCTCCTTACTTTAAGGATTTCCTGGCCTAAGAACTAACTGATAAGGAGATACTGAAAAAACATGACAATGTATGGTTTCAAGTCAGTTCATGAAGCCTGTGGGTTACATGTTGTTAGCCACATTCTCGTGGACCAATCCACAAAAGGAAAGTTGTTGGATGCAGGAGACTCCCCAGCAACAATGAAGCCCAGTGGTTAATTGGGTAATCTGTGAGACCCTGAATCTTGCTTGACAAGGGTACATGCTCAGACGCACATCTTTACTGGATAAAGCTTTAGGCTGGTAAGTAACTCAGAGCCAGGATGTTCAACCACAGAATTAGTAACCAATGGAGACTGGCACCTGAATGCTGCCCTCAGTCATTGTGTTGGTTTTATTAGCTATGTAGCCCTGATGACTAAGGTACATCTTCATCACTCTCACAAGTCTTCTCCAGCCCGATCCCCTCTGCTCCTAAGGTTGCTATGACAAAGCTCATGACCCATAGAATGGAGAGCCAGTGCCTTAGAAACACAGAAGCAGCAAGAGAAAAAGAAAATGCAGTTGGCTATGAAAATCCTGGCTATCAAGTACCATACATAACAAAGACATAATCTGTCTTTGCTAAGGACTCACATCATCTTCCATAAGGTGTAAAAAGAGAGCTCATTGGCTGTATAGGTGATACACATTCATGATTAAATCCTGCAGGTAAAAATATTATCATTATTCTTATGACAAAAAATGTTGAAAGTTTTAAAACATTATTTTATGATGAGGGCATTTGATTTGCTTTGTTACTCCTTTCTCTGCAAATCAGTAATGATGTTAAAGGCTTTACCAGTGTTTCTGGCCATCTTGAACACAGATTTCTCTACTGGTTTTCCCACGTTGAAATATTAAGTGCCTATACTAAATTTAGGTGGTTAACGGAGTGATACACTTCTCGTATGAAGATATATAGCTTTGAAAGGAAAGTTTTCACTAATGTTCTTTTCGGGTTATTGTTCAAAGGAAGTGAGATATACATGTATATATATTTCTTTTGATGAAATCAACATTTTGTGGTTAGGCTAGTTAATCATGCAGTTATTGTTGAGTTCTTCCTTTCATACCTTTGCTTTACAGAGGAGGCTGTAAATTATATTCCCAGTACAATTGAGAAATTATATCCCTGCCACGATTTCAAAGACATCAATTTCTTAACAGAAACCTGACTTCAATTTAGGATTTAGTTTTCCAATGATTAATGGACTGGTTTAAGGATAATCTGGTAGATAAAGATTGAGCACCTCCTTTCCCTAACACTCTGCTATATTTCTCTGCTCTTGTATTTGGTTGATCTTTTGGACTACTATCCAGGATTTATTTACACAGAATTGTCTGTCCTTGGTGCATCCCTTTAAAGGTACGATCACTCATCGGTCAGTAGTTTATCTTGATTCCATAGAATGATGAAAATCCATCCTATAGAGACGTTACATTTTCGTAAGTGAGAATGATTTTATCCCATTCTCCAAAAAGTTTGCCTTTGTTGTACTCAGCAACCGAGAGCGCCAAAGTTAGTTACATCTCTATGAAACCTCATATTTTAAAAAGTACTACTGGGGCACTAACAGGTAAAATGGAATAAGCAGTAAGGTCATTACACACGCGATGGCTTGTCTTCATGTTGTTCTTAGATTGTGAAGATAGTCAACCGCTCTGAAGTACGTCTCCCATTTCGTATAAGCAGGATTTGAAAAGTAAAATCAAGATGCAAGTACAAGAGTACTTGTCAAGTCATGCCTGTGCTTCATGCTGTTAATAGTATAGCAGAATGGAGCTATTGTAAGCACAGGACAAACATATAAACAAACCAAACACAATAAATAAAAATCCCAAAGAAACAAAAGAAAAAGACGTTTTTAGAAAAGAAAAGCATTGCTTCTTAATCCCTTTCTCATCTGAAAATGAAAGAATATGCAAAGCATCCACTTCCTAGAAGTGGAAACTGCTCCTCTCTGTCCAGGGAGGACTTCTTAGCTTTCTCTTGACCCAGTTTCATCATGATCACCTGTCACAACTGAGCACAGAAGGCCTGAAGGCATTGCCCTTTATGTAGAATCTACATCCTAGTTATAACAGGCCTATGACAGGTCTAGTTTGTTTCTAAGATTAGAACTTCATAAAAATATGTTTTAGTAGATGCCCCTGAAATATGATTAGTAAAGAAAATTGTATTCATTTCATTTTAGCTCTTTCCATAATCAACCCAATCAGTAAAGATTTTGGTCAATGGAAAACAGAGAAATTTTTAAAAGCCTATACTAGTTATAATTTCTTTGCTTTACTCTCCCAAAAGACTTAATGTTTTGTGTTAAGCAACTGTATTTGTATTTATAGAGAGAGAGCCAAGACTCATGTCACAGGAGTGACAAGTACACCCTGATGCTAAAACAAGACCTTCTTATGTGTGTGTATTCTATTAATGGAAAACAGTAGTGGACAGTGTGTATTTTCCTGCTTCACCAAGCACTCTGTGACTGCTGACTCTTTCATGGGCCATATAATATATTTACATGTAATATATTTATGTCTGGACCTCCCTGTCCAGTCTTTGGGGGTATGGCCATTCCTCTCCTCTCAGGGTGTGCAATAGCTCTTTGTCAGCTTCAGTTCACACCCATAAAATTGGCTTCGCATTTCCACCTTGTTTGACACTCCCTGCCCTATAACCTCCCTAATACAAAACAGATGGGAAACAGTTCACCGAAACAATTTTGAAACATGCCAAACTTGTCCACATCTTAAAAGGCAGTTCATAAAATCCAATCTAAAGTCTTAGCCTCCTTTCCCTGGGGTATGTCACAAGAATGTCATGATCGTTCAAAGTTCACTTGCACAAAATTGTGAAAATCAGGATTGTTCTTCCTCCTTTTGACCTCCTCCCTGTCTCCCTCCACCTCCTACTCCCTGTCTCCCTCTGCCTCCTGATTTCTGTGTCCTAAACCTGCTTCAATGTCTTTGGAATACTCTGGCCTCCATCCTCTTGCCTCTCACCTCTTTGGGGATGGCCACTGGCATGCGTGCTGTTTGCCAGTGTTCTTCTGTCACAGCAAAGTCCCCCTTGCCTGAGTTAGTTCTGTGTAACTACCTTGGTATTCCCAGTCATCAGGGGTCACCTTCCTCTGATATAATTACCCTGAAAACAGCTTTAGATTTCAACCTTTTCTGAACTAAACTCCAAAACAACAACAGCAAAAAGTGTTCATCTGCTTACTCAGTTTCATACTTAGCAAAATGTTCCCCAGATAGACAGATTCCAGAAATTATACTTTCTGTCAGGTAGAGGAACATCTTGTTTGCAAAATGAAACTGGAACAGAAATTTTATTTATATGATACTGCTTCATTGAATGATTTATGCTTAATTGAGTATTGAGAAGTCTTTTTTGCTTAATTTTCAAAGGCTAGATTTTGATCATATCCTCTAACTCTGTCTCTCTATCTCTCTCTCCCTCTCTCTCCCTCTCTCTCTCTCTCTCTCTCTCTCTCTCTCCCTCTCCCTCTCCCTCTCCCTCTCCACCTCTCTCTCTCTCTCTCTCTCTCTCTCAAAAACAAGAGCAAAATATGAAAATCAAAACAAGTGAACAAACAAAAAGCAATCAAATAAAACAAAAGAACAACACAAGTTTCAGAGATCAAGTATTTCCCGGCACACAGCACTGCAGAAGTAGGCAAGCCTCTCTCCTGAATCATGTGGGTCACTATGTGGAGCATCTAAGTCTGATAACTATAATCAAAGGAATATGACTTTCAAAATGACAGTAATAAGATTCTCTACTAAAATGGGCTGCTCTTACAGCAGAGAACCGAAATCTTTCAAACATGGGCTCTATTCAGAAATTGTAGAAGGCATCACATAAGCACTAGCTATGGAATATTGCTGTCTGTCCCTTCTCTGTACTCCTCCATTGTTGCTAACACCCTTCTTAGGCTCTTGTCACAGTCCATCACTCCCTTCTTGATCCAGCCTCGCCCACAGCATCCCTTGTCTGACCTCTAACGAGCTCCTTCAATGCCCTTTCTGTGTCCACTCTTGCCCTTCATCATTGTTCATGCTTCAAAATGAAATACTTGCACTTAAAGAGCTCACAGAAAAGACTTCAGACTTGTATTCCATGTCAGCTCTCATATCTGCTCAGTTTCTGAGGTATAACATGAAGCCAATGACACCAAGATCAAGCCAGTCACGGACAATAAATAACAGAATTCATTACTCATACTCCTACAAAGTCCATTGGCCAAAGCACCGATCCTTGTTAAATTTTTTTTAACACTGATCTATCTACTTGGTGTGGAATGATGGTGCTACATTATATAGGGAAGTCAGAGAGCAAATCTCCCACCACCCACTGGGTTCTGCATATCTAACATTGGTGTTCAGCTTTGGTTTCAAGCTCCTTTACCCTCTGATCCATCTCTCAATTTCACATCTTGTTGGAAAACGACATCTTGGACCACATCAGTATCTTGCCTGTGGTTGTGTTCTTCCCCACAGTTTTAGACTGATAAAAAAAAATCTTTTCCTGTACCAGATGCACAAACAGTGCAGGTGCCAGCCCTTTGGGGCTCTGTGAGCCAGGAAGACGTGTTAAGACCCCTGTATGTACAAACTGAGATGGAAAGGTAGCAATCTGCCTTCTAGAAATCACAAATTCTCCTTTGAATTAAGTTTTCAAAATAAAATTCAAAATTCTGCAAATATCTGTGGTACCAACTTATTGTGAATTAGACCCTATGTGGGTTTATTCCAGCCTCCTGCTGACCCAGAAGAGACACCTCCCAGTGCTTTGCAGAGCTGACTCCTCACTCTCTGTCCTTTGTTGGAACTAATTACTTAGATCGCAAGAGATCTTAACAAAGCCATCTAATGGTTCTTCTTGTTGAACTGTGAGTCTCCAAGGTTTCCACTTATTTCAGGGCTATTCATATTATGCAAGAATGTTCAGGTCGAATAGTTGACCTGAGAATGGATAAAGGGGACTCTGAAGAAGGAGGAAAGCCATTTCTTATTCTGGCAGCCTTCAAACATTATCCTGTGAACTTCAAAGTCTAGCTGTGGCCTTTTTCAAGGCAAAAAGTTGATGACCTGGGAGTGACTTGCTAGATGCAGGTGGCCCTTGGAAGTTATAAAGCAGGACCTCACCCATCACTGGAATGGGTGATCTGTGGCAAAACTCTTAGAGCCCTTGACAATATGTTGACAGCATTCCCTCCCGAAAGGTCAGGAAACAATGAAAACTAAATATGAGTTTGGACTCTGCTGTGGTTCTGTGCTCCATGTGCTTTGTCATGAGGGAGTACGAAAAGCGAGTAAGAAAATATCCGCGAAGACTAGAGCGGTGTGCATTCTCCGTATTACTAAGGAGAACAGGGGTACCCTTTCTCCCAGCGTATTTCCGAAGTCAGCTGCAGTGCCAGAGCCAAGGAGAAAGGGAATCCGTTGTCACAGTTGTGTCTGGAGCTAAACTTTGCTGCAGAGTGGGAAGCCTGCAGCCATTCTTTGTTGTGAAGCCCTTCTGGGTTTCTGAGCTGCTGTGGAAAGCTGTTCAACCCTGGCGATGCCCAGGAGAGAACGTAAGAAACTGAGCTGAGGTCTTTCACCCTGAATGGAGCATCTAGCAAGTGGGACTGGCTGTCCAGGACAGTCATAGCTGCAGACTAAGGAGCTCATTTGTTCTGTCTCAGTCACAAACCAGCACCCTGTGTACTTTATTCTACGGCACACATCTTTGAAGGACTGATGATTGAATCAATATTATTTCTTATGATAAGGAAAATAAATGATAGAACATTGCTTTGTCATGTGTAGCATTTTTATGAAGTATATGCTACAGCTATAGATATCAGCTATATACAGATAGGAATATGTATCATAGATTATATGTATATAGTAAACTACAAATGAAATATCCACATAAAGGTAGTATATAGAAACAAAAGAGCCATATTTGGGCATTTCAATGTTTACAGAAGGCTTACCTTCCTTTCTCAAACTGAAAGGTTGCTTCTAGAAGCCAAAATATCAGAGAAAAAAGATTGTGAGCTTGGAGTATGATCTCCAAGTAAGCAAAGATAGGGCTATCTTCATCTCTCCAGCCCCAGCACCTTCACCTGATAGATGATAAACTGTTGATAAATGAAACAGGAACGTGCTAGAGCTGTAGCTTCATCCACTATAAATGTTCCCAGTTGTCCTTAGTGCAGACACAGATTGCATAGTGAACTTCATACTCAGAGGGAGGAAAGAGTCACCGATTGCATCTCCCTCCTCTTGCAGCCTCTCTCATTAGTGTCTAATTTCCATTTATTTTAGATGAGGCTGAGGCTAACCCACTCTTCCAGAACTCAAGGAACTTCCATTCTGCTGTGTGAGCATGACTCTCACTGCAGTAGGATGTTTGCAGCTGACGTCTCAGTCAGCAACTGCAGCTTATTAAAACCACAACAACAAAAGCAAAACAAAAAACAAATATTGGAAATGAATACGAGACAGATGATTTTGTTTATCTCAAATGAAAAAGACAAGCAATGAGACCCCTGGGAGCCCTGAAATGAGAAACTTCTAAAGCTAATTGAGACATGATTAAAAAGATTGCTGCGTCGTGTTGCCGGCAGTCACTGGGTTTAGTCATTAGGTTCCCCAGTGCTGAAGCAATCACACCAGTTATTACAGCTTTAGTAAGCAGCAGACTGTCTTTTAGTATACATATTTTCCATAAAACAATAGCTTATTAATGGCATAAGCGGCGTTTCTGAAACATTTAATAAATATATTTTAAGAATTACTCTCTCCGGTATCATTTCTCATTGTCTCAGATGGGTTTCTTGAATTCTTTTTTTCTGTAGCAGTATTGTGTAAATACACACAACCCAAATTACATGTATAATCTTAAATCTTCTTAGAACTGTATCATATAAAGTGCAAGAATGGAAAACATTTTAGTATTTGATTAATGTAGAAGGTCTAACATAGTTTCTCACACATGTACCACATATAATTATTAATGAGATGTCTTGCATTGCTCTTTCGTTTTGAACATATTTTAGAAATCACTTGGGGATACTTTGGTCTGCTCATGGCATGCTTGGTGGCTAGTTTCTGTCATGCTGGAAAGGACAGCCCCAACATTTCCTGTTGGTGCATACAGTTTATAGAGGACATAATTGCAATGATGATACTTGCAAAATTCGGGGCTTTAGTGTTTAGTGTTGTTGTATGTGCTTGTGGCATAAAATTCACTTTCTATCAATGAAATTATCTTTTTTTCTGAAATAATGGTCTGGTGTTAAATAGTATGTCATAATTTCCATTGAGGCCACTGGCAACCACCAGTTTTATTTTAATTACTTCTATTTTAATTACATCTCAGCATACAAACGATGTAGCTATCATATATTTTTTTTCATGTCAAGGTATGACTGATTGCAAATTTCCCACTAAAGAAGAAAAAATTACTGTTTATAAGGATGCCTTCAGAAAAATGCTACTACATTGTACCGTGTAAGAAGGCCTCATTTTAAATGATGTCTTAACGTGAAATTTTAGTCTACCAAAATTATTAGAATTTCCCTAAGTAAGACACATTAAATTTCTAAACAGATCAAGACCATAGAAGAAAATCAAGAGGATGCTAAAGTTGTAGAAAGGCAATAGGCTTCCTACTTTAAGATGGATGGGAGAGTAAAAGCACTTGCTGAGGACCTGAGTTCAAATCCCCAGCACCCAAGTGAAAAACCAGGAGAGGGTATGTATGCTTGTAATCACTACACCATGGTGAGGGGGGACAGAAGCATAGTTGGAGGAAGGACACTGGGAAAGTAGAACATGAAATATCCGCTGATCTTCTCACTGCTCAGACAGACTCCCATACCACACACACCGACAGCATACTTTCACAGACAGTGCATACATGCATAAAAACCACGAGCTTCCAATAGAGCCTCTTAGCTATCTCACGGGTCAATTGAAAGGCTGAAAGGCTAATGCACTGTGTAGTCTTAATAAATGCAAAGATTCTGTTATCAAGGGAATGACGACATGAAACACCCGCAAGTCAGTGGAACCAAGGGCAGAGAGGATGGGTGGCAGCTTAGAACATCAGTCATCTCTCATGAGCAATATGCAGTTGGTGCAACGAGAAAAATGGAAAGCGTTGCTGAGGAGACACATCTGTACCCCGAAGGACTGAAGATGCTTCTTTGTTTGTTAGTTTATTTCTTGGAAAATTGTAAGAGTTGACGCAAATTTCACATGTCTTCATATTTTGCTCATTCAGCCATATTAATGCATCCACATGACTCGTCAATAACTTTTAGCTAACACTAAAACTCGTCCAGCTCAAATCATTGTTAAACTCTAGGATCCAGGCGGTACTAGACATGAGTGGCTGTAAGATCTCTTCAGAATTCAAATTTGGAGTCATTAAAATTGCTTTGAATTTTCACTCTGTGTGTTGACAATTAAAGCCTGTTCACAGGATCTCACAAGTGGGAGCAATTACTGAGTTATTGTTTTACAATGAAGCCAGCATATCCTTCAAAGCTACAAATGTGTCAGGATGAGGGAGCCAGGACAGCGTGATGACAGATTAATTTGGTCTCCCATTGTCTAGCTGAGTAAATTTTAAATTTTTTCATACTTTTAAGGAAGTAGAATTCACTGCATCCCTGAACTACATGAAAACATAGTGCTTTGAATTTGGTAATACTATTTTCACTTTTTATGGTCGCATATACCTGCAATCCCAGCACTCAGGAGGCAGAGGTAGGCAGATCTCTGAGACTGAGGCCAGCCTGGTCTTCAGGGTGAGCTCTGGGACAACCAAAGCTATACAGAGAAACCCTGTATCCAAAAAAGAAAATAATAATAATAATAATAATAATAATAATAATACATAATAATATTTTCACTACAAATCAAAACAAAATTTTACTTTAACTTTATTTATTTTAATTTTCTTTTAATGTCTCATTTGAATAATTTCAAGGTAGACATTAACCATTCAAAAGCAAACAAATTGGTCAGGATAGCACTGCAAAATGATGTACAAATTAATATATCAAAAATAACAAATTGCCATTATCTCTGATATGATTACCATGTAAAAATAAATAACGGCTTGATTGTTAAAACCACAAATATTTCTCTTTCTTCTTCTTCCTTTGCAAAACACAAATCCATAAATATTAAGAGGAAAACAAAACAATAACAATAATGAAGAACAAACCCATTTCAAACACAGTGGGTAATAAATACAGTACTGAATTACTGGGACTTAATTATACAAGCTCACATCATCATATTCCTCCTAGTATGTTGAATAGAATTACATTTATATTTTAAGGATAACATTTTTAATTAACATATAGTCTGTTATTATTGCATGCTTTGTCTATTCATGGAAAAGTGCTTTTCCTTTCCTATGAAATCCCAGTAGGTACTGATTTGTTTTGTCTTAATGAAAATAACTGTTCTTGTATATCTTTTAATGTAAGGTTTTAGATACACTGACTTTAATAACTTGAGGAGATAAATATTAACTTGTTCCATGTATACAGGGCTTCTCTGCCCTGAATTCAAAATCCCATGAAGACTTCCACAGAGAATGATCAGGAAAGAATCCTACCATACATTTTTATCCTGATCACATTGATCATGAAACTGATTCACCTAAACTTAGATGCATTCCTGTGTTGCCATTCAGTTTTCAAATTATTTGTTCAGGTTTTCAGAGTGCAGTGATAATTATAGACCTTGCTAGCCCAGCATGGAAAGACCCATCTATAGTCCAGATCTGGTGGATCGATCATTTCCATTTGTATCTGTTGATTGGCAGATCAATTCTGAAAGGTGGTCTTCAGCTGTGGTAATAAGAATCGCCAGGGAATCGAGAGCCACTGTCCTTTAGAAGTCCTGGCAAACTGTACAGAAGCCCAGGTATGCCAAGGACACTTCACAATGAGGAAGAGAAAGGGACACTCCTCCTGCCAAAATGTATTTAAATTAAAAGGGGAGGAGCTGGGGAGGAGCTGGGGCGGAGCTGGGGAGGAGCTGAGGAGGAGCTGGGGAGGAGCTGAGGAGGAGCTGGGGAGGAGCTGAGGATGAGCTGGGGAGGAGCTGGGGAGGAGCTGGGGAGGAGCTGGGGAGGAGCAAGGGAGGAGCTGGCGAGGAGCGAGGGAGGAGCTGAGGATGAGCTGGGGAGGAGCTGGGGAGGAGCTGGGGAGGAGCGAGGGAGGAGCTGGGGAGGAGCTGGGGAGGAGCGAGGGAGGAGCTGAGGATGAGCTGGGGAGGAGCTGGGGAGGAGCGAGGGAGGAGCTGGGGAGGAGCGAGGGAGGAGCTGGGGAGGAGCTGGGGAGGAGCGAGGGAGGAGCGAGGGAGGAGCTGGGGAGGAGCTGGGGAGGAGCTGAGGAGGAGCTGGGGAGGACCTGGTCATTTGATCTCAAGACACTGAATATCTAAGAGTCTATCTACCATCTCCATGTGCCAAGGACCCATGCTTTAGTGTGAGAAGTTCTCAGAGGCCCAGACAGACTCACATCAATCAAGGGGGCCAAAGCGCTCTTGAAACTATAGATAAATATGAAGAATTTAAAAAATGGCTATGTACCAAAACTTAATCTTGTGGGAAACTTGCACCGCAGTATAATCCAGGAAGCATGTGTGGCTGCCTCACTGCCGACTTTGAACTGTGAACCATCAGCTTGCTGTTACGTCTCACCGCCATATACATGCATCTATTTTTAATATATTCCAACATAAATTCCAGATAATGCATGCTGCTTCTCCTTAGTGACAGTGATGAATAGAATATTGATTAGAGAATGGTCTGAGGAGGAGGTCGTTGATAGAATGGGGGCGACGTGGCAATTTCCATCTTCGTCTTTTTCATGATAACTACAGGTCTCTCCGCTGTGGTGATATATATCAGGCATAATCAAGGGAACTTAATATATGAATTAATTTTTAATTAAAATCCCCGATACCTAAAGTAAATAAAATCTCATGTGATAATTCCGTGATAATTTGATACATTCATCATGAAAGGAAAAATATTACTTGCCTAGAGGAAAAAGGGACACCAGTTAGTAATTTGGCAAGAAGTTTTAATGTGCTCTTCTGCAAACAGCTACTTAAGTAGAAGTGTTCTTATGGGAAATGTTGCTGTCAAGAAAAATGTACCCTCTTTTCTCTGTCATGTATTTTAAAGGACTTAATTGTGTGAAAAATGCCCATCATGTTAGCACAAAACAGGGCCAGCATTTACCTTTAACTTTGGAATCGTTGTCTATGAAGGACAGACGCGGTTGGGGAGGTGAGACAAACACCAGTTCCTCGTTCCACACTATGCCATCCACCAATGGTTTTCCATACATTCCTGGCTTCAGGTCCTGACTAAAACCAGTTTGTCTGCCTCTTCCTCGCTGCTGCTTATGTCCAGGGGAATGTGTCTGAGGAGTTTGTGTGCACTGCAGTACCTTAGCTGAACAAACATTGGTCGAAACTACAGTCCCACTCATTATACATTCTGTTCAACACAAAAGATTTAAGACCTGCTATACTGGCCTTAGAGGGATTTTAACGTGTAAAACAGGGCCTGTGAGGTGGACCCAGGGTTAGAATCCAAGGCTACCAAGCCTGATTACCTAAACTTCATCCACAGAGCCCACTTGGTGGGAGGAGAGACTTGACTCCAGGGAGTTTCCCTCTGTCTTCCTCTCCTGAGCTGTGGCAGGAATTCTCACACACATAAGCACACACATACAATAAAGTCAATGAACATAATGAAAACGCAAGGTCCCGAACCTCCTCCTTTAGGTAAGGTTCTGATGAAAATGCTGAGGTTTCTCCTACAACTGTGCCATTTCCTCTTATCCTCCACTACACAAAGATAGCATCAATTCCCAAGAAAACAGTTTGCTTAAATAGTCACAGTGTCAGCATGACTTTTACAGAATATCCTTAGGAAGAGCTGTAAAGAAAATGGACGGAAGAAGTGGAAGGCAGATACTCTTTATTTATTTACTTCTAGAAAATGCAATTTATTTATGTATAGCATATGTGTGTGTGTGTGTGTGTGTGTGTGTGTATATATATATATATATATATATATATATATATATGCCTGATTTCAATAGAGCTGGAGGAGATAGTTTATGAAACTCTCATGAAAACATATGTGACAATAGATAATAGATAACATTTTGTAGGAATAAAAACTATACTTCTAAAAAAACAGGGCAAGCACTGCTTACAAAAATGCTTTAAAGGTCTTGTTTTGTCTTGTGTGAATGGTTGGGACAGGACTGAATGCTGAAGGAGAGAAGTGGAGAGAAAGCATTGAGCATCCTCAGAGCAGTCCTCCTTACCACCACCACCATCATCACCACCACCACTACCACCATCATTACATTTTTGTGCATATTAATATGCTGAAACTTCTCAATTCATATTCTACAGTAAGAGAGAAGTTATTCTCCAAAGAGCAGTATCTGCTACGGTTGGGAAGACTGAGCATGAAGCAGGAAATAGTGGTTTGTAACATACCATAGTAGCTTTTCCTCAGCTACAGTTTTCCACAGTCCCTAAAGGTTTAAGGGTACAGTTTCTCATAGGACATTTGAAACAAATGGATGCGCACACACTCACTCACACACACACACACACACTCACACACACCAATCACTCTGTCTGTTGGATTTTAAACAAAGTCAGAAAGATCCCCAGCACTTCGCTGAGTTGAATGTTCTCATCACAGTTGACATAATAACCCTTAACAAATTACTCTCAAAAGATCTGACATGAACCTGGTATGAAGTGGATCATGAAGCTTTGTTGGATCAGAGGAAAAGCTCGCTTCTATGCTAGAACATTCCAGGGAAAGATAAATGCAGACTCTCACGGATTTGCTGCTTTAGGGATTCTACAGTTGATATAGATCCCATTAGTACTTAGTACTTTAGCACCTACAAACGTCACTATGAAAGACTATATTTTTATTGGTGTGTGTGTGTGTGTGTGTGTGTTTGCATATTAGTGAAGAAGCCTATGAGACCAGAAAAGGCAACAGAGCCCTGGAGTGACAGATACAGTTCCACTGAGAGCAGCCCTCCCTGGGTGCTGGGAACAAAGCTCTGGTTCCCTGTAATTGATGAAGCTGTGCTCTTAACCACTGAATGTTATCTCCGGGACACATTAGATCCATTATTTGTTCCATTTGTAATGTGTTTTTACATGGATTACATACAGCAGGGACATCACTGATTTTAGGTAAAGATGTAATAATCAGGTGACAACTTGCCCATCTTTATATCAGAGGAGAAAAACTGGTTGTAAGGGAAAACTACTTTGGGAAAATCCATGTAGATATGGTTGACTGATGGTTGTTCTCTGTGTTAATGACATGTAACACAACTAAGAGACCCTCAGGATTTCCCTTTGAAAACTGTGAAAACAACTGTTGTTCTCACTAGAGGTCCTGAGAAATGTTCTATCCCTTAGGAGTAATGAATTAATAGAATTAGATAAAATTAAATAATTTTATTTCTTAATTCTACACTGTACACTTCATGCCTCCGTTCAGGCACTTGTGAGAACATAGGAATGGCCAGAGCTCCTAGGAGACCGCCAGGATGGACTTTATGATGCTGTAAGGATCTGGGGACAAATCAGACAACACACCATCTAGGTAAAGGAGACTCTTTGTAAAGTGGTCAGGTGTATTAGGGAGTAAAATACAACAAAGGAAAGTCATAGTGCATATTGGGAAAGAACTTCATTGCATGAGGTAGTTAGCTAAGACTTCTCTGAAACTGAACTAAGATGGAGAGGAGGTGACTCCTCTCTCTCTCTCTCTCTCTCTCTCTCTCTCTCTCTCTCTCTCTCTCTCTCTCTCTCTCTCTCGTTTTTCTAGACAGAGTTTCTGTGTAGCCCTGGCTATCCTGGAACTCACTCTGTAGACCAGGCTGGCCTCGAACTCAGAAATCTGCCTGCCTCTGCCTCCCAAGTGCTGGGATTAAAGGTGTGCGTCACCATGCCCAGCAACCATTTCTCTCTTGTTGGGAACGTCACCATTTCTTCAGGTTACAGATTACCTACATCATTGAAGGGTTGTGTTCCATAATCAATAAACACCATTATAATATACTGTAGAAATCATAACCCACTAGAGAGGGCTGTAGCGGCAGTGGAGCATTGACCTGCTGCTATGATCTGATGTTAATTATGTTCATAATTCATTGTTGATGTACATTTTGAATGAAATCTTCATGGGAAACCTGGCGTGCAAAGTGATGGCAGATGAGAGAAGGTAGAAGAACAATCACCTAAAGTCAACACGGAGTGAACGGAAATGATTTGCTTTCTAAACATTTCAAATGTCAGAATCAAATTCGGTGGACAGTGTTTACTTAAAACATGTTGCAGCAATTAAGGATACAGAGTGGAGAAAGCCAAGGGTGAGATCCAGCTTTCTGTAATTAGTTAGCCTGAGTTGAGGCAGCTCTTTGCTGGAAGGAATTTAAAACATGATCAGCATCATAAGTAGGGCTGAAATTGATAAACAGTTTAATAATCCAGTTGCTTTGTTGTACCCCAAATGTTTCTTCACATTTGCTCTACAATACCAATCCTTTGTGAAGTGAAATCTTGTGACTACACTTCAAAGCTTTTAGTAGACTCCTGACACATTCATGCGGCAGGAGGAGTTTACTGTTAATCTGCCCCCTGACCTCCACCAACACAAAAGCACAAAACAAAATCATAAATTTAATACAATAAAAAGCAAAGCTCTCTGCAAAGATAGTTCATGTAAACTCAAAATGAATAATCATGATTACAATCTGGAATATTGTGACTTAGTGTGGGCTCAAACGTTCCTTTACTTTTATGAGGGAAGTCTCTCTTATCTGATATAGAACTTATGTGAATACAGAGGCTCTGGGAAAGCAAAAATCTTTGATGTCATCATTGTTTGTTGTCTTTTTTTTCTTTCTCCAAGTTTAGAATTAGAAACATATTGATTTTGCAATTATTGAGAAAGCCAAAACAACTGTTATGCATAATGTATCACACAATTAGTCTTCAATATTGTATGATATTGCAAATAATACAGACAATCTTTCAGAGATTCTTCATTTTCTTGTGTTTGAGACCCGGAGCCATGGAATCTGTTCTTTGATCTCTGTTACTATGCAGTGCCTTCTCTAGTCCAAAGCATTATATATATTTTTTTTTAGTTACTTCTCTTCTGAACCATGAGATTCTGTGAAATCCTTTAAAATATAAGCGAGCTGGAGCACACTCCTAACCAGTGGTCAGTTCCCATTGCATGGGCCTCCTTACAGCTTTATTAATAATGTCTACATGGTCTGAGTGCTCACCCTCTCTTGAATAGCCGTATAACGAACAGATAAGGCTCTATCTGCAGATGCATAGAGCAGAGATGCCTAGCCACCCTTCACCATGCACACTTCAAATCCAAGCACCGGTGTGAGCATTGTTCT